>NC_055998.1:61254800-61954444 GCF_018446385.1 Zingiber officinale
ACTAAGCTTTATGCTTATAGACTGCACTTCCTCCTACTGCAGATAAAGGGAAGGAAAAGATTTAGCAAGGAAGGCGACAAGGTGGTGGTGATGAAGGTGTGTGATGGTTGGACTATGGAGAGATCCAGAATGAGCTGGCAAATTGCCAAGACTTTTCTGTTTAGTTATTTTAGTTCTCTTTTAATGCTATGATGAAGTTGAGATTGTAATTGAGTCTATTCCGCACTTGTAGTTTGGTATGTCTTATCGTTGGAGTTCTATTTGTTTACTATTGCTAGAATAGTTTCCTTTTAGTTATTGTGATATTATTACTGCGTGGTTGTGAAGTATTTATACCAGCCGCATGTGGCTGATGGTTTATTATTTGTTTGTATTATGGGAAATGGTTACCGGTACAGGGGAGACTCTGCCGAAATTTTTCGGTAGGGTTTTTCCTAGAGATTTTTAATAAACCGGTTAAGTAGAGTTAGTAGATAAGTAACGGTCACTCTTAGAGAGTAGTAGTAGTAGTAAGAAGGGTGGTCGTTACAGTTCAATCAAACATCTAGATAATCCTACCATAAGCCTAAAAGGTTTTAGAAAAGACAACATCTATGTCATCAACTTAACCATTTCTTCCATTAAGTGTTATTTAACACAAAAAGAAGAAACTTGGTTATGGCATAGGAGAATGTCTCACACCAACTTTAGAAATATAAGTAAACTAAATGGACTTGTAAAAGGCTTACCAAAGTTACCTAACTTAGATTCAACCATATGTAATGCTTGTCAACAAGACAAACAAACTAAATCAACCCACAAACAAACAAATCAACCACAAACTAACTCAATCTTAGAACTTCTACATTTAGACCTTTTTGACTCCCATGGAGTCAAATCCATAAATGGAAACTTATATTGTTTAGTAATTATAGACGATTATTCTAGGTTTACTTGGGTAAAATTCTTAAAACATAAAGATGAAACTTTTGAAATTTTTACAAATTTTTGCAAACAGATTGAAAACGAAAAAGATATTACCTAACATCTAAAGGATTCAAACAAGGTCAAATTGACCCAACCTTGTTTGTTAAATCATTAAATACAAACATTTTTATTGCACAAATATACGTATATGACATAATATTTGGCTAAACAAATTCAGAATTTTTAGAAGAATTTATTAATCTAATGGAAAAAGAATTTGAAATGAGCTTAGTGGGAAAACTAACCTACTTCTTAGGATTACAAATCAAACAGACAAATGAAGGAAACTATATTTCTCAACATAAATACACCAAGGAATTACTTAAAAAATTCGGAATGGAAAATACAAAAGAAATAAAAACACCGATGGCAGTAAACACAATCTTAGATAGTGACCCAAATGGAAAACCAATTGATTTAAAACATTATAGAAGTGCAATAGGTAGCCTACTGTACTTAACTGCAAGCCGACCTGATATTTTATTTGCAGTTAGTATGTGTGCTAGATACCAAACTTGTGCTATGGAATCCCATTTGACACAAGTTAAAAGAATTTTTAGATATCTTAAAGGAACAACAAATGTAGGAATCTGGTATCCTAGGACAAATAATTTTGAACTAATAGGGTATTCTGACTCAGATTATGCTGGATGCAAATTAGACCGCAAAAGTACAAGTGGTGGATGCCAATTATTAGGTTCATCACTTGTTAGCTGGTTTAGTAGAAAGCAACATTGTGTTGCTCTGTCTACAACTGAGTCAGAATACATAGCTATAGGCGAATGTGTTGCACAATTATTATGGATGAAGCATACTCTAAAAGATTTCAACTTAAATATCACAAATGTAAAAGTATTAATTGACAATATAAGTTCAATTAACTTAACCAAGAATCCTGTGCATCATTCAAGAACCAAACATATTGAAATTAGGCACCACTTCATCAGGGATCATGTTACTAAAGGTGATATTGAACTCAAGTACATTGAGTCCAAATCAAATTTAGCTGACATTTTTACAAAACCACTCCCTGAAAGTGAATTTAGCAACTTACGACGAAAATTAGGGATGTTCTCAATAGACTAGGTTCTTAAAAAAAAAAATACTTTCAAAAATGGTTTTATCAAAGTATAAGTCAAATTTATTTGTTTTCAAAACTTGCCATTTTTAGATTTTCAAAAACAGTTTTGGCCTTAGACTAGTTTTGAATCCTTAGAAAGCATGTACCTATAGGACTAGTTTTTGAGCATCTCACCAACACCTTAGGCTTACCTTGCTTGTGTTTGACAAACATAGAAAGGGGTGAGATGCATAGGCCAACGGTCTGGACTTAAGATGCTTATTTCAGTGCATCAACATAAGTCTGGACGTTAAATACAAATCAGACAGTAATCAGATTAAAGATAATCAGTCAAGTCATACACTGACCTTAATCTGACTAACCAAGTGAAAGCTACTATCTTCTGATAGTTAGTTAGTACCTAATTGGTTAGACAGCTGTTTAATTTTAAGATATCAAGTTCAGGGGGAGAAATTAATAGCAAAACTTGAAAGTTTAAATTCCATCTAATTTTTTTAAACCTGTGTTTAAAAGTTGAATATAGCATATTTAAACTTATTCAGTTCTTGCTTGGAAATCTTTACACACTTGAAAAGTGAAACGTGATTAACTTTATATTTTTCAAAAATTCAACTTGTCTCCCATAAGTCATTTTGACTATTTTTTGCAAAATAGTTACTTTTTGCAGAAACTCAACAATTTGATTATTTACCCTTGCTTATTTTTTTTGATGAATGCTAAAGGGAGAGGGTTAGGTGGTTAAGTTAGCTAAACCAATTTGAAAATACAAACTAACTTTAAAAACCACATAAATGCATGTTGTTTCTTGCATATGTTAACACTAACTTAACCAGGTTGTCATTCCATCAAAAAGGGGGAGATTGTTGGTGCAGTTAGCACTAACGATTTAACCTAGGTTTTGATGAATGACAAATAGGTTAAGTTAGTTTTGTTGTTATCTGACACTTTGATCGAGTGTGCAGGAGAAGTCCAGACAGGTCGACGAGCTGACCGGATGTCTGGCACGAAGTCCAAGCGGGTCGACGGGCTGACCGGACGCTTGGCGAGAAGTCCAGCTAGGTCGACGGGCTGACCGGATAGTTGGCGAGAAGTCCAAGCGGGTCGACGGGCTGACCGGACGCTTGGCGAGAAGTCCAGACGGGTCGACGGGCTGACCGGACGTCTGGCAGGTAAGTGAGGTAAGTCACTAGAGGGGAGTGACTGTGAGGACGCGTTCCCGGAAAGGGGACATTAGGCGTCGATCCGGCTTAGATCCATTTCAGATGTCTAAGTCGAGATCGTGACTAGATTCCGGTCTCGAAAAGACGGAATCTAAGTCATACTCTTTTTACCCATCTGTTGAACTTTAACTGTGCTAACAATCTGTTTTACAGGATACATATTTGCCTCGGACTAACTTTGTTTTGCAGGAAAAGGGAGTTTTCTGAAACAAGGTGGTCCGGGCGCCCGGAGGGGATCCAGGCGCCCGGAGGTACGGGCGCCCGGAAGGGATCCGGGCGCCCGGAAGGCGAATTCTATCCAGCCGAGTCGTCGCCACGTGGAGCATCATGGTTTGTGCAGCTACGTCACATTCCAGGCGCTCGGAAGGGATCCAGGCGCCTGGAACAGCATATAAAAGAAGCCCCAGACAGGAGCTTCAGTAATTCAATTCATCTGAGAACTCTTCTACTGCTGGTCTTGCTGCTCGACGTTCAGTGCAACGCTAACAACGCTCCGACAAAGTGCTCCTTCAGTTTCTATTTAATTTCCTTGTCGGTATTGCTTTATTTTCACTAGCATTTCCTGTATTCATTCTGTAATCATATTTCGATTTGTTAGCGATTGCCCAACGAAAGTGGTCAAGGACCACGGGCCTTCGAGTAGGAGTCGTCACAGGCTCCGAACGAAGTAAAAAACATTTGTGTCTATTTTTACTTTTCCGCTGCGCTTATACTCTGTATTTTCGAATCGATATTCACCCCCCCCCCTCTATCGAATCTAACGGTCCTACAACATGCTCACTAACTGACAGGAAATAAGGAAATTAACACTGTAAGCTTAGAATTAAAGAAACTAAACTTTAATTGATTCTAAGCATAAAACTTACTTCATTTTCTTATATCCTTATTCTAGAAATTAATCTTTTAATTTCTATTTTACATTTCTTCTTCTGGTTCTTTTCTTTCTTCTTTACTTTTCTTTTCTTTTCTTTGGGCCCAGGCTTAGTACCATCTTTGTTTTGCACGCTCTCTAATAGTGACTGGGATAGCCAGCCTCTAGCCCTATGAGGTTAAAGACCTCGGTCTTACCAAGGCCAAGACCTCGGAATTGGTCACCTGGATTTGTTTAACGATAACCTCGGAAGTCGGGTACTAGCCTTTTACTTTAATTTACTTGTTATCTCTTTTTAATTAGACTTTAGTCTTTTTCTTTACTCATGCTTCTTATAATCCTTTATTAGAGCCTATTAGAATCCTGTAGATATTTCTAACAAGTATAGGATTATAACTAACCAAGCATGCTATATAAAAATAACACAAGGGAAGCAGATCTGAACTCTCTAAGCATGTTATAAAATAAAGCAAAAGAAAGCTAATTTGAATTTCCTAAACATGCTGTGATAAAAGCAAAAGAAGCAAATCTGATCTTACTAATCATGCTATAAAATAGAGCAAAAGAGAACTAATTTGAACTATCTAAACATGCTGTGATAAGAGCAAAAGAAGCAAATCTAATCTTACTAATCATGCTACAAAATAGAGCAAAAGAGAACTAATTTGAACTATCTAAACATGCTGTGATAAGAGCAAAAGAAGCAAATCTAATCTTACTAATCATGCTACAAAATAGGGCAAAAGATAACTAACTTGGACTTTCTAAACATGCTGTGATAAGAGCAAAAGAGAGCTAATTTGGACTTTCTAAACATGCTGTGATAAAAGCAAAAGAAAGCTAACTAATCTTACTAATCATACATCACGTAAGTAAATATAACATGCATTTCTAATTTTAAAGCATGCCGTATTACCAAAGCACCCTAAGGCAACTGAATGATATTGCTAACACTTACAACTAACATTTTTAATCTGTACTAAAGGAACGAATCAACATAATAGTACGAACATTCTCATAAACCCCTAAACAGATCAAATGGGGCACTTTACCATTCCATCTACCTACAATTTCTAAGGTTTCATAGCACAACCATGCTCCTTAGGCTATGCTACAAGGAATAAAACCACTTAAACATGCTGTGAAAGCAAAACTAAGCATACTGTGAAGTTCAAGCTATGAAAGTAAAACAAATTCAACTACTGCTCATGCTTAAATCCGAGAATGGCATCTCAAAAAAGCAAGGAAGAAAACCCTAGCATATTATATTCTTCTACTCGGCACATCAAGATCCGGAAGTAAGGTAACGAAAACCAAAAGCTCGGAGCAACTCCTACCGCAGGTGAGTAGTACTTACACTTGCTTTTAGGACTTACAACCGGAAGGAGGCAACTAGGGCTTCGGGAGAAGCTTGAAATCTCGGCTCCACTTCACGTTTCCGAGCTCCCCTCGTCGAGGTGATCACGCACGATGAAGACCGGTCGAAAAGGGCCTTTCACCGGCGCCGGAGACAAAGCCCTAATACGGCTTCGTTTCGCCCGAGCAGAGATGAATCGCGCGGCGTGAGGAGAAGAGAAGGAGTTAGGGTTTGGGTAAAAGAAATTAACCCTTTATAACCTAGGTTTTATTTCTGATCCTTACTATAACTTAAATACCTCTCGCTTCATATTTAATTAACAAAACACGCGTAGCCCAGTTGGTTGGCTGTGTTCGATTAAGTCCGGTTCGGTTGGAGGTCTTGGGTTCGAGTCTCACCTTCCACAAATTTTTGGTCAAAACTTCTTTCTTTTTGTAAACATACTAAACGACCTCCAAAAATTACATAAAAATACTCTAAAAATTTCTAAAAATCTCTAGAATATTTTAAAAGTATTTCCAAATATTTTTATGGACATTTAGAACTCGAAATCAGGAAAATTGGGTCGTTACATTGAAACTAGTTTTTCAAATATTTTTCAAACTAGTTTTTAAGTATTTTTCAAAGGATTTTTTAAATAAGTTTTTCAAGTATTTTTCAAAGGATTTTGAAACAAGTTTTTCAAGTATTTTTCAATAGATTTTAAAACTAGTTTTTCAAATATTTTTGAAAGGATTTTGAAACTAGTTTTTAAGTATTTTTCAAAGGATTTTTTAAATAAGTTTTTCAAGTATTTTTCAAAGGATTTTGAAACTAGTTTTTCAAGTATTTTTCAAAATATTTTGAAACTAGTTTTTCAAATATTTTTCAAAGGGTTTTGAAACAAGTTTTTCAAATATTTTTCAAAGGATTTTGAAACTAGTTTTTAAGTATTTTTCAAAGGATTTTTCAAATAAGTTTTTCAAGTATTTTTCAAAGGATTTTGAAACTAGTTTTTCAAATATTTTTCAAAGGATTTTGAAACTAGTTTTTCAAATATTTTTCAAAGGATTTTGAAACTAGTTTTTAAGTATTTTTCAAAGGATTTTTTAAATAAGTTTTTCAAGTATTTTCAAAGGATTTTGAAACTAGTTTTTCAAATATTTTTCAAAGGGGTTTTTTAAATAAGTTTTTCAAGTATTTTTCAAAGGATTTTGAAATGATTTTCAATTATTTTTCAAATGATTTTTAAAAGTATTTTTGAAATAATTTTGAAAAGGATTTTTGAAATAATTTTGAAAAGGATTTTTGAAAAGGATTTTTAAAAGAATTTTGAAATGATTTTTAAAAGTATTTTTAAAGAATTTTGAAATGATTTTTAAAAGAATTTTGAAATTATTTTTAAAAGAATTTTGAAATGATTTTTTAAAGAATTTTTCAAATAATTTTGAAAAGGATTTTTAAATAATTTTGAAATTGATTTTTTAAATAATTTTGAAATTGATTTTTTTAAATAATTTTGAAAAGGATTTTTGAAATAATTTTGAAAAGGATTTTCAAATAATTTTGAAAAGATTTTTAAATAATTTTGAAATTGATTTTTAAATAATTTTGAAAAGATTTTGAATAGATTTTTAAATAATTTTGAAATTGATTTTTAAATAATTTTGAAAATATTTTTAAAATATTTTTAAATAATTTTGAAAAGATTTTTAAATAATTTTGAAAAGATTTTTTAAATAATTTTGAAATTGATTTTTAAATAATTTTGAAAAGATTTTTAAAAGATTTTTAAATAATTTTGAAAATAATTTTGAAAATAATTTTTAAAAGATTTTTAAATATTTTTGAAAAGATTTTTAAATAATTTTGAAATTTATTTTTAAAATAATTTTGAAATTGATTTTTTTAAAATAATTTTGAAATTGATTTTTAAATAATTTTGAAATGATTTTTTAAATAATTTTGAATTTGATTTTTTAAATAATTTTTAAATAATTTTTAAAATAATTTTGAAAAGATTTTTAAAAGATTTTAAATAATTTTGAAAATATTTTTAAATAATTTTGAAAAGATTTTTAAATAATTTTGAAAAGATTTTTTAAATAATTTTGAAAAGATTTTTAAATAATTTTGGAAAGATTTTTAAATAATTTTGAAATTGATTTTTAAATAATTTTGAAATTAATTTTGCAAAGATTTTTAATTAATTTTGTTAAGTTTAATTCAATTTTAGTTTCAATTTCTTAGTAATCTCACCCGATCTAAATTTTCAATCAGGGAACCCTATAATTGTTGTGAGATGAATTATGGTTGAATTTAAGAGTAAGGTCTAACTTTGTGTTAGATTCAGGTTTAGCTTTGGGTTCAACAAGTAAGCATTCTTTGGATAAACTTCGGCGCTATGGTGAGTCACAAGGAGCTCATTAAAGTAATCATGCCTTCGAGGTTTTCCAAATAGTCCTACCCATTGAACTTAATACTAATCCTTGGTCTAACTAGTTAGAATCCATTTAAGGGTAGCTTCGGTCAGTTCCACTTGGCTAAATGCACCAGGTCGAAGCCATATCTTCCTAGACATGCGATGCCCAAGCTTTCCTAACATACTATCATCCAAAAACTTCACCAGTACTGTGGGTCAAGTTAAACCTAGCCCGTTTTGATCTAACCTTAATTACCCTGCCGGGTAATCTACTATTGTTTTACCCATTTCGAGTAGATTAGGTTCAGTTACCCTGTCGGGTAGTTCAGTTGGGGGTGTCAGCGAGTCTGGATCCTCCATCTATTTTTATTTAACTTAAGTTGAAATTTACTTTTAATTTTGAATTAATTTCGAATTTAATTTAATTTCAAATTTTTAATTAAATTTTGAATTTAATTTTAAATTTTTAATTGAATTATGTTCTTAATATTGTTTTTCTATTAGCTCCCCCTGGATCATAACCTCAATATGGTCTATCAAGGTAATAGACTTGATCCTTGGGGACCCAATAGTGACCAGTTCCAACTTGATTAACCAAGTTAGATTTTGGCACCCATGCTTGGAGAATTTTTCTATTATTTCTATTAACTAGCGATAAATATGATTTGTATTTTATTTTAGTTTTAAATCCAAGTCCAGTTTTGTTGTAAACGGCTCGCTGTTTTCTAAGAATCATATCCAGATTCTTGGAGCCCAAGGTGAACCGTTCCAACGTGTCCTTGAGTTCTTTAATTTGAGCTTTCAAATTGAAATTTTCTTCCTCAAGTTGTTGGACTTGAGTTGAACTTCCAATTTGAATTGACTCAGTTAAAGAGCTCGAGTCAGTTGCTTCCTTAAGGGCTGTTACCTCCTTTTAGAGCGACTTAACCCGGACGTTGGATTTAGCCAACTTTTTTACTAAGTAAGGTAATAATTCATGCAAGTTATCTAATTGAAATTCTGCGAGTAGTGAACTTACAGTGGGGTTCGGTCCTTCGGAAACGGATGCGGATCCATGGCTTTGCTCGGACTCGGTGTCCGACTCGCTCTTGGTTTCAGATTCAGACTCGAACTCAGTTTCCGCCACGGTTGCTAGTACTGGTAGAGCGAGGAAGCTCGTCGGTTCTTCTACGTCGAACCCGGATTCATCTGAAGACTCGGACCATATCTTTTCTGTAGGACCGTTGGGCCGGCTAGAAGGGGGGGTTGAATAGCCCTGAATAAAACAAACAACCCTTCCTCGAACGATTAAGCTAACACTTGTAAAATGAATTAAGCAGATAAATAAAAGCATAAAAGAAAAGACGAGGCACCAGATGTTTACTTGGTTACAACCGATGTGGTTGTTAATCCAAGGAAGATTAAGCTCAAAAACTCCTTCAGGCGGAGAAGCCTCTTACAGCGTTTAGGCACAGAAAACAGAAGCTTAACTACAACTAAAGCATACAAGTGTTTGGAAATAGAATGATCGTGATTGTTGAAAAGCTTCTGGACCAAGGCTATATTTATAACCTTGGTCGGGGCGCCTGGAAGGGTTCCGGGCGCCCTAGGGGGATAAAATTTATCCCCCAACGGTTGGATCGAGTCAAAGCTCGATCCTATGGAAAAGTCAGTTCCGGGCGCCTCGGACAGTTCCAAGCACCCCGGACAGCTCCGGGCGCCCCGGACAGCTCCGGGCGCCCCGGAGTGCTCTCTTCTCCGGTTCAGCTCGCCTCTGGTCCGGGTCTTTCTGCTCCGGCTCCGCTTGCTTGGGTGATCTCTGACATCCAGAATGGGGCTCACCCGAACCCATCTTCCGGTCTTCTCAAGCGGGCTTCCCTCCGGCTTCTCGTCCCTCGGAATTGTCGCATGTTTCCTTCTCGTCCGCCAGCGTACTCATCCGCAGTCTTTGTCCCTCGGTCGTCGACCTTCTCGCTAGCTGCGTCTCTTGCTCCCCGAGCAATTTTTCGCTCCGGCTTTCGTCCCTCGGAACCACGGCGCGCTTCCTTCTCGTCCGCCGGTGTACTCTTCCGCAGCACCTAGTCCCTCGGATTGCCGTCCTTCTCGCTAGCTGCGTCTTCCGCTCGACTACCTGTGTTCCTAAGCTCCTGCACACTTAGACACAAGGTTAGAAACAACGCAGGACCTAACTTAACTTGTTGATCACACCAAAACAACCTTGGGGTTCCAACAATCTCCCCCTTTTTGGTGTGATCAACCCAAGTTAAGCTAGGGTCAAAACTAGACATAAAATTAAAACAAGTTATTGCAATAATGTGCAACAAAATTAAATTTCAAAAATTTTCAATTTTCAATTTCTACCAATTTCTACCTCCCCCTAGACTTATACTATCCCTTCTCCCCCTTTGATCACAATAAAAATGGGGTACAAACGCAATCTAAGGGTTGACATTAAAAAAAATTTGACAATATATTTCAATAATTTTCAGGGAAATATTTCTAAGTCAAGACAAATTTCTAAGTCACTCGACATCAAGATTAAGAAGTTTCTAAACAGAAAGCTTTATGCAAGAAAATTTCAGAGAATTAATAACATAAAGAGAAATTTTCTATGCATTTATTTATTTATATATTTTATGCTTTAATCAGAAGGTTTAAATTTCCATTTTAATTTATCAAAAATTCTTAAGTCACACTTTTTCAGATTTAAAGCAAAAAATATTAAACATGCAACAATTTGTATCATGTTAATTTCTATTATTTTTTGAATTTTAAGTTCACAAAAATATTTCGATAGCATAGTTCTAACTTGATAAAATTTTTCGACGCTATAAAAAATTCTTTCGACAATATGTAAAATTCGTTTGAAAGAATATTTTGTAATTTGCAAGAATTTTTTAATAAAAATTCTAATTTGCAAGAATTTATTAATAATAGATTTCTTAATCCGAAACACTTTTTCGATGACTCATTTTCTGAATTGCAAAACTCTTTCGAGAAAGTAATTTGTAATTCGAAAAAAAATTCGAAGAAAGTTTTTGACATCATTTCTAATTTGCATAATTCTTTCGAGAAAATATTTTGCAATTTACAAAAGTTTTTCGACAAAATTTCTAACTTGCAAAATTCTTTTAATAATAATTTGCAAGGCAAGTTTGACAATTGATTTTCTAATTCGAAAAATTCTTTCGATGATTCAATTTCTGATTCGAAAGACTCTTCAGGCAATTTTTCGATTGAATCATTTAATTCATCAGAGGTTCGAGTCCATACCTGACTTACCTTTTCGGTAGTTGATTCTCCCCCTGTCGAGTTGTTTTTATCCGAAGATTCTCCCCCTTCATCACTCTCGGGATGTACTTCGGCTGTTGGGGCTGTCTCGGTGATTTCTTCCATCTTAGACTGTTCTGTCGGCAGCTCGGTGTCCATCAAAGAGTCGGATTCAGCCAAAGTTCTTTTCGTTGTTGTATTCGCCAACTCTATCGAAATCTTCATTTGGTATTGCGGTTAGAATGTGAAACTCTGCCCGACCGTTTTCTTCACGTTGCTTCTTGTTCCGAGGCGTATCGAGTCTTTCTCCGTTCGTGTTCTTCGGTGCTTCATAACCTGTTTTCATTATTAGAGAAATACCAATATCAGAGTTAAGAAATACCGTCATTTGTTGCTTCCAAGGAGCAATCTCCCCCTCGAATGCTGGTGGGTAGTCGCTAGCTCCGGCCATTGTCTTGTTGCTTCAGACGGCGGTTAGTCCTTCTGAGGCGTACTCGGCTCTGATACCACTTGTAGGACCGTTGGGCCGGCTAGAAGGGGGGGTTGAATAGCCCTGAATAAAACAAACAACCCTTCCTCGAACGATTAAGCTAACACTTGTAAAATGAATTAAGTAGATAAATAAAAGCATAAAAGAAAAGACGAGGCACCAGATGTTTACTTGGTTACAACCGATGTGGTTGTTAATCCAAGGAAGATTAAGCTCAAAAACTCCTTCAGGCGGAGAAGCCTCTTACAGAGTGTAGGCACAGAAAACAGAAGCTTAACTACAACTAAAGCATACAAGTGTTTGGAAATAGAATGATCGTGATTGTTGAAAAGCTTCTGGACCAAGGCTATATTTATAGCCTTGGTCGGGGCACCTGGAAGGGTTCCGGGCGCCCTAGGGGGATAAAATTTATCCCCCAACGGTTGGATCGAGTCAAAGCTCGATCCTGTGGAAAAGTCAGTTCCGGGCGCCCCGGACAGTTCCGGGCGCCTCGGAGCCAAAAGTCAACCCTGTTGACTTTTGGTCCGTGCTCTCTTCTCCGGTTCAGCTCGCCTCTGGTCCGGGTCTTTCTGCTCCGGCTCCGCTTGCTTGGGTGATCTCTGACATCCAGAATGGGGCTCACCCGAACCCATCTTCCGGTCTTCTCAAGCGGGCTTCCCTCCGGCTTCTCGTCCCTCGGAATTGCCGCGTGTTTCCTTCTCGTCCGCCAGCGTACTCATCCGCAGTCTTCGTCCCTCGGTCGTCGACCTTCTCGCTAGCTGCGTCTCTTGCTCCCCGAGCAATCTTCCGCTCCGGTTTTCGTCCCTCGGAACCACCGCGCGCTTCCTTCTCGTCCGCCGGTGTACTCTTCCGCAGCACCTCGTCCCTCGGACTGCCGTCCTTCTCGCTAGCTGCGTCTTCCGCTCGACTACCTGTGTTCCTAAGCTCTTGCACACTTAGACACAAGGTTAGAAACAATGCAGGACCTAACTTAACTTGTTGATCACACCAAAACAACCTTGGGGTTCCAACATTTTCCTCTGTCTTACTTGTACCTGCAACCATCGTAATACCTTCCTCGGCCGAAGTAGTATTATTCTGCTCATCTAATTCAAATAAATCATTTATTAAATTATGCTTACTTACTTGAGCGTCGGAAGTGCCCTCGTGTAGTTTCATCAACTTTTGCCACAACTCTTTTGCACTTGCGAAGGGGCCGATGCGGTTCAGTTCTTCATTGGTTAGGCCACATTGTAGCATGCAGGTTGCTTTGGCATCGGCTTCAACTTTTTTCATTGTGCTAGAATCCCAATTGATGCATGAGATAAGTTCTCCGGTGTCGTCACGTGGAAGTTCGAGTCCGGTCTGGATGATGATCCACATCTCGACTTGCGTTTTGAGGAGGTATTTCATCCGGTTCTTCCAGTATCCAAAGTCCTCACCAGAAAAGAGCGGTGGTCGGACGGTGTAGAATCCTTCTTGGAATGCCATTTTAAAAGAACCTTGTACACAAAAAATAGCAAAAAAAAAAAATGTACCAGGACTTGATCCTGGATTAGCAGTGCGGTATGGAAGGATAGAAATAGAAGTTCACCAGTTTCGAGAAAAAATAATAAAATAATAATAAAATATTATTAAAAAATATTTTAAAAATATTATTTCAAATTTTGCCAAATTCAATATTTTATCAATACTAATAAAACGTGAAAGGATGAAAATGAATTTTTCGAAAATAATTTTGGAGGGAAAAAACGAAAGGCGTACCAGTTCAAAGCGACCCCGCTCTGATACCAATTGTTGGATCGAGACGCGCTAGAGGGGGGGGGGGGGTGAATAGCGCTCGTGGCTATTTCGTTTGATTATTAAATTCGTAAGAGTTAAAACACAGCGGAATAAAGAAAACAAGCACATAGAGACACAAAAGAATTTACTTCGTTCGGAGCCTAAGGCGACTCCTACTCGAAGGCCCGCGATCCTTGATCGCTATCCGTGGGCCACAACTATAAGCTCGTAAAAACTATTACAAACTAATTACAATTCAAAGCAGTAAAAAGATTATACCGACAACAAAAGACTAAATCTGAAGCTCCGGGTTGTTGGGATGTCGTTACAGCACTTCGGGATCGTCTCGTAGGCAGCTTGTAGCAGACAGTTCACTTGGAAGACGATATTTCAAGCTGCTGGTCGAGATGTCCTTTTATTGGATGTTCAAGGCGCCTCCAATGCCAGTCAAGGCGCCTTGAACCCCAAAACTTATCCTTGTTCCTGCGCTGTGATAACCTCCGCTGACTGTTGCTTATCCCAACCTGAAGGCGCCTTCATCAAGCTCCAAGGCACCTTCAATGGTCCAAGGCGCCTTCAATCCCTATGAAGGCGCCTCCAGCTCCACTTCGCAGCCAGCTTCAGGTTTTGCACCCGAGGCGCCTCCAAACCTCATGGAGGCGCCTCGGACACTGTTCATCCGAGTTCTTCTTTGTGTTTTTGGTACCTGCAAGTATGTTAATCCAAAAATACCTGCAACACAAAGTTAACACAAAATAATAATATGAATATGAAGTTATGACAGTCTCAGGACTGTCCGGGTCTGACTTCGGATTTCCGACCGGAAACCCTAGGTCGACCCGACGCCTACTGTTCCCTCTACGGGGAACGCGTCCTCACCTACTCCACTCAGGAGATTTACCTGATGCCAGTCCGGTCCTCCAGACCAACTAGGCTTTCCGCCTAGGGTTACCTAGGACCTAGGGATACCGCCCCCTAGGGTTTTTCTCCACCTAGGGTTACCACTCCCTAGGACCTAAGGTTGCCGCCCCTTAGGGTTTTCCTCCACCTAGGGTTACCGCCCCCTAGGACCTAAGGTTGCCGCCCCTTAGGGTTTTCCTCCACCTAGGGTTACCGCCCCCTAGGACCTAAGATTGCCGCCCCTTAGGGTTTTCCTCCACCTAGGGTTACCGCCCCCTAGGACCTAAGGTTGCCGCCCCCTTAGGGTTTTCCTCGACCTAGGGTTACCGCCCCATAGGACCTAAGGTTACCCCCCCTTAGGATTTTCCTTCACCTAGGGTTACCACCCCCTAGGACCTAAGGTTACCCCCCCTTAGGATTTTCCCTTGCCTAACTGCAGTTAGGACTTTCCTGAAACACTCATTCAACATGTTAGATAACAGAGAATCTTAACTTTGAATCCCTTTGCCATTATCAAAACTTAGGTTCGATCGTCGGATGCTTCCTGCACCAACATAAATATTATTCAAACTTAAATATATTTTCAAAATTTTAATGAAATTAATTAATTTTTCCATAGAATCAAGAGTCATAATTTGAAAATTTTACCTTATGAAGTTTATTTTAACCAATTCCTTAGACCAATCTCTTGTTCAAATCATTAAAGTAATTACTTAAAAAGTTTTTTTAAGCATTAATTAAAGGGGACAAAAGGAGGTTAAAAGTTAAGTATTTTCAAAAGTATTGTATTGATTTTTTTTAAAGCATTGATTTCGAAATTAAGTGTTGTTTTTAAAAAGTGAAGTCTTTCTAAATCAAATTTTTTTTCAAAATTTCAAAAGCAAAGTATTTAGCTAAGTTTTTTTTAACTACTAAATATTTAGCTAAGTAGTTTTTCAAAAGTATAATTTCCTTTTAAAGATAAGTATTGTTTAAAGAAACTCTTTTCAAAGCTATGTTTTTTTTTTAGAAAAGAAGAAAAGCTAAATATTCTTTTGAAAAAAACATTGAAGTGATACTTTTTAGGGGAGCTTAAAGTTAAATTTTTTTTGGAAAAAGATTAAAAGTTAATTTTTCAAATTTAATTACTATTTTTACTAGTTAATGACTTTTCTCTCTACTTAGTATTTTTTTGATATATGTCAAAAGGTGAGAAAATGATATTAAAAGTAAAGTAAAAAGTTTTAATTGAGGAGTAATGTTTATGGGGGGAGTGAGTAACATTTACATTTACTTAATTTACTTTTTGCCTTAAAAATGTTACTTGAAGGTTTACTTATTATTATTCTACATATCTTACTATTTTTGAATGTTTTTACTTCATTTTAAACTAAATTGGCATAAATCAAAAAGGGAGAGATTATTGGTACTGGAAGAACTAGCTAATCATACTTGTGTTTTGATATTTGATAAAGGTTCAAACTTAAGCTATATTATGATCTAACAAGTCTAATTGAGTGTGCAAGAAAGTTTTAAGTGACTTTAGGCATGGTAAATGTCCTAGTTGAGGATAGGTAAAGAAGTCCTAGTGGAAACTAGGCAGGTGAGAAGTCCAAGTTGTGACTAGGAAATGAAGTCTTGGTCCATGAGATTGGGAAAAGTATTAGAAGCTTGAGAACGTCGGGTGAAATTTTAGGATTGAGGACACTAGCTTAAAGTCCTGGGGGTCACAGACACTAGGCAGAAAATCCTATAATCGAGGACACTAGGTGAAAGTCCTACAGTCTCGGATACTAAGAAAAAGTGTAAACGGTTTAGAGGACTAGTTTAGAAAAATATAATCTCTCCTAAGAAGAGCAGGTGAGGACGCATTCCCTATAGAGGGAACAGTAGACATTGATCTGACCTAGCGTTTTAGTGAAACTTAAAGTTAAGACTGGACAGTCCGGAAACTATAAAAAATTATCTTGCTTTACATATTATTTACTCTTTGGACTAACTTGTAATGCAGAATAAAGAATACTGGAAAAGGCTATCCAGGTGCCTAGACTTAGTTAAGGTGCCTGAAGTGGCTCCAGGCATTTGGGTGAGTGGCTATATGGGAGAGCAATGGGTGACGAGCCTTCGTCACCGTGGGCACCCGAATGGTCCAAGGGCCAAGATTTACTCTAGGTGCTCAGACTTGCAAGTTTCATCCACAATATGAGTTAGAGCACGTTAACTATCACATAGCTATTGGACCACAGGTGAGGGGAACTTACATCTTTTCGCTTGTGGTTTTTCTTAAGGAGGAAAGTGTTCTAGTTGTTAAGGAAGGAAGAAAGTTCTTCTTCTTGTGCCTCCTTTGATTTCCTTTGCTTGGGAGGGCTAGAACTTGAAGATTTCTTCTTGGAAATTAGCTTCCTTGGAGAAGAACTTGACTTAGTGCTCGGATCAAAGAGTGGGAGGATCTCCTAGTCTCGGTGAAGAAAAGAAAGGGAGGAAGGAGGAGGAAGAATGAGGAAAATGAGAGATTTACTTCTCATTTTTCTATTTATTCATCATGAGAGGAATTTATGCCTTCATTAATCTTTCCCTTAATTCATCCATTACTCCTCTCTTGATTCCCACGAAAATGAGGAGAGGGAAGGGTGAGGAAGACAACTTGCCTTCTTCTTGTTCCTTCTCTTAACCAAGAGGGAGAAGAGGTGAGCAATTTGGTTTTCTCTTGCTCTTTGCTTTATTTTTTTCTTCTCTCCTTTAACTAACATTTTTATTCCTTCCTATGCATATGTTACTCTCTATCCTAGTGGTGATCATGCCATAAATCTTTCTCCATTATTGGTGGGAGGTTCAAGGTTCAATCCTTGGCCTCCACCTCTTACCTCTTATTTTTATTTTGTTTCTTACTCTTCTTTTTCTCTTATTCTTTTTATTTATTTCCATGCTCTTAATGAGAATAATACTCATGTATTTATAAAAAATTTGTGGGTGTTACAGTACCCCATACCTCATAGAAAGTTCGTCCTCGAACTTAGAATAGCGATATCAAGTGGTGCCGGACTTCCTACTAAGTGCATCGGCTACCTTGTTTGCTTTTTCCGGATGATAAAAGATTTCACAATCGTAGTCCTTGACTAGCTCGAGCCATCTGCGTTGTCTCATATTTAGGTCTTTCTGCGTGAAGAAATACCTCAGGCTCTGATGGTCTGTATAAATTTTGCACTGGGCTCCATATAAATAATGCCTCCATGTTTTCAGTGCGAAGACCACCGCTGCCAGTTCTAAATCATGAATGGGATAATTTCTTTCATGCTCTTTGAGTTGTCTAGAGGCATAGGCGATGACTCTGCCATCTTGCATGAGTACCGCTCCAAGCCCTAGTAAGGAAGCATCGCTATACATATCAAAGCCTTTGTTACTTTCCGGAAGAGTAAGGATCGGAGCACTGGTCAGTCTCCGTTTTAATTCCGTAAAACTCTTCTCGCAGTCATCTGTCCATTCGTACTTTTTGTTTTTCTTGGTAAGACCCGTCATAGGGGCTGCAATTTTAGAAAAACCTTCTACAAACTTCCTGTAGTAGCCTGCTAATCCCAGAAAACTTCTGATTTCGCTGGCATTCTTTGGTCTGTCCCAGTTACTTACTGCTTCAATCTTGCTTGGGTCTACCATGACTCCATCTTTGGAAATGACATGACCCAAGAATACTACTCGATCTAGCCAGAACTCGCACTTGGAGAATTTTGCATACAGTTGTTTTTCTCGGAGAATCTGTAGTACTATGTTCAGATGTTCAGCATGTTCCTCCTGGGTTCTTGAGTAGATGAGGATATCGTCAATGAAGACGATCACACATTTATCAAGGTATGCTGTAAATACCCGATTCATCAAATCCATGAATATCACAGGGGCATTTGTTACTCCGAAGGGCATAACTACGAACTCATAGTGTCCGTATCTTGTTCGGAAGGCTGTCTTGGGTATATCATCTTGTTTCACCTTCACTTGATGATAGCTAGATCTTAGGTCAATCTTCGAGAAGACAGTTGCTCCCTTCATTTGGTCTAACAAATCGTCGATCCGTGGAAGAGGGTATCTATTCTTAATTGTTGCGTTGTTCAGCGCTCGATAGTCTATACACATTCGCATAGACCCATCCTTCTTTTTCACAAACAGTACCGGAGCTCCCCATGGAGAGTGACTAGGGCGAATAAGTCCCTTGTCGAGTAACTCCTGTAGCTGTTCTTGAAGTTCCTTTAATTCGGTTGGTGCCATCCGGTAAGGTGCTTTAGAGATTGGTTTAGTACCCGGAACTAGTTCAATTGTAAATTCTATTTCTCTATCGGGTGCTAATCCTGGTAGTTCATCAGGAAATACTTCTGGATAGTTGCATACTACTCTGACCTCTTCTAGCTTCTGGCTCCCGGTTTGTCTTGCATCAATCATGTGTGCTAGAAATCCAGCACACCCTTCGTCTAACATTCTCTGTTCCTTTATAGCTGATAAGAATCCTGCAATTTCCTTCCCAGATTCTCCGATGAATTCAAACATTGGTTCAGCTTCAGGTCGGAAAACTACCTTCTTCTTACGGCACTCGATTGAGGCACCGTACTTGCTCAGGAAATTCATGCCTAATATAATGTCATAGTCCCGCATATCGAGTATTATCAGATCACTGTAAAGTTCCCTGTCTGCGATCCGGATAGGTACAGCCCGCAGCATATGATCTGATGGCATAACTTCTCCGGACGGTAGGGTTGTTAAGAACGTGATATCCAGTGTCTGGGGTGGTATGTCTAGTCTCTTGGTAAATGATGCTGAGACGAACGAGTGTGTCGCCCCCGTATCAAACAAAAATAGGCAGCTGACCTGTAACGACGGTAGAGGCGTTTGCCACATCCTCCTTAGTGAGCGAGAAAACCCTGGCGTCCGTTGTAGTTGGCGGGGCTTCCAATCTTCCTTGGCTGATTGAAGTCCCTTCTATTGCACCTTGCATTTGATGTAGTTGTGAGGGAACACTCCCGTTCTGGTTATTCTGTTGGGGTGGTGCTTGAACCCTGTTGGTGCAGTCTCTGGCCAGATGTTCTTCCCCTCCGCAATTATAGCACCTCCTTAAACCCTTGTGACATACTCCGGAATGCAGCTTTCCGTAAATAGTGCACTGGGGGTATCTCGGTTGCTTATTCGTTGGGCCACCTTTAGCATCGTCCCATTGCTTCCTTTTTCCGGTAGAGGTCCCCTTCCAGTTTGTTTTGCTGCCTGAGGATCTCTGTCCGTCTGTTCGGGACTGGCTCTTATTCTCGTTCATTGCTTTCTGATAGTGCTCCGTGATCAGGGCACTGCTGATTAGTTCCTCTGTAGTCTGTGGTCTATTAACTCCGCCAGCTACGTTCAGTGCTATCTCAGGTCGGAGCATTTTCAGCATCAATCTGACCCTTTCCCTTTCCGAGCGAACCAACTCTGGACATAAGCGTGCCAATCGGTTGAAGCGTTTCACTGCCTCGTTCACTGATAGGTCACCTTGCCGAAATTCGGTGAATTCGTCATAGTGTCGGTTCGTTACTTGCATATGGAAGAATTCCTCAAGGAACTCTGTCTCGAAGTCCGTCCAGGTCATTAGATTAATCTGTCTCTTTGCCTTCACTCTTTCCCACCACATCCTTGCGTCTCCAGAAAAACAGAATGATACACATTTGATCTTTTCTGACACGGGCCAGTCCAGCAATTCTACTATACTTTCCACTATCTTGAACCAGGCCTGGGCGTCCCATGGTTCGCAAGTACCTGAGAAATTCTCCGGCTTCAACCGTAGCCACTGTATCAAGTAGGTCTCCTGTCGGACCACCGGAATAGGGGCTATTGGTGGTACAGGTGCAACTACTGGAATAACTGGCGCTGCGTTCTGATTCACTGGCGGGGTGGCAGGATTTCCTTGCTGACCCATTAAAGTCGTGATCAATTGTTGTTGCTCCGCGATTTGACGCTGGAGATCAGTAACTACCTGGGTCAGATCCGGTGGAGTCGCTGTCTCGTCAGCTCAAGTAGTGCGTCTCCTAGCCATGCTTATCTTCATTTAATGACAATAAATTATCATTATTTCTATCCAATTTAACATAAGGTCGTTATCATTCTTACTCTACCAACATGCATTCCTATTCTAAACTTGTGACTATCATAATCAAACAGAATAAGTAAACATGCATAATATTAAAACATCATAATAAAAGAATTGAACTTAAACATATAAATTCTTACTTGGAGCGGCAGGAGGAAGACTTGACATGTGTGTAGTGAGAGGCTAACCTGGCTCTGATACCATACTGTAACGCCCCGCCCCTCCTGCTAAGGCGACGGGGGTTACTTACCATACTTATCAACTTAATAACTTATTACAGCGGAAGTCTTACTTGTAAATTTTTAAAACATAGAATCCATATGTCATACTTTACATTATTTCAAGACATATAGGAATTATCATGATAAAATGTCATGGAATTACAATCATAAAATAAAGATCAACTAAGCATAGTTCATATTTAATGTAAGCAGGTCTTTTCTTCTTTAGCCAGTCACTACCCCACACATCTTGCTAGCCCCTCTTGCTGCTCCCCTAGTTCATCCAACCTTTGCCTTTATCTGTGGTACAAGAAAGTAAGCTGTGAGCACTCATGGCTCAGTAAGTTCCTTTCCTACTCACAAAATCCGTATAGCATGTCAATAATCACAAAGCATATATCAAAACGTAAAGCATCATAACATATTATACATGATCATCATACGTATCATGAGCACAATCATAGATATCATGGCATAATCATGGCATAAACATAAGGTAGCATGGCATAACATGTTAGTTAGAGCCCTAGAGCCAATCATTTGATGATTGTATGGACTCATGTATATCATATTCTTGTATATATATTAAGGTATTTGGTTTTTGGTTATTATGCTTATTTGTATTAGTGACAGATAAAATAAGTATAGTAACGTCCTTGAGTAGAAGGTTCTTACCTATATCAATCGATTGTTGAATCGATAGTGAGATGATATAGGGAACACTACTCTAAATCATTCCTAGTCGAGTATTAACATTTAGGGATAATGTTAATACAATAAGACTAGCATGTAGGTCAGCTCGATGACTTGATCTCACAAGTCATGGATATAGAGATATCAAGCTGACACATGGGTATGCATTAGAGAATGTATACTGAATGACCCGCCATGAGAAAGTATCATGGATCGTTATATGAGTGTCATATACTTTCTCATGTGGCTATTAGTATGACTATTAGTCCTTAGACCTGAAGTCACCATGGATCTCTACATAAGGAGTTATGTACTTTGGTTTCGTCAAACGTCACCCGTAACAGGGTGGACTATAAAGGCGATTACTGGGTATGTAACAAATTATGCAGAGGGATGTGAGTGATGTAGATGGGATCTATCCCTCCCATATGACGGGAGCGACATCAATATTCTTGATAGAGTTAGACCACGAAGTGCATGGCCATGCCCAAATGAGTCAACATTAGATATTGAGCTCATTTGATCGAGTGAGTCTACTTGGAGTTCAAGATTTAGATTGATTAGAGGATGACACGGTCTATGCCTCATATTGATCAATCTAGATGTCTAGGATAGAAGGACAATGTCACATATTTTGTGAGGAGTCACAATTGGTAGTCACAAGGTGATGTCGGATCTCGACATTCTTGTAACTTGGGTAGTAATGATGTGTTGCTAGATACCTCTCATTACTTATGCTCCTAAATGGGTTTAGGGCATTGCCAACGTTACAAGAACCTATAGGGTCACACACTAAGGACAATTAGATGGAGATTTGGTTCATATGATGAACTAAGAGAATTAGATTCATTTGATGAATCATATTGGATTAAGAGTAATCCAAATTGGGCTAATTGAGTTGGACTCAAGTTGATTCATGTATTCAATGAGTCTAATTTAGATTATGACTCTGTAACGACCCAATTTTCCCTATTTCAAGTTCTAAAAGTCCATAAAAATATTTGGAAATACTTTTAAAATATTCTAGAGATTTTTAGAAATTTTTAGAGTATTTTTACGTAATTTTTGGAGGTCGTTTAGTATGTTTACAAAAAGAAAGAAGTTTTGACAAAAAATCGTTGAAGGTGAGACTCGAACC
This sequence comes from Zingiber officinale, assembly GCF_018446385.1. Lineage (NCBI taxonomy): Eukaryota > Viridiplantae > Streptophyta > Magnoliopsida > Zingiberales > Zingiberaceae > Zingiber > Zingiber officinale. The sequence continues at coordinate 61,277,222 of NC_055998.1, forward strand.
CAAGACCTCCGGTCGAACCTGACCCCAACCGGACATAGCCAACCAACTGGGCTACGTGTGGTTTGTTAATAAGTATGAAACGAAATATATTTAAGTTGTAATTGGAACATAATTAATTAAACCGAGTTATAAAGGGATTAAGTTTTCCCTTTCTCGCCGAAAACCCTATCTGCCTTTTCTTTCCTCTCCCGACGGCGATTTCGCCTTCTCGTCTCGGTCGAAAAACGCAGCAGCAAGTGAAGGTCTCTCCGGCGCCGGCGAAGGCTTTTTCCGGCCGATCTTCACCTGCGGTGGTGATTCCCTCGTCAAGGAAGGTCTGTGGGCGTAAGGGAGGTTGAAGATCCAAGCTAACCGAAACCCTAAAGCTTCCTCCTTCGGTTGTAAGTCCAAGAACGCTAGGTAAGTACTACTCACCTGTGGTAGGAGTAGCTCCGCGATTTTTGCTTCCTTCTTTTCCTTGCCGAGCGTGAACATATTCCTTATTGATTCGTTTAAGGATTTCGGTTGGATTTTGCTAAGCACAGCAGGTTTTAAGAAGCTTTTGTTTGTAGATTGTGACTTACAGTTTCGAAGTTTGCAGTTCCAAGTGGTACAGTTCATGTAGGGTTTCCAGTAGGGCTATGAGGATTGTTCTTCAGGCTTGAACTTAGTATTTTAGTTGGCATAATCGGGTTACATGGAAGCTAGCATTGGTTTTCTGTTGTTCTATGTTGCCGTGGCACACTGCGTGAAGAGTACTTGTGGTTTAGGGTTTGATATGTAGCTGTCTTGTGCTATTAGTTCCCTTATACCGTGTAGCTTGTAGCACTTCTTGCTTATTCTGTTAATTTCTTAATGCAGTTAATTGATAGCATGTTCTGCCTATGTTGTTAGCTCTTTATACCATGTAGATTAGAGCATTTCTTGCATAGAATTTCTGTTTCGAATTCATTGTTAAGCCGAACAGCCCCTAATTCCAGCCTGTGGTTGTGTTTTAAGCATGCCTTTAGCTCTTAAATGTTGCATCCGGGTAGGTCTACCTGCTGCCATAAATTCCAGCAAGTTGTTTTCCTTTTTGGGCCACGCAGATGGGCATAAACAGCCCTTGATCTTTAGCATTTCAAGTTAGGTAATCTTGGTTAATTAGTAGGCATGATCAGCAGGTTATCTAAGTGACAATATTAGTTTTAGTGCTATTCTTGAATACGAACAGCCCTATTTCTTTCCGGCATTACAATTCTGAAGTCTTTGCCATTAGATGAGCATGAACAGTTCCTTTGTTTTGCTGTCCACAATCATGAGCAGTATTAGTTCTTAAATCTGTTTCACTTGCAGTATTAGAATAGCATGATTAGTAAGTTCAAAGTTGCTTTCTTTTGCTCTATTTTATAGCATGTTTAGTAAGCTTAAAGTTGCATTCTTTTGTCTATTTTACGGCATGTTTAGAAAGTCCAAGTTAGCTTTCTTTTGTTCTATTTTACGACATGTTTAGAAAGTCCAAGTTAGCTTTCTTTTGCTCTATTTTACAGCATGATTAGTAAGTTCAGATTTGCTTTCCTTTGCTTTATTTTATATCATGCTTAGAGAGTTCAGGTTTGCTTTCCTTTGTGTTATTTTCATGTAGCATGCTTGGTTAGTTGTAATCCTATACTTGTTAGATATATCTATAGGATTCTAATAGGCTCTAATAAAGGATTATAAGAAGCATGAGTAAAGAAAAAGACTAAAGTTTAGTTAAAAAGAGATAACAAGTAAATTAAAGTAAGAGGCTAGTACCCGACTTCCGAGGTTGTCATTAAACAAATCCAGGTGACCAATTCCGAGGTCTTAGCCCTGGTAAGACCGAGGTCTTTATCCTCATAGGGCTGGAGGCTCGCTACCCCAGTCACTATTAGAGAGCGCGTAAAACAAAGATGGTACTAAGCCTGGGCCCAAAAAGAAAAGAAAAGAAAAGAAAAGAAGAACAAGAAGAAGAAAGTGAAAGAGAAATTAAAAGATTAATTTCTAGTATAAGTAAAGCAAGAAGAAAAGAAGAAGAAGGTAAAAGAGAAATTAAAAGATTAATTTCTAGTATAAAGATATAAGAAAATGAAACAAGTTTTATGCTTAGAATCAATAAAAGTTTAGTTCTTTAATTCTAAGCTTACAGTAGTTGTTTCATTACTTTCCTGTCAGTTAGTGAGCATGTTTAGTATTCAGTTTTATTTCTGTATACCATGAGTACATGCAGCTTTGCTTTTAGCATTTCAGTTTTAGTATTGTTGCATTCCTGTTATGCACTTCGATGTTTTTGTGAGATAGATTAGTACTTACTAAGCGTTTTCGCTTATAGATCTTTTGTTTTTTTTTTCCTCCTACCGCAGATAAAGGAAAGGCTAAGATATGAAAGGAAGGCGACAGGATGGTGGTGGTGATGAAGGTGTGTGGTGACTGGACTGTGGAGAGATCCAGAAGTAGCTGGCAAAATTGTCAAGACTTTCTTTTAGTTCTCTGTTAATGTTATATTAAATTTGGGATTGTAGTTGAGTTTATTTCCGCATGTCTAGCTAGTCTCTTTCATTATTTGTGGAGTGCGGTAGTCATTGCTATTGCTAGAGTAGTTTCTTTATCTTTATTGTGATTTTTATTACTGCGTGGTTGTGGAAAAATATGTTCCAGCCGTCTGTGGCTGCGTATACTATGTTTGTATTATAGATTTGGTCACCGGTACAGGGGAGACTCTGTCGAAATTTTTCGGTAGGGTTTCCATGTGATATTTAATCATACCGGTTAAGTAGAGTTAGTAGTTAAGTAACGGTCATCTTTAGAGAGTAGTAGTAGTAAGAAGGGTGGTCGTTACAGACTCATTAAATCAACTTAATTTAATGAATTAGATTCATTATATTAAGTTGGCTTGAATCATATGGTTGGATTAGATCAACCATGAGAGAGATTTGATCAAGTTTGACTTGATTTGAGAGGAAGAGAAAAAAGTCATGTTTGACTTGACTTTTTGCCACATCACTAGTGAGTTGGCAAGATGTGGACCAATAGGATTGCTCCACATCATCAATGTGTGCCACCTCATGGAGGTTACAAGCCTCCATAGCATTTAATGTGGCCGGCCCACATTAAATGAGGAGGTTACACTTGTTGCCATGTCATTTAGTGAGATGGCAAGATGTGGACCAATAGTGTTGATCCACATCATCCTAGAGTGCCACCTCATGGGGGTTACAACTCTTAATGGTCTCCACATTAATTGGAATTAATGTGGGGGTTACACTTCCTAGAGTGGTCGGCCACTTGATGGCTAAGGGGGTTGTTCGAATTTCCTCTCATTGAATTCATTCACTCTTCTTCTCCCTTGGGTGCTCTCTCTTCTCCTTCTCCCATTCCTTGGCCGAACACTCCATTGGTGCTAGCACACCTTGTGTTTTGGTCATCTCCTTCTACTTGTGTCCGTGTGGATACATATAGAGGTTGTCTACTTTGACAACTAGAGATCCGGCGACATCTTGGACAAGCGGGAACGCGAAGGGCTTCGCTACAAGGGTAATGATCTTAACTTTAGTGTAGATCTAAAGTTTTTACAAACTCGTACAAGAAAAACGTTTTTCGATAATTTTGTTTGCGAATCTTTGCACGAGATCCATGGCTTTGGGTGACTCGGGGTTTCCGCGACGCGAAAAAGCGGTTTTCGCGGCCCGAAGAACCCAACATAACATAACATGAACATCATACTCATCATGGCATATTCAAAGAGTATATGCAAGGTGAACTTTTAAAACATGCATCATGTCTTGTTAAAACATATAGTATAGATACTTAAACATATTCTCAACATAAGAGGGGATCCTGGCTTGTACCACATACATAAATGCGCGCGTCCTAGTAGGTCCAAGGTAGCAAGTCTTGAACCCTACAAGGCATATACTAGGCCCGTTTCTTAGTCCATCGACCTAGGGGCACTTAGGAGCCCATCCCTAACGAGACCCGTTTCTTAGTCCATCGACCCCGGGGCGCTTATGGAGTCCACCCTTGGTACAAGCCTTAAAAGTAAAATAGCATGTCATATTTACATAGTCCGTATCACTCATGTCATATTCATATCATGAAGAGTGCTCTTGATCCCACTTATAGGGAAGCTGTAACGCTCACCCTTCTTACCCAAGGGCGGCGATACGATCTTATACTACTTACGTACATGCTTTAGTTATACTATAACAGCGGAAAATTTTAAATCATTCCTTTTAATTAAATAAGCATGATATCACATATTCTGATTAGTTCGAATGTGCATATATTGATCATATAACTAAAAATATTAATTTGTCCGAATCATTCTTGCCGAGCCACCACCACACACATCACTATCTGCTCCTCCTGCTGCTCCGTCGTTCCGAATATCCGTCCCCCATATCTGCGGTACAAGGAAAGTAAGCTATGAGCACTCATGGCTCAGTAAGTTCCTTTCCTACTCACTAAAATCGAATTCATATCATTGCATATCAATATCATGCGAGGTATCATAAGCATACGACATACAAGGGTATCATATTCATATTCATATCATAATATCACATGACATTATATCTAATCATCAGATAATTCAAGCACATATGTAGGCAATGCATCATGAATTTGAAAACTTATACTTATAAGTACTTGAAATTAATATCATCATTAGAGGGGATCCCGGTTTGTACCACATACATAATGCGCGCGCTTCATAGGTAGGTCCAAGGTAGCAAGTCTTGAACCCTACCATGCATACATACTAGGCCCGAGTCTTACTCCATCGACCTAGGGCATTCAGAGGCCCATTACTGACGAGGCCCGAGTCTTACTCCATCGACCCCGGGGCGTTTACGGAGCCCTCCCTTGGTACAAACCATACAAAAATAACTTATCATGCATAACTATGATATCATGTCCCTAACAATCTTTCATGCATTTCCTTTTTCATTTCTTTTCATTATGTATAGCATTTCCTATGCTATAACATATCATTACGTAACATAATTTCATTTCTTCTCATTATGTATAGCATTTCCTATGCTATAACATATCATGGCATTTTACGTAACATAATTTCATTTATTCTCATTATGTATAGCATTTCCTATGCTATAACATATCATGGCATATTACATAACATAATTTCATTTCTTCTCATTATGTATAGCATTTCCTATGCTATAACATATCATAGCATATTACATAACATAATTTCATTTCTTCTCATTATGTATAGCATTTCCTATGCTATAACATATCATGACATATTACATAACATAATTTCATTTCTTCTCATTATGTATAGCATTTCCTAGGTTTCTTTCCCTTTTTCTTTTATTTTCCTTCATGGCCGAAACCTACCAGTCCTTAAGCTAGGTTTCTTAAGTGGCCTAAAGCATGGAAAGCCTAAGTAAATATCATGGCAAAAGTTACTAAGAACATCATACACAAAATTGGATCATAAACAAGCTAGGACTCTTGTGATCTTACATGTCTTATATCATGTAACTAATTTTCTACATTCCAATTAAACATGAGAGCATTAATCAACTTTCATATCATAATATCACAGAGGTCTTGAGAATATTAATATTTTTGTTTAGGCTAATCTAAGCTATCCCTTTTATCATGGCCGAAAAAACCCTAAAAAGAGTTCATGAGTTTCTAGCAATGTGAACACCCTTTAAGAAAATTTATATCCTATCATAGGAGCATGTTTATTTAAATTTTTGAAGGTCTTTCTAACCCTTAACCTTTCTGGTCCAAAGCATACAAGTGAGTTTTCTTTTGGTTCCAATTAATTTCCAAGCAAGAAAACCATAGAAAGGTCCTTAGCATTTCATAGAAGGAACCTTGCACTAGTTTGGTTAGACAATAATCTTCCTAGCCTCTTTAAAATATTTTTGGTTAAATCCTAGGGTTAGATACTCCTCTGATCATACATCATATCAGTATAAAATCATGGAAAAGAATCCTTCTACATAGCATAGAAAATCTTATCATGAAATGAGGTCTTGTTTAAATCATCCTAGATTTGAAAACCTTTTCTTTAGCCGAATTTTCTTAAATTCTTTCCTAGGTTTTCTAATCCTTATAAATCCGAAAATCACATAAAAGCCTTGTACCACAGGTGAGGGGAAGCTTACCTTCTTTGCTTAAGTTTCCTAGAGTTGAGAACTTGCTTGTGGACCTTTCTTCCTTGCTTGCTTTGCTCGGCACCAATGGAGGAAGAAGTGGCTAGGTCTTTTGGTGGAGAGGAGGAGGAAGAAGAGGAGGCTTCTTCCTCTTGTGTTGCTCGGCAACAAAAAGAAAGAAAGAAAAGAGGGAGTGTCTCGGCACCTCTAGGAGAAGAGGAGGAGAGTGAGTTGAGGATGAAGCCACCCCTCCATGCCTATTTATACTAAAATGAGGGGAGGAAAACTTGACTTGAATCCTCCTTATTTATTTCTCCTCTTTAATGATAAGAATATTCTAGAGAAATGCTTCTTGAGTTCTCTCTTTTCTTTCCTTTAATTTCTCTCTTTTCTTTCCTTTAATTAAAATTCCTATCTCTCCTCTTACAATATCCTCTCCTATCACACTTGGTTAACATATGCATGCATCCACAAGAGAACCAAGGATCAAAACTTGGTTATGTATATTTTTACTTCTTTTTACTTCCTTTTCCTTTTAAGTAAAAAGAATCCTTTCTTATTCTTAACTACTTAGTCCTTTCTCTCCTTATCAATAAATTCTCCTATCCCCTTTGATATCCTATACATGTTCCTTACAAGAGGTCCAAGGTTCAATCCTATTTCTCTTCTAACATATTATTGATATTCTTTTGTACATAACAATTCATATATCACCATATTATGCATTATGCATAAATATTTCATACACATATATATTATCTCATATTCCTTCCTTTTGTTTACATTAATTCCATGTATTATAAATATAGATGATTTATATTCTCAACTTTATTTTCTTTCATAAAGTTTTAATCATCTAAATCCTTCCCATCTTAATATTCAACTTAGAATATTTACACCTTCTTTTCACTACCTTCAAACTCTCATTATCCTTACTTTCTTATCTAGGCTTTCTAGGGGTGTTACAATCTCCCCTACTTATTGAAAGTTCGTCCCCGAACTTAGAATGACAATTTCTGCTCAGATTCCTTAGACGTTGGTGGAGCTTCCAATCTCCCTTGACTCATTGAAGGTCCCTCAATAGAAGTCTGCAGTTGGTGTAACCTTGCGGGACCACCTTGATTCAGAACATACTGTGGTGCTTTAGTTTTGGTAGGGCAGTCTCTAGATAGATGTCCTTCCAGTCCACAGTCGTAGCATTTAATTTTGCCCTTACGATAGTCTTTTGCTTTATGACCCTCTATCCCACAGTTGTAACACTTATTAGTGCTCGTACGACATGTTCCTGGATGTTTCTTCCCACATGTATTGCACTGAGAAAACTTGAGCTGCTTGTTGGACGGACCATTCTTAGTGTCGTTCCGTCGCTTTCCCTTTCCACCGTGGTTCCCTTTCCAGTTGGCCTTGATATTTTCCAGTTCTTCCATCTGAGCTTGCTTCTTGTCCTTGCCTAGTGCCTTCAGGTAGTGTTCAGTATTCAGGGCACTGCTAATTAACTCCTCTGTGGTCCGCGGCCTGTTAACTCCGCCGGCCACATTAAGTGCTATCTCGGGTCTGAGCATCTTTAGCATAAGCCTGACCCTTTCTCCCTCCGTCCTAACTAATTTCGGGCATAGTCGTGCCAGGCGGTTGAATCTTTTCATCGCTTCTTCTACCGTTAGGTCACCTTGCCGAAATTCGGTGAATTCATCATAGTGCCTACTTGTCACCCGAGTGTGGAAGAATTCTTCGAAGAATTCCGTCTCAAAATCTGCCCAACTCATTTGGTTTACTGGTCTTTTCACTTTCACTCTGTCCCACCACATTCGGGCGTCTCCCGTGAGACAGAATGATACGCATTTGACCTTTTCATGCTCAGGCCAGTCCAATAGTTCTATCATGCTCTCCATTGTCTTAAACCAAGCTTGTGCGTCCCATGCTTCACAATTACCAGAGAATTTCTCTGGCCTCAGTCTTTGCCACTGGATCGATACGCTTCTTGACGAACTACCGGTGCCAGATTCACTAGTGGTACCGGTGCTGCTACTGGCTCCGGTTCAACTACTGGTATGGTTGGCGTATTATTCTGATTTGGGGTAGCAGGATTCCCTTGTTGATTCATCATGGCAGCAATCATCTGTTGCTGTTCCGTAAGCTGTCGTTGTAGCTCAGTAACTACATGTGCCCAATCAGGTGGAGGTACGGTCTCCTCCGTTCTGGCATTTCGTCTTCTAGTCATACTTATTTTCCTAAATGATAATAAGATTAGTCTAAGTTATCATTTATGCATGAATATCTTAACATATCATGTCTAGGTTTCATGCCATGTTTGGGTTATCGTTGAGGTATTCTTTCTTAGGTTGTCATATCATCTTTAGATTACCTTACCATTCATACGCGTCAAGATCTAGCCGATGGTATTATCATTCTTACTTGACTCATGCTTAAATTGATACCATTTCTACTCTTTTTATTCATCAAAAGCTTTTATTACATTTTTTGTTCATAACTTCTTCTCTTAAAAGGCCAGGTAGGTTGTGACTACTCCTGCCATAAAGGACATGATAGCAGTAGTCATCATCAACCCAACCTGTATCGACTTGCCCAGATCATTCTGGGGTGGATCAGGCATTATCGGAGGTTGAATCTCCGATGCCTCTTCCGGGTCGATTATTGTCTCTTCATCCATTCCCTCGTTTTCTTCAACATGTTCGTCCGGTTCCATCGGGTCTTCGTTTAGTTCCCCCTCGAGGTTGTTCAGTCCCCACTCGAAGTCTATTATATCGTTGGGGTTGAAACCCATTTCCATGTATTCAGCAAGGTTAAATTCATCCTCGCCCATCTCAGGAAACTCGTTCTCTCCTTCATAATATTCCATAATTTCTGAATCTTCATCTTCATTATCGTCCGAATTCCCTTCCTCGATTTCCTCGAGATCTTCCTCTCTGAACTCGCCGTGTTCCGGAGATTCCGAGTCGCTCACATAGTTGTCGAAGTATTCCAGCATATCGGGTTCATCCGTGAACTCGAGGTATTCGCCAAAATATTCTACATCCTCGGGATCGTATTCGAACGGGATATAGTCCATTTCTACAAGATTTTAAAGATTCATTATTCCTCTTATGTTATAGCCTAAGGTTCTTGCATCTAGGCTACCATTCATGCATCCTAGAATATCACCTACTTATCATCATGCACCATTTTCTAGGGTATAACTTAAGGTATCCTTCCTAGGCTACCATTCATGCATCCTAGAGTATCATACTAATTTTTGCATATAAATAAATTATGCAACTGTACTTACTTGGAGCGACAGGAAGGAGCTTGATGTGTGTGTAGTGAGCTGGCAAAACTTCGCTCTGATACCATCTGTAACGCCCACCCTTCTTACCCAAGGGCGGCACTACGATCTTATACTACTTACGTACATGCTTTAGTTATACTATAACAGCGGAAAATTTTAAATCATTCCTTTTAATTAAATAAGCATGATATCACATATTCTGATTAGTTCGAATGTGCATATATTGATCATATAACTAAAAATATTAATTTGTCCGAATCGTTCTTGCCGAGCCACCACCACACACATCACTATCTGCTCCTCCTGCTGCTCCGTCGTTCCGAATATCCGTCCCCCATATCTGCGGTACAAGGAAAGTAAGCTATGAGCACTCATGGCTCAGTAAGTTCCTTTCCTACTCACTAAAACCGAATTCATATCATTGCATATCAATATCATGCGAGGTATCATAAGCATACGACATACAAGGGTATCATATTCATATTCATATCATAATATCACATGACATTATATCTAATCATCAGATAATTCAAGCACATATGTAGGCAATGCATCATGAATTTGAAAACTTATACTTATAAGTACTTGAAATTAATATCATCATTAGAGGGGATCCCGGTTTGTACCACATACATAATGCGCGCGCTTCATAGGTAGGTCCAAGGTAGCAAGTCTTGAACCCTACCATGCATACATACTAGGCCCGAGTCTTACTCCATCGACCTAGGGCATTCAGAGGCCCATTACTGACGAAGCCCGAGTCTTACTCCATCGACCCCGGGGCGTTTACAGAGCCCACCCTTGGTACAAATCATACAAAAATAACTTATCATGCATAACTATCATATCATGTCCCTAACAATCTTTCATGCATTTCCTTTTTCATTTCTTTTCATTATGTATAGCATTTCCTATGCTATAACATATCATTACGTAACATAATTTCATTTCTTCTCATTATGTATAGCATTTCCTATGCTATAACATATCATGGCATTTTACGTAACATAATTTCATTTATTCTCATTATGTATAGCATTTCCTATGCTATAACATATCATGGCATATTACGTAACATAATTTCATTTCTTCTCATTATGTATAACATTTCCTATGCTATAACATATCATAGCATATTACGTAACATAATTTCATTTTTCTCATTATGTATAGCATTTCCTATGCTATAACATATCATGGCATATTACGTAACATAATTTCATTTCTTCTCATTATGTATAGCATTTCCTATGCTATAACATATCATAGCATATTACATAACATAATTTCATTTCTTCTCATTGTGTATAGCATTTCCTATGCTATAACATATCATGGCATATTACATAACATAATTTCATTTCTTCTCATTATGTATAGCATATCCTAGGTTTCTATGGTTTCTATCCCTTTTTCTTTTATTTTCCTTCATGGCCGAAACCTACCAGTCCTTAAGCTAGGTTTCTTAAGTGGCCTAAAGCATGGAAAACCTAAGTAAATATCATGGCAAAAGTTACTAAGAACATCATACACAAAATTGGATCATAAACAAGTTAGGACTCTTGTGATCTTACATGTCTTATATCATGTAACTAATTTTCTACATTCCAATTAAACATGAGAGCATTAATCAACTTTCATATCATAATATCACAGAGGTCTTGAGCATATTAATATTTTTGTTTAGGCTAATCTAAGCTATCCCTTTTATCATGGCCGAAAAAACCCTAAAAAGAGTTCATTAGTTTCTAGCAATGTGAACACCCTTTAAGAAACTTTATATCCTATCATAGGAGCATGTTTATTTAAATTTTTGAAGGTCTTTCTAACCCTTAACCTTTCTGGTCCAAAGCATACAAGTGAGTTTTCTTTTGGTTCCAATTAATTTCCAAGCAAGAAAACCATAGAAAGGTCCTTAGCATTTCATAGAAGGAACCTTGCACTAGTTTGGTTAGACAATAATCTTCCTAGCCTCTTTAAAATATTTTTGGTTAAATCCTAGGGTTAGATACTCCTCTGATCATACATCATATCAGTATAAAATCATGGAAAAGAATCCTTCTACATAGCATAGAAAATCTTATCATGAAATGAGGTCTTGTTTAAATCATCCTAGATTTGAAAACCTTTTCTTTAGCCGAATTTTCTTAAATTCTTTCCTAGGTTTTCTAATCCTTATAAATCTAAAAATCACATAAAAGCCTTGTACCACAGGTGAGGGGAAGCTTACCTTCTTTGCTTAAGTTTCCTAGAGTTGAGAACTTGCTTGTGGACCTTTCTTCCTTGCTTGCTTTGCTCGGCACCAATGGAGGAAGAAGTGGCTAGGTCTTTTGGTGGAGAGGAGGAGGAAGAAGAGGCTTCTTCCTCTTGTGTTGCTCGGCAACAAAAAGAAAGAAAGAAAAGAGGGAGTGTCTCGACACCTCTAGGAGAAGAGGAGGAGAGTGAGTTGAGGATGAAGCCACCCCTCCATGCCTATTTATACTAAAATGAGGGGAGGAAAACTTGACTTGATTCATCCTCCTTATTTATTTCTCCTCTTTAATGATAAGAATATTCTAGAGAAATGCTTCTTGAGTTCTCTCTTTTCTTTCCTTTAATTTCTCTCTTTTCTTTCCTTTAATTAAAATTCCTATCTCTCCTCTTACAATATCCTCTCCTATCACACTTGGTTAACATATGCATGCATCCACAAGAGAACCAAGGATCAAAACTTGGTTATGTATATTTTTACTTCTTTTTACTTCCTTTTCCTTTTAAGTAAAAAGAATCATTTCTTATTCTTAACTACTTAGTCCTTTCTCTCCTTATCAATAAATTCTCCTATCCCCTTTGATATCCTATACATGTTCCTTACAAGAGGTCCAAGGTTCAATCCTATTTCTCTTCTAACATATTATTGATATTCTTTTGTACATAACAATTCATATATCACCATATTATGCATTATGCATAAATATTTCATACACATATATATTATCTCATATTCCTTCCTTTTGTTTACATTAATTCCATGTATTATAAATATAGATGATTTATATTCTCAACTTTATTTTCTTTCATAAAGTTTTAATCATCTAAATCCTTCCCATCTTAATATTCAACTTAGAATATTTACACCTTCTTTTCACTACCTTCAAACTCTTATTATCCTTACTTTCTTATCTAGGCTTTCTAGGGGTGTTACAGAAGCAACTCTTTTAGGCATAGCTTAAAGCATGTATATTTGAGCACACAGCATATCATGATTTTGAGCACACAACATATCATGAACACATGCATAATTAAGCATACAACCTATCATGAGTTTAAGCACACAGCATATCATGAATTTGAGCACATAGCATATCATGAGTTAGGCACATAGCATATCATGAATTTGAGCACATAACATATCATGAGATTGAGCACACAGCATATCATGAAAATAAGCACATAGCATATCATGAAATCAAGTACACAACATATCATAATATAAGCACATAGCATATTATGAAATTTAGCACACAGCATATCATGAAAATGAGCACATAACATATCATGAAATCAAGCACACAGCATGTCATGAATAGGACCTAACATATATAAATGAACATCACAGCATGTCATACTCTCCACATATCATAAAGCATTGCATGTGAAGTTCATGGAAGAACACAATTTAGGTCTCTAACCCTAGTAACAAGTGGTGGCCGAAACATGTAGAGATGGTTTAGGTTATCAAGCAACAAAAGAACATGTGAACCCTAACCATCTATCATTTCTTATGACATAAGAGGCATCTTAAGCATGCTAGGTATAGGTTCCAAGCTTTCTAGGTCCCTTTTCATAACCTGGCCGAAACTCATTAGGCCTCCTTTTGGGTTATTAACAACATACAAGCATGAACAACCCTAACAATTTTCATATCATATTCCATAAGCAACCACTTGAGCATATTTGATTTAGGTTCTAAGTTCTCTAAGCCTTTAACCCTAACATGGCCGAAACCCTAGCAACATGTTTCTAGGTTACAAGCAACATGAAAAGGTTGATCTTCATACTAACATATCAATACATACCATGAGGATCATCATAAGTACTTTTAGTCTAAGTTTCAAACTTCTCAAGCCTTTTAACCTAATGTGGCCGAATCTTGTAAGCATGGGAATTAAGTTTCTAGTGGCATATTAGCATGAAGACCATAAGAAATTTCCTAGCATTCATTTCAAAGAATAACTTAGTTTAGAAATTTAAGCATCCTAGGTCTTGAACATAATTGTGGTCGAATGCTAAAGAACAAGGATTCAAGTTTCAAGCAACATGTGAACATTAATTTATTTCATATCTCTTCATCAAGTAGATCATAAGTATCTTAGACTTGCTTTAAACTTTCCTAGGGTTCAAGTCTTAAAATGGCTGAATCATCATATACATAAGAAATATTGTTCAACTTAACCTAAGATCATGGCATGTCATATTAGCTTCATATCTTGTCCTATGAGAATCATAGCATGCTTAAATTTTTAGGTTAAAGCCCTTCTAGGCCCTCAACTCTATCATGGCCGAATGTACATGAATATGAAATCAAGTTTAAGTTGACATACAAGGGGGAAAAACATTAACAACACCATTTATCATGAGGTACACATCATAAGAACAAGGGAACATGCTTGGTTTAGGTTTAGAGCTCTTCTAGTTCTTTTGTTCCTTCTATGCCGAAAATCTAAGTTCATAAATTTATGTTCTAACCAAACATTCTAGCATGAAAATATTAGTTTAACCCTCCTACCATAAGGTACATAACATAAGCAACATCATGAACATATCTTAGTTGGTTTTCAAGGTTCTTTAAACTCTTTCTTTTTGTTTGGCCGAAACCCTCATGAAACAACCATAGGTTTTTAAGAAATATTTTTACATAACAATCACATAGCTATTGTACCACAGGTGAGAGGAACTTATATCCTTTCGCTTGTGGTTTTTCTTAAGGAGGAAAGTGTTCTAGTTGTTAAGGAAGGAAGAAGGTTCTTCTTCTTGTGCCTCCTTTGATTTCCTTTGCTTGGGAGGGCTAGAACTTGAAGATTTCTTCATGGAAATTAGCTTCCTTGGAGAAGAACTTGACTTAGTGCTCGGATCAAAGAGTGGGAGGATCTCCTAGTCTCGGTGAAGAAAAGAAAGGGAGGAAGGAGGAGGAAGAATGAGGAAAATGAGAGATTTACTTCTCATTTTTCTATTTATTCATCATGAGAGGAATTTATGCCTTCATTAATCTTTCCCTTAATTCATCCATTACTCCTCTCTTGATTCCCATGAAAATGAGGAGAGGGAAGGGTGAGGAAGACAACTTGCCTTCTTCTTGTTCCTTCTCTTAACCAAGAGGGAGAAGAGGTGAGCAATTTGGTTTTCTCTTGCTCTTTGCTTTATTTTTTTCTTCTCTCCTTTAACTAACATTTTTATTTCTTCCTATGCATATGTTACTCTCTATCCTAGTGGTGATCATGCCATAAATCTTTCTCCATTATTGGTGGTAGGTTCAAGGTTCAATCCTTGGCCTCCACCTCTTACCTCTTATTTTTATTTTGTTTCTTACTCTTCTTTTTCTCTTATTCTTTTTATTTATTTCCATGCTCTTAATGAGAATAATACTCATGTATTTATAAAAAATTCGTGGGTGTTACACTTTAAGTGTATCAGTGTAATTTATTAGTCAGGATAAACTAATACTTAATTACACTATGTCTATTCTGATAGTTTGTTCCTTTCCATCTTAGTCGTGAGCAACTGTTTATAATTTATAGAGAACTGACAACATGATCTTCTAAGTGTGACTCCACACTTCATGTTATCTACTATATAAATTAATTGAACAATTACATTTAACAAATAAATGTAAACATTTAACCAATGTGATTCTTTATTTCAAAATAAATGTGTACAAAAGCTAAACTTTTAAGTATACACTCCAACAATGACAGTGCAGGTGGTTGGAGTTGGTCAAAGACTATACAAAGTGACAGATGCACTAAGCAAAAAATCCAGTGCATCCCTGATGTCTTTGTCATCATTAGCCCTACCACTGCAGAAGGAGTTGTCAGACTTTAGAATGAAAATTATTTATGGGCAACTCTCTGCATTGACCTTAGAGTCAACCCTACTTGAGGATATACAGAGAAAGCAAAGTGAAGATACAGATATCCAAAAGATCAAGCAAGGAGTACAAAAAGGGGAAAATTTGGAGTTTCGAGTATCAGACAGTGGAATTCTTTATCAGGGGGGCCACCCTTGTGTCCCCAATGATGAAGAACTGAGAAAGAAAATTTTAGAAGAAGCTCATAGTACACCTTACTCCATGCATCCTGATTCCACCACGATGTATCAGGATGTGAAACAGAGATTCTGGTGGTCTGGACTCAAAAGAGATGTTGCAAAATATGTCAGTACCTGCCTGATATGTCAGAGGGTCAAAGCAGAGCACTAGAGCCCAGGAGGAGTTCTACAACCCCTTCTAATACAAGAATGGAAGTGGGAAGAAATATCCGTGGACTTTATAACAAGTCTTCCAAGAACTACAAATGGATATGATGCAATATGGGTGATAGTGGACAGATTGACCAAGTCTGCCCATTTTCTAGCCATCAAGGTGTCGCACTCTATAGAGCAATTAGCACAATTGTATGTTAAGGAAGTGATCAGACATCATGGAGTTCCAAAAGCTATTGTGTCTGACCGAGATGGACGCTTCACCTCTTATTTTTGGGAGTGTGTACAGAATGCATTAGGCACCATCAGGCACTGAACTCAAGTTCAACACAGCCTTCCATCCTCAGACTGATGGACAGACAGAGCGAGTAAATCAGATTTTAGAAGATATGCTCAGAGCTGTGCACTAGATTTCAAGGGAAGTTGGTGCGAGTATCTATGCTTAGCTGAGTTTGCCTACAACAATAGCTATTAGGCCACCATCAAGATGACACCTTATGAGGCGTTGTATGGCAGGAAGTGCAAATCACCCATTTACTGGCAAGAAGCAGGTGAAAGAAAAGAAATGGAAGTAGAGCTGGGCATTCAGACTGAGATGATAGATGAGACCACTCAGGCTATTCAGAAGATCAGACAGAGGATTGAGACTGCTCAGAGTAGGCAGAAAAGTTATGCTGACACACGCCGTAGGCCACTTGAATTCCAAGTAGGGGATTCAGTCTTTCTTAAGGTTGCTCCGATGAAGGGAGTGATGAGATTTGGCAAGAATGGCAAGTTAAGTCCTCGCTATGTAGGACCTTACCTGATTATAGAGAGGATTGGGAAGGTAGCTTACAAGCTGGACTTACCACAAGACATGTTAGCAATACACAATGTATTTCATGTCTCCATGCTAAAGAAGTGTATTCATGACCCTAGCCAAGTGATTCAGCCTCAGACAGTGCAGATCCAAGAGGATCTTAGCTACAAGAGCAGACCTACACAGATAGTGGACATAGCAGTCAAGAGACTAAGAAACAAAGAAGTGCCACTAGTGAAGGTCATCTAGCAGAACCAAAAGCACGAGGAAGTCACTTGGGAGCGTGAGGACAGTATGAGACAGAAATATCCAGAACTATTCTAAGTTCGAGGATGAACTTTTATAAGGTATGGGGGATTGTAAAGACCCAAAATTTCCTTGTTTTAAGTTCTAAAAGTCCTTATTAATACTTAGAAATGCTATAGAAATATTCTAGAGATTTTTTAGAAATTTTTAGAGTATTTTTATGTAATTTTTGGAGGTCTTTTGGTATTTTTACTAAACGAAAGAAGTTTCGACAAAAATAATGTTCGAGCCGAGATTCGAACCGGCAACCTCCGGCCGAACCAAGTCTTAAGCGAATCCGGCTGACCAAGTGTCCAAGCGGACGATGCTGATCAGATAGGTAGCGAAATATATTTAAGGAATAGCATTGAATAAAAACCCTAGTTATAAGAAGAGAACTTAGGTATTAACCCGAGACCTAATTCCTTCTTTCTCTTCTTCCTCTTCTGCGTGCACCGATTCTGCCCGAGCGAAGAAAAAACGAAGCCCTAGCTTCGTCTCCGGTGGTCGGCCAAGGGGGATTTTCGCGAGCTCTTCTCGGATCCGAGCTCCTCTCGTCAAGAAGGACCCGTGAGCACGAAGAAGAGGCCACGATTTCAAGAGATCCGAACTCTAGAAGTCTTCTTCTTCAGATTGTAAGTCCAAGAAACCAATGTAAGTTGCTACTCACCTGCGGTAAGAGTAGTTCCGAATTTGATTTGGTATTTCCTTGTTTTTTTGAGTATGCTGTGAAGGTTTTTGGTTTAGGGCTTGTTGCTGTGAGACTCTAAGAAAGAACATGAAAGGGTAGGGATGTTGAGCATTTTTATTCCTTTTGAGATAGAGCAGTTGGCATTGAACAAGGGAAGAGCTGTGGTTTCGGGTTGTTTGTGATGGTTGCTGCCATGAACTTAATTCCAAATTTGAAGTGCTGTTGTGTTTGAAGTGCTGCCGTGAACCTCAAAGCAAGGGAATAAACCTACCATCTAGTTTAGGAGGTTTAAGTTTTACCTGATTCCAGATTTTTATCTATCAAGAAAACCTACCTTGTTTTTAGTTGGCAATTGAAGTGGTACAACTTGTTTCTAGGTACAGACATGCTTTGCCCTGTTAGAAATAATTTAGAATGTGTAAGTGTATGAAGTGTATGCTGTTGGTTTCATGGATTAGGGCTATGAGCAGTATGCTATTAGAGACAATTTAGATCTCTTCTACTCTATAAAAGTGTAAGCTTTGCTTAGGTTTTACATGGGTTTCAAACTTCAACAGGTTTTTAGTTGAATAACTATGTGTAGCATTATGTTTCTTGTTCTGCTTTCTTGCCATGATACTGCATATAGCTCCAACCGGATTGTGATTTCTATTGCCCGGCAAAGGTTGAGTTTTGAACAGGTTTAATTAGATTTCTTTTTAGCTTCAGCAGGTTTTTAGCTTTGGTTATGCTTCCTTGCTACATTCATTCAAGTGTGCAGATTTTAGTTAACATTGAAGTGCAGTTTCGTTAAGCTTATAGTGCAGTTTTGTTAGCACAGTATGCAGATTTCTGTTAGTCAAATATGCAAAATTTTGATTAGCATAGTATGCAGTTTTATTGAGCATTTCAGTACAGTTTTATTAAGTATTTTCATGCAATTCTGTTAAGCATTTCAGTACAGTTTTATTAAGTATTTCCATGCAATTCTGTTAAGTATTTCAGTGCAATGTTAATAAGCATTTTAGTGCAGTTTTGTATGAGACATCCTTTTATTAGAGGTATTAACAAGTATAAGAAAGATAAAGAAAAGGAAGAAAAAGGCCAAGGCCTTAAGTAGATCTCAAAGTCAATACTTTAGGGATTTTGGCACACAAGGTGCTTGTTAAAATGTCAAGACATTTAAAGAAGAAGTAATTAAGATATTTTAGTTTGAAGAGGCTAGTACGTGACTTCCAAGGTTATCGTTAAACAAATCCAGGTGACCAATTCCAAGGTCTTGGCCCTAGTAAGACCAAGGTCTTTACCCTCGTAGTACTGGTGATTAGCTACCACAGTCTCTATTAGGGAGCACGCTTTGGTACTATGCCTGGGCCGAAGAGAAGTTGATTATTATTTTAAAGTATTAAAGTATAAGTTTTTAAACAAGTGAAATAAGATTAAGAAAGTGTTTAAAATTCAGCAAGTGTAGTTCTTTATGCTAGCATGATTGTTTAGATTTACCTTACATGTTTAGCATTTCAGTATGTTTCTTTTGCTATTAGATGAGCATGAGTAGTATCTTCTTTTGAGCCTTCAGTTTCCAGATTTCTTTCAGCTTACATGCATACTCGAGTTTTTGTGAGTTAGACAGCGCTTACTAAGCAATTTTGCTTATAGATTGCATTTCCTCTTACTACAGATAAAGGAAAGGAAAAGCTATAGCAAAGGAAGGCGACAAGGAGGTGTTCGATGATGTGTGATGTCAGGACTATGGGAGAGACTTGGGACGTTATTGAGTTTCTATGTTTTAGGGGATAAGAAACATTTGAGACTGTACTTTATATTCCATGTCATTTGAGATTGTACTTTATACTCCATGTCATTCGAGTTTATTCTTGTTTTAGATTGCATGCTAAGATGAGTTCAGTTTAGTTAGTAAGTACTTTGTGGTTACATTGAGATATAGTTTCATATGTTTCTGCTATTATGTGTTATATGTGCATGTCAGTATTGTATTGTATTTTAGTCCTGCTGTACTGCATATACTCTGCCGAAATTTTAAGTTTTCTGGAAAAAAATTTTAAGTATAGTTTGTTACACTAGTAAGTAAGAGTTTATAGTAGTTAAGTAACGGTCACCCTTAGAGAGTAGTATATGAGAAGGGTGGTCGTTACATACCACCCCCTAGGGTTTTTACCTTGCCTAACCACAGTTAGGGCTTTTGCCTAAGTACACTTAGGACTTTCCTATAATCTCATTCAGACTGTTAGATCACCACAAGACTTAACTTTGAACCCTTTGCCATTATCAAAACTTGGGTTTGATCGTCGGATGCTTCCCGCACCAACAATCTCCCCCTTTTTGATTATGGCAACCCAAATTCAAAGTTAAGTGAAACAAATGCATAAATATATTAAGCGGTTTTAAGTGAGCAAGCTTAAGTATATAAATTCACATAAAAGCATAACTTAAGCTAACACTTAAACTTTTGTGAAGCTCCCCCTTAATACAGGGCTTCCTTTTTGAATTTTTACTTTTGAATTTCCTACTCTCCCCCTTTGCCATTTATCAAAAAATAAGTTAGTTTTAAACAATTTTCAATTTTTCTTTTTGAAAAACAGATTAGGCTTTGAAAAATGGGATAAGTGCTAAGTTGACTTCGAGAAAAAATTTTCACCTAACTTTTGAAAGCAATGAGTTAAAATTTTGTAAAACTATAATTTTTAATACTTTTGGCGAAGTAAAGAATGAATCTGAAGGGTAACTTAGGAAAAATATCTTATCAAGAATTTATAAAGTTACTTTTGAAAGGTTGGCTAAGTTTGAAAAAGTTTGAAAGTTGCTATATGAGTCACTTAGCTAAGTCTTTTGCAAATATTGAATTTTGAAAATATAGCTTAAGTTAAAAGGGTACTCATCTTAATTTGAATAAAACAATACTTATTTTTGAAAAAATAGGAGTAAGAACTTGTTAATTTTTAGGATGAAGAGGGAGTAGCTAAAAATTTAATTTAGGTTATTTATTCAGTTGGTCCTTAAGTCCAAGAATGAGTTAAGATAAATAGCATTCAAATTATCTAAGTTGCCTTGATTAGGTATCAGAGCCCTAAAGTACAAGCATGCTTAATCTTAATATTTCTATTTCCATCACCAACTGTATAACCTTTAGCTACTTGCTGATTACCTAGAGGGCAACAACTTTCACTTAGTTAGTCAAGTTAAGTCATTTAGTCCGGTTAGATTTGATTAGAGCTGGAAGACTTGACTTGTAACGCCCCACCCTTCTTACCCAACCAAAGGTGGCGCTACGTTCTTATACTACTTACGTACATGTTTTACTATAACAGCGGAAGAAAAAACTTTAAAGAATTTAATTTATTAAGCATAATATCACATATTCTGATTTGTTCAAATATTGATTCTATAACTAATCATATTAATTTGTCCGAATCGTTCTTTGCCGAGCCACCACCACACACATCACTATCTGCTCCTCCTGCTGCTCCGTTGTTCCGAATATCCGTCCCCCATATCTGCGGTACAAGGAAAGTAAGCTATGAGCACTCATGGCTCAGTAAGTTCCTTTCCTACTCACTGAAACCGAAAATCATCGTATATCAATATCATGCGTAATATCATAAGCATACAACATACAAGGGTATCATATTCATATCATATTATCACATGACATTATATCTAATCATCAGATAATTCAAGTACATATGTAGGCAATGCATCATGAATTTGAAAACTTATACTAATAAGTACTTGAAATTAATATCATCATTAAGGGGATCCCGGTTTGTACCACATACATAATACGCGTGCTTCATAGGTAGGTCCAAGGTAGCAAGTCTTGAACCCTATCATGCATACATACTAGGCCCGAGTCTTACTCCATCGACCTAGGGCATTCAGAGGCCCATTACTGACGAGGCCCGAGTCTTACTCCATCGACCCCGGGGCGTTTACGGAGCCCACCCATGGTACAAACCCATACAAAAATAACTTATCATGCATAACTATCATATCATGTCCTTAACAATCTTTCATGCATTTCTTTTCATTATGTATAGCATTTCCTATGCTATCACATATCATGGCATATTACATAACATAATTTTATTTCTTCATTTTGTATAGCATTTCCTTATGCTATCACATATCATGGCATATTACATAACATTATGTATAGCATTTCCTATGCTATCACATATCATGGCATATAACATAATTTCATTTTCTCCTCATTATGTTTAGCATTTCCTATGCTATCACATATCATGGCATATTACATAACATTATGTATAGCATTTCCTATGCTATCACATATCATGGCATATAACATAATTTCATTTTCTCCTCATTATGTTTAGCATTTCCTATGCTATCACATATCATGGCATATTACATAACATTATGTATAGCATTTCCTATGCTATCACATATCATGGCATATAACATAATTTCATTTTCTCCTCATTATGTTTAGCATTTCCTATGCTATCACATATCATGGCATATTACATAACATTATTTATAGCATTTCCTATGCTATCACATATCATGGCATATAACATAATTTCATTTTCTCCTCATTATGTTTAGCATTTCCTATGCTATCACATATCATGGCATATTACATAACATTATGTATAGCATTTCCTATGCTATCACATATCATGGCATATAACATAATTTCATTTTCTCCTCATTATGTTTAGCATTTCCTATGCTATCACATATCATGGCATATTACATAACATTATGTATAGCATTTCATAGAAGGAACCTTGCACTTAGTTCGGTTAGACAATAATCTTACTCACCTCTTTAAAATATTTTTGGTTGAAATCCTAAGGTTAGATACTCCTCTGATCATACATCATATCAATATAAAATCATGGAAAGGAATCCTTGTACATAGCATAGAAAATCTTATCATGAAATGAGGTCTTGTTTAAATCATCCTAGATTTGAAAACCTTTTCTTTAGCCGAATTTTCTTAAATTCTTTCCTAGGTTTTCTAATCCTTATAAATCCGAAAATCACATAAAAGCCTTGTACCACAGGTGAGGGAAAACTTACTTTCTTCGCTTAAGTTTCCTAGATTTGAGGACTTGCTTGGGGACCTTTCTTCCTTGCTTGCTTGCTCGGCACCAATGGAGGAGAAGAGTGGCTGGGTCTTTTGGTGGAGAGGAGGAGGAAGAAGAGGCTTCTCTTCCTCTTGTGTTGCTCGGCAACAACAAGAAAGAAAAGAGGGGGAGAGTGAGGAGGAAGAAGGTGTTCTTCCTCTTGTGTTGCTCGGCAACAAGAAGAAAAGAGAGGGGAGAGTGGGTCTCGGCACAAAGGGAGGAGAGGAGGATGAGTGGGTTGAGGATGAAGTTGAAGTCCCCCCTCCAGCCTATTTATACTAAGATGAGGGGAGGAAACTTGACTTGATTCATCCTCCCTATTCATTTCTCCCCTTAAATGACAAGAATATTCTAGAGAGATGCCTTTTTAGTTCTCTCTTTTCTTTCCCTTAATTTCTCTCTTTTCTCTCCTTTAATAAAATTTTCTATCTCTCCTCTTACAATATCCTCTTCTATCCCACTTGGTTAACACATGCATGCATCCACAAGAGAACCAAGGATCAAAACTTGGTTATGCATATTTTTACTTCTTTTTACTTCCTTTTCTTTTAAGTAAAAAGAATCCTTTCTTATTCTTAACTACTTAGTCCTTTCTCTCCTTATCAATAATTCTCCTATCCCCTTTGGTATCCTATACATGTTCCTTACAAGAGATCCAAGGTTCAATCTCTCTTCTAACATTTTATTTTCTTTTGTACATAATAATTCATATATTACCCTATTATGCATTATGCATAAATATTTCATACATGTATTCATATTTCTTCCTTTTGTCTACATTAATTCCATACATTATAAATCATGCATAGATGATTTATATTCTCAACTTTATTTTCTTTCATAATCATCTAAATCCTTCCCATCGTAACATTCAACGTAGACTATCTACACATTCTTTTCATTACATTCGTACTCTCATTGCCCTTACTTTATCTAGGCTTTCTAGGGGTGTTACATGACTAGATTGCTGTTAATAAAGTATTTAACGCACATACTCATATTGATGGATAGAAGTAAGCATTCTTGAGTCCAGGCTATACCCTATGCATCTCACACCATTTTATGTTTTTCAAACACAAGCAAGGTATACCTAGGTGTTTGTGAGATGCTCTGGCTTAAGTCTAGGGGAGCAGGATTTCTAGGGTAGAGCCTAAGCCAATTCCATATTTTTAAAATCTAGTAAAATTGGAATTTTAAAGCCAATATTTTCCTAGAATTTTAAAAGCAGTTTTGACATTATACTCACAATTTTGAAAATTGACAAATAAGCATAATTCATCAAAATATAAGATAATCAAATCCAAGAGTATGATAATCTAGATCCAGATCTAATATACAAGCAAAAGAGTGGGCATATCCAGATAATCTAAAAAGATAGAGTGTCAAGCAGGGGGATTGTCAGCTGGATCATCGGCTGGGGGTGGTGCTAGGCGCTACTCGGGTGTAGGCAGAGGCTGTCCCTGGCGTCAGATCTCGTCTTGGAGAGAGGCGAACCCAGCAGCCATCTCGGATCGCATAGATCGAAGGCAGCGATGGCTCTCTAGCACAGCTCGTCACGTCTGAGAAGACTGGATCTCGAGCCGAGTGAGTCTGTCCTCGACAGAAGGTGGTGCCGAAGATGAAGGCCCGGCTGATGTTGTAACGCCCGCCCTTCTTACCCAACCAAAGGCGGCGCTACGTTCTTTATACTACTTACGTACATGCTTTGGTTATACTATAGCAGCGGAAGAAAAAAACTTTTAAAGATTCATTTTATTTAAATAAGCATGATATCACAGATAAAATATGCATATATTGATTCTATAACTAATCATATTAATCTGTCCGAATCGTTCTTTGCCGAGCCACCACCACACACATCCTTATCCGCTCCTCCTGTTGCTCCTCTAGTTCATCCAGTTCTTTTATCTGCGGTACAAGGAAAGTAAGCTGTGAGCACTCATGGCTCAGTAAGTTCCTTTCCTACTCACTAAAAACCGAAAATCATCGTATATTAATATCATGCGTAATATCATAAGCATATAACATACAAAGGTATCATATTCATATCATCATGGCATCATATCAAATCATTAGCTAATTCAAGCACATATGCAGGCAATGCATCATGAATTTGAAAACTTATACTTGTAAGTACTTGAAATTAATATCATCATCATTGGGGATCCCGGTTTGTACCACATACATCATACGTAGGTCCAAGGTAGCAAGTCTTGAACCCTACCATACATACATACTAGGCCCGAGTCTTACTCCATCGACCTATGGCATCAGAAGCCCATTACTGACGAGGCCCGAGTCTTATTCCATCGACCCCGGGGCGTTTACGGAGCCCACCCTTGGTACAAACCATACAAAGTAATTTATCATGCATAACTATCATATCATATCCTTAACAATCTTTCATGCATTTCATTTTTCATTCTTCTCATTATGTATAGCATTTCATATGCTATTACATATCATGGCATTCACATAATTTCATTCTTCTCATTATGTATAGCATTTCATATGCTATCACATATCATGGCATTTACATATATTTCATTCTTCTCATTATGTATAGCATTTCATATGCTATCACATATCATGGCATTTACATAAATTTCATTCTTCTTATTATGTATAGCATTTCATATGCTATCACATATCATGGCATTTACATAAACTTCATTGCATAACATTTCCTAGGTTTCTTTCTTTCCCTTTTTTTTTCTTTTATTTCCTTCACATGGTCGAAACCTACCATTCTTTAGCTAGGTTTTTAAGTAGTCTAAAGCATGAAAACCTAAGTGAGTTTCATGGTAAAATTTACTAAGAAACAAACATATAAATTTAGTTCATGAACAACTTGGCCGAAACATACAAGTCTTTTAACATCTTTGTATCCTACCTCATGAGCATGTTTATTTAAATTTAAGGGTATTCCTAACCCTAAACCCCTCCTTGGCCGAAACATATGGGTGGGTTTCCTTTTAGTTCAAACATCTTCTAAGCAAGAAAACTAATTACATGGTCCCTAACATTTCATAGGAAGAACCTTGTACTAGTTGAGTAAAATAATGAATTTCTCTAGCCTCTTAAAAATATTTTTGGCCGAAATTCTAGGGTTAAGTGCTCCTCTTATCAAGCATCATATAGGTATAAAAACATGAAGAAGAATCCTTTTCCATGGCATAGAAAATCTATCATTTAGTGAAGACTAGTTAAACATCACTAGATTTCGAAAGCTCTTCTTAACCGAATTTTCTCATACTTGTTTCTAGGTTTTAAAATTCTCATAAAATCATAAAAACATATAAAAAGCCTTGTACCACAGGTGAGGGGAAGCTTACCTTCTTCGCTTAAGTTTCCTAGAATTGAGAACTTGCTTGGACCTTTCTTCTTGCTTGCTAGGTTCGGCACCAATGGAGGGAAAGGAGTGGCTAGGTCTTTTGGTGGAGAGGGGAGGAAGAAGAAGCTTCTCCCTCTTGTGTTGCTCGGTAACAACAAGGAAGAAAGAAGAGGGAGGGTGTGAGGAGGAAGAGGAGCTTCCTTCCTCTTGTGTTGCTTGGCAACAAGAAGAAGAAGAGAGGGGGGTCTCGGCACAAGAGGGAGGAGGAGAGGGAGAGGAGTGGAGGATGAATTTGAAGTCACCCCTCCATGCCTATTTATACTAAAATGAGGGGAGGAAATTTGACTTGATTCATCCTCCCCATTTATTCCTCTTCTTTATGATAGGAATATTCTAGAGATATGCCTTGTGAGTTCTCTCTTAATCTCTCTCTTTTCTCTCCTTTAATAAAATTTTCTATCTCTCCTCTTACAATATCCTCTCTTATCCCAATTGGTTAACACATGCATGCATTCACAAGAGAACCAAGGTTCAAAACTTGGTTATGCATATTTTTACTTCTTTTTCTTTTTAAGTAGAAAGAATCCTTTCTTATTCTTAACTACTTAATCCTTCCTCTCTTTACTAAAAATTCTCCTATCCCCTTTGGTATCCTATACATGTTCCCTACAAGAGATCCAAGGTTCAATCTCTCTTCTAACATTTTATTTTCTTTTACACATAATAATTCATATATATTATGCATTATGCATAAATATTTCATACATGTACATATTATCTCTTATTTCTTTCTTTTGTCCACATTAATTCCATACATTTTAAATCATGTATAGATGATTATATTCTCAACTTTATTTTTCTTTCATAAAGTTTTAATCATCTAAATCCATCTTAATATTTAACATAGAGTATTTACATCCTCTTTTCATTCGTACTCCCATTACCCTTCTAGGCTTTCTAGGGGTGTTACAAACTCCCCTACTTATTGAAAGTTCGTCCCCGAACTTAGAATAACAATTTCTGCTCCGATTCATTATTCCTCTTATGTTATAGCCTAAGGTACTTGTATCTAGGCTACCATTCATGCATCCTACTTATCATCATGCACCATTCTCTAGGGTATAGCTTAAGGTATCCTTCCTAGGCTACCATTCATGTATCTTAGAGTATCATACTATTTTGCATACAAATAAATTATGCAACTGTACTTACGTGGAGCGACAGGAAGGAGCTTGATGTGTGTGTAGTGAGCTGGCAAAACTTCGCTCTGATACCACCTGTAACGCCCGCCCTTCTTACCCAACCAAAGGCGGCGCTACGTTCTTTATACTACTTACGTACATGCTTTGGTTATACTATAGCAGCGGAAGAAAAAAACATTTAAAGATTCATTTTATTTAAATAAGCATGATATCACAGATAAAATATGCATATATTGATTCTATAACTAATCATATTAATCTGTCCGAATCGTTCTTTGCCGAGCCACCACCACACACATCCTTATCCGCTCCTCCTGTTGCTCCTCTAGTTCATCCAGTTCTTTTATCTGCGGTACAAGGAAAGTAAGCTGTGAGCACTCATGGCTCAGTAAGTTCCTTTCCTACTCACTAAAACCGAAAATCATCGTATATTAATATCATGCGTAATATCATAAGCATATAACATACAAAGGTATCATATTCATATCATCATGGCATCATATCAAATCATTAGCTAATTCAAGCACATATGCAGGCAATGCATCATGAATTTGAAAACTTATACTTGTAAGTACTTGAAATTAATATCATCATCATTGGGGATCCCGGTTTGTACCACATACATCATACGTAGGTCCAAGGTAGCAAGTCTTGAACCCTACCATACATACATACTAGGCCCGAGTCTTACTCCATCGACCTATGGCATCAGAAGCCCATTACTGACGAGGCCCGAGTCTTATTCCATCGACCCCGTTTACGGAGCCCACCCTTGGTACAAACCATACAAAGTAATTTATCATGCATAACTATCATATCATATCCTTAACAATCTTTCATGCATTTCATTTTTCATTCTTCTCATTATGTATAGCATTTCATATGCTATTACATATCATGGCATTCACATAATTTCATTCTTCTCATTATGTATAGCATTTCATATGCTATCACATATCATGGCATTTACATATATTTCATTCTTCTCATTATGTATAGCATTTCATATGCTATCACATATCATGGCATTTACATAAATTTCATTCTTCTTATTATGTATAGCATTTCATATGCTATCACATATCATGGCATTTACATAAACTTCATTGCATAACATTTCCTAGGTTTCTTTCTTTCCCTTTTTTTTTCTTTTATTTCCTTCACATGGTCGAAACCTACCATTCTTTAGCTAGGTTTTTAAGTAGTCTAAAGCATGAAAACCTAAGTGAGTTTCATGGTAAAATTTACTAAGAAACAAACATATAAATTTAGTTCATGAACAACTTGGCCGAAACATACAAGTCTTTTAACATCTTTGTATCCTACCTCATGAGCATGTTTATTTAAATTTAAGGGTATTCCTAACCCTAAACCCCTTCTTGGCCGAAACATATGGGTGGGTTTCCTTTTAGTTCAAACATCTTCTAAGCAAGAAAACTAATTACATGGTCCCTAACATTTCATAGGAAGAACCTTGTACTAGTTGAGTAAAATAATGAATTTCTCTAGCCTCTTAAAAATATTTTTGGCTGAAATTCTAGGGTTAAGTGCTCCTCTTATCAAGCATCATATAGGTATAAAAACATGAAGAAGAATCCTTTTCCATGGCATAGAAAATCTATCATTTAGTGAAGACTAGTTAAACATCACTAGATTTCGAAAGCTCTTCTTAACCGAATTTTCTCATACTTGTTTCTAGGTTTTAAAATTCTCATAAAATCATAAAAACATATAAAAAGCCTTGTACCACAGGTGAGGGGAAGCTTACCTTCTTCGCTTAAGTTTCCTAGAATTGAGAACTTGCTTGGACCTTTCTTCTTGCTTGCTAGGTTCGGCACCAATGGAGGGAAAGGAGTGGCTAGGTCTTTTGGTGGAGAGGGGAGGAAGAAGAAGCTTCTCCCTCTTGTGTTGCTCGGCAACAACAAGGAAGAAAGAAGAGGGAGGGTGTGAGGAGGAAGAGGAGCTTCCTTCCTCTTGTGTTGCTTGGCAACAAGAAGAAGAAGAGAGGGGGGTCTCGGCACAAGAGGGAGGAGGAGAGGGAGAGGAGTGGAGGATGAATTTGAAGTCACCCCTCCATGCCTATTTATACTAAAATGAGGGGAGGAAATTTGACTTGATTCATCCTCCCCATTTATTCCTCTTCTTTATGATAGGAATATTCTAGAGATATGCCTTGTGAGTTCTCTCTTAATCTCTCTCTTTTCTCTCCTTTAATAAAATTTTCTATCTCTCCTCTTACAATATCCTCTCTTATCCCAATTGGTTAACACATGCATGCATTCACAAGAGAACCAAGGTTCAAAACTTGGTTATGCATATTTTTACTTCTTTTTCTTTTTAAGTAGAAAGAATCCTTTCTTATTCTTAACTACTTAATCCTTCCTCTCTTTACTAAAAATTCTCCTATCCCCTTTGGTATCCTATACATGTTCCCTACAAGAGATCCAAGGTTCAATCTCTCTTCTAACATTTTATTTTCTTTTACACATAATAATTCATATATATTATGCATTATGCATAAATATTTCATACATGTACATATTATCTCTTATTTCTTTCTTTTGTCCACATTAATTCCATACATTTTAAATCATGTATAGATGATTATATTCTCAACTTTATTTTTCTTTCATAAAGTTTTAATCATCTAAATCCATCTTAATATTTAACATAGAGTATTTACATCCTCTTTTCATTCGTACTCCCATTACCCTTCTAGGCTTTCTAGGGGTGTTACAGATGTGGAGGGCCCGGCAGAGGAAGAAGGATCTGTGAAAAAATCCTCGGTTAAGAAGTCGTCCCACTCCTCTCCCTCGCCTGGTATATCCTCGCCCTTTGGAGCGATAGGGGCAGTGGCTGGCTGTGGTCGACCTGTCCAGGCTAGAACTCCATCAGCGTTGACCTCAGCATAGGCTAGTCTACAATTGCGGGACCCTAGTTCATCGTATATGGTTAAAGGGATAACTGTCCCTCTGGTCACATCTATGCCCTCTATGGTCGAAAAGATGGAAGTCAAAATATGGCAGTAGGACAAATGTACTATATGGGATGTGACTGTACTAGATGCTGAGATAATGTTCTGGAACATGTGTAAGGCTATATCAATGTCCAACCTATGGCTCAGGGCATATAGAAAGAATGAATGGGAAGATCGCATCTTCGGGACATCCTGAGATGAGATCGGCAATATGCAGGTTGTCAGGACCCTATACATAACATAGTCTTGGACTCTAAGAGAAACTGATCTGAACTCAGTCAAGCCGAGTGGTCTCTCCCCCCTCCAAAAAAGTACGTATAGATAGTGTCTAACGTAATATGAGAGTAGGGATCGCCAAATGGCAGTTCCCTACTGGGGTAGTACAGGAAGGTACACTCTGACGCTCTAAGCCCTAAGGCGGTACGTAACAAAGTGGGGGTAAGCTGGATGTCAGTGCTACCGACTCTAGAGGAGTATGTACTATCATCAACCCTTTCAAGGTTGTGATAGAACTGTGCACATAAATCATGATTGATTGCATTACTGTAGTAAACCAATTTGTCCAGCAGATAGTATTCTATCATCTGGACCGATGGGTGATAGAACTGACTAAAAAAGGGCCTATTTACGTATCTAGGTTTGATAGGGTTAAATTTGAAGCTATCAAATGTAGCCCTAAGTTGGTCGGTTGGGAATCTGAGGTCGGCTGATGGGAGTCTAGCCGGATTGGGATCAACTTGACGTCGTTTCCTATTTTCAATGATTTTACACAAAAATTGGCAAAATAAGCACAAAAATTATGTAAAACTTGACTGGGAAGTGTTTAGAGTTTACCTAGGAGGCATTGTGGTGTGTAGAAGAGGAGGAATAGGTTGAGGCGCCTTTGATTGGGATGAATCGTTGAGAAATCGCCACGGATTCGGGGGAAAACTCGGCAGAAAAAACACAACAGAAAGGTTCTGTTTGTGGCAAAGAATAAGGTTGAAGGCGCCTTAGTTGGGACTTAAGGCGCCTTAAGAGTTCTTTTGGAGGCGCCTTAACCGGGACTTAAGGCGCCTTAACTTGAGGCGACGAGAATTTTCCCGCCGCGTTGGAGGGCGCCTCCCTCATGTGGGAGGCGCTTCCGATAGGCGCCATGTGTACATTTTTTTTTTATTTAGAATTAGGTAGGTTAATTTTTGATAAAAACTTTAGATTAATTTAATTTTGAATATTTATTTTAAGTTAATTAAATTTTTGAGAAATAATTTTAAGTTAATTAATTTGAAAAATAATTTTAAGTTAATTAATTTGAAAAAATGACTTTTTCAGATTAAGTTTGAAAACATTTTTAAAATGATTTTTTAAAAGATTTTTCAAATAATTTTGAAATTACGTTTTAAAATATTTTTAAAATAAATTTTTAAAAAGATTTTTCAAATAATTTTGAAATTAAGTTTTAAAAAGATTTTTTAAATTAAGTTTTAAAAGATTTTTAAAAGAGTTTTCAAGTAATTTTGAAATTAAGTTTAAAAGATTTTTCAAAATGATTTTTAAAAGATGTTTCAAATAATTTTGAAATTATGTTTTAAAAGATTTTTCAAAATGATTTTTAAAAGATTTTTCAAATAATTCTGAAATTAAGTTTTAAAAGATTTTTAAAATGATTTTATAAAAGATTTTTCAAATAATTCTGAAATTAAGTTTTAAAAGATTTTTAAAATGATTTTATAAAAGATTTTTCAAATAATTTTGAAATTAAGTTTTAAAAGATTTTTAAAATGATTTTTAAAAAAATTTTCAAATAATTTTGAAATAATTTCATTTGAAACAGAAAAAAAATAATATTGATTACAAATTTAATTTGAATTTGAATTAATTATAATTATGAATTTAATTTTGAATTTCTATTCCTTAGTCATGTCACCCGATCTAAATTTTCAATCAGGGAATCCAATAATTTTTGTGAGATGAATTATGGTTCAATTTTAGGGTTTGGTTTAACTTTGTGTTAGATTCGGGTTTAGCTTTGGGTTCAACAAGTAGGCATTCTTTGGATAAACTTCTGGGCTATGGTGAGTCACAAGGACATCATTAAAGTAACCATGCCTTTGAGTTTTTCCAAATAGTCCTTCCCATTGAACTTAGTACAAAACCTTGGTCGAACTGGTTAGGATCCATAAAGGGTAGCTTCGGTCAGTTCCGCTTAGCCAAATGCACCAGGTCGAAGTCATATCTTCCTAGACATGCGATGACTAAGCTTCCCCAACGTACTATCATCCAATACTTCACCAGTACCGTGGGTCAAGTTAAACCTTACTCCTTTTAATCTAACCTTAATTACCCTGCCGGGTAGTCTACTATTGTTTACCCATTTCGGGTAGATTAAGTTCGGTTACCCAGTCGGATAGTTTAGTTGGGGGAGCTAGCTATTCTGGATCTTCCTTCTATTTTTAATTTTATTTAAATTGAATTTTTAATTTTTAATTTATTTTTGAATTTTAATTTAATTTTTAATTTAATTTTGAATTTTAATTTTGAGTTTTTAATGAATTTTTAACTTTTAATTTAATTTTGAGTTTTTAATTTTTTAATTGAATTTAAAATTATGTTCGTTTTATTAATATCGTTTTTTTTTTTACTCCCCCTGGATCATAGCCTCGATATGGTCGGTCGAGGTAGTGTATTTGATCCTTCGGGACCCAATATTGACCAAGTCCAACTTGATTAATCAATTTGGACTTGGGGACCTATGCTTGAACTATTTTTCTATTTGCTTTTTGTACAATAGATAAATAAGATTTGTATTTCCTTTTTGGTTTAAATCCTAGACCAGTTCTATTGTAAACGACTCTTTGTGTCCCAAGAATTAGGTCAAGATTCTTGGGACCTAAAGAAAATCGTTCTAGTGTTTTCTCCAGATCCTTGACTTGAGTTTTCAGGCTGGAATTCTCTTCTTCAAGTTTTTGAGCTTGAGTTGAGTTTCCAGTCTGAACTGGTTCAGCCAGAGATTTGGAGTTAGTCACTTCTTTAAGGATAGCTACTTCCTTTAGAAGTGACTTAATTTTAAGATTCGACTTAGCTAATTTTCGTAATAAATAATTAATTAAGTTATTGAGGCGAGGGATACTTACAGGGGGATTAGGCCCTTCGGAAACGAATACGGATCCGTGGCTTCGCTCGAACTTGGCCTCCGACTCGCTCTCGCTCTCGGACATGTCGATCTGGTCTCGGACCATCAGTGCGAGGAGACTCGTCTAATCGAGTTCGTCGTCGGTATCTTCTTCTGAGGATTCACCCCACGTCGCCTTCAGGGTCTTCTTCTTTCGCTTCTTTGCATCCTTCAGACTTGGGCAGTTGGCCTTGATGTGCCCCTTCTGGTTGCACCTGTAGCAGATAACCTCGAAATTACCCTTCGAACTCGGTTGAACCTCCTTCGATTGTACTACCTTCTTTAGATCTCTCTTGTTGAAGCCCTTCTTCTTCTTGTAGAGCTTCTTTACGAGGTTTATGAGCTCGGTTGTTAATTCATCATCTTCATTGTCTGAGTCGGGTTCTTCTTCCGACTCCGGTTCAGTTCTTCGTCGTGATCTTGGTTCGCGTGTTCGACTGGTACCTGCAACCTGTAACACCCCTAGAAAGCCTAGATAAAAAAGTAAGGATAATGAGAGTACGAATGAAAAGAAGGTGTAAATATTCTAAGTTAAATATTAAGATGAATTTAGATGATTAAAACTTTATGAAAGAAAAATAAAGTTGAGAGTATAAATCATCTATGCATGATTTAAAATGTATGGAATTAATATGGACAAAAGGAAGAAATATGAGATAATATATATATGTATGAAATATTTATGCATAATGCATAATATAGTAATATACGAATTATTATGTACAAAAGAAAATAAAATGTTAGAAGAGAGATTGAACCTTGGATCTCTTGTAAGGAACATGTATAGGATACCAAAGGGGATAGGAGAATTATTGATAAGGAGAGAAAGGATTAAGTAGTTAAGAATAAGAAAGGATTCTTTCTACTTAAAAGGAAAAGGAAGTAAAAAGAAATAAAAATATACATAAACAAGTTTTGATCCTTGGTTCTCTTGTGGATGCATGCATGTGTTAACCAAGTGGGATAGGAGAGGATATTGTAAGAGGAGAGATAGGAATTTTAATTAAAGGAGAGAAAAGAGAGAAATTAAGGGAAAGAAAAGAGAGAACTCAAAAGGCATTTCTCTAGAATATTCTTGTCATTTAAGGGGAGAAATGAATAGGGAGGATGGATCAAGTCAAGTTTCCTCCCCTCATTTTAGTATAAATAGGCATGGAGGGTGACTTCAACTTCATCCCCCACTCATTCTCCTCCTCTCCTCCCTTTTGTGCCGAGACTCACCTCTCCCTCTCTTCTTCTTCTTGTTGCCGAGCAACACAAGAGGAAGAACCTCTTCTTCCTCTTCACTCTCTCCCTCTTTCTCTCTTGTTGTTGCCGAGCAACACAAGAGGAAAGAGAAGCCTCTTCTTCCTCCTCCTCTCCACCAAAAGACCTAGCCACTCCTCTCCTCCATTGGTGCCGAGCAAAGCAAGCAAGGAAGAAAGGTCCAAGCAAGTTCTCAACTCTAGGAAACTTAAGCGAAGAAGGTAAGCTTCCCCTCACCTGTGGTACAAGGCTTTTTATATATTTTTCAGATTTTATGAGGATTTTAAAATCTAGAAACAAGTTTGAGAAAATTCGGTTAAGAAGAGCTTTCGAAATCTAGTGAGGTTTAACTAAGTCTACACTACATGATAGATTTTCTATGCCATAGAAAAGGGATCTTCTTCATGTTTTTACACCTATATGATGCTTGATCAAAGGAGTACTTAACCCTAGAATTTCGGCCAAAAATATTTTTAAGAGGCTAGGGAAATTATTGTTTTACCAAACTAGTACGAGGTTCTCCCTATGAAATGTTAAGGATCATGTATTTGTTTTCTTGTTTAGAAGATAATTGAAAATAAAAGAAAAAAAAAAGGGAAAGGAACCTAGGAAGTGTTATACATAATGAGAAAGAATGAAATTTATGCTATGTATATGCCATGATATGTGATAGCATAGGAAATGCTATACATAATGAGAAAAGAATGAAATTTATGTTATGTATATGCCATGATATGTGTTAGCATAGGAAATGCTATACATAATGAGAAAAGAATGAAATTTATGTTATGTATATGCCATGATATGTGTTAGCATAGGAAATGCTATACATAATGAGAAAAGAATGAAATTTATGTTATGTAAATGCCATGATATGTGATAGCATAGGAAATGCTATACATAATGAAAAGAAATGAAAAATGAAATGCATGAAAGATTGTTAGGGATATGATATGATAGTTATGCATGATAAATTATTTTTGTATGGTTTGTACCAAGGGTGAGATCCGTAAACGCCCCGGGGTCGATGGAATAAGACTCGGGCCTCGTCAGAAATGGGCTTCTGAATGCCCTAGGTCGATGGAGTAAGACTTGGACCTAGTATGTATGTATGGTAGGGTTCAAGACTTGCTACCTTGGACCTACTTAAGAAGCGCGCGCATTATGTATGTGGTACAAACCGGGATCCCCTCTAATGATGATATGAATTTCAAGTACTTTTAAGTATAAGTTTTCAAATTCATGATGCATTGCCTACATATGTACTTGAATTATCTGATGATTAGATATTATGTCACGTGATATTATGATATGACTATGAATATGATACCCTTGTATGTCGTATGCTTATGATACCTCGCATGATATTGATATGCAATGATATGAATTCAGTTTTAGTGAGTAGGAAAGGAACTTACTGAGCCATGAGTGCTCATAGCTTACTTTCCTTGTACCGCAGATAAAGAAACTGGATGAGATTGAGGAGCAACAGGAGGAGCAGATAGTGATGTGTGTGGTGGTGGCTCGGCAAAGAACGATCCGGACAAATTAATATGATTAGTTATAGAATCAACATATGCACATTTGAACAAATCAGAATATGTGATTTTATGCTTAATAAATTAAATTCTTTAAAGTTTTTATTCTTCCGCTGTTATAACTAAAGCATGTACGTAAGTAGTATAAGAACGTAGCGCCACCTTTGGTTGGGTAAGAAGGGTGGGCGTTACAGGTGGTATCAGAGCCAAGTTTTGCCAGCTCACTACACACACATCAAGCTCCTTCCTGTCGCTCCAAGTAAGTACAGTTGCATAATTTATTTGTATGCAAAAATAGTATGATACTCTAGGATGCATGAATGGTAGCCTAGGAAGGATACCTTAAGCTATACCCTAGAGAATGGTGCATGATGATAAGTAGGATGCATGAATGGTAGCCTAGATACAAGAACCTTAGGCTATAACATAAGAGGAATAATGAATCTTTAAAATCTTGTAGAAATGAACTATATCCCGTTCGAATACGATCCCGAGGATGTGGAATATTCTGGCGAATACCTCGAGTTCGCGGATGAACCCGATATGCTGGAATACTTCAACAACTATGTGAGCGACTCGGAATCTCCGGAACACGGCGAGTTCGGAGGGGAGGATCTCGAGGAAATCGAGGAATGGAATTCGGACGATAATGAAGATGAAGAAGCAGAAATTGTCATTCTAAGTTCGGGGACGAACTTTCAATAAGTAGGGGAGATTGTAACACCCCTAGAAAGCCTAGATAAGAAAGTAAGGATAATGAGAGTACGAATGAAAAGAAGGTGTAAATATTCTAAGTTAAATATTAAGATGGATTTAGATGATTAAAACTTTATGAAAGAAAAATAAAGTTGAGAGTATAAATCATCTATGCATGATTTAAAATGTATGGAATTAATATGGACAAAAGGAAGAAATATGAGATAATATATATATGTATGAAATATTTATGCATAATGCATAATATAGTAATATACGAATTATTATGTACAAAAGAAAATAAAATGTTAGAAGAGAGATTGAACCTTGGATCTCTTGTAAGGAACATGTATAGGATACCAAAGGGGATAGGAGAATTATTGATAAGGAGAGAAAGGATTAAGTAGTTAAGAATAAGAAAGGATTCTTTCTACTTAAAAGGAAAAGGAAGTAAAAAGAAATAAAAATATACATAAACAAGTTTTGATCCTTGGTTCTCTTGTGGATGCATGCATGTGTTAACCAAGTGGGATAGGAGAGGATATTGTAAGAGGAGAGATAGGAATTTTAATTAAAGGAGAGAAAAGAGAGAAATTAAAGGAAAGAAAAGAGAGAACTCAAAAGGCATTTCTCTAGAATATTCTTGTCATTTAAGGGGAGAAATGAATAGGGAGGATGGATCAAGTCAAGTTTCCTCCCCTCATTTTAGTATAAATAGGCATGGAGGGGTGACTTCAACTTCATCCCCCACTCATTCTCCTCCTCTCCTCCCTTTTGTGCCGAGACTCACCTCTCCCTCTCTTCTTCTTCTTGTTGCCGAGCAACACAAGAGGAAGAACCTCTTCTTCCTCTTCACTCTCTCCCTCTTTCTCTCTTGTTGTTGCCGAGCAACACAAGAGGAAAGAGAAGCCTCTTCTTCCTCCTCCTCTCCACCAAAAGACCTAGCCACTCCTCTCCTCCATTGGTGCCGAGCAAAGCAAGCAAGGAAGAAAGGTCCAAGCAAGTTCTCAACTCTAGGAAACTTAAGCGAAGAAGGTAAGCTTCCTCACCTGTGGTACAAGGCTTTTATATATTTTCAGATTTTATGAGGATTTTAAAACCTAGAAACAAGTTTGAGAAAATTCGGTTAAGAAGAGCTTTCGAAATCTAGTGAGGTTTAACTAAGTCTACACTACATGATAGATTTTCTATGCCATAGAAAAGGGATCTTCTTCATGTTTTTACACCTATATGATGCTTGATCAAAGGAGTACTTAACCCTAGAATTTCGGCCAAAAATATTTTTAAGAGGCTAGGGAAATTATTGTTTTACCCAACTAGTACGAGGTTCTCCCTATGAAATGTTAAGGATCATGTATTTGTTTTCTTGTTTAGAAGATAATTGAAAATAAAAGAAAAAAAAGGGAAAGGAACCTAGGAAGTGTTATACATAATGAGAAAGAATGAAATTTATGCTATGTATATGCCATGATATGTGATAGCATAGGAAATGCTATACATAATGAGAAAAGAATGAAATTTATGTTATGTATATGCCATGATATGTGTTAGCATAGGAAATGCTATACATAATGAGAAAAGAATGAAATTTATGTTATGTATATGCCATGATATGTGTTAGCATAGGAAATGCTATACATAATGAGAAAAGAATGAAATTTATGTTATGTAAATGCCATGATATGTGATAGCATAGGAAATGCTATACATAATGAAAAGAAATGAAAAATGAAATGCATGAAAGATTGTTAGGGATATGATATGATAGTTATGCATGATAAATTATTTTTGTATGGTTTGTACCAAGGGTGAGCTCCGTAAACGCCCCGGGGTCGATGGAATAAGACTCGGGCCTCGTCAGAAATGGGCTTCTGAATGCCATAGGTCGATGGAGTAAGACTCGGACCTAGTATGTATGTATGGTAGGGTTCAAGACTTGCTACCTTGGACCTACTTAAGAAGCGCGCGCATTATGTATGTGGTACAAACCGGGATCCCCTCTAATGATGATATGAATTTCAAGTACTTATAAGTATAAGTTTTCAAATTCATGATGCATTGCCTACATATGTGCTTGAATTATCTGATGATTAGATATTATGTCACGTGATATTATGATATGACTATGAATATGATACCCTTGTATGTCGTATGCTTATGATACCTCGCATGATATTGATATGCAATGATATGAATTCGGTTTTAGTGAGTAGGAAAGGAACTTACTGAGCCATGAGTGCTCATAGCTTACTTTTCTTGTACCGCAGATAAAGAAGCTGGATGAGCTAGAGGAGCAACAGGAGAAGCAGATAGTGATGTGTCTGGTGGTGGCTCGGCAAAGAACGATTCGGACAAATTAATATGATTAGTTATAGAATCAACATATGCACATTTGAACAAATCAGAATATGTGATATTATGCTTAATAAATTAAATTCTTTAAAGTTTTTATTCTTCCGCTGTTATAACTAAAGCATGTACGTAAGTAGTATAAGAACGTAGCGCCACCTTTGGTTGGGTAAGAAGGGTGGGCGTTACACAACCAAAGCAACCCCCTTCTCGGTTGGCTATGCATTAGTCTGCTCGTGAAGTTCAAATTCTGAAAACAATTCATCTAATTTAATACAAGATAGATCCTTAGAGACTTTGTAGGCATCTACCATTGATGCCCACAATGTACTCCTCGGAAACGAGTTAAGAGCGTACCTTATGATATCCCTATTTTCTACCTTCTGCCCAATTCCGTGGAGGGAGTTGAGGATGTCTTGAATTCTTGCATGCAGTTGGCTGGCCGTCTCGTCTTCCTGCATTTTCAAATTATACAATTTAATAAAAAAGAGATCTCTCTTGCTTACCTTAGTATCGGAGGTGCCCTCGTGGAATTCGATCAGCTTCTCCCAGAACTCCTTTGCTGATGTGAACGGGCCAACTCGATTGAGCTCCTCCTTGGTCAGTCCGCACTGGAGGGTGCAGGTCACTTTGGAATCAGCTTCCACTTTCTTGATTGTGGTCGGTTCCCACTTTTCGCAAGGTGTCGTCTTGCCGTCTTCGTCGGATGGGAGTTGTAGTCAGGTCTTGATTATCATCCACGTATCGAATTGCGTCTTCAGGAAGGTTTCCATTCGCCCCTTCCAATATCTGAAGTCTTCTCTGGAGAAAAGTGGGTGCGAACGGTGCTGAAACCTTCTTGTTGGGCCATTTGTAATATGCAACAACAAAAAGTAAAGGATGTTCCAAGACTAGGTCTTGGATTAGTAGTGCGGGAATAATTTAAAAGAAAACGTACTCGAGTGGTGTTGCATCAACTTCGAGCAAAAACTGATTCGAGAAAAGAATTAGTATATAGCTATAAAGATAAATTCTAATTGACTCCGAAAAATCTGAAAATACCACGAAATTTTTTTTTGAAAGGTGGTTGCATCGATTCAAAACGACCCCGCTCTGATACCAATTGTTGGATCAAGAAGCGCTAGAGGGGGGGTGAATATCGCTCGTGGCTTTCACTCGGTTCGGAATCGTAAATCGTTCGATTAAACACTTGAGTAACGCAGTGGAATAAAAGAGAAAAACAACACAAATACGAGGGTATTTACTTCGTTCGGAGCCAAGCTCGACTCCTACTCGAAGGCCCACGATCCTTGATCGCTTACCGTGGGCAACAACTTATAGCTCGAATAGAATTACAAGTGAAGTACAATAATCAATAAGAAATGATTAAATTATACTGACGACAATATGAATAACTGAAGATTCGGAGCTCCGGGTCGTCGGGGGGGGGGGGGTCGTCGCAGCACTTCGGGATCTTGTCGTTAGCAGCTAGTCGCAGAAGGATTGCTTGGAATGAGTTGTTAAGAGCTGTTGGTCGAGACCCTCTTATAAAGGGTGTTCAAGGCGCCTCCATGCTGGCCGAGTCACACGCTGAGATAAGGGCTGAACTGGTCGAACCTTATCAGGTTCAAGACGCCTTTTTTGCTCTCCAAGGCGCCTTCATCCACCAGTCCAAGGCGCTTTGAGCTTCCTTCAATGCGCCTCCAAGCCTGCTTCGTAGCCAGCTCATCTTTTGCACCCGAGGCACCTCCAAGCTCCATGGAGGCACCTCAAACACTGTTTATCAGAGGCTTAACCTTGTTCTTTCGTACCTGCAAGACATGTTAGATCCAAAACACAAACATATCCTGCAAAACAAAAGTTAGCACATATAATATCATAAATATGAAGTTTGACAGTCATCGGACTGTCCAAGTCTGACTTCGAGTTTTCGACTGGAAACCCTAGGTCGACCCGACGTCTACTGTTCCCTCTATTGGGAACGCGTCCTCACCTACTCCACTCAGGAGATTTACCTGATGCCAGTGCGATCCTCCAGATCGACTAGACTTTTGCTCGGTGCTCGATGCTTCCGGACTTTCTGCTAGACTTCCGCTTCCCGGCTGATTCAGTCTTTCACCTGGTTCGCGACACCAGGACTTTCCACCTACGTTACCCCCCTAGGACTTGTGCCTGAAGCACTCGACCCACCAAGACTTTTCGCATAGGGTTACCACCCCCTATGACCTAGGGTTACCACCCCCTAGGGTTTTTACCTTGCCTAACCACAATTAGGGCTTTTGCTTAAGTATACTTAGGACTTTCCTACAATCTCATTCAGACTGTTAGATCACCACAAGACTTAACTTTGAACCCTTTGCCATTATCAAAACTTGGGTTCGATCGTTGGATGCTTCCCGCACCAACATTAGGATGTTACTAAGTTATGCAGCACACAAAGGGTTTAGACTATGCCAAATGGATGTTAAGTCAGCATTCCTAAATGGACTAATAAAAGAAGAAGTCTACGTAGGACAACCACCTGGGTTTGAAAGTCTAGAACGCCCTGATTATGTCTATAAATTGAAGAAAGCCCTATATGGACTTAAGCAAGCACCTAGGGCTTGATATAAAAGACTAACTTCTTACCTAATCTCTAAAGGGTTTAACCAAGGTCAAATTGACCCAACCTTATTTGTCAAATTAATAAAAGAAGATATTTTTATAGCACAAATTTACGTAGATGATATAATCTTTGGTTCAACAAATTCAGAATTTTTAGATGAATTTACAAGTTTAATGGAACATGAGTTTGAAATGAGTCTGGTAAGCAAATTAACCTACTTTTTAGGATAACAAATCAAATAGACAAATGAAGGTAACTACATTTATGAACAAAAATATACTAAGGAATTACTTAAAAAATTTGGAATGGAAAACACCAAAGAGATAAAAACACCTATGGCAGTAAACACAATCCTAGATGATGATCCCAATGGAAAACCAATTGATCTAAAACACTATAGGAGTGCCATAGGCAGCCTACTATACTTAAATGCAAGCCGACCAGATATCCTATTTGCAATTAGTATGTGTGCTAGATACCAAACCTGTGCTAAAGAATCTCATTTGACTCAAGTCAAAAGAATCTTTAGATACCTAAAAGGAACAACAAATGTAGGTATTTGGTATCCTAGGACTAATAATTTTAAATTAATAGGGTACTCTGACTCAGATTAAGCTAGATGTAAATTAGAACGCAAAAGCACAACTGGCGGATGTCAATTACTGGGTCCATCACTTATCAGCTGGTTTAGTAGAAAGCAACACTGTGTTGCCTTATCCACAAC
Organism: Zingiber officinale; assembly: GCF_018446385.1. Taxonomy (NCBI): domain Eukaryota; kingdom Viridiplantae; phylum Streptophyta; class Magnoliopsida; order Zingiberales; family Zingiberaceae; genus Zingiber; species Zingiber officinale. The sequence continues at coordinate 61,319,748 of NC_055998.1, forward strand.
TGAGTCAGAATATATAGCAATAGGAGAGTTTGTTGAACAATTATTATGGATGATGCACACCCTAAAAGATTTTAACTTGAACCTTACAAATGTCAAAGTCTTAATTGATAACATCAGCTCAATTAACCTAACAAAAAATCCAGTGCATCATTCCAGAACTAAACACATTGAAATTAGGCATCACTTTATCAAGAATCATGTCACTAAAGGGGGCATTGAACTCAAATACATTGAGCTCAAGTCCAATTTAGCTGACATATTCACAAAACTACTCCTGAAAGTGAATTCAGTAATTTGCGTAGAAAATTAGGGATGTCTTTAATAGACTAGGATTTTCAAAATTCAAAAACTACTTTCAAAAAATAATTGTTTTAAATTCTAGGTTAAACTTATTTTATTTTCTTTAAAACCTTCCTACTTTTAGAATTTCAAAACAATTTTAGTCTTAGACTAGAAAAATCCCTTTAGAAATCATGTTCCCTCAGGACTAGTATTTGAGCATCTCACCAACACCCTAGGTTTACCTTGCTTGTGATTGACATACATAGAAAGGGGTGAGATGTATAGACCAATTACCTGTGACTTAAGATGCTTATGTCAGTGCATCAATATAAGTCTGAGCATTAAATACCAAACATATATTAATCAAGTTAAGTTATTCAGTTTAGTTAACCGCTAACTGATTGCAATGAACTTAACTTGACTAACCAAGTGAAAGCTGCTATCTTCTGATAGCCAGTAAGTACCTAATTGATTAAACAGCTAATTTAGATGTCAGGTTTAGGGGGAGGATTAAATCAACACTTAACACCAAAATTTTCTCCACCTTAAACATAATATCTTTTATAAATTTTTTTTTAGATTGAATTTCGGTTTTCAAATTTAAAATTTTTACAAACTTAATCAGTATTGAAAAGAAGATTTTTTTTTCAAACTTAGCTTTGAAATCCTTAATCTTGAAAACTTATAAACTAGCTTTTATAAAACTAAATTCTTCAATTAGATGTTATAAACTAAGATTTTGAATCTATTGTAAACTTAGTTTTAATCAGTTTTGAAAAGTATATATCTTTTTAAAACTCAGCTTTGAAATCTTTGATTTTTTAGGTTTGAAAAGTTTTTCAAAATTAAAACTTATGTTTGGAAATTGTAACACCCCAAATTTCATGATTTGGAGTCCTAAAAGACCTTATTAAAATCTAGAAATGCTTTAGAAAAATTCTAGAGATTTTTAGGAATTTATAGAATATTTTTATGTAATTTTTGGAGGTCGTTTGGTATTTTTACTAAACGAAGGAAGTTTCGACAAAAAATGTCCAAGCCGAGAACAGAACCCGCGACCTTTGACTCGGTCAAAACACGACTGACCAGGTGGGCAAACAGATTTTTCTGTTTAGAAAAGGTAGCGGATTTATTTAAGATAGTTAACAGAATATTGGATTATAAAAGGGATAAGTTGATGTTGGATTTGATTGTTTAGAAAAAGTAGCAAATTTATCTAAGATAATTAACAGAATATTAGATTATAAAAGGGGATAAGTTGATGCTCTGTTTTCCCGTGACTTAAACCATTCTCTCCTTCTCTTCTGCGTACGATGGCGGAGCTCGGGCAGAAAATGAAAGGGAGTTAGGGTATCATCTTTGGCGAACGGCCAAGGTCCTAGATGCCCTTTTTGTTCGGTTGTGAGTCTAAGAATCAAGGTAAGTTGCTACTCACCTGCAGTAGGATAGTTCCGATGTTTATTCCTCGTTCTTTTCCTTGTTTCCGAAGCTTTGCATGAAATCTTGCTTTCCAATTGATTTCGACGATTTTGGGATAGAATTTGGGGTAGTTTCGATTCTGATTTGGAACTGTGCTTGCTTTCTTCATGTAGAATGAATTATGAACAGATTAGGATGATGTAGAATGAATCCGTTGATGCTCTGTGTGATAGAGTAGTTATGTATGCTTGAGTTAAGCCATGTTGTATGCATTTGTCTAACTGATGTGGTGAAATTTTGCTATTATACCTCACTGTATATAAGGCTAAGAATGATAGGCTAGAATGTGATAAGCTTGGGTTTTAGGTTGTAAAGAATCTTGGTTGCTTATAAAAGTTTAAGCTGTGAATTTGCGTTAATGGAATCCTTAGATTTCAGAATTGTTTTCCTTTGTTTTAAATCTGTTGTAGCATGTTTGAAGAAGTTAGATATGCTTTCTTTTGATTTGTCTCTGATATAGCATGCTTATAGAAGTCAGATTTTCTTTCCTTTGATTTAATTCTATTGTAGCATGCCTATATTCTTTTTAAGAGTTTAAGAAAAATATAAGAAAGATAAAGAAAAGAAAGAAGAAGGCCAAGGCCTTAAGTAGATCCCAAAGTCAAGACTTTAGAGATTTTGGCACACAAGGTGCTAAAGAAAATGTCGAGGCATTATATAGTAGTATTAAAAGATAACAAGTATTTTACTTTTATCAGTGACACTGTGCTGGACTCTCAGTTGTCCTTGGGTTGGGCTCCCATAGTCGTCCCTAGGTTTAGATAACCTAGTAGTAACGGCTCGGCCGACGGTCGACGACCATAGGGTCGCCAAATGGGCCGCCGAATGGGTCGGGTCGTTACAAAAGTAAAAGCACAGTTGCCGGGCCCAAGAAGAAGTTGATTATTATTTTGAAGTATTATAAGTATAAGTTTTTGAACAAGTAAAACGAGTTTTACATAAACATAAAGTATTAAAGATTAAGTTAGAACAAATGAAATAAGTTTCATATGGTTCTAAAAATCAGTAAGTTTAGTTCCTTATTCTACCATGTTTATCTAGTAGATGAGTAGTTTTCATGTTTACGTATTAGATGAGCAGCATGATTAACTATTAGAATTACATGAGTAGATTCCTTAGCTTTTCTTTGCTATTAGTTTGACATGAGCAGTTATATTTATGCTTTATTTCTTTTTAGAGCATATAGTTTCTAGTTCTTTTCGTATACATGCACATTCGTGATTTTGTGAGTTAGATAGCGCTTACTAAGCAAATTTTGCTTATAGACTACACTTCCTCTTACTGTAGATAAAGGAAAAGAAAAGATTTAGCAAGGAAGGCGACAAGGTGGCGCGGATGGTGTGTGATGCCAGGACTATGGAAGCCTTGGGACTTAGTTTAAGATCTTATTAAGATTGTCATTTATTAAGAATGTATTAGATGAGTCATTTAGTCTTCCGCTGTTAGTTAATTGTGTGTTTTTATTTTGTTTCCGCTATTCATTACTTGCACGATTTGATTTCATTAAACTGCGTGGTGATGTTATTCCTTTTGTGTGTTTGATATGTGTTCCAGCCGCCTGTGGCTGTGTATATTATGTTATGTATTAATGATTATGGTCACCGGTACAGGGGAAACTCTGCCGAAATTTTTCGGTAGCGTTTTCATGTGATTTTTAATCATACCGGTTAAGTAGAGTTAGTAGTTAAGTAACGGTCATCCTTAGAGAGTAGTAGTAGTAGTAAGAAGGGTGGTCGTTACAGTTGGTATCAGAGCAGTTCCCATTCTCCAGCATCACACATCAGCACCATCCTTGCCGTCTTCAAGTAAGAAAGTACTTAAGTTTTCTTTTATACTTTTCTTATTTTTTGCAGTATAGAGTATTTGCTTAGAAATGTTTAAGTAAGATAGAAGTTCTTGATTTCTTTTGTTTACATATGTATATATGTCTAGAAAGTGTAGGGACGCTTTTAAGTTTCTCTACATAACTAGATGTCAAGAAGAGGACGTCCCCGTACCATTCGTACTGAGGACCGAGCACAGGAGAACGAAGAGTCCAGAATAGTTTCCAGGACCCGATATGGACAGTGAAGTTAAGAGACTAAGGAACAAAAGAGTATCATTAGTGGAAGTCATTTAGAACCAGAAGCATGAGGAAGTTACTTAGGAGCGTGAGGATAGTATAAGATAGAAATATTCGGAATTATTCTAAGTTCGAGGACGAACTTTTTATAAGGTAGGGAGGATTGTAACACCCCAAATTTCATGATTTGGAGTCCTAAAAGACCTTATTAAAATCTAGAAATGCTTTAGAAAAATTCTAGAGATTTTTAGGAATTTATAGAATATTTTTATGTAATTTTTGGAGGTCGTTTGGTATTTTTACTAAATGAAGGAAGTTTCGACAAAAAAATGTCCAAGCCGAGAACAGAACCCGCGACCTTTGACTCGGTCAAAACACGACTGACCAGGTGGGCAAACAGATTTTTCTGTTTAGAAAAGGTAGCGAATTTATTTAAGATAGTTAACAGAATATTGGATTATAAAAGGGATAAGTTGATGTCGGATTTGTTTGTTTAGAAAAAGTAGCAAATTTATCTAAGATAATTAACAGAATATTAGATTATAAAAGGGGATAAGTTGATGCTCTGTTTTCCCGTGACTTAAACCATTCTCTCCTTCTCTTCTGCGTACGATGGCGGAGCTCGGGCAGAAAATGAAGGGAGTTAGGGTATCATCTTTGGCGAACGGCCAAGGTCCTAGATGCCCTTTTTGTTCGGTTGTGAGTCTAAGAATCAAGGTAAGTTGCTACTCACCTGCAATAGGATAGTTCCGAAGTTTATTCCTCGTTCTTTTCCTTGTTTCCGAAGCTTTGCATGAAATCTTGCTTTCCAATTGATTTCGACGATTTTGGGATAGAATTTGGGGTAGTTTCGATTCTGATTTGGAGCTGTGCTTGCTTTCTTCATGTAGAATGAATTATGAACAGATTAGGATGATGTAGAATGAATCCGTTGATGCTCTGTGTGATAGAGTAGTTATGTATGCTTGAGTTAAGCCATGCTGTATGCATTTGTCTAACTGATGTGGTGAAATTTTGCTATTATACCTCACTGTATATAAGGCTAAGAATGATAGGCTAGAATGTGATAAGCTTGGGTTTTAGGTTGTAAAGAATCTTGGTTGCTTATAAAAGTTTAAGCTGTGAATTTGCGTTAATGGAATCCTTAGATTTCAGAATTGTTTTCCTTTGTTTTAAATCTATTGTAGCATGTTTGAAGAAGTTAGATATGCTTTCTTTTGATTTGTCTCTGATATAGCATGCTTATAGAAGTCAGATTTTCTTTCCTTTGATTTAATTCTGTTGTACCATGCCTATATTCTTTTTAAGAGTTTAAGAAAAATATAAGAAAGATAAAGAAAAGAAAGAAGAAGGCCAAGGCCTTAAGTAGATCCCAAAGTCAAGACTTTAGGGATTTTGGCACACAAGGTGCTAAAGAAAATGTCGAGGCATTATATAGAAGTATTAAAAGATAACAAGTATTTTACTTTTATCAGTGACACTGTGCTGGACTCTCAGTTGTCCTTGGGTTGGGCTCCCATAGTCGTCCCTAGGTTTAGATAAACTAGTAGTAATGGCTCGGGTGACGGTCGACGGTCGACGACCATAGGGTCGCCAAATGGGCCGCCGAATGGGCCGCCGAATGGGTCGGGTCATTACAAAAGTAAAAGCACAGTTGTCGGGCCCAAGAAGAAGTTGATTATTATTTTGAAGTATTATAAGTATAAGTTTTTGAACAAGTAAAACGAGTTTTACATAAACATAAAGTATTAAAGATTAAGTTAGAACAAATGAAATAAGTTTCATATGGTTCTAAAAATCAGTAAGTTTAGTTCCTTATTCTACCATGTTTATCTAGTAGATGAGTAGTTTTCATGTTTACCTATTAGATGAGCAGCATGATTAACTATTAGAATTACATGAGTAGATTCCTTAGCTTTTCTTTGCTATTAGTTTGACATGAGCAGTTATATTTATGCTTTATTTCTTTTTAGAGCATATAGTTTCTAGTTCTTTTCGTATACATGCACATTCGTGATTTTGTGAGTTAGATAGCGCTTACTAAGCAAATTTTGCTTATAGACTACACTTCCTCTTACTGTAGATAAAGGAAAAGAAAAGATTTAGCAAGGAAGGCGACAAGGTGGCGCGGATGGTGTGTGATGCCAGGACTATGGAAGCCTTGGGACTTAGTTTAAGATCTTATTAAGATTGTTATTTATTAAGAATGTATTAGATGAGTCATTTAGTCTTCCGCTGTTAGTTAATTGTATGTTTTTATTTTGTTTCCGCTATTCATTACTTGCACGATTTGATTTCATTAAACTGCGTGGTGATGTTATTCCTTTTGTGTGTTTGATATGTGTTCCAACCGCCTGTGGCTGTGTATATTATGTTATGCATTAATGATTATGGTCACCGGTACAGGGGAGACTCTGCCGAAATTTTTTGGTAGCGTTTTCATGTGATTTTTAATCTTACCGGTTAAGTAGAGTTAGTAGTTAAGTAACGGTCATCCTTAGAGAGTAGTAGTAGTAGTAAGAAGGGTGGTCGTTACAGAAATTTTCTTGATAAATCTAATTTTGAAAACTTAGCCTTAAAATTTTGATTTTGAAAACTTATGTTTAAAAGATACCTCAAAATTGAAACGTATTTTGAAAATTTAAAACTTGATCCTAAAATTTGAAACTTATACACTTATACTGGAAAATTAGCTTTTCAAATTTCTGATTAGAAAGTTCTCTTTGAGTTTGCAAAGTCATTTATGAAAATTTAATTAATTTTACAAAAATGATCTTTAAAAATTAGCTACTCTTTCAAAACTTAGCTATTTTTTAAAAGCTAAAGCTAATGGTTTATGTTGGACCCCGTGGTTGATGTGATCAACCAAGTTGGTTAGGTTCTGTTGTCTTTGATCCCTGTGTCTGAGTGTGCAGGAGCTTAGAAGCACAGGAAGTCGAGCGGAAGATGCAGCTAGCGAGAAGTGTAACGACCACCCTTCTTACTACTACTACTCTCTAAGGATGACCGTTACTTAACTACAAACTCTACTTAACCGGTATGATTAAAAATCACATGGAAACCTTACCGAAAAATTCCGGCAGAGTCTCCCCTCTACCGGTGATCATATTCAACAATACATGCAATATATACTCAACCACAAGTGGCTGGAACACATATCAATCAACCACGCAGTATAATAAATCCAAAATAAAGAAAACAACACCATCAATCATCACACAAGATTACAATTCTTCTACTATGTCCTAATCATAGCAAAATACAATGGAAACTAAAATAAAACTTCCTTCCTAGTCCCAAGGCTTCCATAGTCCTGGCATCACACATCCTTCGAACACCTCCTTGTCACCTTTCTTTCTATATCTTTTCCTTTCCTGTATCTGCAGTAAGAGGAAGTGCAATCTATAAGCAAAATTTGCTTAGTAAGCGCTATCTAACTCACAAAAACATGAATGTGCATGTATACGAAAAGAACTAGAAACTATATGCTCTAAAAAGAAATAAAGCATAAACATAACTACTCATGTCAAACTAATAGCAAAGAAAAGCTAAGGAATCTACTCATGTAATTCTAATAGCTAATCATGCTACTCATCTAATAGGTAAACATGAAAACTACTCATCCACTAGATAAACATAGTAGAATAAAGAACTAAACTTACTGATTTTTAGAACTATATGAAACTTTATTTCATTTGTTCTAACTTAATCTTTAATACTTTATGTTTATGTAAAACTCGTTTTACTTGTTCAAAAACTTATACTTATAATACTTTAAAATAATAATCAACTTCTCTTGGGCCCGGCAACTGTGCTTTTACTTTTGTAATGACCCGACCCATTCGGCGGCCCATTTGGCGACCCTCGGGTCGTCGACCGTCGACCGTCGGCCGTGCCGTTACTACTAGGTTATCTAAACCTAGGGACGACTATGGGAGCCCAACCCAAGGACAACTGAGAGTCCATCACAGTGCCACTGATAAAAGTAAAATACTTGTTATCTTTTAATACTTCTATATAATGTCTCGACATTTTCTTTAACACCTTGTGTGCCAAAATCCCTAAAGTCTTGACTTTAGGATCTACTTAAGGCCTTGGCCTTTTTCTTTCTTTTCTTTATTTTTCTTATACTTGTTCATACTTCTAAAATAATACTTCTTTAATAGAAACTGAAATGTTTAAGCGAAATCTAACTTTGAAACACTTAACCCAAAAATCTGCCTACTATGCTAATAAAATTCTGCATATTAAAATCTGCATACTATACTTATAAAAATCTGCATGCTATGCTTATAAAAATCTGCACATGTTTAGCTAAGGGTAAATGAATTCTGCACACTAATGCTTAATAAAAATCTGCACACTAACATGCTGCATATTAAGCTGACACAATTCTGCATATTAAGCTCTAAAGATACTGGAAACTGATTGTTTTAGAAGGAAGGCTACTCATGCACATCTAATAACATAAGAAACTAGAAATCTGCTCATGTTATTCCAATAGCAAAGGAACTAGAAATCTAAATCTGCACATGTTCATGTTATTTACTAAATCTAAATAGCAAATGAACTGAATGAATATATAAATGCACACTTGAATGAATCTGTTCATGCCTACTTCTACTTGAATGAATATAAATGCTCACTTGAATAAATCTGCTCATGTTATTCCAATAGCAAAGGAACTAGATGCTAAAAGGGGACTAAAATTCTGTTAGTCAAATTCTCGCATGAACAAGAAGAGAAATGCATAATCGTTACCAATAAAACATGCATTGAGTTTGTAGCATGCAAAAGCATAGAACCAAAACTAACATAACCTACTAATTTATCTCTTAAACATGGTTAGGTTTGCCATTCCTAAACATTATTGTATGAACTGAATATTATATAAATTAGTTTAGAACATGCACAATTTATATAGAACCAAAACATGATATCATGATAAGAAATCAATCTAACCTTACAAGCTGTAGGATTACCAAATTTAAACTTGCTGAAAGCTTAAAACATAAACCTTGAGTTACTTCAAGAACATCACAGAATAAAATCAAATCTAATATCTAGCAACAGGATACTAATTCTTGCTACAACAGAACTTAAAAGGAAGGAAGCCAAGAACATATACTACTAAAACTTCAATAGAACAGAACCCTAACCAGAAGGGGACAACATGGAAGTGAAATAAAACGCCAATACTACAAAGCTTAACGGCAGTAATTCACAAAATCTATAACATAATTGAAACCTGCTGGAATTTTACCCCTATAAGGCTTATTTCATCTCCAATTCTTAGCACAACAAAACTATAACCTGCTGAGATTAAAGTTCCATGTAAACATGTTCATAACCGAACCCTTCATAAGGCAACAGAAAAACCTTAGGGCAAAACATGCTGCGGCAGAAATTCAAGCAGAAAGAATTTCCTTGAACTCTTCTTAAACCCCTAATCAAACACGAAACCGAAAGAAGGAATTCACGGCAGCAAACATGCATACCCAATCTTCACAGAAAATTCAAAAACAAGAAGGAATACGAATCCGGAACTATCCTACTGCAAGTGAGTAGCAACTTACATCAGATTCTTGGTCTTACAGCCGAAAGAGAGCCTTTTAATGCTTCTAGGGCTCGCGGGAAACTCGACAATCCGGCTCCTCTTCGTGTCCACAAGCTCTCCTCGACGAAAGGATCGTGAGGAGGTGGAGAGCTCTCGGAAAACTCCCTCAATCGGCCGCCGGAGTGAAGCCCTAGCCTTCCTTGCCTTCCGCCCGAGCACGGCCGTCGCGTGCAGAAGAGAGACGCGAGGAGAGGAGAAGGGAAAGTTAGGTCACGGGTAATCAATCAAGCCCTAAGTTCTCCTCTTTTATAACTTCAATATTTGGTTTACTTCTTTAAAAAATTTTGCTATCAATTCTAAACAGAAAAATCCGTTTGCCCACCTGGTCAACCGGGTTTTGACCGAGTCAAAGGTCTCGGGTTCGAATCTCCCTATTTTTTCTAACTTCTTCCTTTTGGTAAAAATACCAAACGAACTCCAAAAATTGCATAAAAATACTCTATAAATTCCTAAAAATCTCTAGAATTTTTCTAAAGCATTTCTATATTTTAATAAGCTCTTTTAGGACTCCAAATCATGAAATTTGGGGTGTTACAAGAAGGACGACACGGGAAGGGAGCCGACGGGTTCAGTGCGTCCGAAGGATGTGAGAGCTGCGGAAGAGTATTCTGGTGGGCGTGAAGAGCGTGCACGGTGTTTGAGGGACGTTAAGCCGGGCCAGAAGGATGCTCAAGGAGAAGGTCGGGAATTGGGTTCGGGTGAGCCCTATTCTGATTGGTCGCAATCACCCAAAAGAACGGAGCGTCGGAAGCTGAAGAAACCAAGATGAAAATGGAGCTGCCAGCTTGGAGGTGCCTCTAGCAAGCTTGGAGGCGCCTCCAGCTTGAAGGCGCCTTCAACCCTGTTGAAGGCGCCTTCAACAGGTCAGTTTTGACCGTTTGCGTTGCGGATAAAGTTTTATCCGCTGACCGAGCTGGAGACGTCTTGGACCCTCGGGATAGACTTTTCAGGAGCTATATAAAGGCCCCTGGAGCTAGGAATTCAATAACAACTCAAGCAATCAATCTGTAAGCAATTCCTAAGCAACTAGTGAGCTTCCAAAGTGTGAAAGGCTTCTCCGCCTTCAAAGAAGGAGATTTTTCTTACTGCGTTTTTTCTACTATCTTGGATTAACAACCTCCTTGGTTGTAACCAGGTTAAATCCTTGAGTCTCTTCTGTTTCTATTTCTTTTTCTGTTTCCTTGAATTTAGTTGCTATTATTTTATTGCTGCATTTATTTCTGAGTTGTAATCCGAGGAGGGTATTTTTATTTTTTGTTTTCAGCAATTCACCCCCCTCTTGCCGGTCTCCGCTGCTCCTACAATTGTTATCAGAGCCTGATCACCTCAGAAGGACTAACCGCCAACTGAAGCAATACGATCAAGATGATGGCCGGAGCGAACATCCATCCCCCGAAGTTCAACGGAGACTTCGCAACATGGAAGCGCAAAATGGAGGTATACCTTAACTCTGATTTTTCTATTTATTTAATAATGAAATCTGGTTATGAAGCACCAAAGAAATCAAATGGAGAAGAGCTCGAGAAATACCTCTAGAACGGGAAGCAACGTGACGAGTTTATGGCAAATGCACGAGCTGAATTTCATCTTCTAACCATAATACCAGATGAAGATCTCGACAAAGTCGGAGAGTACAATAGCGCAAAAGAACTTTGGGAAAAGTTCTTAAAACTCCATGAAGAACAAATTGAAGTTAAATCCGAATCCTCGATGGATACTGATCTGATATCAGAAGAGTCCGAAACTAAGTTAAGTGCCGAGACAGAACCAGTAACCGAACTACAACTTGAAGACCTAGAATGCTCATTACAAATGAGCATCAATGAAGGGGGAGAAACATCAGAAGATGAAATCAACTCAACAGGGGGAGAATCAACCGCCGACAAGGTAAGTCAGGTATGGTCTCCACCTCCTGGCAAATTAATTGTTTCAATTGAAATCTTGCCGAAAGGTTTTCGTGAATTATAAATTATTTAGTTGAAAGAATATTTTAAATTAAAAATTGAAAAACTGTTAAAGAATATGAGTTAAAAGACATAATGTGTCAATTAAAATATTTTGACAAACTAACAATAGAAAATGTATAATTTTTTGCATGCTCAATATTTTTTGCCATAATTCTAAAAAACTGTGAATTAAAAACTTATGAGAAGTTAAAATGGAAATTTAAAAATCATAATATTTGATCTTACTTGAAATATTAGACTTAGCACTTTCAGAGAAGAAAATTAAACATTAAAATTCTTTATGGAAGTTTTGTCTAAGGAAGTGGTTGTTGCTCCAATAACCAAGAAGGTCTAGTGCATCGCCACGACCTGGAAGCTAAAATATTGAAAGAAAATGTTTAATTAACTTTCTGAAAAAGTATTAAACAAGAATTAAATAATGCTTTGAAAGTTTATCAAATATTTGTTAAAATTTCTTAGAAATTTCTTCTTGAAAAATTCTAACTTAATTTTTTTTTGGTTAAAATTTTGATTTGGAAAACTTCATTTGACTTAGACTGTTTTTTTTGGAATACTTAAAAATTTTACTTAGGATTTTTTTACTTAGATTTTTACTTAGAAAATTTTCAAAATTTAATTTTATTTAAAATCTTTTTTTCTTACTTAAAGACACCATTTTTGCTGTGATTAAAAGGGGAGAGTAAGGTACAAGTTTAAGGGGAGTAAGGAGAATTAGGAAAATGAAAATTTTACCTATTTTTTTAAGATGTGTTGCAATTTTATTTATTGCAAAATTATGCTTAAATATGTTAGTTTAGTAATTTTTCTTTAAAATTACTAGTTATGTCTATTTGTTACCCTAACTTGAACTTGGGTTGATGCACATCAAAAAGGGGGAGATTGTTGGACCCCGTGGTAGTTTTGATGTGATCAACCAAGTTGGTTAGGTCCTGCTGTGTTTGATCCCTGTGTCTGAGTGTGCAGGAGCTTAGGAGCACAGGAAGTCGAGCAGAAGACGCAGCTAGTGAGAAGGACGGCACGGGAAGGGAGCCGACGGGCTTGGTGCGTCCAAAGGACGAGAGAGCTGCGGAAGAGTACTCCGGTGGGCATGAAGAGCGTGCGCGACATTAGAGGGACGTTAAGCCGGGACGGAAGGCTGCTCGAGGAGAAAGTCGGGAATTGGGTTCAGGTGAGCCCTATTCCGGTTGGCCGCAATCACCCAAAAGAACGGAGCGTCGGAAGTTGAAGAAACCAAGCTGAAAATGGAGCTGCCAGCTCGGAGGCGCTTCCAGCAGGCTTGGAGGCGCCTCCAGCTTGAAGGCGCCTTCAACCCTATTGAAGGCGCCTTCTGTAACACCCACTAAGCTTTTAAGATAAGCATATGAATGTAGGATTTTGCCTTAGAAAAATAAAAGAAAGTGGGTTAAAGCAAGAAGAAATAAAATGAAATAAAAAGAAGAGGAAGTGGATTGAAACTTGAACCTCTTATATTATAATTTATAGAATTAATTAGTGGAAACCAATTGGGATAGAGAGAAGATATTGATAGCAAAGGAGAGAAACTCATGATAAGGGTGAGAGTAAAAGCTAGCCAAAAGAAAACAAGAAAAGAGCAAGAGAAAGGCAACTTGCCTTCCTTCCTTCTCTCCCTTTTTCTCTCTTCTCTTGCCGAAAATAAAAGAGGCTAATTAAGGGGATTCATTCCCCCTTATTTCACCATGAATGATGAGGATAAATAAATAAATAAAAATAAAAAGAAAATAGAAAAAAAGGCTAAGGGAGAAGGAAAGCAAAAACTAATTTTGCTACTTCTTCCTCCTTAACATAAAAGGGAGCAAGTAAAGAGAAGAATTCTAATTTTTCTCTCATTCCTCTCATTCTTCCCTCTCCCTCATCGAGAACCCCATCCCCCTCTCCTCCATCTTCGGCCCCAAGCCAAGGTTTTCTCCTAAGAAAGCCTAAGATACAAGGAGGACTTAGCAAGAGAAACAAGGGAAGGGAACTAGAAGAAGAGGCTACTTCTTCCATCACCATACCTTAGATCCACAAGCGAAAAGGATGTAAGCTTCCCCTCACCTGTGGTACAAGGATTTTTATGTGATTTTCGGATTTTATGAGGATTAGAAAACCTAGAATAGAATTTAAGAAAATTCGGCCAAAGAAGAGTTTCAAATCTAGGAAGGTTTAAACAAGTCCTCATTTCGTGATATTTTTCTATGCTATGTAGGAAGGTTTTCCTTCATGTTTTTATACCTATATGATGCTTGGTCAGAGGAGTACCTAACCCTAGAATTTCGGCCAAAAATGTTTTAAAGAGGTTAGGGAAATCATTGTTTAACCAAACTAGTACAAGATTCCCTCCATGAATTACTAAGGATCTTTTATTGGTTTTCTTGCTTGAAAGTTACATGGAACAAAAAGAAATCCACTCATATGTTTCGGCCAAGAAAAGAGCTTAGGGTTAGGAAGACCTTTAAATTTAAGTAACCATGGTTATATGATAGAATATAGAGTTCTCTTAAAGAATTGCATGTTGAATATTACTAGAAATTCATGAACTCTTCATTAAGATTTTCGGCCATGATAAGATGGATAGCTTAGAAAAGCTTAAACAAAATTTTAACATGCTCAAGACCTCTGTGATATTAAGATATGAAAGTGGTTTAATGCTCTCATGCTTAATTAGGGTATAGAGAATTTAGTTACATGATATATTACTTGTAAGGTCACAAGGGTCCTAGCTTGTTTATGAACCAAATTTGTATATGATGTTCTTAGTAATTTTTGCCATGAAACGTACTTAGGTTTTCCATGCTTTAGGCCACTTAAAACCTAGTTTAGAGAATGGTAGATTTTGGCCATGAGGAAAAATAAAAGAAAAAGGAAAGAAACCTAGGAAGCCTAAGACACAATGCACATGTATGTTTATTATGCTTGTCTTTATACATGCTATGAAACTTGTATGACTTCCTATGCTTTTAGGTTATTTGAAGCAAAGTTAACCACTGATGGGTCTCAGCCAAGTAGGGTTTAAATGACCTAGAGGCCTTAGAATTGAAACCAATTGTGTTAAAAATGCTTCTTATGGAAATATGATAATGTGTTGATTGTGTCACATGCTTGTATAATTTTTCCATGACCTAAATGGACCATTGTAGGTCTCGGCCATGAAGGGATAGATGCCCTAGAAACCCTAGAACAAAAATTAAATATGCTCATGTCACACTACATGAAATATGATATGTAGAAAGCCAAAGTTCTCATGCTATATGTTGCTTAATGACCTAAAATGAGGCTAGGGTAAGTTTCGGCCATACCCTTTGTATGATACCTTATTATGAATTTATACATGATGTTAGTTCAAGTTCACATGCTTGTATGCTTGTTTTTAGCACTAATGAATACTTGTGAGATTTTGGCCATGACATATGTTAAGGGCTTGAAGAACTTAGGAATTAGCTCAAATATGATTACTATGTTACTTGGAAGAAAAATGCTATAAATATGGTTTAAGGTTTCCATGCTTTCATGACATTTGAGACCTTGTTTCACACCTGATAATGTTCGGCCACATGAAGTTTAGGGACTTGGAGAACTTAGAAACCAAGTTAATCATGCTTATAATGCTTCCTATGAAATTGATGTGATGATAATTTAGGTTCCACATGCTTGGAGGTTGTTTTTACCTAAATTGAGATCTAAGGGGGTTCGGCCATGATAAGAACCCAAGGGATTAGGAAGCTTAGAACCCAAGTTAACTATGTTACCATGTTTCTTATGATAGTATAATCACATGATACACCCTTATGCTTAAACATGTATGCTTGTGATTCATACTTTCCATGATATGATATGTGCTAGAAATATGCATGCTTTTATGATATGCTATGTGGATAGAAATATGCATGCTCTCATGATATGCTATGTGGTGAAAATATGCATGCTTTTATGACATGATGTATGCCTAAGTGATGCATACTTTTTATGACATGATGTATGCCTAAGTGATGCATACTTTTTATGACATGATGTATGCCTAAGTGATGCATACTATTTATGATATGATGTATGCCTAAGTGATGCATATTTTTATGACATAACGTATGCCTAAGTGATGCATACTCCTATGATATGCTATGTGACTAAATGATGCATTTTTATACATGCTACTTTACTTTGTAAGGCTTGTACCAAGGGTGGGCTCCTAATCAGTCCCTAGGCCTTTGGCTGTGTGATCCAGGCTAGTAAAAACAAAGGGATGGGCTCCTTAGTACGCCCCTAGGTCTATGGCCGTGTGATCCTGACCTAGTTCCTAGTATGATTCAAGACTTGCTACCTTGGATATACTTAGGAAGCGCGCTTATCTATGTGATTTATCTATGTGTGGTACAAGCCGGGGCCCTGATTATGTTGATATTATATTCAAGTGTATATGTAAGAAGAAATGGTTTTAAAGATCATGAAACATACACATGTTTTTCGGATACATGTTTTCAAAATCATATTGCATATACCTTATGATCATGTTGTGATGATGCTATGATTTATGATATGCCATGATTAGATATGATTATGTTATGTTTCATGCTATGCTTTAAGAGCTTGATATGCCATGCTACTTTTGATGATGCTATGATATGCCCTAATTAGATATGATTATGTTACGTATCATGCTATGCTTTAAGAGATGATATGCCATGACTAGTTATGATTTTGTTATGTTGCATGATATGCTTAAAGAGTATGATATGTTATGCCATGACTAGTTGAGATCATGTTATGTTGAGATATTCTTTGATCATGTGATGATTTTCGATTTTAGTGAGTAGGAAAGGAACTTACTGAGCCATGAGTGCTCATAGCTTACTTTCCTTGTACCACAGATAAAGGAAAAAGCTGGATGAGCTAAAGGAGCAGCAGGAGAGGCAAGGAGATGTGTGTGGCGGTGGCTAGGCAACCAAATAAGAACTTGCTTTAAGAACTTTTAAGAATTACGTTTTGGTTTTGTAAATTGTTGTACTATATGGGTAACTTGATGTTATGTTTCTATTTATCTTGTTATCATGTTATGGAAACCATATTAGTGTAGTTCGGATTTGAAAACAAAAGAAAAGTTTTATTAAACTAAGAAAAAAATTATTTTAAGTCTTCCGCTGTAATATGTACGTAGAGTATCGTAGCCCCGTCCCTTAGGGTTAGCAGGGAGGGCGGGCGTTACAGGTTGGTATCAGAGCCAAAGTTATTGCCAGCTCACTACACACACATCAAGCCTCCGACCTGCCGCTCCAAGTAAGAACGCTTAAGTTTAATTTTCTTGTTATATGTTTATGCTCAGTTTCATGTTATATAACTTATGCTTTATTTATTTTTCTTCCTTGTTATATTGCCTATGCATTATTTTCTTTGCTACATTGCTTATGCTTTATTTCCTTATGTTATACTGTTTGTCACTCTATTCCTTATTTTTTCTTATGTTTTTATGCTTTAGTTTCATGTTTTGCTTGTTTATGTTTGATGCTTTATTCCATGCTTTTAGTTATAATTTAGATTAGGATTACGTATTGGTAGCTTAGGAATAATACCAGAACAAATAGATAGGAACAAAACAGTATGTTAGATGGGCTAAAAACGATAACCACTTACACTAGTCTATTTGTCCTTAATTAGATAAACATGGTTAGGACACGCAATGCCCGAACCGGAGGGACAGTGACTCCACCAGACCTGACGCAGGTAGTCGCAGACCTCCAGCATCAAATCGCAGAGCAACAACAGCTGATCACTACCTTAATGGGTCAGCAAGGCAACCCAGTTACCCCACCGGTAAATCAGAATGCATTACCGGTTATACCTACAGCCGCGCCAGTGCCCCCGGCAGCTCCTACTCCGATGGTCCGACAAGAGGCCTATCTGATTCAGTGGCAAAGGCTCAAGCCGGAAGCATTCTCAGGAAACTGCGAACCATGGGATGCACAAGCCTGGCTCAAGACCGTGGAAAGCATAATGGAACTACTGGAGTGGCCTGAACACGAGAAGGTCAAATGCGCGTTGTTCTGCCTTACCGGAGATGCCCGGATGTGGTGGGACAGAGTAAAGGCAAAAAGACAAATAAACCAAATGCAGTGGACGGATTTTGAGACAGAGTTCTTAGAGGAATTCTTCCACATGCAAGTGACCAACAAGCACTATGATGAGTTCACTGAGTTCCGGCAAGGTGATCTGTCAGTTAACAAAGCCGTCAAGAGGTTCAACCGCCTAGCACGACTGTGCCCAGAACTGATCCGTACTGAAAAAGAAAGGGTCCGATTAATGTTAAAGATGCTCCGACCTGAGATAGCCCTGAACGTAGCCGGCGGAGTTAATAGACCGCAGACTGCAGAGGAGCTAGTCAGCAGTGCCCTAATTACCGAGCACTACCAGAAAGCAATGAACAAGGGCATGAACCAAGCACTAACCGGAGGACAAAAATCGCACAATACCAGAACCGACTGGAAAGGAAACTCAAGTGGAAAGAGGAAACAGTGGAATAAAACAAAAGGTGGTCCGGCCAATAAGCAGACCAAGTACCCTCAGTGTGCCACATGTGGGAAGATTCATTCTGGAGTATGTCTCCTAAGTACCAGAAAGTGCTATAACTGCGGAAAGGAAGGCCATCTAGCGAGAAATTGCCCAACTCAACCTCAAGCACCACCTCCGCAGAACTTTCAGAATAGGAGTGCCCCCGCACAGCTTCACCAGATGCAAGCTGCCAGAGAAGGGACTTCAATCAGCCAAGGAAGATTGGAAGCCCCTCTCGCTATGACGAACGCCAAAGTCTACTCTCTTTTACCAAGGAGGATGTGGCGAATGCCTCTACCGTTGTCACAGATCAGCTACTTATTTACAATCAGTATGCTGTAGTATTATTTGATACCGGGGCAACACACTCGTTCGTCTCAACACCTTTTATGAAGAAGCTAGATATACCACTCCGAACTCTAGAGGACACATTCTTAACAACCTTACCATCCGGGGAGATTATGCCATCGGACCATATGCTGCAAGCAGTACTCATTCGGATCGTAAACAGAGAACTCTACTGCAATCTGATAGTACTTGATATGCAGGATTATGACATAATATTGGGCATGGATTTCCTTAGCAAATACGGTGCTTCAATCGAGTGCCGCAAAAAGGAAAGTGATTTTCCGACCCGAAAATGAACCAGAGTTTGAATTTTTCGGGGAATCAAAAGGAACGGAGAAGTTATTGTCATCTATTAAAGCACAAGGGATGTTCGATAAAGGATGTATGGGGTTTCTAGCGCACGTGGTTAACACCAATCAAGTCAAAGACCAGAAATTAGAAGATGTCAGAATAGTATGCAACTATCCAAGAGTATTTCCTGATGAACTACTAGGGTTGGCCCCTGACAGAGAGATAGAATTCGGAATCGAATTGATTCCTGGTACTCAGCCGATTTCAAAAGCACCTTATCGTATGGCTCCGGCTGAATTAAAGGAGCTTCAGGAACAGTTATCCGAATTGCTTGACAAGGGACTTATTCGTCCTAGTCACTCTCCATGGGGAGCTCCAGTGCTGTTCGTAAAGAAGAAGGATGGGTCTATGAGAATGTGTATAGACTACCGAGCGTTGAATAATGTGACGATCAAGAACCGGTACCCACTCCCACGGATCGATGACCTGTTCGATCAACTGAAGGGTGCGACCGTTTTCTCAAAGATAGACCTACGATCCGGTTATCATCAAGTGAAGGTGAAACCAGATGATATACCAAAAACAACATTTCGAACCCGATATGAACACTATGAGTTCATAGTTATGCCTTTCGGAGTAACCAACGCTCCTGCAGTATTTATGGACCTGATGAATCGGGTATTTACGACATATCTTGATAAATTTGTAATCGTCTTTATTGACGATATACTTATCTATTCGAGAACCCTAGAAGAACATGCTGAACACCTGAATACTGTACTACAGATCCTTCAAGAGAAACAACTATATGCAAAATTCTCCAAATGCGAGTTTTGGCTTGATCGGGTAATATTCCTAGGTCATGTCATCTCCAAAGATGGAGTTATGGTGGATCCAAGCAAAATCGAAGCTGTAAATAACTGGAACAGACCAAGGAATGCCAGCGAAGTCAGGAGTTTTCTCGGGCTAGCAGGCTATTATAGGAAATTCGTAAAGAATTTCTCCAAAATCGCAGCCCCGATGACAGCCTTCACCAAGAAAAATACAAAGTATGAATGGACAGAAGCTTGCGAGAAGAGTTTCACGGAATTAAAAAGGAGACTGACCAGTGCTCCGATTCTTACTCTCCCGGAAACCAACAGAGGCTTCGATATGTACAGTGATGCTTCCATCACAGGACTTGGAGTTGTACTCATGCAAGATGGAAAAATCATTGCCTACGCTTCTAGACAACTTAAAGAGCATGAGAAGAATTATCCCATTCACGACTTAGAACTAGCAGCCGTGGTCTTCGCTCTCAAAATATGGAGACACTATTTATATGGAGCTCAGTGTAAGATTTATACCAACCATCAGAGTCTGAAATATTTCTTCACGCAAAAAAGACCTGAATATGAGGCAACGCCGATGGCTCGAGCTAGTTAAAGATTACGACTGCGAGATTCTTTATCACCCAGGAAAGGCGAACAAAGTGGCCGATGCACTCAGCCGAAAGTTCAGTGCCACCTGATGTAGCTATTTTAAAGTTCGAGGACGAACTTTTTATGAGGTACGGGGTACTGTAATACCCACTAAGCTTTTAAGATAAGCATATGAATGTAGGATTTTGCCTTAGAAAAATAAAAGGAAGTGGGTTGAAGCAAAAAGAAATAAAATAAAATAAAAAGAAGAGGAGGTCAAGGATTGAACCTTGAACCTCTTATATTATAATTTATAGAATTAATTAGTGGAAACCAATTGGGATAGAGAGAAGATATTGATAGCAAAGGAGAGAAACTCATGATAAGGGTGAGAGTAAAAGCTAGCCAAAAGAAAACAAGAAAAGAGCAAGAGAAAGGCAACTTGCCTTCCTTCCTTCTCTCCCTTTTTCTCTCTTCTCTTGCCGAAAATAAAAGAGGCTAATTAAGGGGATTCATTCCCCCTTATTTCACCATGAATGATGAGGATAAATAAATAAATAAAAATAAAAATAAAATAGAAAAAAAGGCTAAGGGAGAAGGAAAGCAAAAACTAATTTTGCTACTTCTTCCTCCTTAACATAAAAGGGAGCAAGTAAAGAGAAGAATTCTAATTTTTCTCTCATTCCTCTCATTCTTCCCTCTCCCTCACCGAGAACCCCAGCCCCCTCTCCTCCATCTTTGGCCCCAAGCCAAGGTTTTCTCCTAAGAAAGCCTAAGATACAAGGAGGACTTAGCAAGAGAAACAAGGGAAGGGAACTAGAAGAAGAGGCTACTTCTTCCATCACCATACCTTAGATCCACAAGAGAAAAGGATGTAAGCTTCCCCTCACCTGTGGTACAAGGCTTTTTATGTGATTTTCAGATTTTATGAGGATTAGAAAACCTAGAATAGAATTTAAGAAAATTCGGCCAAAGAAGAGTTTCAAATCTAGGAAGGTTTAAACAAGTACTCATTTCGTGATATTTTTCTATGCTATGTAGGAAGGTTTTCCTTCATGTTTTTATACCTATATGATGCTTGGTCAGAGGAGTACCTAACCCTAGAATTTCGGCCTTAAATGTTTTAAAGAGGTTAGGGAAATCATTGTTTAACCAAACTAGTACAAGATTCCCTCCATGAATTACTAAGGATCTTTTATTGGTTTTCTTGCTTGAAAGTTACTTGGAACCAAAAGAAATCCACTCATATGTTTCGGCCAAGAAAATAGCTTAGGGTTAGGATGACCTTTAAATTTAAGTAACCATGTTTATATGATAGAATATAGAGTTCTCTTAAAGAATTGCATGTTGAATATTGCTAGAAATTCATGAACTCTTCATTAAGATTTTCGGCCATGATAAGATGGATAGCTTAGAAAAGCTTAAACAAAATTTTAACATGCTCAAGACCTCTGTGATATTAAGATATGAAAGTGGTTTAATGCTCTCATGCTTAATTAGGGTATAGAGAATTTAGTTACATGATATATGACTTGTAAGGTCACAAGGGTCCTAGCTTGTTTATGAACCAAATTTGTATATGATGTTCTTAGTAATTTTTTCCATGAAACTTACTTAGGTTTTCCATGCTTTAGGCCACTTAAAACCTAGTTTAGAGAATCGTAGGTTTTGGCCATGAGGAAAAATAAAAGAAAAAGGAAAGAAACCTAGGAAGCCTAAGACACAATGCACATGTATGTTTATTATGCTTGTCTTTATACATGCTATGAAACTTGTATGACTTCCTATGCTTTTAGGTTATTTGAAGCAAAGTTAACCACTGATGGGTCTCGACCAAGTAGGGTTTAAATGACCTAGAGGCCTTAGAATTGAAACCAATTGTGTTAAAAATGCTTCTTATGGAAATATGATAATGTGTTGATTGTGTCACATGCTTGTATAATTTTTCCATGACCTAAATGGACCATTGTAGGTCTCGGCCATGAAGGGATAGATGCCCTAGAAACCCTAGAACAAAAATTAAATATGCTCATGTCACACTACATGAAATATGATAAGTAGAAAGCCAAAGTTCTCATGCTATATGTTGCTTAATGACCTAAAATGAGGCTAGGGTAAGTTTCGGCCATACCCTTTGTATGATACCTTATTATGAATTTATACATGATGTTAGTTCAAGTTCACATGCTTGTATGCTTGTTTTTAGCCCTAATGAATATTTGTGAGATTTTGGCCATGACATATGTTAAGGGCTTGAAGAACTTAGGAATTAGCTCAAATATGATTACTATGTTACTTGGAAGAAAAATGCTATAAATATGGTTTAAGGTTTCCATGCTTTCATGACATTTGGGACCTTGTTTCACACCTGATAAGGTTTGGCCACATGAAGTTTAGGGACTTGGAGAACTTAGAAACCAAGTTAATCATACTTATAATGCTTCCTATGAAATTGATGTGATGATAATTTAGGTTCCACATGCTTGGAGGTTGTTTTTACCTAAATTGAGATCTAAGGGGGTTCGGCCATGATAAGAACCCAAGGGATTAGGAAGCTTAGAACCCAAGTTAACTATGTTACCATGTTTCTTATGTTAGTATAATCACATGATACACCCTTATGCTTAAACATGTATGCTTGTGATTCATACTTTCCATGATATGATATGTGCTAGAAATATGCATGCTTTTATGATATGCTATGTGGATAGAAATATGCATGCTCTCATGATATGCTATGTGGTGAAAATATGCATGCTTTTATGACATGATGTATGCCTAAGTGATGCATACTATTTATGATATGATGTATGCCTAAGTGATGCATACTTTTATGACATAACGTATGTCTAAGTGATGCATACTCCTATGATATGCTATGTGACTAAATGATGCATTTTTATACATGTTACTTTACTTTGTAAGGCTTGTACCAAGGGTGGGCTCCTAATCAGTCCCTAGGCCTTTGGCTGTGTGATCCAAGCTAGTAAAAACAAAGGGATGGACTCCTTAGTACGCCCCTAGGTCTATGGCTGTGTGATCCTGACCTAGTTCCTAGTATGATTCAAGACTTGCTACCTTGGATATACTTAGGAAGCGCGCTTATCTACGTGATTTATCTATGTGTGGTACAAGCCGGGGCCCTGATTATGTTGATATTATGTTCAAGTATATATGTAAGAAGAAATGGTTTTAAAGATCATGAGACATACACATGTTTTTCGGATACATGTTTTCAAAATCATATTGCATATACCTTATGATCATGTTGTGATGATGCTATGATTTATGATATGCCATGATTAGATATGATTATGTTATGTTTCATGCTATGCTTTAAGAGCTTGATATGCCATGCTATCTTATGATGATGCTATGATATGCCATGATTAGATATGATTATCTTACGTATCATGCTATGCTTTAAGAGATGATATGCCATGACTAGTTATGATTTTGTTATGTTGCATGATATGCTTAAAGAGTTTGATATGTTATGCCATGACTAGTTGAGATCATGTTATGTTGAGATAATCTTTGATCATGTGATGATTTTCGGTTTTAGTGAGTAGAAAAGGAACTTACTGAGCCATGAGTGCTCATAGCTTACTTTCCTTGTACCACAGATAAAGGAAAAAGCTGGATGAGCTAAAGGAGCAGCAGGAGAGGCAAGGAGATGTGTGTGCCGGTGGCTAGGCAACCAAATAAGAACCTGCTTTAAGAACTTTTAAGAATTACGCTTTGGTTTCGTAAATTGTAGTACTATATGGGTAACTTGATGTTATGTTTCTATTTATCTTGTTATCATGTTATGGAAACCATATTAGTGTAGTTCGGATTTGAAAACAAAAGAAAAGTTTTATTAAACTAAGAAAAAAATTATTTTAAGTCTTCCGCTGTAATATGTACATAGAGTATCGTAGCCCCGTCCCTTAGGGTTAGCAGGGAGGGCGGGCGTTACACTTTCAACAGGTCAGTTTTAACCATTTGCGTTGCGGATAAAGTTTTATCCGCTGACCGAGCTGGAGGCTCCTTGAACCTTGTTGGAAGCGCCTTGGACCCTCGGGATAGACTTTTCAGGCGCTATATAAAGGCTCCTGGAGCTAGGAATTCAATAACAACTCAAGCAATCAATCTGTAAGCAATTCTTAAGCAACTAGTGAGCTTCCAATGTGTAAAAGGCTTCTCCGCCTTCAGAGAAGGAGATTTTTCTTATTGCACTTTTTCTACTGTCCTAGATTAACAACCTCCTTGGTTGTAACTAGGTTAAATCCTTGAGTCTCTTCTGTTTCTATTTCTTTTTCTGTTTCCTTGAATTTAGTTGCTATTATTTTATTGCTGCATTTATTTCTGAGTTGAAATCTGAGGAGGGTATTTTTATTTTTTGTTTTCAGCAATTCACCCCCCTCTTATCGGTCTCCGCTGCTCCTACAGTTTAAACAAGTCTTCAAAAATTTAAACTCCCCCAAGTTAACTTGACATCATTTCATACATTTTAACTTTGACTGTATTCTGTATTTTTGAGTGTTTAACTTATGTCCGTGTTTGATGAATGTCAAAGTGGGAGGGATAGGTGTTAAGTTAGAGAAACAAAATGTCATAGTTAAAAACTAACTTAAACCATATAAATCATGTTGTTTTTTTTTACAAGCATATTTTTCACTAACATAACCAGGTTGTCATTCTATCAAAAAGGGGGAGATTGTTGGTGCGGTTAGCACTAATGATCTAACTCAGGTTTTGATGAATGACAAACCAGGTTAAGTTAGGTTTGTCGTTATCTAACACTCTGACCGAGTGTGCAGACGAAGTCCAGATAGGTCGACGGGCTGACCGGATGTTTGGCACGAAGTCCAAGAGGGTCGACAGACTGACCGGACGCTTGGAGAGAAGCCTAGCTAGGTCAACAGGTTGACCGGATAGCTGGCGAGAAGTCCAAATGGTCGACGGCCTGACCGGACGCTTGGTGAGAAATCCAGACGGGTCGAAGGGCTGACTGGACGTTTGGCAGGTGAGTAAAGTAAGACACTACAAAGGAGTGACTATGAGGACGCGCTCCCGGGAAGGGAACATTAGGCGTCGATCCGGCTTAGATCCATTTCAGATATCTAAGTTGAGATCGTGACTCGATACCGGTCTCGGAAAGACGGAATCTAAGTCATACCTTTTATATTAAACTTATAAACTATGCTAATACTTTGTTTTGCAGGATATACATTATCTATTTGCCTTGGACTAACCTTGTTTTACAGGAAAGGTGTTCCTTGGAAAAAGGTGGTCCGGGTGCTCGGAAGGGATCCGAGCGCCTAGGAAGCAACTTTATCCTGATCCGGGTGCCCAGAAGGGATCCGGGCGCCCGGGAGGCAACTTTATCCTGATCGCGTCGTTGCCATGTGGAGCTCGCTGGTTGGACCTGCCACGTCTCACCAGGGTGCCCGGAAGGGATCCGGGGCACCCCGAGCATCATATAAAAGAAGGGCCAAGGCTGGAGCTTCTACAACAACTAAGAATCCAAGATCTGCTCCTCTGTGCTCTCGCGACGCCACGAAAAGCTTTCTGACTCAGTGCTGGTTTTGTTTTCATTCTATTGTCGATATTTTCTTTCTCTATCAATTCTTGTACTTAAACTCTGTAATATTCGAATTGATAGTGATTGCCCACCGAAAGCGGTCAACGACCGTGTGTCTTGTAGTAAGAGTCGACATAGGCTCTGAACCAAGTAAAGTGAATTGTGTTAGCATTGTTTTACTTTTCCACTGCGTTTACTCCTGTTCGAACATTTTTCGATATTCACCCCCCCTCTATCGAACGTCTACGATCCAACAATGTGCTCATTCAACTTCTTCTTCTTCCTCCGCTCTTCTATTCTCTCCTTCTCCTCCATTGCCGAGACCTCTCAAGGGTGCTAGCACACTCTAAGTGGTTCTCTCCACCTTTTGTCCATGTGGATATGTGTAGAGGAGTGTACACTTGACACTCTACGAGATCCGACAACCATTTGGATGAGCGGGATAAGCTAAGGGCATCGCTACATGGGTAAAACCTCTTTTTCATGTAGATCTAAGGTAGATCTAGTGTAGACAAACATGTACATGAATATTTTATTTATCTTCGCATGGATCCGTGGCTAGCTTCGAGGTTTCCGCAACGCAAAAAGCGATTTTCACAGCTCGAAATTGTTAATAGTTAGATGGAGATTAGGTTCATATGATGGACCAAGAGGATTATGTTCATGTGATGAACCAAATTGGATTAAGAGTAATCCAAATTAGACTAATTAAGTTGGACTCAATTTGATTCATGTGTGGAATGAGTCGAGTTTAGACTATGATTCATTGAGTCAATTTAAACCAATGAATAGAGATTCATTAAATTAAATTGATTTGAGTCAAAGGGTAGATTTGATCAACCATGGGAGATAAGAGGTCAAGTTTGACTTGACTTGAGAGGGAAGATGAAGGGTCAAGTTTGACTTAATCAAATGCCACTTCATTGTGACTTGGCATGGGCCGACCAATGATGATGTTCCACATCATCAAGGCTGCATCATTGTGTGCCACCTCCTGAGGAAGACCAGGAGCCATGACTCTGTGTATTACATGGAGGTATAAAACACTCTAATAAGGGGGCCGGCCACATATGTGTGATGCAAGGGTGTGATTATTCAAGGTCTCTTCTTCTTCCTCTCTTTTTTTCTCTCCTTCTCCTCCATTGCCAAGACCTCCCAAGAGTGCTGGCACACTCTAAGTAGTTCTCTCCACCTTTTTTCTGTGTGGATACGTGTAGAGGAGTGTACACTTGACACTCTACGAGATCCGGTAACCATTTGGACGAGCGGGATAAGCGAAGGGCATCACTACAAGGGTAATACTTCCTTTTCATGTAGATATAAGGTAGATGTAGTGTAGACAAACATTTGCATGAATATTTTATTTATCTATCTTCGCACGGATCTTTGGCTAGCTTCATGGTTTCCGCAACGCAAGAAGCGGTTTTTGCGGCTCGAAAGTTCTAATAGTGGTATCAGAGCCACGTGAGAAACTTGTATATGTTTGTATTTGTTATTACGAAAAGGTTTCAGATCTATAAGTTTCTATAATTTTTCTACTTTTATGGGTTTCATGAGTATTTTTCTTGTAGAGGCGAAGCAACAAGTGCTTGGACACTTGTATGCTTCAAATACCGAGAAAAATCTTCCGAAACGGCAAGGTCTCGCCCAAACAAAATTATATTTATTGTGACACGACTTAAGGCACTATTAGATCAGTTTGGGTCACTCACGATATTCATGTCGTGAGAAGGGGTGCTGCCCCTAACCCCGTAAGGGGCATTGTCTCGCGATCACGCCCATAAATCACTAAACGGGTTCGCCGAGGAGTTGTGACTCATAAAATTGGTAAAAAAGTAGTAAAATTATAGAAATTTATGTAAAATACATAATTTAGAATTATGTATGATATTGTGATGGTCATGTCTCAAAAACCACAATCTGATTGGTTAAAATTGTGTTGTAATTCATAATATGGCCTGCGCGCCATTTTAGTATTGTGCGTGTTGTATATGATATGTAACCTACGCATCGTGCCTCCCTTATTATGCTCCTATTGTAAATAGATTTTAGACTCGAATGTAACTCAAGTTTCATATTTGTAATATACAAAATGAAGCGGTGGAAGGTCCACACAAGGAGTTACGAAGAGGGTGCTATCAACACATGGCGGTCAAAAGGAGGCGCTTGAAGTAGCCGTTAACCCTAGGTTGACCGTCCGATCTTTTCATTGGCTTGAGAAGATCGTAGTAGGGCCATGACCTCATCACAAATTAATTAATCAATATATATGTATATATATATATATATATATATCATTGCTTGTGTGTATGTGATGCATGCTAAACTAGGGTAATTAGTGCCTTAATGCATATATGATACACATTCATGATTAGATTAGATCTTAATCAAGTCAACTCGAAATGCCTAACAAGTTTTGATACCCATCACTACCTCAATCATTTGTTGTTGTTGAATTTGCCAAAGCAGAGCAACGCATATTAACTTGGTAAGGTGCGGAGGGACAATCTTGGTCCCGCCTATCAAAGCTTGGGTGAGAACAAACTCAATTAGATTGAGTATAACTAGTTAACTCAATTGGATCGGGTAAAACTATAGGAATTTTCCAACGGTTGGGAAGATAGTATAAATAAGAGTTGCATAAAGATGTAATTGGTAATTAGTTATCTACCGATCATACTAAGTCTTGGGTGATATAGCCAAAGCTAACTCAAGGCGTAGTATGATGTGGATCTTGTCTCGCGAGAATTATTGATAATTGGTAAGAATCTAGTAGTGTGGTTTGACTACATCCATGACTTGATTCTACAAAAGCCCTATAAATTAGTGGGAGCATCATTTAGTTAAAGGCCTAATTAAATGATAAGTGGAATATGATATTTACTTTCTTCTTTATTTATGTTGTAGTTTGCCAGTCGACAAACATGAACATTTTCTCCCTGCATTTTGTCCTTGACAAGGACAAGCTCAATGGATCTAATTTCCTGGACTGGTACAGGAATCTGAGAATTGTTCTCACACAAGAAAGAAAACTGTACGTCCTAGAGTAGCCCATTCCGGAGGCACCTCCTGCCACTGCCACGCGAGCCGACTGAGATGCTTATAAGAAGCATCAAGATGATGCATTAGTTGTGTCATGCCTCATGCTAACAACCATGAACTCTGAGCTTCAGAAGCAACACGAGTTGATGACTGCTTATGATATGGTTGAATATCTTCGTCAACTATATCAAGGACAAGCAAGGCACGAGAGATTCGAGATCTCTAAGGCACTATTTCAGTGTAAGATGCAAGATGGGACTCCCATAGGTCCATATGCACTCAAGATGATTGGGTACATAGAGAACCTACAGAGGTTGAGATTCCCACTTGGCCAAGAACTGGCCACTGACTTGATCTTGCAATCCTTGATAGAAAGTTACAGTCAATTTATCATAAATTACAACATGAACGAAATTGATAAGCCACTGCCTGAGCTGCTAAGCATGTTGCGAATTGTTGAGCTCAACCTTAAGAAGGTAATGCCCAACTCCATTTTGATGGTGCAAAAGCATAAAGGCAAGGGAAAGCCTAAAAGTAAGGGAAAGTACCAAGCCAAGGGCAAAGGCAAGGTAATGAAACCTAAAGGAGTGGTTGCCAAGGATGCTACCTGCTCCCACTGCGGTCAGACCGGGCACTGGAAGAGGAACTACAAAGGATACCTGTAAGATCTTAAGAAGAAGAGAAATGAGATTTCTACTTCAGGTATATATGTTATAGAAGTCAATCTCTCTATTTCTTCATCGTGGGTATTAGATACTGGATGTGTTTCTCACTTTTGTACTAGTGTACAGGTGCTGAGAAATTACAGGGCATTAACAAAGGGTGAGGTGGACCTACGAGTAGG
The DNA here is from genome assembly GCF_018446385.1 of Zingiber officinale. NCBI lineage: Eukaryota > Viridiplantae > Streptophyta > Magnoliopsida > Zingiberales > Zingiberaceae > Zingiber > Zingiber officinale. The sequence goes on from NC_055998.1 coordinate 61,349,186, forward strand.
CAATGGAGCACGGGTTGCTGTAGGAACTTACTTTCTATCTCTGCCCTCTGGGCGTGTACTAGAATTAGATGAATGTTGTTATGTGCCTGCTCTCACAAAGAACAGCATTTCAGTTTCTTGTTTAGACAAGAAAGACTTTTTATTTATAATAAAGAACAAATGTTGTTCCGTTTATTTGAAAGATATGTTCTATTGTAGTGCACCTTTGATGAACGGACTCTACATTCTAGACTTAGAGAACCCCATCTATAACATAAGTACCAAAAGGTTCAAGTCAAATGAAATGAACCGAACCTATCTCTGGCATTGTCGCTTAGGTCATATAAATAATAATCGCTTATCCCAGCTCCATAAAGATGGTTTACTGGACTCATTTGATTTTGAATCATATGAGACATGCAAGTCATGCCTATTGGGCAAGATGACCAAGACTCCCTTTAGTGGACACAGCGAAAGAGCAACTGACTTGTTAGGACTTATACATAGTGATGGATGTGACCCTTTCAATGTCACTGCCAGAGGTGGTTATAGGTACTTCATTACATTTACTGATGACTTCAGTAGATATGGTTATGTGTATCTGATGACACATAAGTCACAATCCTTTGAAAAGTTCAAAGAATTCAATAATAAAGTACAAAACCAGCTAGGCAAGAGTATTAAAATAATTCGATCAGATCGAGGTGGTAAATACCTTAGCCATGAGTTTCGTGACTATCTAGCTGAGTGTGGGATTCTATCCCAACTCACTCCTCCTAGAACACCACAGTGGAATGGTGTATCCGAAAGGAAGAATCGTACCCTATTAGATATAGTACGATCTATGATGAGTCACACAGATCTTCCTATATCTTTTTGGGGATATGCTCTAGACATAGCAACGTTCACACTTAACCGTGTTCCATACAAAGCTGTGATAAAGACACCATATAGGATATGGACTGGGAAAGATGCCCAAATATCTTTTATGAGGATTTGGGATTGTGAGGCTTACGTTCAACGTCAAGTCACGGACAAACTGGGACCCAAATATGATAAGTGCTATTTTATAGGGTATCCCAAGGAAACGAAGGGATATTATTTCTACATTCCCAGTCAACAATGTGTTTGTGGCTAAGACTGGGATATTTCTAGAAAAGGACTTTGTTTCTAGAAAAGCTAGTGGAAGTACGTTCGATCTCGAAGAAGTTCAAGATATGGACCATAGCACTGAAGCCTTGATGGAAGTAGAGCCGGAACCGCAAAATGTTGTGGATGATGAGATTGTTGCACAAGGAGTTGAGGAACAACAACCAGTTCAAGTAGACCTACCTCTTCGCAGGTCTGACAGGATATGTCGTCAGCCTAAGAGATACTCATTTCTCTTGTCTAACCATGATGACGTTATGCTCGTTGAGAATGCGCCTACCTCCTATCAGGAAGTTGTGATGAGACCAGATTCTGAGAAATGGCTAGAGGCCATGAGATCCAAGATGGAATCCATGTACACCAACCAAGTATGGACTTTGGCTGATCCACCTGAAGGCGTCAAACCCATTGGGTGTAAGTGAGTCTTTAAGAGAAAGACTAACATGGATGGACTTATGCATACCTATAAGGGTCGTTTGGTAGCTAAAGGTTTCAAACAAATTCAATAGACTATGATGAAACTTTTTCTCCAGTAGCGATGTTTAAGTCCATTCGGATCATGCTTGCTATTGCAGCATACCATGATTATAAGATCTGGCAGATGGATGTCAAAACCTCATTTCTGAATGGAAACTTTCTCGAGGATGTATACATGACACAACATGAGGGTTTTGTAAATCCACTACATACTGGCAGAGTTTGCAAGCTGCATAAGTCCATTTATGGACTTAAGCAAGCTTCTCGGAGCTGAAATCTTCGATTCAATGATGCGATCAAACAGTTTGGTTTCATCAAGAATGAAGATGAACCATGTGTCTACAAGAAGATTGTTGGGAACATAGTTGTCTTCCTTGTATTATATGTGGATGACATACTACTCATTGGAAATGACATCCCTTTGCTGCAGTCTGTAAAGATTTTGCTAGGGAATTATTTCTCATTGAAGGACTTAGGTGAACCGCCTATATTCTAGGCATAAAAATTATAGAGATAGATCGAAGAGATTGCTTGGCCTAAGTCAGAGTGCATATATTGACAAGGTATAACTATGGTTTGCCATGCAGTATTCCAAGAACGGATTTCTGCCGATGTCACATGGTGTGAGTCTTTCAAAGGCTCAAAGTCCCTCTTCTAGAGAGGAGAGAGACCGCATGGATAAGATCCCTTATGGTTCAACTATAGGATCTATCATATACGCTATGCTATGTACTCGTCCTGATGTTTCGTATGCTTTGAGCATTACGAGCAGATATCAGGTGAGCATCACTGGATAGCGGTCAAGAATATTCTTAAGTACTTTGGAAGGACTAAAGAATATTTCTTGATATTTGGAGACAATGGTGAGCTAGCTGTAAAGGGTTACAGTGATGCCAGCTTCCAAACTGACCAGGATGATTATAGATCACAGTCTGGGTTCGTGTTTTAGTTGAATGGTGGTGCTATGAGCTGGAAGTGTTAGAAGCAGGACACAGTTGCTGATTCTACAACAGAGGCCGAGCATATTGCTGCATCAGAAACAGCAAAGGAGACAATTTGGATCTGCAAGTTCATTATTGAGCTTGGGGTGGTTCCTAGAATAGTTGATCCTATAGTGCTCTATTGTGACAATAATGGAGTAATTGCGAAGGCTAAAGAACCTCGCTCACACCAGCGGACCAAATACATACTACGACGCTTCCATCTCATTCGAGAGATCATCGATAGAGGTGATGTATAAATTTACAGTGTACCCACAGAGGCTAACGTCGTTGATCCCTTGACCAGGGCTTTGACACAGAGAAAGCATGATGGTCACACTAGGTGATTGGGTGTTAGAGCGTACACTGATTGGCACTAGTGCTAGTGAGAGATTATTAGTGTGAGCCCTAGAGTCGATCATGTGATGATTGTTGTATGCACTCGATGTATCATATTCCTATATATATATATATATATAAAGGCATTTCTTCATGGTTATTATATTTACTTGTATTGGTGCCAAATAACTTAGTATAATAGAATTCTTGAGTAGAAGTTCTTATCTATATCAATCGATTAGTTGAATTGATAATGAGATGATATAGAGAACACTACTCTTAGTCATTCCTAGTCAAGTATTAACATTAGGGACAATGTTAATGCGATGAGACTAGCATGTAGGTCAACTCGATGACTTGATCTCACAAGTCATGGATATTAGATATCAAGTTGACACATGGGTATGCATTGGAGAATGTATGCTGAATGACCCTCCATGAGAAAGTATCATGGATCGTTATATGAGTGTCATATACTTTATCATGTGACTATTAGTATGACTATCAGTTCTTGGACCTGAAGTCACCATGGTTCCCTACATAAGGAGTTGCATACTTTGCTTCGTCAAACGTCACCCGTAAATGGGTGGACAATAAAGGTGACTACTGGATATATAACAAATTATGCGGAGGGATGTGAGTGATGTAGAAGGGATCTATCCCTCCTATATGCCCGAGTGATATCATGTTTCTTGATAGAGTGCGACCACTAAGTGCATGACCATGCCCAAATAAGTCATTATGATATATTGAGCTCATTTGATTAGAGTGAGTCTACTTGGAGTTCAATACATAGATTGATTAGAGGATAACACGGTCTATGCCTCAATTGATCAATTTAGATGTCAAGGATAGAAGGACATTGTCACATATTGTGAGAGTCACAAATGGTGATGTTGGATCTCAACATTCTTGTTACTTGGGTAGTAATGATTTGTTGCTAGATACCGCTCATTGTTTATGTTTCTAAATGGTTTTAGGAGCTGTAACACCCGCCCTCCCAGCTACTCAAAGGGACGGGGCTACTTACTTACTTAACTATTCCAGGATACATGCATATTTAAAATTTCTTTCTTATAACATAAAGCAGCGGAAATATCATAAAGTTATACTGGAATGTAACATAAATACAAATGGTTCATGTCAAACGTAACAAAATATTATAGCAGGTCTTATTTGTCTCAGCCGAGCCACTGCCACACACACCTCCTTGCCTCTCCTGCAGCTCCCTTAGGTCATCCATCCCTAGCCTTTATCTGTGGTACAAGGAAGTAAGCTATGAGCACACGAGCTCAGTAAGATTCTTTCCTACTCACAAAAACCGTATCTCAAGCATAATCATATAAGCATATCATCAATGAAGACATAATCATCTAACAATATGTAATGTGAGCATAGTTCCTTATCATAACATATCCTTATGAATCATGTTTCTAACATATCATAAATAAGGGATCATATCATATATGAATGGGTGCATTATGCAAAATGTCCTTTTTAAAACATATGCCATATCGAGTGTAAGATGTCTTTAAACATATCTTTTAATACTTAAACATAATATCATCATCATGAGGGCCCGGCTTGTACCACATACATACATAAATGCGCGCAATCCCTAGGACAGGGTAGCTAGCCCTGAACCTACTAGGGATCTAGACCCGTTCATAGTCTGTCGGCCTAGGGGCGTACTAAGGAGCCCATCCCTTTTTACTAGACCCGTTCATAGTCCGTCGGTCTAGGGGCGCTTATGGAGCCCACCCTTGGTACAAGCCATACAAAGTAAAGTACATGTCATGCATATCATATCATCATAACTGTCATATCATATCATCATAGATGTCATGCTCTTGTCTTAACATGAAGAGTGCTCTTAATCCCAACTTAAGGGAAGCAACTCTTTGCCATTTTCTTATCATATCATAAGGCATACATTCTTGGCACATAGCCATCATATAAAATCATTATCATGCTTGGTTCATAAGCTTACATAAATGAGCATGCAACATATTTGAAATCATACATGCTTGAGTACATAGTCATCTTAAGAATCATATCATGCATAATTCATAACATACATAAATAAACATGTTACTGGTCTTGTCATAAAGCATGCATACTTAAACATAAAACATATCATAAGGGTCATCATCATGCATAATTCATGAGCATCCTTAATTAAGTACATAAATTATCGTAGGCAACCATAATCATACATGGAAAACATTTACTAGCATCTCCTAGTTCATATTCTAGTATGTGAGACACCTAGCAAAGTCATGATTGGGTCTCTAACCCTAGTTTCATAAGGTGGCCGAGAGTCACCATGCTAAGTTGTAGGTTACAACTACATATAAGCATGTGAACCTTAAATCAAATTCATGTCATAAGCTAATAAGAATATCATGAGCAAAGGTAGTAGGTTCTAAGCTTCCTAGCCCTTTTAACTTAGTTGTGGCCGAACCCCTAAGAGCATGGAATTAAGTTCTACATGAGCATAAAAATAACAAACTACCTTCATATCATATCATAAGGAAAATTCATAGGCTTGCTAAGTTTAAGTTTAAACTTTCTTGAATCCTAGATTATAGTTATGGCCGAGAGTTCATAAAAAAAATAACTTCTAAGCAACATACAACATGAATACTTAGCTAATTTCATAACATATCATAAGAAGTCTATGAACATACTAAATTAGGTTTGGAGCTTCATGAACCCTATGAATTCATCATGGTCGAAACTTCATCAAATAGGAAATGAACTTCTAAGCAACATATAAGCATGAATTTCTAGCAAATTTTATAACACATCATAAGAAAGTCTATGAGCATACTAACTTAGGTTTTGAGCTTCATGAACCCTAAAAAGTTATCATGGCCGAAACATCATACAACTAGGAAATGAACTTCTAAGCAACATATAAGCATGAATTTCTAGCAAATTTTATAACATATCATAAGAAAGTCTATGAGCATACCAACTTAGGTTTTGAGCTTCATGAACCCTAAAAAGTTATCATGGCCGAAACATCATACAACTAGGAAATGAACTTCTAAGCAACATATAAGCATGAATTTCTAGCAAATTTTATAACATATCATAAGAAAGTCTATGAGCATACTAACTTAGGTTTTGAGCTTCATGAACCCTAAAAAGTTATCATGGCCGAAACATCATACAACAAGAAGTAGACTTCTAAGCAACCTATGAACATGAATACCTAGCCAATTTGATAACATATCACAAATAAGCCTATGAACATGCTAAATTAGGTTTGGAGCTTTATGAAACCCTAAAACTCTATCATGGCCGAAACTTCATAAGCTAATCAGTAAACTTCTAAGCAACATATAAACATGAATCTCTAGCTACTTTCATAACACATCATAAAGAAATCCATGAGCATGGTAAATTAGGTTTGAAGCTTTATGAACCCTAAAATTTCATCATGGCCGAAACTTCCTCAAGCAAGAAATAACTTCTAAACAACATATAAACATGAATCTCTAGCAAATTTCATAACACATCATAAATAAATCCATGAGCATGTTAAATTAGATTTTAAGCTTTATGAACCCTAAATTTTCATCATGGCCGAACCTTATAAAAAGAGAAGGTCAATAACATATTAATAAGAAGATCAAACTTAAACATCATACAACATAATTTTTTTTAACTAAATTCATATCATAACCTACTAAGATTCATGAGCATGGTTTCTTCTCTTTTTATTTTTATTTTCAAGAGTTCGAATCTTTCGAAAATACCATAAGCGACTTGTACCACAGGTGAGGGAATACTTACATCCTTATTTGATTTACTTAAGGGGAAATATCTTGCTTGTGGAGCCTTCCTAGAGAGGGGTCCTCCTTTGTTTTTTTTTTTTGGATCTCGGCAAGGAGAGGTGAGGAGAGATCTTGGTCACGGTGAGGAGGAGGAGGGAGGAGGAAGAGGAGAAAATGAGTTTTCCTCTTTAATTTCCCTTTTATTCATCATGAGAGAAGGAAGGGAAAATGTACTTTTCCTTCTCCTTTCTTTTATTTCTCCTTAATGAAAAGAGGAAGCAAGAATCCTCTTTTCTTTTGAGAGGGAGAAGGCAACTCTAACTTCTCCTTCTCAATGAAAAAGCTCTTTTCTTACTCTTAACTATATTGTTACTTCTCTCTTTAATAATAACTTCTCTTGGTCTATTGGTTAACACCTACATATATCTAGTAAGAGGTCCAAGGTTCAAGCCTTGGTCATCTTTTTGGTTCTATTTTATTTTATTATTTTCGCACATTTACACAATAGGCCTATTTTTATTCATGATAAAAAAATATATCTAAAATCTTGCTAAGTACTCCATGGGTGTTACAGGAGCATTGCCAACGTTACAAGAACCTATAGGGTCACACACAAAGGGCAGTTAGATGGAGATTAGTTTCATATAATGGACCAAGAGGATTAGGTTCATGTGATGAACCAAATTGGATTAAGAGTAATCCAAATTAGACTAATTGAGTTGGACTCAATTTGATTCATGTGTTCAATGAGTCTAGTTTAGACTATGATTCATTGAGTCAATTTAAACCAATGAATAGAGATTCATTAAATTAAATTGATTTGAGTCAAAGGGTAGATTTGATCAACCATGGGAGATAAGAGGTCAAGTTTGACTTGACTTGAGAGGGATGATGAAGAGTCAAGTTTGACTTGACCAAATGCCACTTCATTGTGACTTTGCATGGGCCGGCCAATGATGATGTTCCACATCATCAAGGCTACATCATTGTGTGCCACCTCATGAGGAAGACCAAGAGCCATGACTCTTGGTATTACATGGAGGTATAAAACACTCTAATAAGGGGGCCGACCATATGTGTGTGAAGTAAGGGTGTGATTATTCAAGGTCTCTTCTTCTTCCTCTCTTTCTTTCTCTCCTTCTCCTCCATTGTCGAGACCTCTCAAGAGTGCTTGCGCACTCTAAGTGGTTCTCTCCACCTTTTGTCCATGTGGATATGTGTAGAGGAGTGTACACTTGACACTCTACGAGATCCGGCAATCATTTGGACGAGAGGGATAAGCGAAGGACATCACTACAAGGGTAATACTTCCTTTTCATGTAGATCTAAGGTAGATCTAGTGTAGACAAACATGTACATGAATATTTTATTTATCTATCTTCGCACGGATCCGTGGCTAGCTTTGAGGTTTCCGCAACGCAAAAAGAGATTTTAACGGCTCCAAAGTTCTAACAATTTATACTCGACCAGGACTACACTATTATAATTATGCCAGAAACTGTATTAGGTGGAAGATGTTTATGTTCAATCTACTTCTCATACTTGGTCAGTTTATTGAGCCCGGTCGGTCATGCCTTGTCAATCGAGATTACCCAGTCGGGCGTATAAAAGCATCAATGCCCTTTAACCCTTCCTTTAGTTGATCGTATGTTACTAAATACCTTTGTTCTCGACTGGTCTGCTAAACTCAGTCAGTTCTACTTTATCGATCGAGACTACCCGGTTGGGCGTATATAGGCTTTTAGGACAACTTTAATGCTAAGTGTTTTTATGTCTGCTCGGTATCCTATACCCGGCCAGTCTTTTCATACCAAGCTCATATGCTTGGCTGGTCTGGTATGCTCATTCGATCCTTATATGTTATGTGCAAGATTAAGAACCTCTACACTCGGTCTGTTCTCTAGGCTCAGTCGGTCATTCATACCCCACTAAGCACTTATGTTCAATCGGTCTTTGCTTACCAAACTCATACGCCAAAGTGACCCTACCATGGCTCAGACCATCTAAGGTTAAATTTTCCTCACGCCGGATTGATCCTTTATGCTCAACTGACCATTTATACCCGGTCGGTCTTTTATGCTTGGTCATATCATGCCTGCCGGTCTTAAATGCCTTGCAAATCTACTATACTCAGCTAATCTATGGAGACCGACCGGTCATGCCTTACCGACCGAGATTAATCAGTTGGGCGTATATAAGTCTTCTTGTCCAGTCGACCCTCCCTCTGTCGGCCTTTATTTTCTGAACTGAGATGCTTGGTCGGTCCATTACTTTCGACCGATCTTTATCAGCCATACATGTAGCAACCTCCTTATCGGGTCAAATCTTTTCCGGGTGGCCCCTCATCTCACCCTTTTCAGCCTTCCTTATCCTTGTAATCCTCTCTCCTTTTTCTCTCCAAAAGGGATCATCTTATCACAACCCATATCACTAGCCTCCTCCTGTCTGAAAGCTTGCGAGATAGAGCACTGGATGGCGGTGGAGGATGACAGATTCTGGTATTGATGAATAGGAGAGGATCCGAGAAAACCACAGTGGACCTCACTGACCCTTGAAAACTGGATGATCGATCCGAGAAAACCAAAGCGGATCGTACGAATGATATCTTACCAAAGAGAACTCCGGCGAGATGGCTTCGGGGATTGGCGGAAGTTCTTCATGTAACACCCACTAAATTATAAGATAAGTATATGGGTGTTATTTTTCTTTAGAGCATAAAAATAAAAAGAATAAGAGAAAAGGAAAAAAAATAGAAACCAAAATAGAACAAGAAGAGGTGAGGTCAAGGATTTGAACCTTGAACCTCCCACAAGTAATAGAGTTAAATTAGTGGATGGAACCACTAGAGTAATGAATGATAAGTGAATAAAAGAGAATGGAAATGGTAGTTAAAGGAGAGAAGATGGTTAAGTAAAAGAGCAAGAGAAAACCAAGTTGCTTACCTTCTCTTCTTCTTGGTTAAGAGAAGAAGCAAACAAAAGATAAATTGTCTACTTCCCTCCCTCTCTCTATTTTCGTGGGATTAAAGGAATGAGGGAAAAGAGGAGTTGGGGGAATGAATGAAGACATGTTTCATTTACATAGGAATAAATAGGATTGGGAGAAGAAAAACAAGGGATTTAATTCTTCTTCTTCCTCCTTCCTTCTCCTTCTTCATTCTCCACCGAAACCAAGAGCTCCTCCCTCTCCTTATTCCAAAATCTAGGCTAAGTTTCCTCTCCAATAAAACTAATTTACGAGAAGAAGCCTTCAAGATCTACCCCTTCCACGCAAGAGAAACAAAAGGAGGTACAAGAAGAAGAAGCTCTCTCCTTCCTTTGCACCTAGGGTACCTTTTTTCTTAAGAAAAACCACAAGCAAAAGGAAGTAAGTTTCCCTCACCTGTGGTACAATAGCTTGTGTATTTTATATGAGATTTGGTTGCCTAAAAAAAAAAAAACCTAGGGTTGCTTCATGGAAACTTTCGGCCAAGACAAAAGAAGGACCTAGGAAAATTTTAAGACCTAACTATATATGCTCAATATGTTTCTTGTAACATGTATCTTATGGTAGGAGGTTAATCTAATGTTTCTATGCTAGAATGTTTAGTTAGAATTTAGATCCATGTCCCTAGACTCTCGGCCAAGCATGAATAAAAGAGCTAGGTAAGCTTAAGACTCAAACTAAACATGATCCCTTTGTTCTTATGATATGTACCCTATGATAAGAGAGTTGCTAACATTTCTCATACTTGAATGTTGCTTGGAATTAAGATTTCTTCCTTTCAACTTTCGGCCATGATAAGATTTAGGGCCTAGGAGAACTTTAAACCTAATCTAAGCAGTCATGATTTTTCTTAAAATAAGATATGAAGTTAACATGATATGCTCATGCTTGTATGTTGATTAGAACTCTATTTCATGTTCATGAATATTCGGCCATGATAAGATTTAGGGCCTAGGAGAACTTTAAACCTAATCTAAGCATGCCATGATTTTTCTTAAGATAAGATATGAAGTTAACATGATATGCTCATGCTTGTATGTTGATTCGAACTCTAGTTCATGCTCATAAATATTCGGCCATGATAAGATTTAGGGCCTAGGAGAACTTTAAACCTAATCTAAGCATGCCATGATTTCTTCTAAGATAAGATATGAAGTTAACATGATATGCTCATGCTTGTATGTTGATTTGAACTCTATTTCATGCCTTATGAACTTTCGGCCACAACTAGTTTCCAAGGCAAACTTAGAACCCAACCTAACTATGCTCATGATGTTTCTTGTAACAACTACTATGAAATGGTTAGGGTTTTTCATGCTTTTATGCCACATAAAACCTAGTTCCATGACTTACAAGTTTCGGCCATGATAAGTTTACAAGCTTAGGAAACCTAGAACCTCAACTAAACAAGCTCATGATGTTCCTTATAATATATGATATGATAATGGGTTAGGGTTCACATGCTTGTAGTGTTGGGTTCGTCGGGCCGCGAAAACCGCTTTTTCGCGTCGCGGAAACCCCGAGTCACCCAAAGCCGTAGATCCGTGCAAAGATTCGTAAACAAAACTTTTCGAAAAACCTTTTCTTGTACGAGTTTGAAAAACCTTTCGATCTACACTAGATGAGAGTTATACCTTCGAAGCGAAGCCCTTCGTGTTCCCGCTCGTCCAAGAAGTTGCCAGATCTCTAGACCGTCAAGTGTCGGTCCTCTAAAAGTATCCACACGAACAATTCTTGATGGAGAAAACCTAAACAAAGGTGTGCTAACACCTTGATAGGTCACGGCAAGGCAAGGAAGAGGAGGGAGAGCAAGGAGAGAACCCAAGGAAGAAGAAGGAGTTACACCACTTGAATGAAAAATGAAATCCACATTAATCACAAAGTGGCCGGCCACCTCCCTTGTGAAAACACCCAAATTAATTGCATTAATTGCAATTAATATGAAACCATTAAGAGAGTGGCTTTGTAACTTCCATGAGGTGGCACCCATGATGATGTGGAACATCATTATTGGTCCACCTAATGCCAACTCACCAATGAGGTGGCAAAAGGTCAAGTCAAAATTGACCTTTGGTCTTCCTTCTCAAGTCAAGTCAAACTTGACTCAATCTCAACCATGGTTGATCTAATCTAACCATTTGATTCGAGCCAACTTAATATAATGAATCTAATTCATTAAATTAAATTGATTCAATGAGTCAAAATCTAAATTAGACTCATTGAACACATGAATCAACTTGAGTCGAACTCAAGTTAGCCCAATTAGGATTACTCTTAATCTAATTTGATTCATCAAATGAATCTAATCCTCTTGGTTCATCATATGAACCTAATCTCCATCTAATTTTCCTAAGTGTGTGACCCTATAGGTTCTTGTAACGTTGGCAATGCCCTAAACCCATATAGGAGTATAAGTAATGAGCGGTATCTAGCAACACATCATTACTACCCAAGTTACAAGAATGTCGAGATCTGACATCACCTTGTGACTACCAATTGTGACTCGTCACAAAATAATGACAAGTGTCCTTCTATCCTAGACATCTAGATTGATCAATATGAGGCATAGACCGTGTCATCCTCTAATCAATCTAAATCTTGAACTCCAAGTAGACTCACTCGATCAAATGAGCTCAACATCTCATGTTGACTCATTTGGGCATGGCCATGCACTTCGTGGTCTAACTCTATCATGAATATTGATGTCGCTCCCGTCATATGGGAGGGATAGATCCCATCTACATCACTCACATCCCTCTGCATAATTTGTTACATACCCAGTAATCACCTTTATAGTCCACCCTGTTACGGGTGATGTTTGACAAAACTAAAGTACATAACTCCTTATGTAGGGATCCATGGTGACTTCAGGTCAAAGGACTAATAGTCATACTAATAGCCACATGAGAAAGTATATGACACTCATATAACAATCCATGATACTTTCTCATGGCGGGTCATTCAGTATACATTCTCTAATGCATACCCATGTGTCAGCTTGATATCTCTATATGCATGACTTGTGAGATCAAGTCATCGAGCTGACCTACATGCTAGTCTTATTGTATTAACATTGTCCCTGAATGCTAATACTCGACTAGGAATGATTTAGAGTAGTGTTCCCTATATCATCTCACTATCGATTCAACTAATCGATTGATATAGGTATGAACCTTTCTACTCAAGGACGCTATTATACTTAGTATATTTGGCACTAATATAAATAAGTATAATAACCAAACAAATGTCTTTAATAATATACAAGAATATGATATACATGAGTCCATACAATCATCAAATGATTGGCTCTAGGGCTCTAACTAACATGTAGGTTGATTGTAACCAAATGTGATGTTAATAAGTTTCGGCCATAACATGTTTAAAGACTTAGGAAGCTTGGAACCCAAACCAAACATGCTCAAGATGTCCTTATGATATATGATATAATAGTAGTTTAGGGTTCACATGCTTTTACTTTGCTTGTTAACCTAGTCTACAACTAGATGTGTTTCGGCCACTATATGAAAATTAGGGTTAGAGACCGAAATATGTTTCACATGTGTCTCACATGCAATGCGCCATGATATGATAACAACATGCTATGCTTTTATGTTTATCTATGTATGCCCATGACCTATGCATGTTGATAGCCCTTATGATGTGCTGTGTGCCCAAATGATGCATGTTTTATGATGTGCTGTGTGCCCAAATTATGTATGTTTTATGATGTGTTGTGTGCCCAAATTATGTATGCTATTACGATGAGTTGTGTGCCCAAATCTTTGCTTGTTTTCATAATGTGCTGTGTGCCCAATGATGCATGCTTCATGATATGTTAAGAAATATGATAATATGATAAGAACCATGTTATGTATGACATCCTACTTTACTTTGTATGGCTTGTACCAAGGGTGGGTTCCATAAGCGCCCCGGAGTCGATGGACTAAGAAACTGGCCTCGTTAGGGATGGGCTCCTAAGTGCCCCTAGGTCGATGGACTAAGAAACTGTCCTCGTTAGGGATGGGCTCCTAAGTGCCCCTAGGTCGATGGACTAAGAAACGGGCCTAGTATGTATGCCTTGTAGGGTTCAAGACTTGCTACCTTAGACCTACTTAGGACGTGCGCATTTATGTATGTGGTACAAGCCGGGGCCCTAATCAAATTGAGATTATGTTTAAGTATGTATGTAATATGTTTTCAAAAAACATGTTGCATATATTTTTCATGATACATGTTTTTGAAAGTCATCTCGCATAATACTTATGACTATGTTATGATATGCCAGGATGCACTTTATGATTATGTTATGATATGTGATGATACTTATGTTTCTGTTATGTTATGCTAGGATGCACTTTATGATTATGTTATGATATGCCATGATACTACGATTATGTTATGTTATGCTAGAATGCACTTTATGATATGCCATGATACCTTACGATTATGTTACGATATGATGCTTCTATACATGATATGATGAGTTGTCTTTATACTTTATGCCTTATGAATATGCTATGCTTTACGGTTTTTGTGAGTAGGAAGGATCTTACTGAGCCTTGTGTGCTCATAGCTTACTTTCCTTGTGTCACAGATAAAGGCAAGGAATGGATGTACTAAGGGAGCAACAGGAGGGGCAAGAAGGATGTGTGTAGTAGTGGCTCGGCTAAAAAGAAAGACCTGCTTTTATCTAATAAGAATTATGCTTATGTTGTTCTTTCATGACTCCATGACATTTCATCATGCTTATTAGTATTATGGCTTAAATTTATGTTAAGCATGCTATGTGACTTTATATGATAGGTAGTTAGTGATGATGGTTTGAAAAGTAAAAGAAAAGTTTTAAAAATATATATATATACTATAAACAAGACTTCCGCTGTTTTAAGTAGAAAAGATTAATAACAAGTAAGTAAGTAAGATAAGATAAGAAGAAAAAAAGATAAGTAACCCCCGTCAGCTTGAGCAGGAAGGGGCGGGGCGTTACAGTTTGGTATCAGAGCCAAGTTTAGCCTTTCCACTACACACATGTCAAGCCTCCATCCTGCCGCTCCAAGTAAGAATTTATATGCTTAATTTAATTCTTTTATCATGCTTTAATATTATGCATGTTTACTTATTTTTTTGTTTGATGATGATAGGTTACAGTTCTAAGTTTAGGTATGCATGATGGAAGGGAAAGAATGAAAATGATCTTATGTTAGCCTGGATAGAGATAACGATAAATTATTGTCATTTAATGAAGATAAGCATGGCTAGGAGATGTACTACTCGAGCAGACGAGACAACGACTCCACTAGATTTGACCCAGGTAGTTACCGACCTCCAACGTCAGATCACGGAGCAACAACAGCTGATCACGACTTTGATGGGTCAGCAAGAAAATCTTGCCACCCCGCCAGTAAATTAGAATGCAGTGCCCGTCATCCCAATAGTTGCTCCAGTACCACCAATAGCTCCTGTTCCAATGGTCTGACAGGAGACCTACTTGATACAGTGGCTAAGGCTGAAGCCGGAGAACTTCTTAAGTACTTGCGAGCCATGGGACACTCAGGCCTGGTTCAAGACAGTGGAAAGCATAGTGGAATTACTGGACTGGCCCGTAACGGAAAAGATCAAATGTGTATCATTCTACTTTTCCGGAGACGCGAGAATGTGGTGGGAAAGAGTGAAGGCAAAGAGACAGATTAATCTGATGAACTGGACGGACTTCGAGACAGAGTTCTTCGAAGAGTTCTTCCATATGCAAGTGACGAACCGGCATTACGATGAGTTCACTGAGTTTCGACAAGGTGACCTATCAGTGAACGAAGCAGTAAAGCGCTTCAACCGTCTGGCACGCCTATGTCCAGAGTTGGTTCGCACAGAAAGAGAAAGGGTCAGACTGATGCTGAAGACGCTTCGACCCGAGATAGCACTGAACATGGACGGCAGAATTAATAGACCGCAGACTTAGAAGAATTGGTCAGCAGTGCCCTGATCACGGAACATTATCAGAAAGCGATGAACGAGAATAAGAATCAGGCCCGAACAGAAGGACAGAGACCTTCAGGTACCAAAACGAGCTGGAAAGGGACCTCTACCGGAAAAAGGAAACAATGGGACAATGCTAAAGGTTGCTCAGTGAATAAGCAACCGAAATACCCTCAGTGCACTATTTACGGAATGCTGCATTCCGGAGTATGTCACAAGGGTACAAGAAGGTGCTATAATTGCGGAGGGGAAGGACATCTGGCCAGAGACTGCACTAACCGGTTTCAGGCACCACCCCAGCAGAATAAACAGAACAGGAGTGCCCCCTCACAACTACATCAGATGCAAGCTGCTATTGAAGGGATATCGATTAGCCAAGGGAGATTGGAAGCCCCGCCAACTACGACGAACGCCAGGGTTTTCTCGCTTACTAAAGAAGATGTGGCAAATGCCTCTACTGTCATTACAGGTTAGCTGCCTATTTTCAGTCAGTATGCTATAGTATTATTTGATACTGGGGCGACACACTCGTTCGTCTCAACACCATTTATGAAGAAATTAGACATGCCACCCCAAGCACTAAATGGCACGTTCTTAACAACCCTACCATCCGGGGAAGTTATGCCATCAGATCATATGCTGCGGGCCATACCTATCCGAATCGTAGACAAGGAACTCTACTGCGATCTGATAGTACTCGACGTGAGGGATTATGACATTATACTGGGCATGGATTTCCTGAGCAAGTACGGCGCTTCAATCGAGTGTCGTAAGAGAAAAGTAGTCTTCCGACCTGAAGCTGAACCGATGTTTGAATTCATTGGGGAACCTGGAAAAGAAACTGAAAGATTCTTATCAGCTATAAAGGCACAGAGGATGTTAGACAAGGATTGTACTAGATTTCTAGCGCACGTGGTTGATACAAGGCAAACCGGGGCCCAAAATCTAGAAGAGGTCAGAGTGGTATGCAACTATCCAGAAGTATTTCCCGATGAACTACCGGGATTAGCCCCTGATAGAGAAATAGAATTTATGATCGAATTAGTTCCTAGTAGTAAACCGATCTCTAAAGCACCTTACCGAATGGCGCCGACTGAGTTGAAGGAACTTCAAGAACAGCTACGGGAGTTACTCGACAAGGGACTTATTCGCCCTAGTCACTCTCCATGGGGAGCTCCGGTATTGTTTGTGAAAAATAAGGATGGGTCTATGCGAATGTGTATAGACTATTGAGCACTGAACAACGCGACAATCAAGAATAGATACCCCCTTCCACGGATCGACGACCTGTTCAACCAATTGAAGGGAGCAACCGTCTTCTCTAAGATTGACCTAAGGTCCGCCTATCATCAAGTGAAAGTGAAACAAGATGATATACCAAAGATAGCCTTTCGAACAAGATACGGACATTATGAGTTCGTAGTTATGCCCTTCGGAGTGACAAATGCCCCTGTTGTGTTCATGGATTTGATGAATCGGGTATTTGCGGCATATCTCGATAAATTTGTGATCGTCTTCATTGACGATATTCTCATCTATTCAAGAACCCAGAAAGAACATGCCGAACATCTGAATATTGTACTGCAGATCCTCCGAGAAAAACAACTATATGCGAAGTTCTCCAAATGCGAGTTCTGGTTAGACCAAGTAATATTCTTGGGTCATGTTATCTCCAAGGATGGAGTCATGGTAGATCCAAGCAAGATTGAAGCTGTAAGTAACTAGAACAGGCCAAAGAGTGCTAGTGAAATCAGAAGTTTTCTCGGACTAGCGGGCTACTACAGGAAGTTCGTAGAGGATTTCTCCAAAATTGCAGCCCCTATGACGGTTCTCACCAAGAAAAACAAAAAGTATGAATGGGCGGACGACTGCGAGAAGAGTTTTACGGAACTGAAACAGCGACTGACCAGTGCTCCGATCCTTACTCTTCTGGAAAGTAACAAAGGCTTTGATATGTATAGCGATGCTTCCTTACTAGGACTTGGAGCAGTACTCATGCAAGATGGTAAAGTCATCGCCTATGCCTCTAGACAACTCAAAGAGCATGAGAGAAATTACCCCATTCACGATTTAGAATTAGCAGCTATGGTCTTCGCACTGAAAACATGGAGGCATTACTTATATGGAGCCCAGTGCAGGATTTATACAGACCACCAGAGTCTGAAATATTTCTTCACGCAGAAAGAGCTAAATATGAGACAACGCAGATGGCTCTATCTAGTCAAGGATTACGATTGCGAAATCTTTTATCATCCCAGAAAAGCGAACAAGGTGGCCGATGCACTCAGCCGGAAGTCCGGTACCACCTGATATCGCTATTCTAAGTTCGAGGACGAACTTTCTATGAGGTATGGGGTACTGTAACACCCACGAAATTATAAGATAAGTATATGGGTGTTATTTTTCTTTAGAGCATAAAAATAAAAAGAATAAGAGAAAAGGAAAAAAAATAGAAACCAAAATAGAATAAGAAGAGGTGAGGTCAAGGATTTGAACCTTGAACCTCCCACAAGTAATAGAGTTAAATTAGTGGATGGAACCACTAGAGTAATGAATGATAAGTGAATAAAAGAGAATGGAAATGGTAGTTAAAGGAGAGAAGATGGTTAAGTAAAAGAGCAAGAGAAAACCAAGTTGCTTACCTTCTCTTCCTCTTGGTTAAGAGAAGAAGCAAACAAAAGATAAATTGCCTACGTCTCTCCCTCTCTCTATTTTCGTGGGATTAAAGGAATGAGGGAAAAGAGGAGTTGAGGGAATGAATGAAGACATGTTTCATTTACATAGGAATAAATATGATTGGGAGAAGAAAAACAAGGGATTTAATTCTTCTTCTTCCTCCTTCCTTCTCCTTCTTCATTCACCACCGAAACCAAGAGCTCCTCCCTCTCCTTATTCCAAAAGCTAGGCTAAGTTTCCTCTCCAAGAAAACTAATTTATGAGAAGAAGCCTTCAAGATCTACCCCTTCCACGCAAGAGAAACAAAAGGAGGTGCAAGAAGAAGAAGCTCTCTCCTTCCTTTGCACCTAGGGTACCTTTTTCCTTAAGAAAAACCACAAGCGAAAGGAAGTAAGTTTCCCTCACCTGTGGTACAATAGCTTGTGTATTTTATATGAGATTTGGTTGCCTAAAAAAAAAACCTAGGGTTGCTTCATGGAAACTTTCGGCCAAGACAAAAGAAGGACCTAGGAAAATTTTAAGACCTAACTAGATATGCTCAATATGTTTCTTGTAACATGTATCTTATTGTAGGAGGTTAATCTAATGTTTCTATGCTAGAATGTTTAGTTAGAACTTAGATCCATGTCCCTAGACTCTCGGCCAAGAATGAATAAAAGAGCTAGGTAAGCTTAGGACTCAAACTAAACATGATCCCTTTGTTCTTATGATATGTACCCTATGATAATAGAGTTGTTAACATTTCTCATACTTGTATGTTGCTTGGAATTAAGATTTCTTCCTTTCAACTTTCGGCCATGATAAGATTTAGAGCCTAGGAGAACTTTAAACCTAATCTAAGCATGTCATGATTTTTCTTAAGATAAGATATGAAGTTAACATGATATGCTCATGCTTGTATGTTGATTAGAACTCTATTTCATGTACATGAATATTCGGCCATGATAAGATTTAGGGCCTAGGAGAACTTTAAACCTAATCTAAGCATGCCATGATTTTTCTTAAGATAATATATGAAGTTAACATGATATGATCATGCTTGTATGTTGATTCGAACTCTAGTTCATGCTCATGAATATTCAGCCATGATAAGATTTAGGGCCTAGGAGAACTTTAAACCTAATCTAAGCATGCCATGATTTCTCCTAAGATAAGATATGAAGTTAACATGATATGCTCATGCTTGTATGTTGATTTGAACTCTATTTCATGCCTTATGAACTTTCGGCCACAACTAGTTTCCAAGGCCTAGGAAACTAACTATGCTCATGATGTTTCTTGTAACAACTACTATGAAATGGTTAGGGTTTTTCATGCTTTTATGTCACATGAAAACTAGTTCCATGACTTACAAGTTTCGGCCATGATAAGTTTACAAGCTTAGGAAACCTAGAACCTCAACTAAACAAGCTCATGATGTTCCTTATAATATATGATATGATAATGGGTTAGGGTTCACATGCTTGTAGGTTGATTGTAACCAAATGTGATGTTAATAAGTTTTGGCCATAACTTGTTTAAAGACTTAGGATGCTTGGAACCCAAACCAAACATGCTCAAGATGCCCTTATGATATATGATATAATAGTAGTTTAGGGTTCACATGCTTTTACTTTGCTTGTTAACCTAGTCTGCAACTAGATGTGTCTCGGCCACTATATAAAAATTAGGGTTAGAGACCTAAATATGTTTCACATGTGTCTCACATGCAATGCTTCATGATATGATAAGAACATGCTATGCTTTTATGTTTATCTATATATGCTCATGACCTATGCATGTTGATAGCCCTTATGATGTGCTGTGTGCCCAAATGATGCATGTTTTATGATGTGCTGTGTGCCCAAATTATGTATATTTTATGATGTGCTGTGTGCCCAAATTATGTATGCTATTACGATGAGCTGTGTGCCCAAATCTTTGCATGTTTTCATAATGTTCTGTGTGCCCAATGATGCATGCTTCATGATATGTTAAGAAATATGATAATATGATAAGAACCATGTTATGTATGACATCCTACTTTACTTTGTATGGCTTGTACCAAGGGTGGGCTCCATAAGCTCCCCGGCGTCGATGGACTAAGAAACGAGCCTCGTTAGGGATGGGCTCCTAAGTGCCCCTAGGTCGATGGACTAAGAAACGGGCCTAGTATGTATGCCTTGTAGGGTTCAAGACTTGCTACCTTGGACCTACATAGGACGCGTGCATTTATGTATGTGGTACAAGCCGGGGCCCTAATCATGTTGAGATTATGTTTAAGTATGTATGTAATAAGTTTTCAAAAGACATGTTGCATATATTTTTCATGATACATGTTTTTGAAAGTCATCTCGCATAATACTTATGACTATGTTATGATATGCCAGGATGCACTTTATGATTATGTTATGATATGCGATGATACTTATGTTTATGTTATGTTATGCTAGGATGCACTTTATGATTATGTTATAATATGCCATGATACTACGATTATGTTATGTTATGCTAGGATGCACTTTATGATATGCAATGATACCTTACGATTATGTTACGATATGATGCTTCTATACATGATATGATGAGTTGTCTTTATGCTTTATGCCTTATGAATATGCTATGCTTTACGGTTTTTGTGAGTAGGAAGGATCTTACTGAGCCTTGTGTGCTCATAGTTTACTTTCCTTGTGCCACAGATAAAGGCAAGGAATGGATGTACTAAGGGAGCAGCAGGAGGGGCAAGAAGGATGTGTATAGTAGTGGCTCGGCTAAAAAGAAAGACCTGCTTTTATCTAATAAAAATTATGCTTATGTTGTTCTTTCATGACTCCATGACATTTCATCATGCTTATTAGTCTTATGGCTTAAATTTATGTTAAGCATGCTATGTGACTTTATATGATAGGTAGTTAGTGATGATGGTTTGAAAAGTAAAAGAAAAGTTTTAAAAAGAAAAAAAAATATATACTATAAACAAGACTTCCCCTGTTTTAAGTAGAAAAGATTAATAACAAGTAAGTAAGTAAGATAAGATAAGAAGAAAAAAAGATAAGTAACCCCCGTCAGCTTGAGCAGGAAGGGGTGGGGCGTTACACTTCAGTCCGGTGAATGAGATGATCCAATCTCCCTACACACAATGAGACCAACCGAAAAAGCGTTAGTGACCTAAGACAGGGGCGGGAATCCCTGGCTAGGCCCTCTTACGCTCAAGTTAGTCTCTGAAGAGAGGTAGGCGAAGAAGAAGAAACTGTATGAAAAATTAGGGTTTAATCTGAATACAATGCGTACGTTTGCGTACCTGACCAGAGGAGAGGATTCCCCTTTTTATTCCACCACATCTAACCTCCACAGTCATGTGGTGGACCTCGGTTTGTTAAAGTTTGTTAAGAGATGCCGTAAGTTAGAACTGCAATAATAGTTTAAGGAATCTTTTTCTTACCCCAGATGTACCTTCCTTGTCGTTTAGCATACCTGTAGAGACTTTTGGAAGTTATTTGCCGCCAAATTAATTAAGCTGTCATATGATCACATATTGTTATGCTTCACCTGTTGCCTGCACTTGGTTAGTTATATAAGCTCATTCTGCATATAAGAGGAATATCTTTTCTTATACTAGTCTCTGCCGGTATTCTCTACTTCATTAGTTATTTATACTCTACCAGGCATACACTGTTATAAGTATGCCCGAAACCGTATAAGATGGAAGACACTTATGTTCAATCTACTTCTCATACTTGGTCGGTTTATTGAGCCCGGACGGTCATGCCTTGTCGATCGAGATTACCTAGTCGGGCGTATAAAAGCATCATTGCCCTTTAAACCCTCCTTCAGTTGATCGTTTGTTAGTAAATACCTTTGTGCTCAATTGGTCTGTTAAACTCGGCCGGTTCTACTTTATCAATCGAGACTACCCGGTTGGGTGTATATAGGCTTTCAGGACAACTTTGATGCTAAGTGTTTTTATGTCTGCTCGGTATCCTGTACCCGACTAATTTTTTCATACTGAGCTCATATGCTTGGCTGGTCTCGTATGCTCATTCGATCCTTATATGTTATGTGCAAGATTAAGAACCTCTACACTCGGTTTGTTCTCTAGGCTTGGTCGGTCATTTATACCCGACCGAACACTTATGTCCGATCGGTCTTTGCTTACCAAACTCATACGCCTAAGTGACCCTACCATGCCTCAGACCATCTAAGGTTAAATTTTACTCATGCTGGATTGATCCTTTATGCTCAACTGACCATTTATACCCGGTCGGTCTTTTATGTTTGGTCATATCATGCCTGCCGGTCTTAAATGCCCTGTAGATCTACTATACTTAGCCAATCTATGGAGGCCGGTCGGTCATGCCTTACTGACTGAGATTAATCAGTTGGACATATATAAGCCTTCTCGCCCAGTCGACCCTCCCTCAGTCGGCCTTTATCTGCCGAACTGATATGCTTGGTCGGTCCGTTACTTTTGATCAATCTTTATCTGCCATGCGTGTAGCAACCTCCTTATCGGGTCAAATCTTTTTCGAGAGGCCCCTCATCTCGCCCTTTTCAGCCTTCCTTATCCTTGTTATCCTCTCTCCTTTTTCTCTCCAAAAGGGATCCTCTTATCACAACCCATATCACTAGCCTCCCCTTCAATTCTAGTCGAAGGAGGTGTAGCCGACTGACTAGACCTAAGTTTGTTTCTGACCTCCTACTGCCTTCTATGCCATCTTTGCAGTAAATTTTTCAGCGATCTTGTGACATCTTTTACAATGATCCTGTGACTCCTTTTACATTGACCCCGTGACTTCTCTTACAATCCTCCCGTGACCTCTTTTGGCATGTTAAATAGAGCTGTATTCTTACTTCCATCCACACCTATCTTCATTCCTCTTGGCTCTTTTTTCTTCTATAGGCTTATAGGAACTCATGGCTTCAAATCCTTCTTTTAGGGATTAGTTGCTGCGAGAGAGAAAAAAGACTTTGGTTGAGGCAGTGCAGGCTTTGGACCAATCTCGCTCTCTGCACAGGGGGTCGGAGGTGCTACCTGTTGGGACTTTCGAGCCGCAAAAACCGTTTTTTGCATTGCGGAAACCTTGAAGTCTTGCTACGGATCCGTGCGAAGATATATAAAATAAATCATGTACAAGTTTCTAACCTAGATCTACCTTAGATCTACATGAACAAGAAGCGTTACCCTTGTTGCGAAGCCCTTCGCTTATCCCGCTCGTCCAGAAGGTTGCCGGATCTCGAGAGTGTCAAGCGCACACTCCTCTATACATATCCACACGGACAAGAGATAGAGATAAAACCACCTAGAGTGTGCTAACACCCTTGGATGGCTTGGCAATGGAGGAGAAGGAGAATAGAGAAGAGAGGAGGAAGAGGATGACTTGAATGAAAGCACACAATTGTACTAACTTCTATTAATGTGGTCAACCACATAAAACATGTTCTATACCTCCATGTAATACCAAGAGTCATGACTCTTGGTCTTCCTCATGAGGTGGCACACAAATGAGGTGGCTCTTGATGATGTGGAACACCATCATTGGCCGGCCCATGGCAAGTCACAAATGATGTGGCATTTGGTCAAGTTAAACTTGACCCTTCATCTTCCCTCTCAAGTCAAGTCAAGTCAAACTTAACTTAAATTCTCCCATGGTTGATCAAATCTAACCTTTGATTCAAGTCAATTTAATTTAATGAATCTCTATTCATTGAATTAAATTGGCTCAATGAGTCTAAGTCCAAATTAGACTCATTTAACACATGAACCAAATTGAGTCCAACTCAATTAGTTTAATTTGGATTACTCTTAATCCAATTTGGTTCATCATATGAACCTAATCCTCTTGGTTCATCATATGAACCTAAACTCCATCTAATTGCCCTTTGTGTGTGAACCTATAGGTTCTTGTAATGTTGACAATGTTCCTAAACCCATTTAGAAACATAAGTAATGAACGGTATCTGCTAACACATCATTACTACCCAAGTTACAAGAATGTTGAGATCCAACATCACTTTCGTGACTACTAATTGTGACTCTCACAATATGTGACAATGTCCTTCTATCCTTGACATCTAAATTGATCAATTGAGGCATAGACCATGTCATCCTCTAATTAATTTATATCTTGAACTCCAAGTAGACTCACTCTAAACAAATGAGCTCAATATCTCATACTGACTCATTTGGGCATTGGCCATGCACTTCGTGGTCTCACTCTATCAAGAATCATGATGTCACTCCCGTTATATAGGAGGGATAGATCTCATCTACATCACTCACATCCCTGCGCATAATTTGTTACATACCCAGTAATTGCCTTTATAGTCCACCTAGTTACGGGTGATGTTTGACGAAGCTAAAGTATGGAACTCCTTATGTAGGGAACCATGGTGACTTCAGGTCCAAGGACTGATAGTCATAGTAATAGTCACATGAGAAAGTATATGACACTCATATAATGATCCATGATATTTTTTCATGGCGGGTCATTCAGTATACATTCTTCAATGCATAACCATATGTCAACTTGATATCTCTATATCCATGACTTGTGAAATCAAGTCATCGAGTTGACCTACATGCTAGTCTCAACACATTAACATTGTCCCTAAATGTTAACACTTGGCTAGAATGATTAAGAGTAGTGTTCTCTATATCATCTCACTATCAATTCAACCAATCGATTGATATATATAAGAACCTTTTACTCAAGGACGCTATTATACTTAGTTATTTGGCACCAATACAAGTAAGTATAATAACTATAAAGAAATGCCTTTATAAGTATATAGGAATATGATACATTGAGTCCATACAACAATCATCATATGATTGGCTCTAGGGCTCTAACTAACAATCTCCCACTAGCACTCGTGCCAATCAGTGTAGGCTCTAAGGCCCAATGACCTAGTGTGACCATCATGTAACGCCCGCCCTCCCTGCTAACCCTAAGGGACGGGGCTACGATACTTCATGTACAAATTTTTCTTTTTAAAACAGCGAAAGACTTAAAATAATTTTCTTAGTTTAATAAAAACTTTTCTTTTGTTTTTCTTTTCATCAAGTCTGAACTACACTATCATGGCATCAATAACATGATATCAAAATTAGTAGAAACATAACATCAAGTTACACATACGGTACTACAATTCATGATACCAAAGCATAGTTCTTTAAAAGTTTTTAAAGCAGGTTCTTATTTGGTTGCCTAGCCACTGCCACACACATCTCCTTGCCTCTCCTGCTGCTTCTTTAGCTCATCCAACTTTTTCCTTTATCTGTGGTACAAGGAAAGTAAGCTATGAGCACTCATGGCTCAGTAAGTTCCTTTCCTACTCACTAAAGCCGAAAATCAT
The DNA here is from genome assembly GCF_018446385.1 of Zingiber officinale. NCBI lineage: Eukaryota > Viridiplantae > Streptophyta > Magnoliopsida > Zingiberales > Zingiberaceae > Zingiber > Zingiber officinale. The sequence continues at coordinate 61,374,864 of NC_055998.1, forward strand.
CACATGATCAAAGAATGTCTCAACATAACATGATCTCAACTAGTCATGGCATAACATATCATACTCTTTAAGCATATCATGCAACATAACAAAATCATAACTAGTGATGGCATATCATCTCTTAAAGCATAGCATGAAACATAACATAATCATATCTAATCATGGCATATCATAGTATCATCATAAGGTGGCATGGCATATCAAGCTCTTAAAGCATAGCATGAAACATAACATAATCATATCTAATCATGGCATATCATAAATCATAGCATCATCACAACATGATCATAAGGTATATGCAATATGATTTTGAAAACATGTATCCGAAAACATGTGTATGTCTCATGATCTTTAAAACCATTTCTTCTTACATATATACTTGAACATAATATCAACATAATCAGGGCCCCGGCTTGTACCACACATAGATAAATCACGTAGATATGCACGCTTCCTAAGTATATCCAAGGTAGCAAGTCTTGAATCATACTAGGAACTAGGTCCGGATCACACAGCCATAGACCTAGGGATGTACTAAGGAGCCCATCCCTTTGTTTTTACTAGCCTGGATCACACAGCCAAAGGCCTAGGGGCTGATTAGGAGCCCACCCTTGGTACAAGCCTTACAAAGTAAAGTAGCATGTATAAAAATGCATCATTTAGTCACATAGGATATCATAGAAGTATGCATCACTTAGGCATACGTTATGTCATAAAAGTATGCATCACTTAGGCATACATCATATCATAAATAGTATGCATCACTTAGGCATACATTATGTCATAAAAAGTATGCATCACTTAGGCTTACATCATGTCATAAAAAGTATACATCACTTAGGCATACATCATGTCATAAAAAGTATGCATCACTTAGGCATACATCATGTCATAAAAGCATGCATATTTTCACCACATAGCATATCATGTGAGCATGCATATTTTAGGCACATAGCATATCATCAAAGCATGCATATTTCTATCCACATAGCATATCATGAAAGCATGCATATTTTAAGCACATAGAATATCATCAAAGCATGCATATTTCTATCCACATAGCATATCATGAAAGCATGCATATTTTAAGCACATAGCATATCATCAAAGCATGCATATTTCTAAGCACATATCATATCATGGAAAGTATAAATCACAAGCATACATGTTTAAGCATAAGAGTGTATCATGTGATTATACTATCATAAGAAACTTGGTAACATAGTTAGCTTGGGTTCTAAGCTTCCTAATCCCTTGGGTTCTTATCATGGCCGAACCCCCCCTTAGATCTCAATTTAGGTAAAAACAACCTCCAAGCATATGGAACCTAAATTATCATCACATCAATTTCATAGGAAGCATTATAAGCATGATTAACTTGGTTTCTAAGTTCTCCAAGTTCCTAAACTTCATGTGGCCGAACCCTGTCAGGTGTGAAACAAGGTCCCAAATGTCATGAAAGCATGGAAACCTTAAACCATATTTATAGCATTTTTTTCCAAGTAACATAGTAAGCATATTTGAGCTAGTTCCTAAGTTCTTCAAGCCCTTAACATATGTCATGGCCGAAATTTAACAAGTATTCATTAGGGCTAAAATTAAGCATACAAGCATGTGAACTTGAACTAACATCATGTATAAATTTATAATAAGGCATCATACAATGGGTATGGCCGAAACTTACCCTAGCCTCATTTTAGGTCATTAAACAACATATAGCATGAGAACTTTGGCTTTCTACTTATCATATTTCATGTAGAGTGACATGAGCATATTTAATTTTTGTTCTAGGGTATCTAAAGCATCTATCCCTTCATGGAAGAAACATACAATGGTCCATTTAGGTCATGGAAAAATTATACAAGCATGTGACTCAATCAACATATTATCATATTTCCATAAGAAGCATTTTTAACACAATTGGTTTCAATTCTAAGGCCTCTAGGTCATTTAAACCCTACTTGGCCGAGACTCATCAGTGTTTAACTTTGCTTCAAATAGCCTAAGAGCATAGGAAGTCATACAAGTTTCATAGCATGTATAAATACAAGCATAATAAACATACATGTGAATTGTGTCTTAGGCTTCCTAGGTTTCTTTCCTTTTTCTTTTATTTTTCCTCATGGCCGAAACCTACCAATCTCTAAACTAGGTTTTAAGTGGCCTAAAGCATGGAAAACCTAAGTAAGTTTCATGGCAAAAATTACTAAGAACATCATATACAAATTTTGTTCTTAAACAAGCTAGGACCCTTGTGATCTTACATGTCATATATCATGTAACTAAATTCTCTATACCCTAATTACGCATGAGATCATTAAACAACTTTCATATCTTAATATCACAGAGGTCTTGAGCATGTTAAAATTTTGTTTAAGCTTTTCTAAGCTATCCATCTTATCATGGCCGAAAATCTTAATGAAGAGTTCATGAATTTCTAGCAATATTCAACATGCAATTCTTTAAGAGAACTCTATATTCTATCATATGAACATGGTTACTTAAATTTAAAGGTCTTCCTAACCCTAAGCTCTTTTCTTGGCCGAAACATATGAGTGGATTTCTTTTGGTTCCAAGTAACTTTCAAGCAAGAAAAACCAATAAAAGACCCTTAGTAATTCATGGAGGGAATCTTGTACTAGTTTGGTTAAACAATGATTTCCCTAACCTCTTTAAAATATTTTTGGCCGAAATTCTAGGGTTAGGTACTCCTCTGACCAAACATCATATAGGTATAAAAACATGAAGGAAAACCTTCCTACATAGCATAGAAAAATATCATGAAATGAGGACTTGTTTAAACCTTCCTAGATTTGAAAACTCTTCTTTGGCCGAATTTTTCTTAAATTCTATTCTAGGTTTTCTAATCCTCATAAAATCCGAAAAGCACATAAAACGCCTTGTACCACAGGTGAGGGGAAGCTTACATCCTTTTCGCTTGTGGATCTAAGGTGTGGTGATGGAAGAAGTAGCCTCTTCTTCTAGTTCCCTTCCCTTGATTCCCTTGCTAAGTCCTCCTTGTATCTTAGGCTTTCTTAGGAGAAAACCTTGGCTTGGGGCTGAAGATGGAGGAGAGGGGACTGAGGGTTCGGTGAGGGAGAGGGGAGAATGAGAGAAATGAGGGGAAAATAACATCTTCTCTTTACATACTCTCTTTTATGTTAAGGGAAAAGAGGTAGCAAAATTAGTTTTTGCTTTCCTTCTCCCTTAGCCCTTTTTTTTTTATTTTTATATTTATTTTATTTATTCATTTGTTCTCATCATTCATGATGAAACAAGGGGGAATGAATCCCCTTAATCCCCCTCTTTAAGTCACGGCAAAAGAAGAAGAAAAGGGAGAGAAAAGAAGGAAGGCAAGTTGCCTTTCTCTTGTTCTTTTTTTATTTTCTTTAGGCTAGCTTTTACTCTCATCCTTATCATGAGTTTCCCTCCTTTGCTATCAATATATTATTCCTATCCCAACTCGTTATTACCCATTAATCCTATCATTTACATCATGAGAGGTTCAAGGTTCAATCCTTGACCATTCCCTATTTTTATTTCTTTTTATTTCTTTTTGGTTCAACATTCTACTAATATTTTTCTAAGGTAAATTCATCATTCTCATATTTATCTTAAAAGCTTAGTGGGTGTTACACATCATGCTTTCTCTGTGCCAAAGCCTTGGTCAAGTGATCAACGACGTTAACCTCTATGGGTACTCTGCAAATCATCACATCTCCTGTATCGATGATCTCTCAAATGAGATGGAAGCGCCGAAGTATGTGTTTGGTCTGCTGGTGTGAGCGAGGTTCCTTAGCCTACGCAATTCCTCCTTTGTTGTCACAATAGAGCTCTATAGGATCGGCTGTGCTAGGAACCACCCCAAGCTCAGTAATGAACTTGCGGATCCAAACTACCTCCTTTGCTGCTTCTGATGCAGCAATATACTCGGCTTCTGTTGTAGAATCAACAACTGTGTCCTGCTTCGAACTCTTCCAGCTCACAGCACCACCATTCAAGCAAAACACGAACTCAAACTGCGATCTGTAATCATCCTGGTCAGTTTGGATGTTGGCATCACTGTAACCCTTTACATCTTGCTCATCATCATCTCCATATATCAAGAAATATTTTTTAGTCCTTTTCAAGTAGTTAAGAATATTCTTAACCGCTATCTAGTGATGCTCACCTGGATCTGACTAGTATCTGCTCGTCATGCTCCAAGCATACGAAACATCAGGATATCCAATCCTGTGGCTGAACCATAAGGGAACTTATCCATGTGGTCTCTCTCCTCTCTAGAAGAGGGACTTTGAGTCTTCGAAAGACTCACACCATGTGACATCGGCAGAAATCCTTTCTTGGAATTCTGCATGGCAAATCGTAGTAATACCTAGTCAATATATGCACTCTGACTTAGGCCAAGCAATATTTTAGATCTATCTCTATAGATCTTTATGCCTACAATACAGGCTGCTTCACCTAAGTCCTTCATTGAGAAACAATTCCCCAACTATGTCTTTACAGACTGTGCAAAGGGATGTCATTTCCAATGAGTAGTATGTCATCCACATACAATACAAGGGAGACAACTGTGTTCCCAACAATCTTCTTGTAGACACAGGGCTCATCTTCATTCTTGATGAAACTAAACTGTTTGATCGCATCATCAAATCGAAAATTCCAGCTCCGAGAAGCTTGTTTTAGTCCATATATGGACTTATGCAGCTTGCATACTCTGTTAGTTAGAGCCCTATAGCCAATCATTTGATGATTGTATGGACTCATGTATATCATATTCTTATATTAATAAAGGCAATAGTTTGGTTATTATGCTTATTTGTTTTAGTGCCAAATAAACTAAGTACAGTAACGTCCTTGAGTAGATCGTTCTTACCTATATCAATCGATTGGTTGAATCGATAGTGAGATGATATAGGGAACACTACTCTTAATCATTCCTAGTCGAGTATTAACATTCAGGGACGATGTTAATGCAATAAGACTAGCATGTAGGTCAACTCGATGACTTGATCTCACAAGTCATGGATATGGAGATATCAAGTTGACACATGGGTATATATTGGAGAATGTATACTGAATGACCCGCCATGAGAAAGTATCATGGATCGTTATATGAGTATCATATACTTTCTCATGTGGCTATTAGTATGACTATTAGTCCTTAGACCTGAAGTCACCATGGGTCCCTACATAAGGAGTTATGTACTTTGGTTACGTCAAACGTCACCCGTAACTGGGTGGACTATAAAGGCGATTACTGGGTATATAACGAATTATGCAGAGGGATGTGAGTGATGTAGATGGGATCTATCCCTCCCATATGACGGGAGCGACATCGCTATTCTTGATAGAGTGAGACCACTAAGTGCATGGCCATGCCCAAATGAGTCAACATTAGATGTTGAGCTCATTTGATCGAGTGCGTCTACTTGGAGTTCAAGATTTAGATTGATTAGAGAATGACACGGTCTATGCCTCACATTGATCAATCTAGATGTCAATGATAGAAGGACAATGTCACATATTGTGAGGAGTCACAATTAGTAGTCAAATGGTGATGTTGGATCTCAACATTTCTTGTAACTTGGGTAGCAATGATGTATTGCTAGATGCCGCTCATTGCTTATGTTTCTAAAAGAGTTTAGAAACATTGCCAACGTTACGAGAACCTATTGGGTCACACACAAAGAACATGTGGATGGAGATTAGGTTCATATGATCAACCAAAAGGATTAGGTTCATATGATGAACCAAAGATTGGATTCGAATTAGACTTATTGAGTTAGACTCAATTAGATTCAATTGTTGAATGAGTCTAATTTACATTTGATTCATTGAGTCAATTTATATTAATGAATTGAGATTCATTAAATTAAAATTGACTTGAATCAAAGCTTGGATTTAAATCAACAAGGAAGAGATTGGGTCAAGTTTGACTTGACCAAATTGGAAGTTGAAACATCAAGTTTGACTTGATGCATTGCCACATCATGTAGGTTGACTCATCCTACATGGCATGACACATAGTTGCCACATCACCTCCACCTCATGAGGTGTGCCACCTCATTGGAGGTAACACTCTCCTTTCTTTAATGTGGCCGGCCACATTAATGAGAGGAGTTATGTGGCCGACCACACTTAATGGTGTGGAGTTTTTTCATTTGTGTGTATTGATGTGGTTTTATTGTATCATCTTCCTTCTTGCTTTGGCTCTCCATGGCTGATGGTTGTCGTGCACTTCATTGGGAGGAGAGGTGTGAGTTATGTCCAAGACAATAAGAGAGTGTGAAGGTCACAAAGGAGAAGACTACTAGAGGAGTGGTGAGATTCTTCTTGTTTTCTCTTGTTTTCTCTTCTTTCCAATCCCATCCGAGAGCATCTAGAGAGTGCTAGCACACTTGTGGTGCTCTCTCTTCCATCCTTGAGAGTTAGAGAACCCTCCTTGTTCGTGTGGATATCGAGAGAGGATTGTCTACGTTGACAATCTTGAGTTCCGACGATTTTGGACCTTGCGGGATTGCGAAAGGCACGCTACAAGGGTAAACATTTTTCCTCGTAGATCTAAGTAGTAGATCAGTTCGTGAACTCGTACAAGAAATAATTTTTCAAATTTTGTATACGAATCTTTGCACAGATCTACGGCTTTGGGTCCTTCGGGGTTTCCGCGACGCGAAAAAAGTGGTATCAGAGCCACGTGCAAAGACTTGTACGAGTTAGTTTTTTGTTTTTGGAAAACAAAAAGCTTCTGTGATTTTCTATAAAAATTCAATTTTTATGTTTTTATGGGTAATTTTTCCTTATAGGCGAAGCACAAGTGTCTCGGCACTTGTAGGCTTCGGCTATCGGGAAGTATTTTCCCAAACGGCTTCATTTCGACCCAAAATCTTTTGGGACAGCGGACTCGGGTGCCTTTAGATCGCAACGGAGCAACTCAGGATGGTTAGATCGTGGGTAGGGGCGCTGCCCCTAACCCCGCAAGGGGATTTGCTCCGCGATCGCACCCGAAATCGCTAAAAACGAACCCGTCGGGAAGATTTTTCCAAAACGGTAATGTCTCGGCTCGCGATGGTTAGATCGCGGGTAGGGGCGCTGCCCCTGGCCCCGCAATGGGATCCGTTCCGCGATTGCGCCCGAAACTGCTAACCGGGACCGCCGAGAAATTTTACTTGTAAAATTGTAAAAAATTATTTTTAAAATTACAGAAAATAATAAAATATATAATTTTGAATTATATATTAATTTTGTGATAGTCATGGCCCAAAAACCCAATATGATTGGTTGTGTTGTAATTCATAATACGGCCTGCGTGCCGTGATGTGTTTTCGCGTGTTGTATTTATTTTATTATTCGCAACCTGCGCGTCGTGCCTCGTCTTTTATTCTTGTTGTAAATTAGATTTAGACTCGAATGTAACTCGAGTTTCAAATTGTAATGTACAAATTGGAGCGGTGGAGGGTCCACACGAGACGGAATTCCGAGGCGGGCACGAGCAACACAAGGTGGTCAAAGGGAGGAGCTTGGAGAAGCTGTTGACCCTAGGTTGACCATTCGATCTTCTCATTGGCTTGAGAAGATCGTAGTAGGGCCATGACTAAATCACAAATAGATTAATTAATTAATTATTATGTATCTGATGCATGTTTAATAGTTAATTAATTAATTAGTGCCTTAACGATTAGATTAGATCTAAGTCGTGCACATGATGCACCCTTGCGATTAGATTAGATCTAAGTCATGCACAAGATGCATCCTTCTCGATTAGATTAGATCTAGATCGAACCAACTGTAAATGCCTAACCGTGCCGTGATACCTATCACTACCTCGATCACATGTATTGTTGAATCTGCCAAAGCAGAGCAATACATATTATCTTGGTAGGGTACGGAGGGACAATCTTGGTCTCGCCTATCAACGCATGGGTGAATACGAACTCAATTAGATTGAGTATTCCTAGTTACTCGGTTGGATCGAGTCAACTATAGGCATTATTCCAACGGTTGGAAAAGATAGGTCAAAATCACATCTATATTAACTCTCGGGCGTATTAGCCAAAGCTAACTCGAGTTTTAAGATAAATGCAGATATTGATTCTATAAACAAGAGTTGCATAGAGATGTAATTGGTAATCGTTACCTACCGATCATACTAAGTCTTGGGCGTATTAGCCAAAGCTAACTCAAGGGTTAGTATGATGTGGATCTTGTCCCATAAGAATTATAGAATTCAGTGGGAGCATCATTTAATTAAAGGCCTAATTAAATGATTTTTAAAAGAATATGATATTTATTTCTGCAAATTTTTCTGTTGTAGATAACCATGACGTCAAATACGAACACTTTCTCCCTGCGATCTGTCCTTGAGAAGGACAAGCTCAACGGAGCGAATTTCTGGGACGTACAGGAACTTGAGAATAGTTCTCACCGAGCGTAAGTTGGCCGGAGCACCTATTCCCGAGGCTCCTCCGCCAATGCCCATCGAGCCGACAAAGATGCTTATAAGAAGCATCAAGGCGACGCATTAGATGTGTCCTGTCTAATGCTCGCGACCATGAACTCTAAGCTTCAGAAGCAACACGAGTTGATGGGTGCTTACGATATGGTTGAGCATCTTCGCCAACTATATCAGGGACAAGCGAGGCATGAGAGATTTGAGATCTCTAAGGCACTGTTTCAGTGCAAGATGTCAGATGGGGCTCCTGTAGGTCCTTATGTACTCAAGATGATTGGGTACATAGAGAACCTACAAAGACTGGGGTTCCCACTTGGCCAAGAGCTGGCCACTGACTTGATCTTGCAGTCCTTGCCAGATAGCTATAGTCAATTCGTTCTGAACTATAACATGAACGAGATTGACAAGCCACTGCCCGAGCTACTTAGTATGTTACGAACTGCTGAGATTAACCTTAAGAAGGTTAAGCCCATTCTGATGGTTCAGAAGCACAAGGGCAAGGGCAAGCCCAAAGGTAAGGGAAAGTCCCAAACCAAGGGCAAAGGCAAGGCACTGAAGCCTGGAGGAGGAGTCGCCAAGGATGCTACCTGCTTCCACTGCGGTCAAACCGGGCACTGGAAGAGGAACTGCAAGGTATACTTGGAGGATCTTAAGAAGAAGCGAAGTGACACTTCCACTTCAGGTATATATGTTATAGAAGTCAATCTATCTATTTCTACATCTTCGGTATTAGATACTGGATGTGCTTTTCACATTTGTATTGATGTGCAGGCGCTGAGAAATAGCAGGGCATTGACAAAGGGCGAGGTGGATCTACGAGAAGGCAATGGAGCACGGGTTGCTGCTGTTGCTGTAGGGATTTACTTTCTATCTCTGCCCTCTGGGCTTGTACTAGAGTTAGTCGATTGTTGTTATGTGCCTGCTCTTACTAAGAACATAGTTTCAGTTTCTTGTTTAGACAAGAAAGGATACTCTTTTATAATAAAAGACAAATGTTGTTCTGTTTATTTGAAAGATATGTTCTATTGTAGTGCACCACTAATAAACGGACTCTATATTCTAGACCTTGAGAGCCCTATCTATAACATTAATACCAAGAGGTTCAAGTCAAAAGACATGAACCAAACTTACCTCTGACACTGTCGCTTAGGTCATATAAATGACAAGCGCTTATCCCAGCTCAATAAGGATGGTTTGCTGGACTCATTTGATTTTGAATCATATGAGATATGCGAGTCATGCCTACGAGACAAGATGACCAAGACTCCTTTTAGTGGGCACAGTGAAAGAGCGACTGATTTGTTAGGACTCATACATAGTGATGTATGTGGCCCTTTCAATGTCGCTGCTAGAGGCGGTTATAGGTAGTTCATCACATTTACTGATGACTTCAGTAGATACGGTTATGTGTACCTGATGACACATAAATCTGAATCCTTTGAAAAGTTCAAAGAATTCAAGAATGAAGTACAGAACCAGCTTGGCAAGAGTATTAAAATACTTCGATCCGATCGAGGTGGAGAATACTTAAGCCATGAGTTTCGTGACTATTTAGCTGAGTGTGGGATTCTATCCCAACTCACTCCTCCTAGAACACCACAGTGGAATGGTGTATCCGAAAGGAGGATTCGTACCCTATTAGATATGGTACGATCTATGATGAGTCACACAGATCTTCCGACATATCTATGGGGATATGATCTAGACACGGCAGCTTTCATTCTCAACCGAGTTCCATCCAAGGCCGTGATAAAGACACCATATAGGATATGGACTGGGAGAGATGCCCAGGTGTCTTTCATGAGGATTTGGGGTTGTGAGGCTTACGTACGACGTCAAGTCTCAGACAAATTAGGACCTAAATACGACAAGTGCTATTTCATAGGATATCCCAAGGAAACTAAGGGATATTACTTCTACATTCCCAGTCAGCACAAGGTAGTTGTGGCAAAGACTGGGGTCTTTCTAGAAAGGGACTTTGTTTCTAGAAAGACTAGTGGGAGTGCATTCGATCTTGAAGAAGTTCAAGATGCGAACAATAGCACTGATGCCTCGATGGAAGTTGAACTGGAACCACAAAGTGTTGTGGATGATGTTGTTCCACAAAGAGTTGAGGAACAACAACCAGTTCAAGTGGACATACCTCTTCGCAGGTCTGATAGGGTACGTCGTCAGCCTAAGAGATGCTCATTTCTCTTGTCTGACCATGATGACATTGTGCTCATAGAGGATGAGCCTACCACCTATCAAGAAGCTGTGATGAGACCAGATTCTGAGAAATGGCTAGAAGCCATGAGATCCGAGATAGAATCCATGTACACCAACCAAGTATGGACTTTGGTTGATCCACCTGAAGGGGTAAAACCCATTGGGTGCAAGTGGGTCTTTAAGAGAAAGACTGACATGGATGGACTTATCTATAAGGGTCGCTTGGTAGCTAAAGGTTTCAAGCAAATTCATGGTATTGACTATGATGAAACCTTTTCTCCAGTAGCGATGTTTAAGTCTATTCGGATCATGCTTGCTATTGCAGCCTACCATGACTATGAGATATGGCAGATGGATGTCAAAACCGCGTTTTTGAATGGAAACCTACTCGAGGATGTGTACATGACACAACCTGAGGGTTTTGTAGATCCACAGCATACTAGCAGAGTATGCAAGCTGCATAGGTCCATTTATGGACTAAAGCAAGCTTCTCGGAGCTGGAATCTTCGATTCGATGATGCAATCAAACAGTTTGGTTTCATCAAGAATGAAGATGAGCCTTGTGTCTACAAGAAGGTTGTAGGGGATATAGTTGTCTTCCTCATATTGTATGTGGATGACATACTACTCATTGGGAAGGACATCCCTATGCTTTAGTCTGTCAAGACCTGGCTAGGGAGTTGTTTCTCAATGAAGGACTTAGGTGAGGCATCCCGCATTCTAGGGATACAGATCTATAGAGATAGATATAAGAGATTGCTTGGCCTAAGTCAGAGTACATATATTGACAAGGTACTCCTTCGGTTTGCCATGCAGAACTCCAAGAAGGGATTTCTGCCGATGTCACATGGCGTGAGTCTTTCGAAGACTCAAGGTCCCTCTTCTAGAGAGGTGAGAGACCGCATGGATCAGATCCCTTATGCCTCAGCTATAGGATCGATCATGTACGCCATGTTATGTACTCGACCTGATGTCTCGTATGCTTTGAGCATGACGAGCAGATACCGGCAGGTGAAAGTCACTGGATAGCGGTCAAGAATATTCTTAAGTACTTAAGAAGGACTAAAGAATATTTTTTGATATATGGAGGCAATGATGAGCTAGCTGTAAAGGGTTACAGTGATGCTAGCTTCCAGACCGACCAGGATGACTATAGATCGCAGTCGGGGTTCGTATTTTGCATTAATGGTGGTGCTGTCAGCTGGAAAAGTTTGAAGCAGGATACAATAGCTGATTCTACAACAGAAGCCGAGTGCATTGCTGCATCAGAGGCAGCAAAGGAGGCAGTTTGGATCCGCAAGTTCATCACTGAACTTGGGGTGGTTCCTAGCATCGCTGACCCAGTTGAGCTCTATTGTGACAACAATGGAGCTATAGCACAATCGAAGGAACCTTGCTCACACCAGCGGACCAAGCATATACTACGGCGCTTCCATCTCATTCGAGAGATTATCGATAGAGGAGATGTGAAGATTTGCAGAGTACCTACAGAGGCTAACATCGCAGATCCCTTGACCAAGGCTTTGGCACAGAGGAAGCATGACGGTCACACTAGGTCTTTAGGCCTTAGAGGCTATACTGATTGGTACTAGTGCTAGTGGGAGATTGTTAGTTAGAGCCCTAGAGTCAATCATTTGATGATTGTATGGACTCATGTATATCATATTCTTATATTAATAAAGGCAATAGTTTGGTTATTATGCTTATTTGTTTTAGTGCCAAATAAACTAAGTATAGTAATGTCCTTGAGTAGATCGTTCTTACCTAGATCAATCGATTGGTTAAATCGATAGTGAGATGATATAGGGAACACTACTCTTAATCATTCCTAGTCGAGTATTAACATTCAGGGACGATGTTAATGCAATAAGACTAGCATGTAGGTCAACTCGATGACTTGATCTCACAAGTCATGGATATGGAGATATCAAGTTGACACATGGGTATATATTGGAGAATATATACTGAATGACCCGCCATGAGAAAGTATCATGGATCGTTATATGAGTGTCATATACTTTCTCATGTGGCTATTAGTATGACTATTAGTCCTTAGACCTGAAGTCACCATGGATCCCTACATAAGGAGTTATGTACTTTGGTTTCGTCAAACATCACCCGTAACTGGGTGGACTATAAAGGCGATTACTGGGTATATAACGAATTATGCAGAGGGATGTGAGTGATGTAGATGGGATCTATCCCTCCCATATGACGGGAGCGACATCGTTATTCTTGATAGAGTGAGACCACTAAGTGCATGGCCATGCCCAAATGAGTCAACATTAGATGTTGAGCTCATTTGATCGAGTGCGTCTACTTGGAGTTCAAGATTTAGATTGATTAGAGGATGACACAGTCTATGCCTCACATTGATCAATCTAGATGTCAAGGATAGAAGGACAATGTCACATATTGTGAGGAGTCACAATTTGTAGTCACAAGGTGATGTTGGATCTCAACATTTCTTGTAACTTGGGTAGCAATGATGTATTGCTAGATGCCGCTCATTGCTTATGTTTCTAAAAGAGTTTAGAAACATTGTCAACGTTACAAGAACCTATTGGGTCACACACAAAGAACATGTGGATGGAGATTAGGTTCATATGATGAACCAAAAGGATTAGGTTCATATGATGAACCAAAGATTGGATTCGAATTAGACTTATTGAGTTAGACTCAATTAGATTCAATTGTTGAATGAGTCTAATTTACATTTGATTCATTGAGCCAATTTATATTAATGAATTGAGATTCATTAAATTAAAATTGACTTGAATCAAAGCTTGGATTTAACTCAACAAGGAAGAGATTGGGTCAAGTTTGACTTGACCAAATTGGAAGTTGAAACATCAAGTTTGATTTGATGCATTGCCACATCATGTAGGTTGACTCATCCTACATGGCATGACACATAGTTGCCACATCACCTCCACCTCATGAGGTGTGCCACCTCATTGGAGGTTACACTCTCCTTTCTTTAATGTGGCCGGCCACATTAATGAGAGGAGTTATGTGGCCGGCCACACTTAATGGTGTGGAGTTTTTTCATTTGTGTGTATTGATGTGGTTTTATTGTATCATCTTCCTTCTTGCTTTGGCTCTCCATGGCTGATGGTTGCCGTGCACTTCATTGGGACGAGAGGTGTGAGTTAAGTCCAAGACAATAAGAGAGTGTGAAGGTCACAAAGGAGAAGACTACTAGAGGAGTGGTGAGATTCTTCTTGTTTTCTCTTGTTTTCTCTTCTTTCCAATCCCATCCGAGAGCATCTAGAGAGTGCTAGCACACTTGTGGTGCTCTCTCTTCCATCCTTGAGAGTTAGAGAACCCTCCTTGTTCGTGTGGATACCGAGAGAGGATTGTCTACGTTGACAATCTTAAGTTCCGACAATTTTGGACCTTGCGGGATTGCGAAAGGCACGCTACAAGGGTAAACATTTTTCCTCGTAGATCTAAGTAGTAGATCAGTTCGTGAACTCGTACAAGAAATAGTTTTTCAAATTTTGTATACGAATCTTTGCACAGATCTACGGCTTTGGGTCTTTCGGGGTTTCCGCGACGTGAAAAAGCGATTTTCGCGGCCCGAAGAACCCAACATACTCTGCCAGTATGCTGTGGATCTACAAAACCCTCAGGTTGTGTCATGTACACATCCTCGAGCAAGTTTCCATTCAGAAACACGATTTTGACATCCATCTGCTAGATCTCATAATCGTGGTATGCTGCAATAGCAAGCATGATCTGAATGGACTTAAACATTGCTACTGGAGAAAAGGTTTCATCATAGTCAATACCATGAATTTGCTTGAAACCTTTAGCTACCAAGCGACCCTTATAGGTAATAAATCCTTCCATGTTAGTCTTTCTTTTAAAGACCCACTTACACCCAATGAGTTTGACGCCTTCATGTGGATCAACCAAAACCTATACTTGGTTGGTGTACATGGATTCCATCTCGGATCTCATGGCCTCTAGCCATGACTCAGAATCTGGTCTCATCACAGCTTCCTGATAGGAGGTAGGCTCATTCTCAATGAGAATAATGTTATCATGGTCAGAAAAGAGAAATGGGTATCTCTTAGGCTGACGACGTACCCTATCAGACCTGCGAAGAGGAAGATCTACTTGAACTGGTTGTTGTTCCTCAACTCTTTATGGAACAATCTCATCATCCACAACACTTTGTGGTTCCAGTTCAAGTACCATCAAGGCTTCAGTGTTATGGTCCATATCTTGAACTTCTACAATATTGAACGTACTACCACTAGTTTTTCTAGAAACAAAGTCCCTTTCTAGAAATACCCCAGTCTTAGCCACAAACACTTTGTGTTGACTGAGAATGTAGAAGTAATATCCCTTCGTTTCCTTGGGATATCCAATAAAATAGCACTTATCAGATTTGGGTCATAGTTTTTCCGAGACTTGACGTCGAACGTAAGCCTCACAACCCCAAATCCTCATTAAAGACACTTGGGCATCTCACTCAGTCCTATCCTATATGGTGTCTTTATCACAACCTTGGATTGAACACGGTTAAGTGTGAAGGCTGCTGTGTCTAGAGCATATCCCCAAAAGGATATAGGAAGATCTGTGTGACTCATCATAGACTGTACCATATCTAATAGGTTATGATTCCTCCTTTCGGATACACCATTCCACTGTGGTATTCCAGGAGGAGTGAGTTGGGATAGAATCCCACACTCAGCTAGATAGTCACGAAATTTATGGCTAAGGTATTCACCACCTCGATCTGATCGAAGTATCTTAATACTCTTACCTAGCTGGTTTTGTACTTCATTCTTGAATTCTTTGAACTTTTCAAATGATTGTGACTTATATGTCATCAGATACACATAACCATATCTACTGAAGTCATCAGTAAATGTAATGAAGTACTTATAACCACCTCTGGCAATGACATTGAAAGGGCCACATACATCACTATGTATAAGACCTAACAAGTTAGTCGCTCTCTCACTGTGTCCACTAAAGGGAGTCTTGGTCATCTTGCATAGAAGGCATGACTCGCATATCTCATATGATTCAAAATAAAATGAGTCCAGCAAACCATCCTCATGGAGCTGGGATAAGCGTTTGTCATTTATATGACCTAAGCAACAGTGCCACATATAGGTTTGGTTCATGTCATTTGACTTGAACCACTTGGTACTTATGTTATAGATAGGGATTTCAAGGTCTAGAATATAGAGTCTATTTATCAGAGGTGCACTACAATAGAACATATCATTTAAATAAACTGAACAACATTTGTTTTTTATTATAAACGAAAAGCCTTTCTTGTCTAAACAAGATATTGAAATGATGTTCTTTGTGAGAGCAGGCACATAACAACATTCATCTAATTCTAGTACAAGTCCAGAGGGCAGAGATAGATAGTAAGTTCCTACAACAACAGCAGCAACCCGTGCTCCATTGCCTACTCGTAGGTCCACCTCGCCCTTCGCCAATGCCCTACTATTTCTCAGCGCCTGCACATTAGTACAAATGTGAGAAGCACATCCGATATCCAATATCCACGATGCAGAAATAGATAGATTGACTTTTATAACATATATATCTGAAGTTGAAGTCTCACTTCTCTTCTTCTTAAGATCTTCCAGATATACTTTGTAGTTTCTCTTCCAGTGCTCGATTTGACCGCAGTGGAAGCAGGTAGCATCCTTGGCAACCCCTCCTTTAGGTTTCATTATCTTACCTTTGCCCTTGGCTTGGGACTTTCCCTTACCTTTAGGCTTTCCCTTTCTTTTATGCTTTTGCACCATCAAAATGGAGTTGGGCTTTACCTTCTTAAGGTTGTGCTCAGCAGATCGCAACATAAGAAGCAGCTCAGGCAGTAGCTTGTCAATTTTGTTCATGTTGTAATTCATGACAAATTAACTGTAGTTCTCTGGCAAGGATTGCAAGATCAAGTCTGTGGCCAGCTCTTGGCCAAGTGGGAATCCCAACCTCTATAGGTTCTCTATGTACCCAATCATCTTGAGCACATATGGACCTATGGGAGTCCCATCTTGCATCTTGCACTGAAACAGTGCCTTGGAGATCTTGAATCTCTCGTGCCTCGCTTGTCCTTGATATAGTTGACGAAGATGTTCAACCATATCATAAGCAGTCATAAACTCATGTTGCTTCTGAAGCTCAGAGTTCATGGTTGCGAGCATGAGGCATGATATATCTAATGTGTCATCTTGATGCTTCTTATAAGCATCTCGGTCAGCTCGCGTGACAGTGGCAGGAGGTGCCTCGGGAATGGGCTACTCCAGGACGTACAATTTTCTTTCTTGAGTGAGAACAATTCTCAGATCTCTGTACCAGTCCAGGAAATTAGCTCCATTGAGCTTGTCCTTGTCAAGGACAGAATGCAGGGAGAAGGTGTTCGTGTTTGTCGACATGGCAATCTATAACAGAAATAATGAAGAAAGTAAATATCATATTCCATTTATCATTGAATTAGGTCTTTAACTAAATGATGTTCCCACTGAATTATAGAACTTTTGTAGAATCAAGTCATGGATGTGGTCAAACCACACTACAAGATTCTTACCAATTAGCTATAATTTTTGTGGGACAAGATCCGCATCATACTATGACTTGAGTTAGCTTTGGCTAAATCACCCAAGACTTAGTACGATCGGTAGATAACAAATTATTAATTACATCTCTATGCAACTCTTGTTTATAGGATCAAAATCCTTATTTATAAAAAACCTTAAGTTTGCTTTGGCTAAATCACCCAAGATTTAGTATAAATGTGATTTGTGTCCTATCATCCAACCGTTGGAAAATGCATATAGTTAAACTCGATCCAATTGAGTTAACTAGTTACTTAATCTAATTGAGTTGTACTCACCCATGCGTTGATAGGCGGGACCAAGATTGTCCCTCCGCACCCTACCAAGATAATATGCGTTGCTCTGCTTTGGCAGATTCAACAACAACAAATGATCAAGGTAGTGATGGGTATCAAAACTTGGTAGGCATATCGAGTTGACTTGATTAAGATCTAATCTAATCGTGGATTCATATCTTATACGCATCAAGGCACTAATTACCCTATATTATCATGCATCACATACACAAGCAATGATAGATAATTAATTATTTTGTGATGAGGTCATGACGCTACTACGATCTTTTCAAGCCAATGAATAGATCGGACGGTCAACCTTGGGTCAACGACTTCTTCAAGCGCCTCCCTTTGACCACCATGTGTTGAAATCACCCTCCTCGTAACTCCTTCTTGAGTGGACCTTCCACCGGTTCATTTTGTACATTACAAATGTGAACTCGAGTTACATTCGAGTCTAAAATCTATTTACAACAAGAATATAAAAGAGAGGCACGACGCGCAAGACGCATATAACATATACAACATGCACAACACAAAAATGGCACGCAGGCCATATTATGAATTACAACACATTTTAACCAATCATATTGGGGTTTTTGGCCCATGACCATCACAAAATCACACATAATTCTAAATTATGTATTTTTACATAAATTTCTATAATTTTACTATTGATTTTATCGATTTTATGAGTCACAATTTCCTGGCGATCTCGTTTAGCGGTCTTTCCGGCGCGATCGTGGGACAATGCTCCTTGCGGGGTTAGGGGCAGCATCCCTTCTCACGAAAAGAATATCGCGAGTGTCCCAACTTGATCTAAGAGCGCCTTAAGCCACTGTCCCAAAATAATTTGGGCAAAACCTTGCCGTTTCAGAAGGTTTTTCTCGGTAGTCGAAACCTACAAGTGTCCAAGCACTTGTTGCTTCGCTTTTACGAGAAAAATACTCACAAAATCTATAAAATTAGAAAACTTACAGAAACTTACAATCTGAAATAATTTCATAAAATTAAAATAAAAACTTGTACATGCTTCGCACGTGGCTCTGATACCACTGTTGAACTTTCGAGCCGCAAAAATCACTTTTTGCATTGCGGAAATCTCGAAGTCTTGCCACGGATCCGTGCGAAGATATATAAAATAAATCATGTACAAGTTTCTAACCTAGATCTACCTTAGATCTACATGAACAAGAGGCATTTTACCCTTGTTGCGAAGCCCTTCGCTTATCACGCTCGTCCAAAAGGTTGCCGGATCACGAGAGTGCCAATCGTACACTCCTCTATACGTACCCACACGGACAAGAGAAGGAGATAAAACCACCTAGAGTGTGATAGCACTCTTGGATGGCTCAGCAATGGAGGAGAAGGAGAATAGAGAAGAGAGGAGGAAGAGGATGACTTGAATGAAAGCACACAATTGCACTAACTTCTCTTAATGTGGCCGCCCACATAAAACATGTTTTATACCTCCATGTAATACCAAGAGTCATGACTCTTGGTCTTCCTCATGAGGTGGCACACAAATGAGGTGGCTCTTGATGATGTGGAACACCATCATTGGCTGACCCATGCCAAGTTGTTGGATTTTTTGGGCCGCAAAAACTGTTTTTTGAGTTGCGGAAACCCCGAATCCCATGCCACCGGATCCGTGCGAAGTTATAAATTTTTTAAAAACTTTGTGTACATGTTTTCTAGCCTAGATCTACAGTAGATCTACAAGGAAAAGACTTATACCTTTGTTGCGAAGCCCTTTGCATATCCCGCTCATCCAAGGTTCGCCGGATCTCAAGGCTGTCAAGTGTACAACCCTCTATGTGTATCCACACGAACAAATCGATGGAGAGAACTTCTAAAGATGTGCTAGAAACCTTAGAGGTTCAGCAATGGTGGAGGAGAGGGAGAGAAGAAAGGTAGAGAGGAAGAAGAAGGAGGTTACACAAAGCAAAATGAAACTCTCACTTGTGTTAAAGTGGTCGGCCACTTCAAGAAGGGGCTTTTAAACCCCATGGGATATCAAGAGTCACAACTCTTGATCTCCCTCATGATGTGGCACACACATGTGCTAATCTTGATGATGTGGCATATCATCATTAGCCCACTTAATGCCAACTCACAAATGAGGTGGCAATGGTTAAGTCAAACTTGACCTTTCATCTTCCTCTCAAGTCAAGTAAACTTGACCACTTCTCCCCCATGGTTGATCAAATCTAACCATTAGTTCAAGTCAATTTTAATTTAATGAATCTCTATTCATTGAATTAAATTGACTCAATGAGCCTAAGTCCAAATTAGACTCATTTAACACATGAACCAAATTGAGTCCAACTCAATTAGTTTACTTTGGATTACTCTTAATCCAATTTGGTTCTTCATATGAACCTAATCCTCTAGGTACATCAAATGAACCTAATCTCCATCTAATTGCCCTTTGTGTGTGACCCTATAGATTATTATAATATTGGCAATGCTCCTAAACCCTTTTAGAAGCATAAGTAATGAGCGGTATCTAACAACACATCATTACTACCCAAGTTATAAGAATGTTGAGATCCAACTTCACCTTGTGACTACTAGTTGTGACCCTTCACAATATATGACAAGTGTCCTTCTATCCTTGACATCTAGATTGATCAATATGAGGCATAGACCGTGTCATCCTCTAATAAATCAAAATCTTGAATCCCAAGTAGACTCACTCAATCAAATGAGCTCAACATCTCATATTGACTCATTTGGGCATGACCATGCACTTAGTGGTCTCACTCTATCAAAAATAATGATGTCACTTCCGTCATATGGGAGGGATAGATCCCATCTACATCACTCACATCCCTCCACATAATTTGTTACATACCCAATAATCGCCTTTATAGTCCACCCAGTTACGGGTGACGTTTGACGAAGCCAAAATATGTAACTCCTTATGTAGGGAACCATGGTGACTTCAGGTCCAAGGACTAATAGTCATACTAATAGCCACATGAGAAAGTATATGACACTCATATAACGATCCATGATACTTTCTCATGGAGGGTCATTCAGTATACATTCTCCAATCATACCCTTGTGTCAACTTGATATCTCCATATCCATGACTTATGAGATCAAGTCATCGAGTTGACCTACATGCTAGTCTCATCGTATTAACATTGTCCTTGAATGTTAATACTTGACTAAGAATGATTAAGAGTAGTGTTCCCTATATCATCTCACTATCGAATCAACCAATCGATTGATATAGGTAAGAACCTTCTACTCAAGGACGCGATTATACTTAGTTATTTGGCACCAATACAAGTAAGCATAATAACCATAAACAAATGCCTTTATATACATAAGAAATATGATACAATGAGTCCATACAACAATTATCAAATGATTGGCTCTACGGCTCGAACTAATAATCTACCACTAGCACTAGTGCTAATCATTATAGGCTCTAAGGCCTAATGACCTAGTGTGACCAACATGCTTTCTCTGTGCCAAAGCCTTGGTCAAGGGATCTGCGATGTTAGCCTTAGTGGGTACTCTGCAAATCTTCACATCTCCTCTATCGATGATCTCTTGAATGAGATGGAAGCGTTGTAGTATGTGTTTGGTCCGCTGGTGTGAGCGAGGTTCCTTAGCCTATGCAATTGCTCCATTGTTGTCACAATAGAGCTCAATCGGATCAGCTATGCTAGGAACCACCCCATGCTCAGTAATGAAGTTACGGATCCAAACTGCCTCCTTTGCTGCTTCTGATGCAGTAATATACTCGGCTTCTATTGTAGAATCAGCGACTGTGTCCTGCTTTGAACTCTTCCAACTCACATCACCACCATTTATGCAAAACACGAACCCAGACTGCGATCGATAATCATCCTGGTCAGTTTGGAAGCTAGCATCACTGTAACCCTTTACAGCTAGCTCGTCATCGCCTCCATATATCAAGAAATATTCTTTAGCCCTTCTCAAGTACTTAAGAATATTCTTGACCGCTATCTAGTGACTTTCACCTGGATTTGACTGGTATCTGCTCGTCATGCTCAAAGCATATGAGACATCAGGATGAGTACATAGCATGGCGTACATGATAGATCCTACGGCTGAAGCATAAAGGATCTGATCCATGCGGTCTCTCTCCTCTCTAGAAGAGGGACCTTGAGTCTTCGAAAGACTCACACCATATGTCATCGGCAAAAATCCCTTCTTGGAGTTCTACATGGCAAATCGAAGTAATACCTTATCAATATATGTACTATGACTTAGGCCAAGCAATCTCTTAGATCTACCTCTATAAATCTGTATGCCTTTAATGCAGGATGCTTCACCTAAGTCCTTCATTGAGAAACAAGTCCTTAGCCAAGTATTGACAGACTGCAGCAAAGGGATGTCTTTTCCAATGAGTAGTATGTTATCCACATACAATATAAGGAACACAACTGCGCTCCCAACAACCTTCTTGTAGACACAAAGTTCATCTTCATTCTTGATGAAACCAAACTGTTTGTTTGCATCATCGAATCGAAGATTCCAGCTCCGAGAAGCTTGCTTTAGTCCATAAATGGACCTATGCAGCTTGCATACTCTGCCAGTATGCTGTGGATCTACAAAACCCTTAGGTTGTGTCATGTACACATCCTCGAGCAGGTTTCCATTTAGAAACGTGGTTTTGACATCCATTTGCTAGATCTCAAAATCGTGGTACGTTGCAATAGCAATAAGTCCATCCATGTCATATGACATCCATATGCTGAATGGATTTAAACATCGCTACTGGAGAAAAAGATTCATCATAGTCAATACCATGAATTTGCTTGAAACCTTTAGTTACCATGCGACCCTTATAAATAAGTCCATCTAAGTCAGTCATTTTCTTAAAAACCCACTTACACCCAATGGGTTTGACCCCTTCAGGTGGATCAACCAAAGTCCATACTTGGTTAGTGTACATGGATTCCATCTCGGATCTTTTGGCCTCTAGCCATTTCTCGGAATCTGGTCTCATCACAGCTTCCTGATAAGAGGTAGACTCATCCTCAATGAGCACAACACCATAATGGTAAGACAAGAGAAATGAATATCTCTCAGGCTGACGATGTACCCTATCAGACCTGCGAAGAGGTAGGTCTATATAAACTGGTTGTTATTCCTCAACTCCTTGTGGAACAACATCATCCACAACACTTTGTGGTTCCAGTTCAACTTCCATCGAGGCTTCATTGTTATTATACTTAGTTATTTGGCACCAATACAAGTAAGTATAATAACCAAAACAAATGCCTTTATTTATATACAAGAATATGATACAACGAGTCCATACATCAATCATCAAATGATTGACTCTAGGGCTCTAACTAACAATCTCCCACTAGCACTAGTGTCAATCAGTGTAGGCTCTAAGGCCTAATGATCTAGTGTGACCATCATGCTTTCTCTGTGCCAAAGCCTTGGTCAAGGGATCTGCGATGTTAGCCTCTGTGGGTACTCTGCAAATCTTCACATCTCCTCTCTCGAAAATTTCTCGAATGACATGGAAGAGCCGTAGTATGTGTTTGGTCCGCTGGTGTGAGCGAGGTTCCTTAGCCTGTGCTATTGCTCCATTGTTGTCACAATAGTGCTCTATGGGATCAGCAATGCTAGGAACCACCCCAAGCTCGGTAATGAACTTGCGGATCCAAACTCCCTCCTTTGTTGCTTCTGATGCAGCAATATACTTGGCCTCTGTCGTAGAATCAGCTACTGTGTCTTGCTTCGAACTCTTCCAGCTCACAGCACCACCATTTATGCAAAACACGAACCCTGACTGCGATCGATAATCGTCCTAGTCGGTCTGGAAGCTGGCATCACTGTAACCCTTTAAAGCTAGCTCGTCATCGGCTCCATATATCAAGAAATATTCTTTAGTTTTTCTTAAGTAATTAAGAATATTCTTGACCGCTATCCAGTGACTTTCACCTGGATCTGACTGGTATCTGCTCGTCATGCTCAAAGCATACGAGACATCAGGACGAGTACATAGCATGGCGCACATGATAGATCCTATGACTAAGGCATAAGGGATCTGATCCATGCGGTCTCTCTCCTCTCTAGAAGAGGGACCTTGAGTCTTCGAAAGACTCACGCCATGTGACATCGGTAGAAATCCCTTCTTGGAGTTCTGCATGGCAAACCGTAGGAGTACCTTGTCAATATATGTACTCTGACTTAGGACAAGCAACCTCTTAGATCTATCTCTATAGATCTGTATGCCTAGAATGCAGGATGCTTCACCTAAGTCTTTCATTGAGAAACAAGTCTCTAGCCAAGTCTTGACAGACTACAACAAGGGGATGTATTTCCCAATGAGTAGTATGCCATCCACATACATTATAAGGAAGACAACTGTGTTTCCTACAACCTACTTGTAGACACAAGGTTCATCTTCATTCTTGATGAAACCAAACTATTTGATTGCATCATTAAATCAAAGATTCTAGCTCCGAGAAGCTTGCTTTAGTCCATAAATGGACCTATACAACTTGCACACTCTGCTAGTATGTTGTGGATCTACAAAACCCTCAGGTTGTGTCATGTACACATCCTCAAGCAGGTTTCCATTCAGGAACGCAGTTTTGACATCCATCTGCCAGATCTCATAATCGTGGTACGCTACAATAGCAAGCATGATCCGAATGGACTTAACCATCGCTACTGGAGAAATGGTTTCATCATAGTCAATACCATGAATCTGCTTGAAACCTTTAGCTACCAAGCGACCCTTATAGATAAGTCCATCCATGTCAGTCTTTCTCTTAAAGACCCACTTACACCCAATGAGTTTGACCCCTTCAGGTGGATCAACCAAAGTCCATACTTGGTTAGTGTACATGGATTCCATCTCGGATCTCATGGCCTATAGCCATTTCTCGAAATCTGGTCTCATCACAACTTCCTGATAGGAGGTGGTCTCATCCTCTATGAGCATAATGTCATCATGGTCAGACAAGAGAAATGAGTATCTCTCAGGTTGACGACGTACCCTATCAGACCTGCGAAGACGTATGTCTACTTGAGCTGGTTGTGGTTCCTCAACTCCTTGTGGAACAACATCATCCACAACACTTTGTGGTTCCAGTTCACCTTCCATAAAGGCTTCAGTACTATGGTCCACATCTTGAACTTCTTCAAGATCGAACGTACTCCCACTAGTCTTTCTAGAAACAAAATCCCTTTCTAGAAATACCCCACTCTTAGCCACAACTACCTTGTGTTGACTGGAAATGTAGAAGTAATATCCCTTCGTTTCCTTGGGATATCCAATGAAATAGCAATTGTCGGATTTGTGTCCCAGTTTGTTCGAGACTTGACGTCTAACGTAAGCCTCACAACCCTAAATCCTCATAAAAGATACCTGGGCATCTCTCCTAGTCCATATCCTATATGGTGTCTTTATTATAACCTTAGATGGAACTCGGTTGAGAATGAAGGCTGCTGTGTCTAGAGCATAGCCCCAAAGATACATAGGAAGATCTGTGTGACTCATCATAGATCGTACCATATCTAATAAGGTATGATATCTCCTTTCGAATACACCATTCCACTATGGTGTTCCAGGAGGAGTGAGTTGTGATAGAATCCTACACTCAGCTAGATAGTCACGAAACTCATGGCTAAGGTATTCACTACCTCGATCTGATCGAAGTATCTTAACACTCTTGCCAAGCTAGTTTTGTACTTCATTCTTGAATTCTTTGAACTTTTCAAAGGATTCTGACTTCTGTGTCATCATATACACATAACCATATCTATTGAAGTCATCAGTAAATGTAATGAATTACTTATAACCACCTCTGGCAGCGACATTGAAAGGGCCACATACATCACTATGTATAAGACCTAACAAGTTAGTCGCTCTCTCACTGTATCCACTAAAGGGAGTCTTGGTCATCTTGCCTAGAAGGCATGACTCGCATGTCTCATATGATTCAAAATCAAATGAGTCCAGCAAACCATCCTTATGGAGCTGGGATAAGCGTTTGTCATTTATATGACCTAAGCGACAGTGCCAGATATAGGTTTGGTTCATATCATTTGACTTGAACCTTTTGGTACTTATGTTATAGATAGGGATTTGAAGGTCTAGAATATAGAGTCCGTTTATCAGAGGTGCACTACAATAGAACATATCATTTAAATAAACTGAACAACATTTGTTCTTTATTATAAATGAAAAATCTTTCTTGTCCAAACAAGAAATTGAAATTATGTTCTTAGTTAAAGAAGGCACATAACAACATTCATCTAATTCTAATACAAGCCCAGAAGTTAGAGATAGGTGATCAGTTCCTACAGCAACAACAGCAACTCGTTCTCCATTGCCTACGCGTAGGTTCAGCTCACCCTTCGTCAATGCCCTACTATTTCTCAGCGCCTGGACATTAGTACAAATGTGAGAAGCACATCCGGTATTTAATACCCATGATGAAGAAATAGATAGATTGACTTCTATAACATAGATACCTGAAGTGGAAGTCTCACTTCTCTTCTTCTTAAGATCTTCCAAGTACACTTTGCAGTTCCTCTTCCAGTGCCCGGTATGATCGCAGTGGAAGCAGGTAGCATCCTTATCGACCCCTCCTTTGGGTTTCGGTGCCTTGCCTTTCCCCTTGGCTTAGGACTTTCCCTTGCCTTTGGGCTTGCCCTTGCCCTTATGTTTCTGAACCATCAGAATAGAGTTGGGCTTAACCTTCTTAAGGTTGAGCTCAACAGTTCTTAACATGCTAAGCAGCTCGGGAAGTGGCTTGACTGCCCTGTCAATTTTGTTCATGTTGTAGTTCATGACAAACTGACTGTAGCTCTCAAGCAAGGACTACAAAATCAAGTCAGTGGCCACCTCTTGGCCAAGGGGAAATCCCGACCTCTGTAGGTTTTCTATATACCCAATCATTTTGAGTACATATGGGCCTACGGGAATCCCATCTTACATCTTGCACTGAAACAGTGCCTTAGAGATCTCGAATCTCTCGTGCCTCGCTTGTCCTTGATATAGTTGACGAAGATGTTCAACCATATCATAAGCGCCCATCAACTCGTGTTGCTTCTGAAGCTCAGAGTTCATGGTCACGAGCATAAGGCATGACACATCTAATGCGTCATCTTGATGCTTCTTGTAAGCATCACGGTCAGCTCGCGTGGCAGTGGCAGGAGGTGCCTCCGGAATGGGCTGCTCCAGAACGTACAGTTCACATTCTTGTGTGAGAACGATTCTCAGGTTCCTGTACCAGTCCAGGAAATTAGCTCCGTTGAGCTTGTCCTTCTCAAGGACAGAACGCAGGGAGAAAGAGTTCGCATTTGACGTCATGGTTATCTACAACAGAAAAATGCAGGAAAATAAATAAATATCATATTCTATTAATCATTTAATTAGACATTTAATTAAATGATTGTCCCACTAAATTCTATAATTCATGTGGGACAAGATCCACATTATACTACGTCTTGAGTTAGCTTTGGCTAAATCTCCTAAGACTTAGTATGATTGGTAGGAAACTAATTTACCAATTACATTTCTATGCAACTCTTGTTTATAGGATCAAGATCCGCATTTATATTAAAACTCGAGTTAGCTTTGGCTAATAAGCCCAAGAGTTAATATAAACATGATTTTAACCTATCTACCAACCATTGGAAAAATGCGTATAGTTAAACTCGATCCAATTGAGTTAACTAGTTACTCAATCTAATTGAGTTGTACTCTCCCATGAGTTGATAGGTGGGACCAAAATTGTCCCTCCGTACCCTACCAAGATAATATGTGTTGCTCTGCTTTGGCAGATTCAACAACAACATGTGATCGAGGTAGTGATAGGTATCACGGCATGGTAGGCATTACGAGTTGACGCGATTGAGATCTAATCTAATCGACGAGGTGTATCATATACGCGATTTAGATCTAATCTAATCGTTAGGGCGAATCATGTACGCAATTTAGATCTAATCTATTGTTAAGGCGTTAATTAATTACTATTCTAGCATGCATCACATATACACACACAAGCAATTAATTACATATTTTGTGATTGGTCATGGCACTACTACGATCTTCTCAAGCCAATGAGAAGATCGGATGGTCAACCTAAGGTCAACTGCTTCTCAAGCTCCTTCCTTTGTCCATCTTGTGTTGCTCGCACCCTCCTCATAACTCCGTCTCTAGTGGATCTTCCACCGCTCCAATTTGTACATTACAAAGGTGAAACTCGAGTTACATTCGAGTCTAAACTATTTAAAACAGGAATATAAAAATAGGAAAGGCACGACGCGCAGGTCGCGTATCATATGCAACACGCACATCACAGAAAATGGCACGCATGCTATAATATGAATTACAACACAAATTTCCAATCTAATTGGGTCTTTTGGGCCATGACCATCACAAAATAATACATAATTCTAAATTATGTAATTTTTATAAATTTCTGTAATTTTTCTTACAATTTTTATTATTAAAAATTCCCGGCGATCCCGTTTAGCGATTTTCGGGCGCAATCGCGGAACGAAGCCCCTTGCGGGGTCAGGGGCAGCACCCCTACCCGTGACATAACTATCACGAGTGTTCCTAAGCGATCCTACAGCGTCTTAGTCCGCTGTCCAAAAATGATTTGGGGCGAAACCTTACCGTTTCGAAAATATTTTCTCGGTAGTCGAAGCTTACAAGTGTCTAAACACTTGTTCATCGCTTCTACGCGAAAAATACCCATAAAAATACCAAAAATCATAAATTCACAGAAAGTTACAGATATGTAATTTTCATAAAAATACAAATTAAGACTCATACTCACTTCGCGCGTGACTCTAATACCACTGTTGGATTTTTCGGGCCGCAAAAATCGCTTTTTGCATTGCGGAAACCCCGAAACCCCCATGACACGGATCCGTGCGAAGATTAAAATTTCGTATAACTTCAAATATGAGTTTTCTAACTTAGATCTAAACTAGATCTACAAAGGAGAAGAGCTTTACCCTTGATGCGAAGCCCTTCGCTTAATCCCGCTCGTCCAAAGTTCGCCGGATCTCGAGAGTGTCAAAGTAGACACTCCTCTATGTGTATCCACACAAGCAAGAGATGGAGAGACCAAACAAAAAGGTGTGCTAGCACCTTTTTAGGGTTTGTCCATGGGAGGAGAGGGAGAGAAGAGAAGATCTTGAGGAAGAAGATGATTTGAATGAAAAATCAATTCAAGGTTGTAACTCCACAAGTGGTCGACTTCCTTTCAAAAAGGTTTATATACTCCATGGAATTTCAAGAGTCAAAAACTCTTGATCTTCCTAATGAGGTGGCACACACATGTGCTAGCCTTGATGATGTGGCACATCACCATTAGCCACTTAATGCCAAGTCACCAATGAGGTGGCAAAAGGTCATATCAAACTTGACCCTTCATCTTCCTCTCAAGTCAAGTCAAACTTGACCACTCTCTCCCTTGGTTGATCTAATCTAACCATTGGTTCAAGTCAATTTTAATTTAATGAATCTCTATTCATTGAATTAAATCAATTAAATGAGTCTAAGTCCAAATTAGACTCACTTAACACATGAACCAAATTAAGTCCAACTCAATTAGCTCAATTTGGATTACTCTTAATCCAATTTGGTTCATCACATGAATCTAATCCTTTAGGTTCATCAAATGAACCTAATCTCCATCTAATTACCCTATGTATGCGACCCTATAGGTTCTTATAATGTTGGCAATGCTCCTAAACCCATTTAGATGTTGGTTAGCCCTAGGAAAACGTACCGGTTCCACTGTACAAAATTTTTTTGTACAAGTGTCGAACCTTTCCTTAAATAACCTATTGTGTTCTTTAGAAATTAAATTAGGAATCGCAGATGGAACTTAACATCATTGATTCCAAATTTAACTTATCTGTTCTTAATGGTTTAGATTTGAATCGCAAGCGGAACTTAACACTATTGATTCAAATCTACCTAAGTTATTAATTCCATAAATATTAATTTCCAAAATTGGCTTCCAGGACTGCATGGCGAGGCACATGGCCTTCTTGGATATGGGAGCAACCACCACCGCCTAGGCAAAGCCTTTTAAGGAAAGCTAATATTTATTTCCTTAAATAACTCTAGGTTAACCAAAAGGAACAATCGAATCACAAATTCGAAAAAGAAGAAAACACAAACTCGAAAAAAACTATTTCGAAAACTCTAGAATCATATGCCTCTTGTGTTTGGTATTTCCAAAAATAACTATACAAAGAAAACTAGTATGATGCGGAAAACAATTACTAGTTATACCTTCCTTTGTATGCAAAAATAACCTCTTGATCTTCTACCGTATTCCTCTTCTTATCTCGGACGTTGTGTGGACAACGATCTTTCGAGATGAGAACTACCAAGCTCCTTCTTCTTCCTTCTAGGTTTCGGCCACCACAATTCTCCAAGAGAAGTAGAGGTCCGGCCACCACCACCAAGCTCCAAGGGATGCAAGAAACAAAAACTCCTTTCTCTCCTTCTTCTCCTAGCTAGAACCGGCCACCATCAAGAGCTCCAAGAGGGGTTGCCGCCGCCCATAAGAAGAAGAGAAGAGGGAGAAGCTAGGGCCGACCACTAAGGAGGAAAAGCGAGGAGAAGAATAATAGAGTTGTTCGTTATGAAGACACCTCTACCCCCTCTTTTATAATCCTTGGTCTTGGCAAATAAGGAAATTTAAATAATAACTTCCTTAATTCTTTTTCCATGAAAAGGAAAAAATTTAATTAATTAAAATCAAATTTCTTTTCTTAATTTCAATGGCCGGCCACACTAAAAATCTCTAAGCAAATAAAATTTTAAACACAAATTAAAACTTCCTTATTTGCTTCCGGAAATTTATAAAAATTTCTCCAATAATTTTTCCCTTCATGGTGGATTATAAAAAGGAAATTTTATAAATTAAAATCTTTCTTTTAAACATGTGGATGATTTTCATAAGGGAAAGTTATCTCTAAAAATTAAAATCTTCTTTCAATCTACAAATAAGGAAAGATATCAAATATTTTCTTAATCTTTTGTAGAAGCTTATAAAAGAGAATATTTAATTTTTAAACTCTTTTTTAAATCATGAACATGGTTAAAAAAGGAAAGTTTTCTCAAAATTAAAATCTACCTTTCAATCTACAAATAAGGAAAGATTTCAAATCTTTTCTTAATCTTTTGTAGAAAGCTATAAAAGGAAAGACTTAAATTTTAAACTCTCTTTTAAAACCATGGAATCCACATAAGAAAAATTTATAAATAAAATCCTTTTTAATATGATGTGGTCGGCCACCTAAGCTTGGGCTCCAAGCTATTGGCCGACCACCTTAAGGCTCAACCTTTAGGCTTGGCCGGCCCTAAGCTTGAGCTTCAAGCTTGGCTTGGCCGGCCCCTATTGGTTGGGTAAGAAGGTGGGTATGTTGTGAGTATAAATCTCTATATACAAGAGGCTATGATAGGGACCGAGAGGAGAAATTGGTTTTGGTCTCCCGATGAGACTAAGCATCCCGTGTTCGCCCCGAACACATAACTTAATTTCATCAATAATAATTCATTCCACGAAAGAACTATTATTGAACTACCGCACCAATCCCAAATTACATTTTGGGCTCCTTCTTATTATGAGTGTGTTAGTCTCCCTGTGTTTAAGATGTCGAATGTCCACTAATTAAGTGAGTTACTGACAACTCATTTAATTAATATCTTAGTCCAAGAGTAGTACCACTCAACCTTATCGTCATGTCGGACTAAGTCCACCTGCAGGGTTTAACATGACAATCCTTATGAGCTCCTCTTGGGGACATTATCAACCTAGATCACTAGGACACAGTTTCCTTTTATAATCAACAACACACACTATATGTGATATCATGTCCCAACTTATCGGGCTTATTGATTTATCGAACTAAATCTCACCCATTGATAAATTAAAGAAATGAATATCAAATATATGTGCTTGTTATTATATTAGGATTAAGAGCAGACACTTCCATAATAACTGAGGTCTTTGTTCCTTT
Source organism: Zingiber officinale (assembly GCF_018446385.1). Lineage (NCBI taxonomy): Eukaryota > Viridiplantae > Streptophyta > Magnoliopsida > Zingiberales > Zingiberaceae > Zingiber > Zingiber officinale. Next base: position 61,406,405 of record NC_055998.1, read on the forward strand.
ATAAAGTCAGCATAAAAGAAACGACCTCTTAATGGTCCTGCTCAATACATTCTAAGTGTACTAGTGTAATTATATAGTTAAGATAAACTAATACCTAATTACACTACGACCTTCCAATGGTTTGTTCCTTTCCATCTTGGTCATGAGCTACTATTTTTAATTTATAAAGAACCGATAACACGATCTTCTGTGTGTGATACCACACACTATGTTATCTACAATATAAATTAATTGAACATCTACATTTGGTATATATAAATGTAGACACTTGACCAATGTGATTCTTATAAATGTTTATACAAAAGCTAGGCTTTTAGTATACTCTCCAACATTAGAAGCATAAGTAATGAGCGGTATCTAGCAACACATAATTACTACCCAAGTTATAAGAATGTTGAGATCCAACATCACCTTGTGACTACTAATTGTGACTCCTCACAATATATGATAAGTGTCCTTCTATCCTTGACATCTAGATTAATCAATATGAGGCATAGACCGTGTTATCCTCTAATCAATCTAAATCTTGAATTCCAAGTAGACTCACTCAATCAAATGAGCTCAATATCTCACATTGACTCATTTAGGCATGGTCATGCACTTAGTGGTCTCACTCTATCAAAAATATCGATGTTACTCCCGTCATATAGGAGGGATAGATCCCATCTACATCACTCACATCCCTCTGCATAATTCGTTATATACCCAGTAATCGCCTTTATAGTCCACCCAGTTACGAGTGACGTTTGACGAAACCAAAGTACGTAACTCCTTATGTAGGGAACCATGGTGACTTCAGGTCCAAGGACTAGTAGTCATACTAATAGTCACATGAGAATGTATATGACACTCATATAACGATCCATGATACTTTCTTATGGCGGGTCATTCAGTATACATTCTCTAATGCATACCCATGTGTCAACTTGATATCTCCATATCCATGACTTATGAGATCAAGTCATCGAGTTGACCAACATTCTAGTCTCGTCGCATTAACATTGTCCCTGAATGTTAATACTTGACTAGGAATGATTAAGAGTTGTATTCCCTATGTCATCTCACTATCGATTCAACCAATCGATTGATATAGGTAAAAACCTTCTACACAAGGACGCTATTATACTTAGTTATTTAGCACCAATACAAGTAAGTATAATAACCAAAACAAATGCCTTTATTTATATACAAGAATATGATACAAATGAGTTCATACATCAATCATCAAATGATAGACTCTAGGGCTCTAACTAACAATCTCCCACTAGCACTAATGTCAATCAGCGTAGGCTCTAAGGCCTAATGACCTAGTGTGACCATCATGCTTTCTCTGTGCCAAAGACATGGTCAAGGGATTTGCGATGTTAGCCTCTGTGGGTACTCTGCAAATCTTCACATCTCCTCTCTCAATAATTTCTCGAATGAGATGGAAGTGCCGTAGTATGTGTTTGGTCCGCTGGTGTGAGCGAGGTTCCTTAGCCTGTGCTATTGCTCCATTGTTGTCACAATAGAGCTCTATGGGATCAGCTATGCTAGGAATCACCCCAAGCTCGGTAAAGAACTTGCGGATCCAAACTGCCTCCTTTGCTGCTTCTGATGCAGCAATATATTCGGCCTCTGTCGTAGAATCAGCTTCTGTGTCTTGCTTCTAACTCTTCCAGCTCACAACACCACCATTTATGCAAAACACGAACCTTGACTGTGATTGATAATCATCCTGGTCGGTCTGGAAGCTGGCATCCTTGTAACCCTTTACAGCTAGCTTGTCATCGCCTCCATATATCAAGAAATATTCTTTAGTCCTTCTTAAGTACATAAGAATATTCTTGACCACTATCCAGTGACTTTCTCCTGGATATGACTGGTATCTACTCATCATGCTCAAAGCATACGAGACATCAGGACGAGTACATAGCATGACGTACATGATAGATCCTATGGCTGAGGCATAAGGGATCTGATCCATGCGGTCTCTCTCCTCTCTAGAAGTGGGACCTTGAGTCTTCAAAAGACTTACGCCATGTGACATCGGTAGAAATCCCTTCTTGAAGTTTTGCATGGCAAACCGTAGGAGTACCTTGTCAATATATGTACTCTAACTTAGGCCAAGCAACCTCTTAGATCTATCTCTATAGATCTGTATGCCTATAATGCAAGATGTTTCACCTAAGTCCTTCATTGAGAAACAAGTCCCTAGCTAAGTCTTAACAGACTACAGCAAAGGGATGTATTTCCCAATGAGTAGTATGTCATCCACATACAATATAAGGAAGACAACTGTGTTTCCTACAACCTTCTTGTAGACACAAGGTTCATCTTCATTTTTGATGAAACCAAACTATTTGATTGGATCATCGAATCGAAGATTCCAGCTCCGAGAAGCTTGCTTTAGTCCTGTAACGGCCGCCCTCCCTGCAAACCCTAAGGGATGGGGCTACGATACTCTATGTACAAATTTTTCTTTTTAAAACAGCGGAAGACTTAAAATAATTTTCTTAGTTTAATAAAAACTTTTCTTTTGTTTTCCTTTTCATCAAATCCGAACTACACTATCATGGCCTCAATAACATGATATCAAAATTAGTAGAAACATAACATCAAGTCACACATACGGTACTACAATTCATGATACCAAAGCGTAGTTCTTTAAATGTTTTTAAAGCATGTTCTTATTTGGTTGCCTAGCCACTGCCACACACATCTCCTTGCCTCTCCTGCTGCTCCTCTAGCTCATCCAGCTTTTTCCTTTATCTGTGGTACAAGGACAGAAAGCTGTGAGCACTCATGGTTCAGTAAGTTCCTTTCCTACTCACTAAAACCGAAAATCATGGTATAATCAAAGAATGTCTCAACATGGCATCATTTCAACTAGTCATGACATAATGTAACATACTCTTTTAAGCATATCATGCAACATGAAGAAATCATAACTAGTCATGGCATATCATAGTGTAAAGCATAGCATGAAGCATAACATAATCGTATCTAATCATGGCATATCGTCATAAGGAGTCATGGCATATCATACACATGGACATATCATGGAACATAACATAATCATATCTAACCATGGCATATCATAAATCATCATAAGGTATATGCAATATGATTTTGAAAAACATGTATCCGAAAAACATGTGTATGTCTCATGATCTTTAAAACCATTTCTTCTTACATAAATACTTGAACATAATCTCAACTTAAAGGGGATCCCGGCTATGTACCACTTACATATTGCGCGCAACCTATGTAGGTCCAAGGTAGCAAGTCTTGAACCCTACAAGGCAAACATACTAGGCCCGAGTCTTACTCCATCGACCTAGGGGCACATAGGAGGCCATCCCTAACGAGGCCCGAGTCTCATTCCATCGACCCCGGGGCGCTTATGGAGCCCACCCTTGGTACAAGCCATATAAAGTAAAGTACATGTCATACTTATACATATCATACATCATAAAAGCATGCATCACTTAAGCACACATCATATCATAAAAGTATACATCACTTAGGCACACATCATGTCATAAAAGTATGCATCACTTAGGCATACATCATATCATAAAGGTATGCATCACTTAGGAATACATCATGTCATAAAGGTATGCATCACTTAGGTATACATCATATCATAAAAGTATGCATCACTTAGGCATACATCATGTCATAAAAATATGCATCACTTAGGCATACATCATATCATAAAGGTATGCATCACTTAGGCATACATCATGTCATAAAGGTATGCATCACTTAGGCATACATCATACCATAAAAGTATGCATCACTTAGGGATACATCATATCATAACAATATGCATCACTTAGGCATAGATCATAAAAACATGCATATCTTAAGCATAAAGCATATCATCAAGCATGCATAATTTAACCACATAGCATATCATGAAAGCATGCATATTTTTAAGCACTAAACATAGCATCAAAGCATGCATAATTTAACCACATATCTTAACATAAGCATGCATATTTTCAGCTCATATCATATCATCAAAGCATGTAAAATTTACCCACATATCATAACATAAAGCATGCATATTTTGAACTCATAACATATCGTAGAAATTCTCATCTTGTATAGCTCACAAGCATACATGTCTAAGCATAAAAGTGTATCATGTGCTCATCCAATCATAAGGAACAATGTAACATGATTAATTTGGGTACTAAGCTTCCTAATCCCTTGGGTTCTTATCTTGGCCGAAACCCTCTTAGGTGCCAATTTAGGTTTTATACAACATCCAAGCATGTAGAACCTAATTCATCCACATATCATTTTCATAGGAAGTATTATAAACAAGATTTACTTGGACTCTAAGTTCTCCAAGTCCTTAAACCTCATTTGGCCGAACCTTAACAAGTGTGAAACAAGGTTCTAGATGACATAAAGCATGGAAACCTTAACCATATTTATAGCATTTGTTTCAAGGAATATGGTAAGCACAATTGAGTTAGTTCCTAAATCCTTTAAGCCCTTAAAATTATGTCATGGCCGAAACTTACAAGTACTCATTTAGGTTTTCAAGCAAGCATACAAGCATGTGAACTTACTCTAACATCATGTATAAATTTATAAATGGCCTCATACAAGTGGTCATGGCCAAAACTTCCCTTAGCATCAATTTAAGTCACTAACAACATATAGCATGTGAACTTTTAGCTTTCTACATTTCATATTTCATGGAGAGTGACATGAGCATGTTCAATGTAAGTTCTAGGGTTTCTAAGGCATGTATCCCTTCATGGCTGAGACTTTAAGGTGTCCATTTGAATCATAGTTAAATATATAAGCATGTGAACACAATCAACATGTTATCTAAATTTCATAAGAAACATCTTTAACACATGAGGTGTAAATTTTAAGGTTTCTAGGTCTTTAAACCCTACATGGCCGAACCTCATCAAGCATGGAATTTGTTCAAATGGCATAAAAGCATAGAAAGCCATAACACAATTCATAACATGTATAAAAGTCAAGCACTATAAGCATACATTTAAATTGTGTCTTAGGTTTCCTAGGTTTTTCCTTTCTTTATCTCATAGCATATGTTTGGCCGAAACCTTCCAAGTCTTTAAACTAGGTTTTAGGTGGCCTAAAGTATGGAAAACCTAAACAAGTTTTATGGAAAAAATATCAAAGAAACTATACATATAAATTTGGTTCACGAACAAGCTAGGACCCTTGTGGTCATAATTATCATATATCATGTAACCAATTTTCCTATACTCTAATTAAGCATGGGAGCATCAAGCAACTTTCATATCTTATTGTCATGGAGGTTTAGAGCATGTTAAAAATCTGTTTAAGCTATTCTAAACCATCCATCTTACCATGGCCGAAACATTAAAAGTTATGTTCATGAGTTTCTATCAACATACAAGCATGCAACTCTTTAAGAAACTCTATATTCTATCATATAAACATGGTGAGTTTAAATTCAAAGTCTTCCTAACCCTAAACCCTTCCTTGGCCGAAACTTGTGAGTGGGGTACTTTTGGTTCCAAGTAACCTTCAAGTATGAAAACAATAATGGATCCTTAACCATTTATTTAGAGGGTTTTGTGCAAGTTAGGTAAACAAATAAATTCCCTAGCCCATATAAAACCTTCTTGGCCAAAACTATAGGGTTAGGGACATCTCTAATCCAGCATCACATATATATAAAAATATGAGAGAAAACCTTCTTACAAAGCATAGAAAAATTATCATGAATCAAGGCTTATATTAAACATTCCTAGAATCAACAAGTCCTTTCTTTGGCCGAATTTTCACAACTTTGTTTCTAGGTTTTAAAATCTCATAAAATCCAAAAACACATTAAAACCACTTGTACCACAGGTGAGGGGATACTTACATCCTTTTCGCTTGTGGTTCTAAAGTGTGGTGATGGAAGAAAGGGTCTCTTCTTCTTGTTCTCCTCCTTTGATTTCCCTTGGTAGCCTTCCTTGTATCCTAGGAGGAACCTTGTTTTGGGGGCCGAAAATGGAGGAGAGGGGGCTGAGGCTCTCGGTGGTGGAGAGGAGAGAATGAGAGAAAAGAGAGAAAAATAAAATCTTCTCTTTACATGCTCCCTTTTATGTTAAGGGGAAAAAGGTAGCAAAATTGGTTTTTGCTTTCCTTCTCCCTTAGCCCCTTTTTTTTCCATTTTCTTTTTATTTTATTTATTTATTTTTTCTCCTCATTCATGATGAAACAAGGGGGAATGAATCCCCTTAATTGTCCTCTTTAAGTCACGGCAAAGGGAGAGGAAGAGGGAGAGAAAAGGTGGAAGGCAAGTTGCCTTTCTCTTGCTCTTTTCTTGCTTTCTTTTGGCTAGCTTTTACTCTCATCCTTATCATGAGTTTTCCTCCTTTGCTATCAATATATTATTCCTATCTCAACTAGTTATTACCCATTAATCCTATCATTTACATCATGAGAGGTTCAAGGTTCAAATCCTTGACCACTCCCTATTTTTATTTCTTTTTATTTTTGGTTCAACATTCTACTAATATTTTTCTAAGGCAAGTTCATCATTCTCATATTTATCTTAAAAGCTTAGTGGGAGTTACAGTACCCCGTACCTCATAAAAAGTTCATCCTCGAACTTTAAAATAGCTCCGGGTACTTTTGTTTCATATCGTCCTCGCGTTCCCATGTGGCTTCTTCAAATCGTTGATTCCGCCATAGAACCTTTACTAAGGGTATTTTTTTGTTCCTTAACCTCTTGACTTCTCGGTCCAAGATCTGAATAGGTCTACTTTCGTAACTTAGGTCCTCTTGAACCTGTACCGACTGTGGCTCAATTACTTGATCTGTGCTGGGAGTACACTTCTTGAGCATCGATACATGGAACACATTGTGAATAGCTGCCATGTATGGAGCTAGTTCTAGTCTGTATGCAACTTGGCCCACTCTTTCTAAAATCCGGTATGGTCCTACGTATCGTGGGCTTAACTTGCTCCTCTTTCCGAACCTCATTATCCCTTTCATGGGGGATACCTTAAGGAATATCAAATCTCCGATGTTGAATTCTAGCGGCCTGCACCGTTTATCGGCATAATTCTTCTGCCGACTCTGAGCAGTTTCTATTCGTTGGTGGATCTTCTGTATAACTCGGGTGTTGTATGAGCTTCTTCCAGTATTTTCCTTCGCAACTCTGGGTCCTCTGGAATGCATAACTGATCCCTGAGGTATAATATCCCGTTGTCCGCGATACGGAACCCGTCATTCTTTCCTTCCAAAGTCTCTTGTTTGATTCTCTGGAGGTTTTGGTCACTGGTTTGCTTTTCCAGTATACTCTCAAATAATGTCGGTGTTATGGTGAGGGTAGAATGTCGCCCGGACATAGTTTCGACCCAAGGATACGAAACACGTCTCGGTTCCTCGATGGATTCCCATATTGGTTCGTTTCCAACATTAAGTAAAACTTTAGCATATTGATTGAAATTAGGTAGCTGACCTGAGACGATGGCAGAGGCGTTCGCCACGTCATCCTGAGCGAAAGAGTAGACTCTGGCATTGGTCATAGTGGGAGGGGCCTCCAATCTTCCTTGGCTGATTGAAGTCCCTTCTTTGGCAGTATGCATCTGGTGAAGCTGTGCAGGGGTACTCCTATTCTGGTTGTTCTGCGGAGGTAATGCCTGAGACTGAGTAGGGCAATTTCTTGCCAAATGACCTTCCTTTCCGTAGTTGTAGTACTTTCTGGTGCTTAGGAGACATACTCCAGAATGCATCTTTCCACATGTGGCACACTGAGGGTACTTGGTTTGCTTATTGGCCGAACCACCTTTTGTGTTGTTCCACTGTTTCCTCTTTCCACCTGAGTTTCCTTTCCAGCCGGTTATGGTATTGTGCGATTTTTGTCCTCCGGTCAGTGCTTGGTTCTCACCCTCGTTCATTGCTTTCTGGTAGTGCTCGGTAATCAGGGCACTGCTGACTATCTCCTCTGCAGTCTGCGGTCTATTAACTCCGCCAGCTATGTTCAGAGCTATCTCGGGTCGGAGCATCTTTAACATTAACCGGACCCTTTCTTTTTCAGTACTGATCAGTTCTGGGCATAGACGTGCTAGGCGGTTGAACTTCTTGACGGCTTCGTTAACTGACAGATCACCTTGCCGGAACTCAGTGAACTCGTCATAGTGCTTGTTGGTCACTTGCATATGGAAGAATTCTTCTAAGAACTCTGTCTCAAAATCCGTCCACTACATCTGGTTTATTTGTCTTTTCGCCTTTACTCGGTCCCACCACATCCGGGCATCTCCAGTAAGGCAGAACGACGCGCATTTGACCTTCTCGTGTTCAGGCCAGTCCAGTAGTTCCATTATGCACTCCACGGTCTTGAGCCAGGCTTGCGCATCCCATGGTTCGCAGTTTCCCAAGAAGGCTTCCGGCTTAAGCCTTTGCCACTGAATCAAATAGGCCTCTTGTCGGACCATCGGAGTAGGGGCTGCCGGGGGCACTGGCGCGGCTGTAGGTATAACCGGTAGTGTATTCTGATTTGCCGGTGGGGTAACTGGGTTGCCTTGCTGACCCATTAAGGTAGTGATCAGCTGTTGTTCTGTGATCTGACGCTGGAGGTCTGTGACTACCTGTGTCAGGTCTGGTGGAGTCACTGTCCCCTCGGTTCGGCCATTGCGTGTCCTAACCATGTTTATCTAAATAATGACAAACAGACTAGTGTAAGTGGTTATCGTTTTTTTTTTTAGCCAATCTAACTTACTGTTTTGTTTATATCTATTTGTTCTGGTATTATTCCTAACCTACTAATATGTAATCCTAATCTAAATTATAACTAAAAGCATAGAATAAAGCATCAAACATAAGCAAGCAAAACATGAAACTAAAGCATAAGCAACATAAGGAAAAATAAAGAATAGAGTGACAAACAATATAACATAAGGAAATAAAACATAAGCAATATTGCAAAGAAAATAAAGCATAGGCAATATAACAAGGAAGAAAAATAAAGCATAAGTCATATAACATGAAACTAAGCATAAGCATATAACAAGAAAATTAAGCATAAACATTCTTACATGGAGCGGCAGGTCGGAGGCTTGATGTGTGTGTAGTGAGCTGGCAAAAACCTGGCTCTGATACCAACCTGTAACGCCCACCCTCCCTGGTAACCCTAAGGGACGGGGCTACGATACTCTATGTACAAATTTTTCTTTTTAAAACAGCGGAAGACTTAAAATAATTTTCTAAGTTTAATAAAAGCTTTTCTTTTGTTTTCCTTTTCATCAAATCCGAACTACACTATCATGGCCTCAATAACATGATATCAAAATTAGTAGAAACATAACATCAAGTCACACATACGGTACTACAATTCATGATACCAAAGCGTAGTTCTTTAAAAGTTTTTTAAGCAGGTTCTTATTTGGTTGCCTAGCCACTGCCACACACATCTCCTTGCCTCTCCTGCTGCTCCCCTAGCTCATCCAGCTTTTTCCTTTATCTGTGGTATAAGGACAGTAAGCTGTGAGCACTCATGGCTCAGTAAGTTCCTTTCCTACTCACTAAAATCGAAAATCATGGTATAATCAAAGAATGTCTCAACATGGCATCATTTCAACTAGTCATGACATAATGTAACATACTCTTTTAAGCATATCATGCAACATGAAGAAATCATAACTAGTCATGGCATATCACAGCGTAAAGCATAGCATGAAGCATAACATAATCGTATCTAATCATGGCATATCGTCATAAGGAGTCATGGCATATCATACACATGGACATATCATGGAACATAACATAATCATATCTAACCATGGCATATCATAAATCATCATAAGGTATATGCAATATGATTTTGAAAAACATGTATCTGAAAAACATGTGTATGTCTCATGATCTTTAAAACCATTTCTTCTTACATAAATACTTGAACATAATCTCAACTTAAAGGGAATCCCGGCTATGTACCACTTACATATTGCGCGCAACCTATGTAGGTCCAAGGTAGCAAGTCTTGAACCCTACAAGGCAAACATACTAGTCCCGAGTCTTACTCCATCGACCTAGGGGCACTTAGGAGCCAATCCCTAACGAGGCCCGAGTCTCATTCCATCGACCCCGGGGCGCTTATGGAGCTCACCCTTGGTACAAGCCATATAAAGTAAAGTACATGTCATACTTATACATATCATACATCATAAAAGCATGAATCACTTAAGCACACATCATATCATAAAAGTATGCATCACTTAGGCATATATCATGTCAAAAAAGTATGCATCACTTAGGCATACATCATATCATAAAGGTATGCATCACTTAGGCATACATCATGTCATAAAGGTATGCATCACTTAGGCATACATCATACCATAAAAGTATGCATCACTTAGGCATACATCATGTCATAAAAATATGCATCACTTAGGCATACATCATATCATAAAGGTATGCATCACTTAGGCATACATCATGTCATAAAGGTATGCATCACTTAGGCATACATCATACCATAAAAGTATGCATCACTTAGGCATAGATCATAAAAACATGCATATCTTAAGCATAAAGCATATCATCAAGCATGCATAATTTAACCACATAGCATATCATGAAAGCATGGATATTTTTAAGCACTAAACATAGCATCAAAGCATGCATAATTTAACCATATATCATAACATAAGCATGCATATTTTCAGCTCATATCATATCATCAAAGCATGTAAAATTTACCCACATATCATAACATAAAGCATGCATATTTTGAACTCATAACATATCGTAGAAATTCTCATCTTGTATAGCTCACAAGCATACATGTCTAAGCATAAAATTGTATCATGTGCTCATCCAATCATAAGGAACAATGTAACATGATTAATTTGGGTACTAAGCTTCCTAATCCCTTGGGTTCTTATCTTGGCCGAAACCCGCTTAGGTGCCAATTTAGGTTTTAAACAACATCCAAGCATGTAGAACCTAATTCATCCACATATCATTTTCATAGGAAGTATTATAAACAAGATTTACTTGGACTCTAAGTTCTCCAAGTCTTTAAACCTCATTTGGCTGAACCTTAACAAGTGTGAAACAAGGTTCTAGATGACATAAAGCATGGAAACCTTAACCATTTTTATAGCATTTGTTTCAAGGAATATGGTAAGCACAATTGAGTTAGTTCCTAAATCCTTTAAGCCCTTAAAAGTATGTCATGGCCGAAACTTACATGTACTCATTTAGGTTTTCAAGCAAGCATACAAGCATGTGAACTTACTCTAACATCATGTATAAATTTATAAATGGCCTCATACAAGTGGTCATGGCCGAAACTTCCCTTAGCATCAATTTAAGTCACTAACAACATATAGCATGTGAACTTTTAGCTTTCTACATTTCATATTTCATGGAGAGTGACATGAGCATGTTCAATGTAAGTTCTAGGGTTTCTAAGGCATGTATCCCTTCATGGCCGAGACTTTAAGGTGTCCATTTGAATCATAGTTAAATATATAAGCATGTGAACACAATCAACATGTTATCTAAATTTCATAAGAAACATCTTTAACACATGAGGTGTAAATTTTAAGGTTTCTAGGTCTTTAAACCCTACATGGCCGAACCTCATCAAGCATGGAATTTGTTCAAATGGCATAAAAGCATAGAAAGCCATAACACAATTCATAACATGTATAAAAGTCAAGCACTATAAGCATACATTTAAATTGTGTCTTAGGTTTCCTAGGTTTTTCCTTTCTTTATCTCATAGCATATGTTTGGCCGAAACCTTCCAAGTCTTTAAACTAGGTTATAGGTGGCCTAAAGTATGGAAAACCTAAACAAGTTTTATGGCAAAAATATCAAAGAAACTATACATATAAATTTGGTTCACAAACAAGCTAGGACCCTTGTGGTCATAATTATCATATATCATGTAACCAATTTTCCTATACTCTAATTAAGCATGGGAGCATCAAGCAACTTTCATATCTTATTGTCATGGAGGTTTTGAGCATGTTAAAAATCTGTTTAAGCTATTCTAAACCATCCACCTTACCCTGGCCGAAACATTAAAAGTGATGTTCATGAGTTTCTAGCAACATACAAGCATGCAACTCTTTAAGAAACTCTATATTCTATCATATAAACATGGTGAGTTTAAATTCAAATTCTTCCTAACCCTAAACCCTTCCTTGGCCGAAACTTGTGAGTGGGGTACTTTTGGTTCCAAGTAACCTTCAAGTATGAAAACAATAATGGATCCTTAACCATTTATTTAGAGGGTTTTGTGCAAGTTAGGTAAACAAATAAATTCCCTAGCCCTTATAAAACCTTTTTGGCCGAAACTCTAGGGCTAGGTACATCTCTAATCTAGCATCACATATATATAAAAATATGAGAGAAAACCTTCTTACAAAGCATAGAAAAATTATCATGAATCAAGGCTTATATTAAACATTCCTAGAATCAACAAGTCCTTTCTTTGGCCGAATTTTCACAACTTTGTTTCTAGGTTTTAAAATCCTCATAAAATCCAAAAACACATTAAAACCACTTGTACCACAGGTGAGGGGATACTTACATCCTTTTCGCTTGTGGTTCTAAAGTGTGGTGATGGAAGAAAGGGTCTCTTCTTCTTGTTCTCCTCCTTTGATTTCCCTTGGTAGCCTTCCTTGTCTCCTAGGAGGAACCTTGTTTTGGGGGCCAAAAATGGAGGAGAGGGGGCTGAGGCTCTTGGTGGTGGAGAGGAGAGAATGAGAGAAAAGAGAGAAAAATAAAATCTTCTCTTTACATGCTCCCTTTTATGTTAAGGGGAAAGAGGTAGCAAAATTGGTTTTTGCTTTCCTTCTCCCTTAGCCCCTTTTTTTTCCATTTTCATTTTATTTTATTTATTTATTTGTTCTCCTCATTCATGATGAAACAAGGGGGAATGAATCCCCTTAATTGTCCTCTTTAAGTCACGGCAAAGGGAGAGGAAGAGGGAGAGAAAAGAAGGAAGGCAAGTTGCCTTTCTCTTGCTCTTTTCTTGCTTTCTTTTGGCTAGCTTTTACTCTCATCCTTATCATGAGTTTTCCTCCTTTGCTATCAATATATTATTCCTATCCCAACTGTTTATTACCCATTAATCCTATCATTTACATCATGAGAGGTTCAAGGTTCAAATCCTTGACCACTCCCTATTTTCATTTCTTTTTATTTTTGGTTCAACATTCTACTAATATTTTTCTAAGGCAAGTTCATCATTCTCATATTTATCTTAAAAGCTTAGTGGGTGTTACAATTCCACTGTGGGGTTCTAGGAGGAGTGAGTTGAGTTAGAATCCCACGCTTAGGTAGATAGTCACAAAACTCATGGCTAAGGTATTCACCACCTCGATCTGATTGAAGTATCTTAATACTCTTGCCAAGCTGGTTTTGTACTTCATTCTTGAATTATTTGAACTATTCAAAGGATTCTGACTTATGTGTCATCATATACACATAACCATATCTACTGAAGTCTTCAGTAAATGTATTGAAGTACTTATAATCACCTCTGGCAGCGACATTGAAAGGGCTACATACATCACTATGTATAAGACCTAACAAGTTAGTCGCTCTCTCACTGTGTCCACTAAAGGGAGTCTTGGTCATCTTTCCTAGAAGGCATGACTCGCATATCTCATATGATTCAAAATAAAATGAGTCCGGCAAACCATCCTCATGGAGCTGGGATAAGCGTTTGTCATTTATATGACCTAAGCAACAGTGCCACATATAGGTTTGGTTCATGTCATTTGACTTGAACCTCTTGGTACTTATGTTATAGATAGGGATTTCAAGGTCTAGAATATAGAGTCTATTTATCAGAGGTGCACTACAATAGAACATATCATTTAAATAAACTGAACAACATTTGTTTTTTATTATAAATGAAAAACCTTTCTTGTCCAAACAAGAAATTGAAATTATGTTCTTAGTTAAAGCAGGCACATAACAACATTCATCTATTTCTATTACAAGCCCAGAAGGCAGAGATAGATGATCAGTTCCTACAACAACAGCAGCAACCCGTGCTCCATTGCCTACGCGTAGGTCCACCTCACCCTTCGTCAATGCCCTACTATTTCTCAGCGCCTGCACATTAGTACAAATGTGAGAAGCACATCCGGTATCTAATACCCATGATGAAGAAATAGATACACTGACTTCTATAACATAGATACTTGAAGTGGAAGTCTCACTTCTCTTCTTCTTAAGATCTTCCAGGTACACTTTGCAGTTCCTCTTCCAGTGGCCAGTCTGACCGCAGTGGAAGCAGGCAACATCCTTGGCGACCCCTCCTTTGGGTTTCAGTGCCTTGCTTTTGCCGTTGGCTTAGGACTTTCCCTTGCCTTTGGGCTTGCCCTTGCCCTTATGTTTCTGAACAATCAAAATAGAGTTAGGCTTAACTTTCTTAAGGTTGAGCTCAGCAGTTCTTAACATGCTAAGCAGCTCGGGCTGTGGCTTGTCAATTTCATTCATGTTGTAGTTCATGACAAACTGACTATAGCTCTCTGGCAAGGACTGCAAGATTAAGTCAGTGGCCAGCTCTTAGCCAAGGGGAAATCCCAACCTCTGTAGGTTTTCTATGTACCCAATCATTTTGAGTACATATGGGCCTACGGGAATCCCATCTTGCATCTTGCACAGAAACAGTGCCTTAGAGATCTCGAATCTCTCGTGCCTCACTTGTCCTTGATATAGTTGATGAAGATGTTCACCCATATCATAAGCGCCTATCAATCCGTGTTGCTTCTGAAGCACAGAGTTCATGGTCGCGAGCATAAGACATGACACATCTAATGCGTCATCTTGATGCTTCTTGTAAGAATCACGGTCAGCTCGCGTGGCAGTGGCAGGAGGTGCCTCCGTAATGGGCTGCTCCAGAACGTACAGTTTACGTTCTTGTGTGAGAACGATTCTCAGGTTCCTGTACCAGTCCAGGATATTAGCTCCATTGAGCTTGTCCTTTCAAGGATAGAACACAGGGAGAAAGAGTTCGTATTTGACGTCATGGTTATCTACAGCAGAAAAATGCAGAAAAATAAGTAAATATCATATTCTATTAATCATTTAATTAGGTCTTTAATTAAATGATGCTCCCACTAAATTCTATAATTCATGTGGGACAAGATCCATCTCATAGTACGCCTTCTGTTAGCTTTGGCTAAATCATTTAAGACTTAGTATGATCGGTAGGTAACTAATTTACCAATTACATCTCCATGCAACTCTTTTTTATAGGATCAAGATCCGCATTTATATTAAAACTCGAGTTAGCTTTGGCTAATACACCCAAGACTTTATATAAACATGATTTTGACCTTGTAGGACCGTTGGATTCGATAGAGGGGGGGTGAATATTGATTCGAAAATCTCGTGTTAAAACGCAGCGGAAATGTAAAGAAGTAAAGAGATGAACACTGTTGATTTTTACTTCGTTCGGAGCCTGTGACGACTCCTACTCGAAGGCCCGTACTCCTTGAGTACTTTCGTTGGGCAATTCACTAGCAATTCGGATAATTACAATTTACGTACAAATATTGCTAATGAAAAGAAGGAAAACAAAGCTAACCGACAAACAATAAATTAAGAAGGAGAGCCGGAGTGAGTCGTCGGAGCTTTGTGAGCGTCGTTGGAGCGCAGAGCAGCAGAGTGATTGGATTCAGAGTTCTCAGAAGACTGATGTTTTGAAGCTCCTGCCTGGGGCTTCTTTTATATGCTGCTCCGGGCGCCTGGATCCCTTCCGGGCGCCTGGAATGTGACGTAACACTCCCAACCAGCATTCTCCAAGTGTCAACGTCGTCCTGGGGATAAAACTTGCCTCTGGGCGCCCGGATCCCTTCCGGGCGCCCGGATCCCCTCCGGGCGCCCGGACCCCTCTTCTCCAGAAAGTCCTTCTCCTGCAAGAAAAGGTTAGTCCGAGGCAAATGTACCCTGCAGCAAAGAATGTTAGCACAGTTTTATCGATAAGCAAAGTATGACTTAGATTCCGTCTTTCCGAGACCGGAATCTAGTCACGATCTCGACTTAGATATCCGAAATGGATCTAAGCCGGATCGACGCCTAATGTCCCCTTCCCGGGAACGCGTCCTCACAGTCACTCCCCTCCAGTGACTTACCTCACTTACCTGCCAGACGTCCGGTCAGCCCGTCGACCCGTCTGGACTTCTCGCCAAGCGTCCGGTCAGCCCGTCGACCCGCTTGGACTTCTCGCCAGCTATCCGGTCAGCCCGTCGACCTAGCTGGACTTCTTGCCAAGCGTCCGGTCAGCCCGTCGACCCGCTTGGACTTCTCGCCAGCTATCCGGTCAGCCCGTCGACCTAGCTGGACTTCTCGCCAAGCGTCCGGTCAGCCTGTCGACCCGCTTGGACTTCTCGCAACCTATTCATTCATCAAAACCTGGGTTAGACCGTTAGTGCTACCCGCACCAACAATCTCCCCCTTTTTGATGGAATGACAACCTGGTTAAGTTAGTGAAAGCATATGTACGAAACAACATGCATTTGTGTGGTTTTAAAGTTAGTTTGTGTTTTCAAATTGGTTTAGCTAACTTAACCACCTAACCCTTCTCCCCCTTTGTCATTCATAAAAAAGTAAGCAGGGATAAACAAGCATAGTGTAGAGTAATAAAAAGTTTGGTTAAAAAAATTCAAAGATATTGATAAAATTAACAGTAAAAAGATAGTCAAGTTGACTTGGGGGAGTTTAAGCTTTTGAAAATTCGTTTAAAGCATTTAGCTTTTAGCTTTTAGAAAGCTAGTTAAGTTTTGATTTTCAAACACAAGTTTTCAAAAACCAGAATTCCAAAACTAAGTTTGAAAAATTTATTTTTCAACACTAAGTTTGTAAACGATTTAATTTAAAACTTAAGTTTTGACAATGATTTAAGTTTGAAAAAATCTAACTTTCATTATTTTTAACACTTGAGTTTTTGCTAATCAAATTTCAGTTTGTAAACATTGATTTTGAACTTTACTTTTAGTTTTCAAAGGAGTTTGGTAGAACTAATTTTGATAAAGTAAAAATAATTAAATCTAATTTTCAAAAATCAAAATTTTAAAGTTCAAAAGTACTATTTTCAAAACCATGGTTTAAAATACTTGAAAAGTTGAGTTTTCAAAGACTAAGTAAAAAGGATAAAAAGTTTGTGATTTAAAACAAAGAATTTTCACAATTTTAAGCAAGTTGATATTGAAAATTGATTTTCAAAAGTAAGGAAAGTGATTTTGAGAAGCTTAGTTTGTAAACTTAAGTTTTGAAAAATCTAATTTCCATAATTTTCAAAACTAAGTTAAATCTAATTTTCAGAATCAATTTTCAATAAAAAGTAAAACCCAATTCTTAAAAACAACTTAGTTTTATAAGAGTTAGTTTTCAAAAGTAGGTTTAAGAAATTTTTGGGAGAACATTTTTCAAACAAGATTTAAAATATTTTATATAAAGGAAAATTTTTTTAATTAATTCCTCCCCCTGAACCTGACATCACTTTAACCAGCTGTCTAACCAATTAGGTACTAACTAACTATCAGAAGATAGTAGCTTTCACTTGGTTAGTCAGATTAAGTTAATTACAACCAGTCAGTGTTTGACTTGACTGATGAACTTTAATCTGATTAATATCTGAATAGTATTTAACGTCCAGACTTATGTTGATGCACTGAAATTAGCATCTTAAGTCCAGACAGTTGGCCTATGCATCTCACCCCTTTCTATGTTTGTCAAACACAAGCAAGGTAACCCTAGGGTGTTGGTGAGACGCTCAAAAACTAGTCCTATGGGTACATGCTTTCTAAGGATGTAAACCTAGTCTAATGCAAAAAACTGTTTTTGAAAGTCTAAAAATGAAAATTTTGAAAACAAACAAGTTTAGCCTATAAGTTGATAAAATTATTTTTGAAAGTATTTTGAAATTTCCTAGTCTATTGAGCACATCCCCAATTTTCGTCGTAAGTTGCTAAATTCACTCTCAGGGAGTGGTTTTGTAAAAATATCAGCTAAATTTGATTTAGACTCAATGTACTTGAGTTCAATATCACCTTTAGTAACATGATCCCTGATGAAGTGATGCCTAACTTCAATATGTTTGGTTCTTGAATGATGTACAGGATTCTTGGTTAAGTTAATCGAACTTATATTATCAATTAATACTTTTACATTTGTGATATTTAAGTTGAAATCTTTTAGAGTATGCATCATCCATAATATTTGTGCAACACACTCCCCTATAGCTATGTATTCTGACTCAGTTGTAGATAGTGCAACACAGTGTTGCTTTCTACTAAACCAGCTGACAAGGGATGGACCAAGTAGTTGGCATCCACCACTTGTGCTTTTGCGGACTAATTTGCATCTGGCATAATCTGAGTCAGAATATCCTATTAATTCGAAGTTGTTGGTCCTAGGATACCAAATTCCTACATTTGTAGTTCCCTTGAGGTATCTAAAGATTCTTTTGACTTGAGTCAAATGAGATTCTTTAGCACAGGTTTGGTATCGAGCACACATACTAACTGCAAATAAAATGTCAGGTCGGCTTGCAGTTAGGTAAAGTAGACTACCTATTGCGCTCCGATAATGTTTTAAGTCTACTGATTTCCATTAGGATCATCATCTAGGATTGTGTTGACGGCCATAGGTGTTTTTATTTCTTTAGTATTTTCCATTCCAAATTTTCTAAGTAATTCCTTAGTATATTTTTGTTGATAAATATAATTTCCTTCATTTGTTTGTTTGACTTGTAACCCTAGAAAATAAGTTAATTTTCCTACCAGACTCATTTCGAATTCGTGTTCCATTAGGTTTGTAAATTCGTTTAAAAACTCTGAGTTTGTTGAACCAAAGATGATATCGTCTACATAAATTTGAGCTATAAAAATATCTTCTTTTATTGATTTCACAAATAGTGTTGGGTCAATTTGACCATGGTTGAACTCTTTGGAGGTTAAGTAAGAGGTTAGTCTTTCATACCATGCCCTAGGTGCCTGTTTAAGTCCATATAATGCCTTTTTTAATTTGTAGACATAATCAGGGTGTTCTAGGCTTTCAAAACCTGGTGGCTGACCTACATAAACTTCTTCTTTTATCAATCCATTAAGAAAGGCAGACTTGACATCCATTTGGTATAGTTTGAATCCTTTATGGGCTGCATAGATTAGTAACATTCTGATGGACTCTAGTCTAGCTACTGGGGCATAAGTTTCATCGTAGTCAAGTCCTTCAACTTGACTGAACCCTTTGGCAACTAACCTAGCCTTGTTCCTAGTAATTTCTCCAGTTTCACTTAACTTGTTTCTAAATACCCATTTGGTTTCTATTATTTTCTTATCGTTAGGTGGAGGTACTAGGTCCCAAACTTCATTGCGCTCAAATTGAGCTAATTCTTCTTGCATAGCTATGACCCAGTCTGGGTCAAGTAGAGATTCAGCTACAGTTTTGGGTTCAATGTTTGAGATTAACGAGATTTGACTTAGGTTTCTGAAAGATGACCTAGTTTGGACCCTCAGGTCTGGGTCACCAATTATTTGATTAGTAGGATGGTTTGGGTTTACTCTTATGGTTCTAGGAGGTTGACTTTCTTGTAGTTGTTCTTCTTCTTCATGATTTTGGGTTTGGTTTGTTCCCTCAGAATTGATATGTTCGTGAATAGAGTCAACTGGTTGAGGTTGGGCTTGTTCTAGGTTTTGATTGGATTCTTTGAATTTTACATTGGTGGTTTCCTCAATTCTTAAAGTGACTTTATTATAAATTCTGTAGCCTCTGCTATTCAGAGAGTAACCTAGAAAAATTCCATTTTCTATTTTGGAAGTGAATTTGCCTAAGTGTTCTCTAGTATTTAGGATAAAGGCTGGGCAACCAAATACCTTAAAGTATTTTATATTAGGTTGTTTGTTGTAAAATATTTCAAAAAATGTTTTATTGTGTTTTTTGTTTAGTGTTGTTCGGTTTTGTACATAGCAGGTTGTACTAACAGCTTCTGCCCAGAAATATTTAGGTAAGTTGTATTCATTTAGCATAGTTCTCGATGCTTCAAGTAAGGTTCTATTTTTCCTTTCTACAATTCCATTTTGTTGGGGAGTTTTAGGGCAAGAAAATTCATGATGGTAGCCATTTTCAAGGCAAAATTTTTCAAAATTATGATTTTTAAATTCTCCTCCATTATCACTTCTGATTCTTTTAATTTTTATGCCTTTTTCATTTTCAATTTGTTTGCAGAAGTTTGTAAAAATTTCAAAGGTTTCATCTTTCTTTTTTAAGAATTTGACCCAAGTGTACCTAGAATAGTCATCTATTATAACTAAACAGTATAGACTTCCATTTATTGATTTAACTCCATGGGAGTCAAATAGGTCTAAGTGTAAAAGTTCTAGGACTGAGTTGGTTTGGGATTCATTAATTGGTTTGTGGGTAGATTTTGTTTGTTTGCCTTGTTGACAAGCATTACATATTGTTAAATCTAAGTTAGGTAATTTTGGTAAGCCTCTAACTAGACCATTTAATTTACTTATGTTTCTGAAATGTGTGTGTGACATTCTTCTATGCCATAGCCAGTTTTCTTCTTTTTGTGTTAAATAACACTTGACTGAAGAAGTGGTTAAGTTAATGGCATAGATATTGTCTTTTCTAAAGCCTTTTAGGCTTATAGTTGGATTATCTAGATGTTTGATCAAACATTCTGTGGATAGAAATTTTACCTTATACCTAGTGTCACATAATTGACTTATGCTCAGGAGATTGTATTTAAAGTTTTCAACAAGTAGAACATTTGTAATTATGAAATCTATTTTTAATTCAATATTACCAATACCAATTACCTTGAGTTTACCGTTGTTTCCAAAGGCAACTGTTCCTAGGCTTTTGTAGGTTAATTGAGTGAACTTGGTGTGATCTCCAGTCATATGTTTGGAGCAACCACTGTCCAAAATCCACTTGGTTTCCTACAACAAGTAGGATTTTTATGTTAGTCTTAGTTTATCAATTTTTAATCAATCATTATTTAAGTAAAAAAAATCTTAATTAAAATTTTGAAATTAATTTAAGTTTTAAAATTAAAGTTTTGAAATTAGTTTAAGTTTTAAAATTAAGAGTTTAAGTTTTAAAATTAAGATTTTGAAATTAATTTAAGTTTTAAAAATTTTAAGTTAAAGTTTTGAAAATAATTTTTAAGTTTAAAATTGAAATTTTTAAAATTTTGCAAATAATTTAAAACAAATTTTTAAAAATAATTTTTAAGTTTAACACCAAATTTTTAAGAATAATTTTTAAGTTAAAATTTTGAAAGTAATTTTTAAGTTTAAAAGCAAATTTTTAAGTTAAAATTTTGAAAATAATTTTTAAGTTTAAAAAGAAATTTTGAAAATAATTTTTAAGTTTAAAAACAAATTTTTAAGTTAAAATTTTGAAAATAATTTTTAAGTTTAAAAACAAATTTTTAAGTGAAAATTTTGAAAATAATTTTTAAGTTTAAAAAACAAATTTTTAAGTTAAAATTTTGAAAGTAATTTTAAGTTTAAAACAAATCTTTAAGTTAAAATTTTGAAAATAATTTTAAGTAAAAAATTTTAAGTTAAAATTTTGAAAGTAATTTTAAGTTTAAAACAAATTTTTAAGTTAAAATTTTGAAAATAATTTTAAGTTTAAAACAAATTTTTAAGTGAAAATTTTGAAAATAATTTTTAAGTTTAAAACAAATTTTAAGTTAAAATTTTGAAAGTAATTTTAAGTTTAAAACAAATTTTAAGTTAAAATTTTGAAAATAATTTTAAGTTTAAAACAAATTTTTAAGTTAAAATTTTGAAAGTAATTTTTAACAAATTTTGAAGTTAAAATTTTGAAAATAATTTTTAAGTTTAAAAACAGATTTTTAAGTTAAAATTTTGAAAGTAATTTTTAAGTTTAAAAACAAATTTTTAAGTTAAAATTTTGAAAATAATTTTAATAAAAACAAGATTTTAAGTTAAAATTTTGAAAGTAATTTTTAAGTTTAAAAACAAATTTTTAAGTTAAAATTTTGAAAATAATTTTTAAGTTTAAAAATAAATTTTTAAGTGAAAATTTTGAAAATAATTTTTAAGTTTAAAAACAAATTTTTAAGTTAAAATTTTGAAAGTAATTTTTAAGTTTAAAAACAAATTTTTAAGTGAAAATTTTGAAAATAATTTTTAAGTTTAAAAACAAATTTTTAAGTGAAAATTTTGAAAATAATTTTTAAGTTTAAAAACAAATTTTTAAGTTAAAATTTTGAAAATAATTTTTAAGTTTAAAAACAAATTTTTAAGTGAAAATTTTGAAAGTAATTTTTAAGTTTAAAAACAAATCTTTAAGTTAAAATTTTGAAAATAATTTTTAAGTAAAAAAAATTTTTAAGTTAAAATTTTGAAAGTAATTTTTAAGTTTAAAAACAAATTTTTAAGTTAAAATTTTGAAAATAATTTTTAAGTTTAAAAACAAATTTTTAAGTGAAAATTTTGAAAATAATTTTTAAGTTTAAAAACAAATTTTTAAGTTAAAATTTTGAAAATAATTTTTAAGTTTAAAAACAAATTTTTAAGTTAAAATTTTAAAAATAATTTTTAATCCTAATTCATCTCACCCGATCTGTATTATCAATCAGGGAAACCTATGGTTTTTGTGAGATGAAATTGGTTTGATTATAGAGTTTCGGTTTAACTAGTGTTAGATTCAGACTTAGCTTTGGTTTCCACAAATAGACATTCTTCGGATAAACTTCTAAGCTTGGTGAGTCACAAGGACATCATTAGAAGTAACCAACCTTTCGAGGTTTTCCGAATAGTCCTATCCACGGAACTTAGTACTAAATCTTGGTCTAACTGGTTAGGATTCGTTTAAGGGTAGCTTCGGTCAGTTCTACTTGGCCAAATGCACCAGATCGAAGCCATATCTTTCTAGACATGCGATGCCCAAGCTTCCCTAACGTACTATCATCCAAAAACTTCACCAGTACCATGAGTCAAGTTAAACTTGGTCTCTTTTTAACTAATCCTAATTACCCTGTCGGGTTGGTTTGTTTTGGGTTACCCTGTCGGGTATGTTACTTTTGGAGGTGCCAGCTATTCTGGAGCCTCCCCCTGAATTATTGGCCATTAATTTAGATTTTGGGTTTGTGTCGATTCTTTTTATAATTATAATCAATTTGGTGATAATCTAAATTTTGTTGAGTTTTGAGTTTTGATTTTAAATTAAATTTATATTTTAGTTTTTGATCTGATTTATTATAATGTATTTTATCTTTAGGTACATAGAATTGATTAAGTCCTACTTGCGAGGTTAAGCACGCTTTCGGGACCCAAGCTTGTTTAGTTGCTTTGTGTTGGGTTAATAATGATTTAAAGGTTTTGTTTGAATTTGACTTATATCCAAGTCCGGTTTTATTATAGCATGCCTTTTGGTTATTTAGAATTAAATCTAAATTTTTAGATCTTGTTGTGAATTTTTCCAACAATTCTTTTAACTTATTAATTTCATTTTTAATGATAAATTCTCCTCCTCAAGTGTTCGGTCTTGAGTTGGATTCGAATTTTTTAATTGTTCCTTGAGGTTTTGATTTTCCTCAAGAAGAGATTTACTTTCATTTTCCAATTTAACTAATTTTTTATTTAAACACGAGATAATTCTAAAGAATTTATGATTTAAGTTTAGGTATACCTCTTCGGAACCTTCGGAAACGAGTGCGGACTCGTGGCTTGATTCGGGTTCGGACCCGTCTTCCGATTCGTCTTCCGTTTCAGCTTCGCGAGCCATCAGCGCGAGGTGACTTTGGTGCTTTTGCCTTTCTCCCTTCGATTCGTCTGAGGAGGAATCGTCCCATGTTGCTTTGAGGGCTTTCTTCTTTGTTGACTATGGTTTGTAAAGTTTCAATCTTGGGCATTCGTTCTTGTAGTGCCCCTTTTTGTTACATCCGAAACATGTGACATTTCTTGAGTCAGCTGGTGAACTGATCTTCTGAAGATCCTGTTTGCTGAAGCTTCTCTTTTTCCTGGTGAACATTTTCCTTACCAGGTTCACCAGGTGTTCTTCGTCTTCAGAGTCTTAATCGGAATCTTCTTCAGATTCGGGTTTGTTCTTCTTTTCTTTAGAGGAACCTGCAAATAAAGCTACACCTTTCTCGACCCCGGTGTTAGTTTGCTCATGAAGTTCTAATTCACAGAAGAGTTCATCCAATTTTAATTTAGATAAATTTTTTGAAATTTTGTAGGCATCTACAATTGATGCCCACAAATTATTTCGCGGAAAAGCATTTAACGCGTACCTTATTAAGTCTCGGTTCTCCATTTGGTGGCCTATCGCGTGGAGACCGTTGAGGATATCTTTGATCCTCGCGTGGAGCTGACTTGCCGTTTCTCCTTCCTGCATTTTTATATTAAAAATTTTATTTAACAGCAAATCTCTTTTTGTTACCTTCGCATCGCTTGTTCCTTCGTGCAGCTCGATCAGTTTATCCCAAAGCTCCTTAGCGTTTTGATGCGGTCCGACTCGGTTCAGTTCTTCTCGTGTTAGTCCGCAGTGTAGAGTATTGATGGCTTTGTTTTCAATTGATGCCTTTTTCTTTATATCATTTGTCCAGTCTTCAGGGTCTAGTATGTTCCCGGAGTTGTCTACTGGAATTTTGTAAGCCCTTGTGACGTTCATCCATTGGTCGTAGTCTGTCTTCATGTAGACCTCCATTCTCCTCTTCCAATACGAAAAATCATCCCCGTTGAATAGAGGAGGACGTACTGTGCTGAAGCCTTCTTGTTGAGACATCTTATCCTGCACACACTAAATTAACTGGAAAAAGAAAATCCCAAGACTTCGTCTTGGATTAGCAGTGCGGGAAAAAATAGAAGCTCTAAGTTGGTGTTGTACCAATTTAGATTTTAAATGCAACAAAAAAAATCTTCCAAAAAGATAATAATATCAGTTTGGAATTAAAAAAAATTATTTCACCCCCTGTCTGATTGGTGGTTGCACCAAATCAGAGCAGGTACCACTCTGATACCACTTGTAGGACCGTTGGATTCGATAGAGGGGGGGGGGTGAATATCGATTCAAAAATCTCGAGTTAAAACGCAGTGGAAATGTAAAGAAGTAAAGAGATGAACACTGTTGATTTTTACTTCGTTCGGAGCTTGTGACGACTCCTACTCGAAGGCCCGTACTCCTTGAGTACTTTCGTTGGGCAATTCACTAGCAATTCGGATAATTACAATTTACGTACAAATATTGCTAATGAAAAGAAGGAAAACAAAGCTAACCGACAAACAATAAATTAAGAAGGAGAGCCGGAGTGAGTCGTCGGAGCTTTGTGAGCGTCGTTGGAGCGCAGAGCAGCAGAGTGATTGGATTCAGAGTTCTCAGAAGACTGATGTTTTGAAGCTCCTGCCTGGGGCTTCTTTTATATGCTGCTCCGGGCGCCTGGATCCCTTCCGGGCGCCTGGAATGTGACGTAACACTCCCAACCAGCATTCTCCAAGTGTCAACGTCGTCCTGGGGATAAAACTTGCCTCCGGGCGCCCGGACCTCCGGGCGCCCGGATCCCCTCCGGGCGCCCGGACCCCTCTTCTCCAGAAAGTCCTTCTCCTGCAAGAAAAGGTTAGTCCGAGGCAAATGTACCCTGCAGCAAAGAATGTTAGCACAGTTTTATCGATAAGCAAAGTATGACTTAGATTCCGTCTTTCTGAGACCGGAATCTAGTCACGATCTCGACTTAGATATCCGAAATGGATCTAAGCCGGATCGACGCCTAATGTCCCCTTCCCGGGAACGCGTCCTCACAGTCACGCCCCTCCAGTGACTTACCTCACTTACCTGCCAGACGTCCGGTCAGCCCGTCGACCCATCTGGACTTCTCGCCAAGCGTCCGGTCAGCCCGTCGACCCGCTTGGACTTCTCGCCAGCTATCCGGTCAGCCCGTCGACCTAGCTGGACTTCTCGCCAAGCGTCTGGTCAGCCCGTCGACCTGCTTGGACTTCTCGCCAGCTATCCGGTCAGCCCGTCGACCTAGCTGGACTTTTCCTGCACACTTGATCAAAGTGTCAGACAACAACACAACTAACTTAACCTATTTGTCATTCATCAAAATCTGGGTTAGACCGTTAGTGCTACCCACACCAACAGACCTATCTACCAACCATTGGAAAAATGCCTATAGTTAAACTCGATCCAATTGAGTTAACTAGTTACTCAATCTAATTGAGTTGTACTCTCTCATGCGCTAATAGGTGGGACAAAAATTGTCCCTCCGTACCCTACCAAGATAATATGTGTTGCTCTGCTTTGGTAGATTCAACAACAACATGTGATCGAGGTAGTGATAGGAATCACGGCATGGTAGGCATTACGAGTTGACGCGATTGAGATCTAATCTAATTGTTAAGGCGCTAATTAATAACTATTCTAGCATGCTTCATATATACATACACAAGCAATTAATTACATATTTTGTGATTAGTCATGGCCCTACTACGATCTTCTCAAGCCAATGAGAAGATCGGATGGTCAATCTAAGGTCAACAGCTTCTCAAGCTCCTTCCTTTGACTATCTTGTGTTGCTCGCGCCCTCCTCGTAACTCCGTCTCTAATGGATCTTCCACCGCTCCAATTTGTACATTACAAAGGTGAAACTTGAGTTACATTCGAGTCTAAACTATTTACAACAGGAATATAAAAATAGGAAAGGCACGACGCGCAGGTCGCGTATCATATACAACACGCGCATCACAGAAAATGACACGCAGGACATAATATGAATTACGACATAAATTTCCAATCTAATTGGATCTTTTGGGCCATGACCATCACAAAATAATACATAATTATAAATTATGTAATTTCTATAAATTTTTATAATTTTTCTTTCAATTTTTACAATTTTCATAAGTAAAAATTTCTTACAATCCCGTTTAGCGATTTTCGGGCGCAATCGCAAAATGAAGCCCCTTGCGGGGTCAAGGGCAGCACCCCTAACCGCGATATAACCATCGCGAGTGTTCCTAAGCGATCCTATAGCACCTTAGTCCGCTGTCCCAAAATGATTTGGGTTAAAACCTTGTCGTTTCAAAAATATTTTATCGGTAGTCGAAGCCTACAAGTGTCTAAACACTTGTGCTTCGCTTCTACGAGAAAAATACCCATAAAAATACCAAAAATCATAAATTCACAGAAAGTTACAAATTTGTAATTTTAATAAAAATACAAATTAAAACTCATACTCACTTCGCACGTGGCTCTGATACCACTGTTGGGTTTTTCGGACCGCAAAAACCGCTTTTTCCGTTGCGTAAACTCCGAAATCCCCATGCCACGGATCCGTGCGAAGATTAAAATTTCATAAAACTTCGAATATGAGTTTTCTAACTTAGATCTAAACTAGATCTACAAAGGAGAAGAACTTTAGCCTTGATGCGAAGCCTTTCGCTTAATCCCACTCGACCAAAGTTCGCCGTATCTCGAGAGTGTCAAAGTAGACACTCCTCTATGTATATCCACACAAGCAAGAGATGGAGAGACCAAACAAAAAGGTGTGCTAGCACCTTTTTAGGGTTCGGCCAAGGGAGGAGAGGGAGAGAAGCGAAGAGCTTGAGGAAGAAGATGATTTGAATGAAAAATCAATTCAAGGTTGTAACTCCACAAGTGGTCGGCCACCTTTCAAAAAGGTTTATATACTCCATGGAATTTCAAGATTCAAAAACTCTTGATCTTCCTCATGAGGTGGCACACACATGTGCTAGCCTTGATGATGTGGCACATCACCATTAGCCACTTAATGCCAACTCACCAATGAGGTGGCAAATGGTCAAGTCAAACTTGACCCTTCATCTTCCTTTCAAGTCAAGTCAAACTTGACCACTACTCTCCCTTGGTTGATCTAATCTAACCATTGGTTCAAGTCAATTTTAATTTAATGAATCTCTTTTCATTGAATTAAATAAATTAAATGAGTCTAAGTCCAAATTAGACTCACTTAACACATGAACCAAATTGAGTCCAACTCAATTAGCTCAATTTAGATTACTCTTAATCCAATTTGGTTCATCACATGAACCTAATCCTTTAGGTTCATCAAATGAACCTTATCTCCATCTAATTTCCCTATGTGTGTGACCCTATATGTTGTTATAACATTGGAAATGCTCCTAAACTTATTTAGAAGCATAAGTAATGAGGGGTATCTAGCAACACATCTTTACTACCCAAGTTATAAGAATGTTGAGATCCAACATCACCTTGTGACTACTAATTGTGGCTCCTCACAATATATGACAAGTGTCCTTCTATCCTTTACATCTAGATTAATCAATATGAGGCATAGACCGTGTCATCCTCTAATCAATCTAAATCTTGAATCTCAAGTAGACTCACTCAATCAAATGATCTCAATATCTCATATTGACTCATTTGGGCAAGGCCATGTACTTAGTGGTCTCACTCTATCAAGAATATCGATGTCACTCCCATCATATAGGAGGGATAGATCCCATCTACATCACTCACATCCCTCTGCATAATTCGTTACATACCCAGTAATCGGCTTTATAGTCCACCCAGTTACGAGTGATGTTTGACGAAACCAAAGTACGTAACTCCTTATGTAGGGATTCTTGGTGACTTCAGGTCCAAGGACTAGTAGTCATACTAATAGCCACATGAGAATGTATATGACACTCATATAACGATCCATGATACTTGCTCATGGCGGGTGATTCAGTATACATTTTCTAATTCATACCCATGTGTCAACTTGATATCTCCATATCCATGACTTGTGAGATCAAGTCATCGAGTTGACCTACATATTAGTCTCGTCGCATTAACATTGTCCCTGAATGTTAATACTTGACTAGGAATGATTAAGAGTAGTGTTCCCTATATCATCTCACTATCGATTCAACCAATCGATTGATATAGGTAAGAACCTTCTACTCAAGGACGCTATTATACTTAGTTATTTGACACCAATACAAGTAAGTATAATAACCAAAACAAATACCTTTATTTATATACAAGAATATGATACAACGGGTCCATACATCAATCATCAAATGATTGATAAGCGTTTGTCATGTCAAATGACCTAAGCGACAGTGCCAGATATAGGTTTGGTTCATGTCATTTGACTTTAACCTCTTGGTACTTATGTTATAGATAGGGTTCTCAAGGTCTAGAATATATAGTCCGTTCATCAGAGGTGCACTACAATAGAACATATCATTTAAATAAACTGAATAACATTTGTTCTTTATTATAAATGAAAAGCCTTTCTTATCTAAACAAGAAACTAATATAATGTTCTTAGTCAAAGCAGGCACATAACAACAATCATTCAATTCTAGTATAAACCCAGAGGGCAAAGATAGAGAATAAGTTCCTACAGCAATAGCAGCAACCCGTGCTCCATTGCCTACACGTAGGTCCACCTCACCCTTTGTCAATGCCCTACTATTTCTCAACGCCTGCACATAAATATAAATGTGAGAAGCACATCCGGTATCTAATACCCATGATGGAGAAACAGATAGATTGACTTCTATAACATATATACCTGAAGTGGAAGTCTCACTTCTTTTCTTCTTAAGATCTTCTAGGTACACTTTGCAATTCCTGTTCCAATGCCCGATCTGACTGTAGTGGAAGCAGGTAGCATCCTTGTTAACCCATCCTTTCGGTTTCAGTGTCTTGCCTTTACCCTTGGCTTGGGACTTTCCCTTACCTTTGGGCTTGCCCTTGCCCTTGTATTTCTGAACCATCAGAATAGCGTTGGGCTTAACCTTCTTAAGGTTGAGCTCAGCAGTTCTTAACATGCTAAGTAGCTCGGGTAGTGGCTTATCAATTTCGTTCATGTTGTAATTTAGAATAAATTGACTATAGCTATCAGGCAAGGATTGCAAGATCAGGTCAGTGGCCAGCTCTTGGCCAAGTGGGAATCCCAACCTCTGTAGGTTTTCTATGTACCCAATCATTTTGAGTACATATGGGACTACGGGAGTCCCATCTTGCATCTTGCACTGAAACAGTACCTTAGAGATCTCGAATCTCTCGTGCCTCGCTTGTCCTTGATATAATTGTCCAAGATGTTCAACCATATCATAAGCGCCCATCAACTCGTGTTGCTTCTGAAGCTCAGAGTTCATGGTCACGAGCATAAGACATGACACATCTAATGCGTCATCTTGATGCTTCTTGTAAGCATCTCGGTCAGCTCGCGTGGTAGTGGCAGGAGGTGCCTTCGGAATGGGCTGCTCCAGAACGTACAGTTTACGTTCTTGTGTGAGAACGATTCTCAGATACATGTACCAGTCCAAGAAATTAGCTCCGTTGAGCTTGTCCTTATCGAGGACAGAACACAGGGAGAAGGAGTTCGTGTTTGACGACATGGTAATCTACAACAGAAAAAAAATGTAGAAAAATAAATATCATATTCCAATTAATCATCTAATTAGGCCTTTAATTAAATGATGCTCCCATTGAATTCTATAATTCAAGTGGGACAAGATCCACGTCATACTACGCCTTGAGTTAGCTTTGGCTAAATCGCCCAAGACTTAGTATGATCGGTAGGTAACTAATTACCAATTACATCTCAATGCAACTCTTGTTTATAGGATCAAGATCCGCATGTATATTAAAACTTGAGTTAGCTTTGGCTAAATCGCCCAAGAGTTAATATAAATGTGATTTTGACCTATCTACCAACCATTGGAAAATGGCTATAGTTAAACTCGATCCAATTGAGTTAACTAGTTACTCAATCTAATTGAGTTAACTAGTTACTCAATCTAATTGAGTTATACTCACCCATGCGTTGATAGGAGGGACCAAGATTGTCCCTCCGCACCCTACCAAGATAATATGCGTTGTTCTGCTTTGGCAGATTCATAAACAACATGTGATCGAGGTAGTGATGGGTATCACGGCATGGTAGACTTTTCGAGTTAACGCGATTGAGATATAATCTAATCGACGATGTGTATCATATACGCTATTTAGATCTAATCTAATCATGGAGGTGCATCATGTGCGCGATTTAGATCTAATCTAATCATTAAGGAACTAATTAATTACTAATCTAGCATGCATCACATACACACACACAAGCAATTAATTAAATTTTGTGATTAGTCATGGCCCTACTACAATCTTCTCAAGCCAATGAGAAGATCGGTTGGTCAACCTAGGGTCAATAGCTTCCTCAAGCTCCTCTCTTTGACCATCATGTGTTACTCGCACCCTCCGCGTAACTTCGTCTCGAGTGGACCTTCCACCGTTCCAATTTTGTACATTACAAAAGGTGAAACTCGAGTTACATTCGAGTCTAAAACTTTTTTACAATAGGAATATAAATAGAAGGGCACGACCCGTAGGTCGTGAATCACATACAACACGCACAAACACACAAAATGGCGCGCAGGCCATATTATGAATTACAACACATATTTCCAATCAATTTGGGTTGTTTGGGCCATGACCATCACAAAATGATACATAATTCTAAATTATGTGATTTCCATAAATTTTTGCAATTTTTATAATATTTTTATGATTTTATGAGTCGCAACTTCCCGGCGGTCCCAATTAGCGATTTTCGGGCGCAATCGCGGAACGAAGCCCCTTGCGGGGTTTGGGGAAGCACCCCTACTTGCGATATAATCATCACAAGTGTTCCTAAGTGATCCTACAGCACCTTAGCCCACTGTCCCAAATAATTTTGGGCGAGACCTTGCCAATTCGGAAGGTGTTTCTCGGTAGTCGAAGCCTACAAGTGTTCAAACACTTGTTGCTTCGCTTCTACGAGAAAAATACCCATAAAATACATAAAAATCATAAATTTATAGAAAGTTACAGAACTGATATTTTTCATAAAAATACAAATAAAACACGTACACGCTTCACATGTGGCTCTGATACCACTGTTGGGTTTTTCGGGCCGCAAAAACCACTTTTTGCGTTGCGGAAACCCCGAATCCCATGCCACCGGATCCGTGCGAAGTTATAAAATTTCGTAAAAAATTCATGTACATGTTTTCTAACCTAGATCTACACTAGATCTACAAGGAAGAGACTTATACCTTTGTAGTGAAGCCCTTCGCGTATCCCGCTCGTCCAAGCTTCGCCGGATCTCAAGGTTGTCAAGTGTACAACCCTCTATGTTTATCCACACGAACAAATCGATGGAGAGAACCTCTAATGTTGTGCTATCAACCTTAGAGGATCAGAAATGGTGGAGGAGAGGGAGAGAAGAAAGGTAGAGAGGAAGAAGAAGGAGGTTACACAAAGCAAAATGAAACTCTCACTTGTGTTAAAGTGGCCGGCCACTTCAAGAAGGGGCTTTTAAACCCCATGGGATATCAAGAGTCACAACTCTTAATCTCCCTCATGATGTGGCGCACACATGTGCTAATCTTGATGATGTGGCATATCATCATTAGCCCACTTAATGCCAACTTACAAATGAGGTGGCAATGGTCAAGTCAAACTTGACCTTTCATCTTCCTCTCAAGTCAATTCAAACTTGACCACTTCTCTCCTATAGTTGATCAAATGTAACCATTGGTTCAAGTCAATTTTAATTTAATGAATCTCTATTCATTGAATTAAATTGGCTCAATGAGTCTAAGTCTAAATTAGACTCATTTAACACATGAACCAAATTGAGTCGAACTCAATTAGTTTACTTTGGATTACTCTTAATCCAATTTGGTTCATCATATGAACCTAATCCTCTAGGTACATCAAATGAACCTAATCTCCATCTAATTACCCTTTGTGTGTGACCCTATATGTTCTTATAATGTTGACAATGCTCCTAAACCCTTTTAGAAGCATATGTAATGAGCGGTATCTAACAACACATCATTACTACCCAAGTTACAAGAATGTTGAGATCCAACTTCACCTTGTGACTACTAGTTGTGACCCTTCACAATATATGTCAAGTGTCCTTCTATCATTGACATCTAGATTGATTAATATGAGGCATAGACCGTGTCATCCTCTAATAAATCTAAATCTTGAATCCCATGTAGACTCACTCAATTAAATGAGCTCAACATCTCATATTGACTCATTTGGGCAGGGCCATGCACATAGTGGTCTCACTCTATCAAAAATAATGATGTCACTCCCGTCATATGGGAGGGATAGATCTCATTTACATCACTCACATCCCTCTGCATAATTTGTTACATACCCAATAATTGTAACACCCACTAAACTTTTAAGATAAAATAAGAGAATGATGAATTTGCCTTAGAAAAATATTAGCAGAATGTTGAACCAAAAAAGAAATAAAAAGAAATAAAAATAGGGAGTTGTCAAGGATTGAACCTTGAACCTCTCATGATGTAAATGATAGGATTAATGGGTAATAACCAGTTGGGATAGGAATAATATATTGATAGCAAAGGAGGGAAACTCATGATAAGGATGAGAGTAAAAGCTAGCCAAAAGAAAACAAGAAAAGAACAAGAGAAAGGCAACTTGCCTTCCTTCTTTTCTCTCCCTTTCCTTCTTCTTTTGTCGTGACTTAAAGAGGGGAATTAAGGGGATTCATTCCCCCTTGTTTCATCATGAATGATGAGAACAAATAAATAAATAAAATAAAAAGAAAAAAAAATGAAAAAAAGGGCTAAGGGAGAAGGAAAGTAAAAAACCAATTTTGCTACCTCTTTCCCCTTAACAAAAAAGAGAGTATGTAAAGAGAAGATGTTATTTTTCTCTCATTTCTCTCATTCTCTCCTCTCCATCACCGAGAACCTCAGGCCCCTCTCCTCCATTTTCGGCCCCCAAAAACAAGGTTCCTCCTAGAATACAATGAAGGCTACCAAGGGAAATCAATGGAGGAGAACAAGAAGAAGAGACCCTTTCTTCCATCACCACACTTTAGAACCACAAGCGAAAAGGATGTAAGTATCCCCTCACCTGTGGTACAAGTAGTTTTGATGTATTTTTGGATTTTATGAGGATTTTAAAACCTAGAACAAAGTTGTGAAAAATTCGGCCAAAGGAAGGACTTGTGATCCTAGGAATGTTTAAAATAAGCCTTGATTCATGATAATTTTTCTATGCTTTGTAAGAAGGTTTTCTCTCATATTTTTATATATATGTGATGTTGGATTAGAGATGTATCTAACCCTAGAGTTTCGGCCAAAAAGGTTTTATAATGGCTAGGGAATTTATTTGTTTACCTAACTTGCACAAAACCCTCTAAATAAATGGTTAAGCATCCATTATTGTTTTCATACTTGAAGGTTACTTGGAACCAAAAGTATCCCACTCGCATGTTTCGGCCATGGTAAGGTGGATGCTTTAGAATAGCTTAAACAGATTTTTAACATGCTCAAAACCTCCATGACAGTAAGATATGAAAGTTGTTTGATGCTCCCATGCGTAATTAGAGTAGAGGAAAATTGGTTGCATGATATATGTTAATTAAGACCACAAGGGTCCTAGCTTGTTTTGAACCAAATTTATATGTATAGTTCTTTGATATTTTTGCCATAAAACTTGTTTAGGTTTTTCATACTTTAGGCCACCTAAAACCTAGTTTAAAGACTTGGAAGGTTTCGGCCAAACATATGCTATGAGATAAAGAAAGGAAAAAACTTAGGAAACCTAAGACACAATTTAAATGTATGCTTATAGTGCTTGACTTTTATACATGTTATGAAATGTGTTATGACTTTCTATGCTTTTATGCCATTTGAACAAATTCCATGCTTGATGAGGTTCGGCCATGTAGGGTTTAAAGACCTAGAAACCTTAAAATTTAGACCTCATGTGTTAAAGATGCTTCTTATGAAATTGAGATAACATGTTGATTGTGTTCACATGCTTATATATTTAACTATGATTCAAATGGACACCTTTAAGTCTCGGCCATGAAGGGAATACATGCTTTAGAAACCCTAGAACTTACATTGAACATGCTCATGTCACTCTCCATGAAATATGAAATATAGAAAGCTAAAATTTACATGCTATAAGTTGTTAGTGACCTAAATTGATGCTAAGGGAAGTTTCGGCCATGACCACTTGTATGATGCCATTTATAAATTTATACATGATGTTAGAGTAAGTTCACATGCGTGTATGCTTGCTTGAAAACCTAAATGAGTACTTGTAAGTTTCGGCCATGACATAACTTTAAGGGCTTAAAGAATTTAGGAACTAGCTCAATTGTGCTTACCATATTCCTTGAAATAAATGCTATAAATATGGTTAAGGTTCCCATGCTTTATGTCATTTAGAACCTTGTTTCACACTTGTTAAGGTTCGGCCAAATGAGGTTTAAGGACTTGGAGAACTTAGAGTCCAAGTAAATCTTGTTTATAATACTTCCTATGAAAATGATATGTGGATGAATTAGGTTCTACATGCTTGGATGTTGTTTAAAACCTAAATTGGCACCTAAGAGGGTTTCGGCCAAGATAAGAACCCAAGGGATTAGGAAGCTTAGTACCCAAATTATGTTGGGTTCGTCGGGCCGCGAAAACCGCTTTTTCGCGTCGCGGAAACCCCGAGTCACCCAAAGCCATGGATCTCGTGCAAAGATTCGTAAACAAAACTTTTCAAAAAACTTTTTCTTTTACGAGCTTGTAAAAACTTTAGATCTACACTAAAGTTAAGATCATTACCCTTGCAGCGAAGCCCTTCGCGTTCCCGCTCGTCCAAGAAGTTGCTGGATCTCTAGACCGTCAAGCGTCGGTCCTCTAGAAGTATCCACACGAACAATTCTTGATGGAGAAAACCTAAACAAAGGTGTGCTAGCACCTTGATAGGTCACGGCAAGGAAGAGGAGGGAGAGCAAGGAGAGAACACAAGGAAGAAGAAGGAGTTACACCACATGAATGGAAAAATGAATTCCCACACAAACACAAAGTGGCCGGCCACTCTCAAAAACTCCCAAATTAATTGCATTAATTGCAATTAATATGAAGCCATTAAAGAGAATGGCTTTATAACTTCCATGAGGTAGCACCCATGATGATGTGGAACATCATTATTGGTCCACCTAATGCCAACTCACCAATGAGGTGGCAAAAGGTCAAGTCAAAATTGACCTTTGGTCTTCCTTCTCAAGTCAAGTCAAACTTGACTCAATCTCTACCATGGTTGATCTAATCTAACCATTTGATTCGAGCCAACTTAATATAATGAATCTAATTCATTAAATTAAATTGATTCAATGAGTCAAAATCTAACTTAGATTCATTAAACACATGAATCAACTTGAGTCGAACTCAAGTTAGCCCAATTAGGATTACTCTTAATCCAATTTGATTCATCAAATGAATCTAATCCTCTTGGTTCATCATATGAACCTAATCTCCATCTAATTGTCCTAAGTGTGTGACCCTATAAGTTCTTGTAACGTTGGCAATGCCCTAAACCCATTTAGGAGCATAAGTAATGAGCGGTATCTAGCAACACATCATTACTACCCAAGTTACAAGAATGTCGAGATCCGACATCACCTTGTGACTACTAATTGTGACTCCTCACAATATATGAGATATTATCCTTCTATCCTAGACATCTAGATTGATCAATATGAGGCATAGACCGTGTCATCCTCTAATCAACCTAAATCTTGAACTCCAAGTAGACTCACTCGATCAAATGAGCTCAACATCTAATGTTGACTCATTTGGGCATGGCCATGCACTTAGTGGTCTCACTCTATCAAGAATACCGATGTCGCTCCCGTCATATGGGAGGGATAGATCCCATCTACATCACTCACATCCCTCTACATAATTCGTTATATACCTAGTAATCGCCTTTATAGTCCACCTAGTTACGGGTGACGTTTGACGAAACCAAAATACATAACTCCTTATGTAGGGATCCATGGTGACTTCAGGTCTAAGGACAAATAGTCTTACTAATAGCCACATGAGAAAGTATATGACACTCATATAACGATCCATGATACTTTCTCATGGCGGGTCATTCAGTATACATTCTCTAATGCATACCCATGTGTCATCTTGATATCTCTATATCCATGACTTGTGAGATCAAGTCATCGAGCTGACCTACATGCTAGTCTTATTGTATTAACATTGTCCCTGAATGTTAATACTCGACTAGAAATGATTTAGAGTAGTGTTCCCTATATCATCTCACTATCGATTCAACCAATCGATTGATATAGGTAAGAACCTTTCTACTCAAGGACGCTATTATACTTAGTCTATTTGGCACTAATATAAATAAGTATAATAACCAAACAAATGCCTTTATTAATATACAAGAATATGATACAATGAGTTCATACAATCATCAAATGATTGGCTCTAGGCTCTAACTAACAATCTCCCACTAGCACTAGTGTCAATCAGTATAGGCTCTAAGGCCTAATGACCTAGTGTGACCATCATGCTTCCTCTGTGCCAAAGCCTTGGTCAAGGGATCTGCGATGTTAGCCTCTGTAGGTACTCTGCAAATCTTCACATCTCCTCTCTCGATGATCTCTCGAATGAGATGGAAGCGCCGTAGTATGTGTTTGGTCCGCTGGTGTGAGCGAGGTTCCTTCGCCTGTGCTATAGCTCCATTGTTGTCACAATAGAGCTCAATGGGGTCAGCAATGCTAGGAACCACCCCAAGTTCAGTGATGAACTTGCGGATCCAAACTGCCTCCTTTACTGCCTCTGATGCAGCAATGTACTCGGCTTCTGTTGTAGAATCAGCTACTGTATCCTGCTTCGAACTCTTCCAGCTGACAGCACCACCATTAATGCAAAATACGAACCCCGACTGTGATCTATAGTCATCCTGATCGGTCTGGAAGCTAGCATCACTGTAACCCTTTACAGCTAGCTCATCATTGCCTCCATATATCAAGAAATATTCTTTAGTCCTTCTTAAGTACTTAAGAATATTCTTGACCGCTATCCAGTGACTTTCACCTAGATCTGACTGGTATCTACTCGTCATGCTCAAAGCATACGAGACATCAGGTCGAGTACATAGCATAGCGTACATGATCGATCCTATGGCTGAGGCATAAGGGATCTGATCCATGCGGTCTCTCACCTCTCTAGAAGAGGGACCTTGAGTCTTCGAAAGACTCACGCCATGTGACATCGGCAGAAATCCCTTCTTGGAGTTCTGCATGGCAAACCGAAGGAGTACCTTGTCAATATATGTACTCTGACTTAGGCCAAGCAATCTCTTATATCTATCTCTATAGATCTGTATCCCTAGAATGCGGGATGCCTCACCTAAGTCCTTCATTGAGAAGCAACTCCCTAGCCAAGTCTTGACAGACTGAAGCATAGGGATGTCCTTCCCAATGAGTAGTATGTCATCCACATACAATATGAGGAAGACAACTATGTCTCCTACAACCTTCTTGTAGACACAAGGTTCATCTTCATTCTTGATGAAACCAAACTGTTTGATTGCATCATCGAATCGAAGATTCCAGCTCCGAGAAGCTTGCTTTAGTCCATAAATGGACCTATGCAGCTTGTATGCTGTGGATCTACAAAACCCTCAGGTTGTGTCATGTACACATCCTCGAGTAGGTTTCCATTCAGAAACGTAGTTTTGACATCCATCTGCCATATCTCATAGTCATGGTAGGCTACAATAGCAAGCATGATCCGAATGGACTTAAACATCGCTACTGGAGAAAAGGTTTCATCATAGTCAATACCATGAATCTTCTTGAAACCTTTAGCTACTAAGCGACCCTTATAAATAAGTACATCCATGTCAGTCTTTCTCTTAAAGACCCACTTACACCCAATGGGTTTTACCCCTTCAGGTGGATCAACCAAAGTCCATACTTGGTTGGTGTACATGGATTCCATTTCGGATCTCATGGCTTCCAGCCATTTCTCGGAATCTTGTCTCATCACAGCTTCTTGATATGTGGTAGGCTCATCCTCTATGAGCACAATGTCATCATGGTCAGACAAGAGAAATGAGTATCTCTTAGGCTGACGACGTACCCTATCAGACCTGCGAAGAGGTATGTCTACTTGAACTGGCTGTTGGTCCTCAAGTCCTTGTGGAACAACATCATCCACAACACTTTGTGGTTCCAGTTCAATTTCCATCGAGGCATCAATGCTATTGTTCGCATCTTGAACTTCTTCAAGATCGAACGCGCTCCCACTAGTCTTTCTAGAAACAAAGTCCCTTTCTAGAAAGACCCCAGTCTTTGCCACAACTATCTTGTGCTGACTGGGAATGTAGAAGTAATTGTTGGAGCAATCCCAATGGTTCGTGGGACCATGTGTTTTGGTGGTTGGGCAAAGGGTTTAAGTTAGGTTTACCCTTGTTATTTGATATGTGTACTTGAGTTGTGCAGGACTGGAGGTGACACATGTGACTCAGGTTAACGACTTCGGGTCCGGTGAAGGATGGAGCATCTGAGGGACCGTGGACAAGGCAGCAAGGACAATGACCGAGGGAAGCGACTTCGAGGCATACGCGAAGGATGGCATTGGGGACGAGCCGTGGGCTTGGATGCATCCGAGGGACGAGAGCCAAAGGAAGTAGGCTTGAAGGCAAGAGGTCAAGGCTGCAAAGAAGAGTCAAATGAGTCGTGAGGGTACGAGTGCATGAGAGATTGTACTCGGAGTAAAATCCAAGTTTTAGGGTTTTACTGTAGCGGTACTGTAGCAGTTACTGTAGCGCACTGTAGCAGTTACTGTAGCAGTCGATTGGTGTATGGACCAGTCGACTGATGCACTGTAGCAGATAGCCGTTGAGAGAGCCGTTGGGCTGGCATCAGTCGACTGGTGCAAGGACCAGTCGACTGGTAATGGGCAAATCAGGTTCTGATTT
This sequence comes from Zingiber officinale, assembly GCF_018446385.1. Classification (NCBI taxonomy): domain Eukaryota; kingdom Viridiplantae; phylum Streptophyta; class Magnoliopsida; order Zingiberales; family Zingiberaceae; genus Zingiber; species Zingiber officinale. Next base: position 61,446,191 of record NC_055998.1, read on the forward strand.
GTTCCAAGCTCTATAAGAAGGAGCTTGGTATGGCCGGCCAAAGCGACGAAATTAGACTTGGTTAAAGCCTAATTAGTAGTCACCAAAGTGCTCAAGGTCTCTTGTATCCAAGTGTTCTTGGTTGGTGTTGTGGTGAAGTTTCTCCACCCACAAGGAGTTGCTTGAGTAGCCGGAGTTTGCCGGGGGCTAATCCACCGAAGGATCGGGATCGTCCACCTTACGGACAGCCGTGGAGTAGGAGCATCATCTCCGAACCACGTTACATCGACGTGCATTGGTTTACTTATTCTTTTCTTTGTCATTAGCTTTTGTATTCGTTATTAGTATTTGTATTTCCGCTTGCACACTAACGAATACGTAGGAAGCGAGTATTTGGGGGTGCCGTCTATCCAACCCCCCTTCAAGCCGGCCACCGATCCTCCAACAAGTGGTATCAGAGCGAGGACGCACTTCACCGGACTAACCGCCGAGAAGAGCAACGCATATAAGAAGATGGCCGGGTTGATTGTCCCTCCAAAATTTGAAGGAGGAAGCCTTGGGGACATCACGTATTGGATGATGAGGATGGAGGTCTTCTCTAATACGGATTGGGACATCATGATGATTATCAAGGACCCATTCGAAGTCCCAAGAGATAAGAAGGGAAAAAGACTTCGACCACGACGTTGGACGGAAGAGCAAACCACACGATCGGAGGCAAACTCAAAGGTAATATCTATATTGATTGATATTTTGCCTAATCATGTGATAAATGGTGTAGGTGAGTATAAGAACGCCCACGAGTTGTGGAGCAAGGTGAAGATGGTTCTACAAGAAGAACCTAAACCTACACAAGAGGAAGAAGAACCCATTGAGATGGGTCTAGTTGCTCAAGTAGAGGAGGAGCAACCGGAAGGTGACGAGCACTCAACTTCCGAGGAGAAGGAGGAGAAGGATGAAGAAATGACATCCATTAGTGTGGATGAGGAGACATCCTCAAAGGGTGAGGAAGAATCCAAGACAAGTGAAGAAGAAGTCTTGGAAGTCAACTTAGTAAGTACCTCCACCGAAGCAAAGTCAAAAGATCACATTGTATGCTTCGGGTGCAATGAGAAGGGACACTACAAGAGTAGGTGTCCAATGAGCAAGAAGAAGGTATCTCCTAAACTCAATTCAATTCCTTTAGAATCTAATTTGAGTTGTAGGAAGAAGAAGGAGAAGAAGCACATTAGATGCTTCACGTGTGGAGAACTTGGACACTACCACACAAGATGCTCGAGGAAGGAGAGTTCAAGAAGTTGGAGCATCTAAAGAAGTGGGAGAAGAAGAAGAGGAGCTCAAGTCAAGGGGGAGCTTCAAGGGTAAGGGAGGTATACCCTAATTTGAAATGCAATTCAAATTTTCATTCCTCCATGCATGCTAGGAATAATTCTCATTATTTACCCATGCAAAATTTTGGATTTAAATATCATGATAGGAATAGGGTTAATGTAGATCAAAACCCTAGGAGGCCAATTCATGAAAAACCTAGGAATGGTAGACCTAAGGAGACCCAAGGCATTAATCCTAAGAAGGGGAGACACATGCCTAGAAAGGGTAGGTCTAGGAATGTCCATGGTGGACATGTTGACTCTAGGTTTAGGAACCTAGAAAGGGAAAATCAAGCTTTGAAGGCAAAGCTTGATCAATTGGAGAAATTCCTTAAGAGATTCACTATTGGATATAAGGGATTAAATATGGTGTTGGGTAGTCAAAGACCCAACAATGATAGATCGGGCTTGGGATACCGATCTAGTCCCTCCAAGGCCAATGAGAGTTCATATGCTAGGGTGGCAAATGATCATGGCAAGGGAGAGGTCTCCAAGGCTAAAGGAAAGTCTTATGCTAGGGTTGCATATGACTATAGCAAGGAGAAACCAATAAATGGCAAGGTAAAGTCATTTAATGGTAAGAAGAAATTAACTAAGGACAAGGTGTCCAAGGTTAAGAAAGTTACGTTTGTAGGCCAAGTGTCACCAGGGGTGGACCGATGTGGCCTAGCCATTGTGGATGAGTCACCTAGGGAGGTGGCTAAGGCTAAGAGCTCTAGGGGGAGCTCAAAGAGTCAAATTGGGACTCATGGCCAATGGATCTCAGGTGGGTACTACTTGGGAGTCTAGAGGAGCCATGGAGTGTGCCAAAAGGTTTGGAGATGGATTTGAGTCTCAAACCTAGGGATTTGGCACACATGGTTTGTGTTTCATGCAAGAAATATGACATTTGGGGTCATATAGCGTGATAATTGGTTTTGGATGTATAGATGCCATGTAAACCCATGCTAGGGATGCATTGTGGGTTGGTATGGGCAAATACATCAAGAGGAAGCCAAAACTAGGACTTTAGGTCAAGGTTCAATTGAACCATTTAGCTAGTTTTGGATTTTGTGTCAATCTTGGGATTGGTGATAGATACATTTTGTAATGTATTTTTCCCAAGTAGACACTGGTACAATAGACCTCTCCACAAAATTTGGGAATTTTTGGAGGTCTAGGGAATTACTGGTGCATTTCTGAAGTTGGCCTGAAAAGGTTGATTTTTTCAGAAAAAGGGTACCAGTCGACTGGTACAGATACCAGTCGACTGGTAACAGTGTTTTTGAGCACAAAATGTCTCTGTAAGCTCATTTTATCGATACCATTCGACTGGTGATGATACCAGTCGACTGGTAACAGTAGATTTCAACTACAGAATGTTTCTGTAAGGTTCTGTCGAAGGGGGCAGTCGACTGGCACTTGGGGCAGTCAACTGATACCAGTCTGAAATTGTTTTCAGCATTGGTTTGTGACCATGTCAACTCGCTTAGATGTATGGGATCCAAGGGGGATTAATACATGAGTTTAGGGTCAGTTTGGATGATAAGTTTTCAACAATTGGGATATTGTTGGAGAACTTTTTGGATGTTAGGCAAAGGGGGAAAAGTAAGGTTTAGTTGGGAAAACCTTAGTCCTTTTGCGTAGGGGGAGCCTTGGGATAGGTTCTTAAAAAGCCCTGTGATAAAATCCTAGCTCAATGGGGAGCTTAGGTGTAGGGGGAGCCTTGTGATAGGTTCCAATGCTTGGTGCATTGTTTCGGCGGTTGCCAAGTGTGTAGCCTTGGCAATGTAAGTCCATTCGGCGGTTGCCAAGTGTGTAGCCTTGGCAACGTAAGTCCATTCGGCGTTGTAAGTCCAAGTGTGTAGCCTTGGCATCGTAAGTCCATTTGTTTTAGCATATTGTTTTGCTATTTGTTTTCCCTAATTTAAACGTATTGCCAAACACCAAAAAGGGGGAGATTGTTGGAGCAATCCCAATGGTTCGTGGTACCATGTGTTTTGGTGTTTGGGCAAAGGGTTTAAGTTAGGTTTACCCTTGTTATTTGATATGTGTACTTGAGTTGTGCAGAACTGGAGGTGACACATGTGACTCAGGTTAACGACTTCGGGTCCGGTGAAGGATGGAGCATCCGAGGGACCGTGGACAAGGCAGCAAGGACAATGGCCGAGGGAAGTGACTTCGAGGCATACGCGAAGGATGGCATTGGGGACGAGCCGCGGGCTTGGATGCATCCGAGGGACGAGAGCCAAAGGAAGTAGGCTTGAAGGCAAGAGGTCAAGGCTGCAAAGAAGAGTCAAATGAGTCGTGAGGGTACGAGTGCATGAGAGATTGTACTCGGAGTAAAATCCAAGTTTTAGGGTTTTACTGTAGCGCACTGTAGCAGTTACTGTAGCAGTCGATTGGTGTATGGACCAGTCGACTGATGCACTGTAGCAGATAGCCGTTGAGAGAGCCGTTGGGCTGGCATCAGTCGACTGGTGCAAGGACCAGTCGATTGGTAACGGGCAAATCAGGTTCTGATTTGTTCCAAGCTCTATAAGAAGGAGCTTGGTATGGCCGGCCAAAGCGACGAAATTAGACTTGGTTAAAGCCCAATTAGTAGTCACCAAAGTGCTCAAGGTCTCTTGTATCCAAGTGTTCTTGGTTGGTGTTGTGGTGAGGTTTCTCCACCCACAAGGAGTTGCTTGAGTAGCCGGAGTTTGCCGGGGGCTAATCCGCCGAAGGATCGGGATCGTCCACCTTACGGACAGCCGTGGAGTAGGAGCATCATCTCCGAACCACGTTACATCGACGTGCATTGGTTTACTTATTCTTTTCTTTGTCATTAGCTTTTGTATTCGTTATTAGTATTTGTATTTCCGCTTGCACACTAACGAATACGTAGGAAGCGAGTATTTGGGGGTGCCGTCTATCCAACCCCCCTTCAAGCCGGCCACCGATCCTCCAACAGTAATATCCCTTAGTTTCCTTGGGATATCCAATGAAATAGCATTTGTCGGATTTGGGTCCTAATTTGTCTGAGACTTGATGTCGTACGTAAGCCTCACAGCCCCAAATCCTCATGAAAGACACCTGGGCATCTCTCCCAGTTCATATCTTATATGGTGTCTTTATCACGGCCTTTGATGGAACTCGGTTGAGAATGAAAGCTGCCGTGTCTAGAGCATATCCCCATAGATATGTCGGAAGATCTGTGTGACTCATCATAGATCGTACCATATCTAATAAGGTACGATTCCTTCTTTCGGATACACCATTCCACTGTGGTGTTCCAGGAGGAGTGAGTTGAGATAGAATCCCACACTCAGCTAAATAGTCACGAAACTCATGGCTTAAGCATTCACCACCTCGATCTGATCGAAGTATTTTAATACTCTTGCCAAGCTGGTTCTGTACTTCATTCTTGAATTCTTTGAACTTTTCAAAGGATTCGGACTTATGTGTCATCAAGTACACATAACCATATCTACTGAAGTCATCAGTAAATGTGATGAAGTATCTGTAACCGCCTCTAGCAGCGATATTGAAAGAGCCACATACATCACTATGTATGAGTCCTAACACATCAGTCGCTCTCTCGCTGTGCCCACTAAAAGGAGTCTTGGTCATCTTGCCTCGTAGGCATGATTCGCATATCTCATATGATTCAAAATCAAATGAGTCCAGCAAACCATCCTTATGGAGCTGGGAAAAGCGCTTGTCATTTATATGACCTAAGCGACAGTGCCAGAGATAAGTTTGGTTCAGGTCATTTGACTTGAACTTCTTGGTATTTATGTTATAAATAGGGCTCTCAAGGTCTAGAATATAGAGTCCGTTTATTAGTGGTGCACTACAATAGAACATATCTTTTAAATAAACAGAACAACATTTGTCTTTTATTATAAAAGAGTATCCTTTCTTGTCTAAACAAGAAACTGAAACTATGTTCTTAGTAAGAGCAGGCACATAACAACAATCATCTAAATCTAGTACAAGCCCAGAGGGCAGAGATAGCTGATAAGTTCCTACAGCAACAGCAGCAACCCGTGCTCCATTGCCTACTCGTAGGTCCACCTCGCCCTTTGCCAATGCTCTGCTATTTCTCAGCGCCTGCACATCAGTACAAATGTGAGAAGCACATCCAGTATCTAATACCCATTATGTAGAAATAGATAGATTGACTTCTATAACATATATACCTGAAGTGGAAGTCTCACTTCGCTTCTTCTTAAGATCCTCCAAGTATGCCTTGCAGTTCGTCTGACCGCAGTGGAAGCAGGTAGCATCCTTGGCGACCCCTCCTTTAGGCATCAGTGCCTTGCCTTTGCCCTTGGTTTGGGACTTTCCCTTACCTTTGGGCTTGCCCTTGCCCTTGTGCTTCTGGACCATCAGAATGGGCTTAACCTTCTTAAGGTTAATCTCAGCAGTTCGTAACTTACTAAGTAGCTTGGGTAGTGGCTTGTCAATCTCGTTCATGTTATAGTTGAGAACGAATTGACTATAGCTATCCGGCAAGGACTGCAAGATCAAGTCAGTGGCCAGCTCTTGGCCAAGTGGGAACCCAGTCTTTGTATGTTCTCTATGTACCCAATCATCTTGTGTACAAAAGGACCTACGGGAACCCCGTCTGACATCTTGCACTGAAACAGTGCCTTAGAGATCTCAAATCTCTCATGCCTCGCTTGTCCCTGATATAGTTGGCGAAGATGCTCAACCATATCGTAAGCGCCCATCAACTCGTGTTGCTTCTAAAGCTCAGAGTTCATGGTCGCGAGCATTAGACATGACACATCTAATGCGTCATCTTGATGCTTCTTGTAAGCATCTTTGTCAGCTCGCGGGGCATTGGCAGGAGGAGCCTCCGGAATGGGCTGCTCCAGAACATACAGTTTACGTTCCTGGGTGAGAACTATTCTCAAGTTCCTGTACCAGTCCAGGAAATTCGCTCCGTTGAGCTTGTCCTTCTCAAGGACAGATCGCAGGGAGAAGGAATTCGTGTTCGACGTCATGGTTATCTACAACAGAAAATTTGCAGAAATAAATATCATATTCTTTTAAAATCATTTAATTAGACCTTTAATTAAATGATGCTCCCACTGAATTCTATAATTCTTGTGGGACAAGATCCACATCATACTAACCCTTGAGTTAGCTTTGGCTAATACGCCCAAGGCTTAGTATGATCGGTAGGTAATGATTACCAATTACATCTCTATGCAACTCTTGTTTATAGAATCAATATCCGCATTTATATTAAAACTCGAGTTAGCTTTGGCTAATACGCCCGAGAGTTAATATAAACATGATTTTGTCCTACCTTTCCAACTATTGGAAGAATGCCTATAGTTGACTCGATCCAACCGAGTAACTAGGAATACTCAATCTAATTGAGTTTGTATTCACCCATGCGTTGATAGGCGGGACCAAGATTGTCCCTCCGTACCCTACCAAGATAATATGTATTGCTCTGCTTTGGCAGATTCAACAATACATGTGATCGAGGTAGTGATAGGTATCACGGCACGGTTAGGCATTAGAGTTGAGTCGATTGAGATCTAATCTAATCGAAAAGGATGCATCTTGTGCACGACTTAGATCTAATCTAATCGCAAGGGTGCATCATGTGCACGACTTAGATCTAATCTAATCGTAAGGCACTAATTAATTAACTACTTATTAAATATGCATCACATACACAAGCAATTAATTAATCTATTTGTGATTTAGTCATGGCCCTACTACGATCTTCTCAAGCCAATGAGAAGATCGATTGGTCAACCTAGGGTCAACAGCTTCTCCAAGCTCCTCCCTTTGACCACCTTGTGTTGCTCGTGCCCGCCTCGGAACTCCGTCTCGTGTGGACCCTCCACCGCTCCAATTTGTACATTACAATTTGAAACTCGAGTTACATTCGAGTCTAAATCTAATTTACAACAAGAATATAAGAGAAGGCACGACGCGCAGGTCGCGAATATAATACAACACTCGCAAACACATAACGGCACGCAGGCCGTATTATGAATTACAACACAACCAATCATATTGGGTTTTTGGGCCATGACTATCACAAAATTAATATATAATTCAAAATTATATATTTTCATAATTTTCTATAATTTTAAAAATAATTTTTACAATTTTTACGAGTAAAATTTCCCGGCGGTCCCGTTTAGCGGTTTCGGGCGCAATCGCGGAACGGATCCCCTTGCGGGGCCAGGGGCAGCGCCCCTACCCGCAATCTAACCATCGCGAGGGTTCCTTTGCGATCCAACAGCGCCCAAACTCGCTGTCCCAAAACGATTTGGGCCGAGACATTGCCGTTTCGGAAAAAATCTTCCCGGTGGGTTCGTTTTTAGCGATTTCGGGTGCAATCGCGAAGCAAATTCCCTTGCGGGGTTAGGGGCAATGCCCCTACCCACGATCTAACCATCGTGAGTTGCTCCTTTGCGATCTAATGGCACCCGACCCCGCTGTCCCAAACGGATTTGGGGCAAAACGAAGCCGTTTAAAAGAAAACTTTCCGGTAGCCGAAGCCTACAAGTGTTAAGACACTTGTGCTTCGCTTCTACGGAAAAATTACTCATAAAAACTCTAAAAACTCAATTTTTACAGAAAATTACAGAAGGTATATTTTTCATAAAAATACAAACGAACTCGTACAAGTCTTTGCACGTGACTCTGATACCACTGTTGGGTTCGTCGGGTCGCAAAAACCGCTTTTTCGCGTCGCGAAAACCCCGAATCACCCAAAGCCATGGATCTCGTGCAAAGATTCGTAAACAAAACTTTTCGAAAAACTTTTTCTTGTACGAGCTTGTAAAAAATTTAGATCTACACTAAAGTTAAGATCATTACCCTTGTAGCGAAGCCCTTCGCGTTCCCGCTCGTCCAAGAAGTTGCCGGATCTCTAGACCGTCAAGCGTCGGTCCTCTAGAAGTATCCACACGAACAATTCTTGATGGAGAAAACCTAAACAAAGGTGTGCTAGCACCTTGATAGGTCACGGCAAGGAAGAGGAGGGAGAGCAAGGAGAGAACACAAGGAAGAAGAAGGAGTTACACCACATGAATGGAAAAATGAATTCCCACACAAACACAAAGTGGCCGGCCACTCTCAAAAACTCCCAAATTAATTGCATTAATTGCAATTAATATGAAGCCATTAAAGAGAATGGCTTTGTAACTTCCATGAGGTGGCACCCATGATGATGTGGAACATCATTATTGGTCCACCTAATGCCAACTCACCAATGAGGTGGCAAAAGGTCAAGTCAAAATTGACCTTTGGTCTTCCTTCTCAAGTCAAGTCAAACTTGACTCAATCTCTACCATGGTTGATCTAATCTAACCATTTGATTTGAGCCAACTTAATATAATGAATCTAATTCATTAAATTAAATTGATTCAATGAGTCAAAATCTAAATTAGACTCATTAAACACATGAATCAACTTGAGTCGAACTCAAGTTAGCCCAATTATGATTACTCTTAATCCAATTTGATTCATCAAATGAATCTAATCCCCTTGGTTCATCATATGAACCTAATCTCCATCTAATTGTCCTAAGTGTGTGACCCTATAGGTTCTTGTACCATTTAGGAGCATAAGTAATGAGCGGTATCTAGCAACACATCATTACTACCCAAGTTACAAGAATGTCGAGATCCGACATCACCTTGTGACTACTAATTGTGACTCCTCACAATATATGAGACATTATCCTTCTATCCTAGACATCTAGATTGATCAATATGAGGCATAGACCGTGTCATTCTCTAATCAACCTAAATCTTGAACTCCAAGTAGACTCACTCGATCAAATGAGCTCAACATCTAATGTTGACTCATTTGGGCATGACCATGCACTTAGTGATCTCACTCTATCAAGAATACCGATGTCGTTCCCATCATATGGGAGGGATAGATCCCATCTACATCACTCACATCCCTCTACATAATTCATTATATACCCAGTAATCGCCTTTATAGTCCACCCAGTTACGGGTGACGTTTGACGAAACCAAAATACATAACTCCTTATGTAGGGATCCATGGTGACTTCAGGTATAAGGACTAATAGTCTTACTAATAGCCACATGAGAAAGTATATGACACTCATATAACGATCCATGATACTTTCTCATGGCGGGTCATTCAGTATACATTCTCTAATGCATACCCATGTGTCAGCTTGATATCTCTATATCCATGACTTGTGAGATCAAGTCATCGAGCTGACCTACATGCTAGTCTTATTATATTAACATTGTCCCTGAATGTTAATACTAGACTAGGAATGATTTAGAGTAGTGTTCCCTATATCATCTCACTATCGATTCAACCAATCGATTGATATAGGTAAGAACCTTTCTACTCAAGGACGCTATTATACTTAGTCTATTTGGCACTAATATAAATAAGTATAATAACCAAACAAATGCCTTTATTAATATACAAGAATATGATACAATGAGTCCATACAATCATCAAATGATTGACTCTAGGGCTCTAACTAACAAATTAATCATGTTACATTGTTCCTTATGATTGAATGAGCACATGATATACTTTTATGCTTAGACATGTATGCTTGTGAGCTATACCAGATGAGAATTTCTACGATATGTTATGAGTTCAAAATATGCATGTTTTATGTTATATGTGGGTAAATCTTACATGCTTTGGTGATATGATATGAGCTGAAAATATGCATGCTTATGTTATGATATGTGGTTAAATTATGCATGCTTTGATGCTATGTTTAGTGCTTAAAATATGCATGCTTTCATGATATGCTATGTGATTAAATTATGCATGCTTTGATGCTATGTTTAGTGCTTAAAATATGCATGCTTTCATGATATGCTATGTGGTTAAATTATGCATGCTTGATGATACACTACAAGAAAAAAGTCAAACAACAACGGTTTTTCACCGTTGTCGTAGGCCATTTTGAACTGTTGTTAAAGGCCGTGTTGTTAAAAGGGGTGGCAAAAGACAACAGTTTTTAACCGTTGTCTTTGAAGGCAAAGACAACATTTTTTACAACGGTGAAAAACTGTTGTCTTTTCCTTCAAAGACAACAGTTTTTCACCGTTGTCTTTGAGCTCTAACTTTAATAATAGGGTCTTCAACAACAGTTTTAAACTATCTACGACAACGGTGAAAAACCGTTGTCTTTTATAGAAAAAAAATTTAAAAAAATTAATACACAATTTTCCAATATTATAAATCATTCAAAATACTAAATTTCAAAATAAAATTTAATATACAATTTTCTAACATTCAAAAATAATATTTATAACATTCTGAAGAAATTTCATAAGCAACCAACAAAATTTCATAAGCAACCAACAAAATGATAACATTTTTAAAACAAAGGTAGAACAATATAACACAAGATTTTCTACTTAGATGTCGGTGAAGAGGAGGGATTGCAGCTCCTAGTGCTCCTTAATTTGTTAAAGTCTCTTCATTTTTTTAGCTTGTCGGCATTCTTCCCAATACTCTTGAGGACACCTAAAAAGAGCAGAATGAAATTATACAAACCTGTGCACAAGAACTATGTAATTCTAAGTGGTGGATCATGTCTGTCACAAGTTCGCCACTAACTTTTTGACCATTATGCACAGATTGTAGACAAGCATGAAAATAAGCAGAACCATAAATATAAGCGAATAAAGGATACCTTTCAATCTTCGAAATCTTCTTTTCTGGTTGGCCCGTCTCCTTTTCTTCTCTTCTTTTGTTAACTCTGCCTCTTCTTTGATGTTTCCTTTTCCATGAAAAATCTCCTCAGGGGCAAGCATAGCCGCATCTGAGACGGCCAATGGAGCAACCTGCAAAACCATTGTATTTCAGTGACTCGAAACTATTTTTACCATAAACTAAAAGACAACTCCAAAAGATATTTTTACCTCTTCCATTGCTAGAGCAGGTACATTGACTTGTATAGACATATCCTCAATAACCTACATCATAACTTATGGTCAATCAAGAAATAAATACTAAAATATGAAGTCACAAGAATATGAAGTCACAAGGAATACAGAATATGAAGTCACAAGACTGAAATACTAACTAAGATCAATAAGTTGTCAAATTTTGTATCAATGATGGATTCCTTCTGAATTGAGCATTAAGCTTCATTCCAAACAAAAAGAGAAAAAGAATGACTGTACAATAGGTATTACCTTCTTAATAGAGAGAATTAAATTGTGGATGAATCTAGGTGCAGTGCAGTTGATTCCAATAGCAACGACTTTGTTGCATGAATCAGCCAGAGAAACACATTCAGCCATAGAATCTCCACTAACAACATTGATCCCATCCTTCGAAGTGAAAGAAAACCAAGCTGGAATTTTTGTGTCACACTCCAAAAGAAGTTCAACATATGCCTGTAAAAGAAGTCATAATTAGGATCCACTAAAAGGAACATCTTGAGCAAAATAAGAATCTCAAGTCTAGGGTTCCACTAAAATCAAGCTTCTTAATATTTGCAGTAGATTCTTGTAACAAACTCTGTTCTGAATTTCTGTTTTAGCTAAATCTTATCCAAAGCCTCAACTATTTGTGCCATTTTACTCTTTGGTATTGAGTACCCCAAGTACCTAAATGTGCAACGAAGGAAGAGCAGGAACCATTGCTTAGCTCTACAAATACATCAAAAGATACTTGAGCTTCAAGTTTATTTGGAATTGTTTCAAAAGCAATTATATCAGCTCCAGCTTCAGAAAGAACCTCAAGCCTTCTCCTGTGAAAATCTTTGACGATTTCCACAGTAATTTCTTGGCCATAGTTTCCACTACAAACAGAACAATCACATGATCATCTAATGAAGACCTCCATATCATACTGTAGTCCCGAGCAGCATTAACAAGATGCACCTGTACTCAGAACCATCTGCTAGATATGCTCCATAGCTTCCTATTGATGCAGCAACCAACACAGGACGCTGCTTCAGGTTGATTGCGCCCTCACTGAATCCATAGCTTCCTATTGATGCAGCAACCAATAGCAGGAGGAGGGGGGCACGATTTTTACCGTAGCCTTCGAGGTTCTATAAAATTCATAACTCGCTATAGCATATTTATAAATTATAGAAGCATAATGAAACGATCCTAAAAAACCCAAGATACTACAAAATACACTACAGAGGTGAGAGTGGCACTGTTCCAAAAAGCAACGACCTGTCTCTTTGCCCTCCCGCTTAAAATGCTTGGGGGGGAGTAAGAGTTGTCAGCAAGAACGCGCAAGTTATGATTCTGACAAAGTAGATGTCAGCTTAGCTCTAGATCAATATAAATGAAGAAAACAGACAGTACAAAGAAGTAACAAAATCTTCCTCTTTTCAAAGAAAGAGCATAATGCAACCAGAACAATACCAAACAAGCATACCTATGAAGAAAGTGGCTAATCTTTTGAGACGACTGCACAATATATAATGTGTTGACCCTTATCCTCCACTTGGATCCTTCCACACTTCACAGCATTTACCTATCCAAAGTAAGCAAGGTTCACACCTCACCATGAAAAATCATAATTTATAGCAATAGAAGAACAAACGCTTCCTCATCAACAACACTGGTAGGGCTTCACAAAATTTAGTCACGAACCCTAACTAATAGTCAAAAAAAGAGAAGGAAACTCATTCTTCTTGTCATCATCAGAAAGCCACCACATGTATAAGAACAAGAAGACAAAAAAAACATTTTTTTGTAAAATACATAATAGTCATAAGGGCGCCTTTGAACTCCTCCGCAAAGAGATCCACAATAGTCTTGCCGGCCCACCTGTTCTTAACCTATATTGACTCAAGAGTTAGCTCAAACTTACGTGAAGCATCAAAATGAAAGAATCGAGCGAAGAAAAGGATATAGGTCTATTTTGTTTACGTGCTCGTCGTCCCCCTCATCATCGAGATGGACCGAAAAAAAGATCCAGCATCCATCACTATCTGAAAACAAAGACAGTTTTTCAAGTCATAAAAACTGTAATGGAAGAAGAATGATGGTACAAAAGAGCAAGTTAATCACAAAAAGGGCAAGATAAACTAGCAGATTGCATATCTGTTAAGAATAACACTTCTATTCTTGATGAGCAAAGAATTCATCTAACAGTATACTCACTGCCGCACAATACAGGACGCCCAAATGCTAATTATTAACAGATCAGCAATCAAGATCAATTGTTTAGGCAATCGGAGGATAGCATCAAAATTCATCTATCTTTTACCCTAAATCTATGTTCGTCAGAAGGAGTAACTGAAAACAACCAAATGGGATCACCCTCCATGAAATCCAAAACATGATTCAAATCAACATGAAAGAAAACTGAAGTATTTGTGGCTCATCAAACAAAATCCGACTACCTTAAAGCTAAACGAAGCATGGGGTTGGATCGCTTCTGTCTCAGGCGTGCCCTTTTAGGAAGGCAGGGTCGCCGGGGGGGCACCGAGGAGGGCGGACTGCTGCATCTCCAGATCGTTGATCTGCTGCTCTCGGTCCATCTCAATGATGAGGGGGACGATGCGCACGAGGAAAAAAAAAAGGAGAAGGGGCAACAGGTTTAGGGCTTGGAGAGGAAGGAGGAAAAAAAACGTGAAGTAGGTGAAGAGATCATAGGTTGGACGAAAATCCTTAGGAATCGAGAAGGTAAAGGGGGGAATGCGGCGGCAAAAAATTTTGAGGAGAGGGAAAGAAAAAACGCGGCGGTAAAAATTGACGAAGGGAAAAAACGGCGAAGGAAAAAAAAAAGGGTATACAACAACACTTAATAGACAACGGTTTTCAAAAACCGTTGTCATAATCCTAAAAAAAACTCACATAGACAACAATTTTCAAAAACTATTGTCATAGCATTTAAAAACTGTTGTCGTACACCCAAAAAAACATAAATAGACAACGGTTTTTAAAAACCGTTGTCGTAAGAAAAAAAAACTACTAAAAGACAATAGTTTTTATTAAAACCGTTGTTAAAAGGTAAAAAGACAACAGTTTAGCATAAAACCGTTGTCGTTTGAGTGTTGTTGAATGAACATTTTCTTGTAGTGATATGCTTTATGCTTAAGATATGCATGTTTTTATGATCTATGCCTAAGTGATGCATATTGTTATGATATGATGTATGCCTAAGTGATGCATACTTTTATGGTATGATGTATGCCTAAGTGATGCATACCTTTATGACATGATGTATGCCTAAGTGATGCATACCTTTATGATATGATGTATGCCTAAGTGATGTATACTTTTATGACATGATGTATGCCTAAGTGATGCATACTTTTATGATATGATGTGTGCCTAAGTGATGCATGCTTTTATGATGTATGATATGTATAAGTATGACATGTACTTTACTTTATATGGCTTGTATCAAGGGTGGGCTCCATAAGCGCCCCGGGGTCGATGAAATAAGACTCGGGCCTCGTTAGGGATGAGCTCCTAAGTGCCCCTAGGTCGATGGAGTAAGACTCGGGCCTAGTATGTTTGCCTTGTAGGGTTCAAGACTTGCTACCTTGGACCTACATAGGTTGCGCGCAATATGTAAGTGGTACATAGCCGGGATGCCCTTTAAGTTGAGATTATGTTCAAGTATATATATGTAAGAAGAAATGGTTTTAAAGATTATGAGACATACACATGTTTTTTTTCGGATACATGTTTTTCAAAATCATATACATATACCCTATGATGATTTATATGCTATGGTTAGATATGATTATGTTATGTTCCATGATATGTTCATGTGTATGATATGCCATGACTCCTTATGATGATATGCCATGATTAGATACGATTATGTTATGCTTCATGCTATGCTTTACGCTATGATATGCCATGACTAGTTATGATTTCTTCATGTTGCATGATATGCTTAAAAGAGTATGTTACATTATGTCATGACTAGTTGAAGTGATGCCATGTTGAGACATTCTTTGATTATACTATGATTTTCGGTTTCAGTGAGTAGGAAAGGAACTTACTGAGCCATGAGTGCTCACAGCTTACTGTCCTTGTACCACAGATAAAGGAAAAAGCTGGATGAGCTAGAGGAGCAGCAGGAGAGGCAAGGAGATGTGTGTGGCAGTGGCTAGGCAACCAAATAAGAACCTGCTTTAAAACTTTTAAAGAACTACGCTTTGGTATCATGAATTGTAGTACCATATGTGTGACTTGATGTTATGTTTCTACTAAATTTGTTATCATGTTATTGAGGCACTGATAGTGTAGTTCGGATTTGATAAAAAGGAAAAACAAAAGAAAAGTTTTTATTAAACTAAGAAAATTATTTTAAGTCTTCCGCTGTTATTTGTACATAAAGTATCGTAGCCCCGTCCCTTAGGATTAGCAGGGAGGGCGGGCGTTACAATAATCGCCTTTATAGTCCACCCAATTACAGGTGACGTTTGACGAAGCCAAAGTATGTAACTCCTTATGTAGGGAACCATGGTGACTTCAGGTCCAAGGACTAATAGTCATACTAATAGCCACATGAGAGAGTATATGACACTCATATAATGATCCATGATACTTTCTCATAGCGGGTCATTCAGTATACATTCTCCAATGCATACCCATGTGTCAACTTGATATCTCCATATCCATGTCTTGTGAGATCAAGTCATCGAGTTGACCTACATGCTAGTCTCGTCGTATTAACAATGTCCCTGAATGTTAATACTTAACTAGGAATGATTAAGAATAGTGTTCCCTATATCATCTCACTATTGATTCAACCAATCGATTGATATAGGTAAGAACCTTCTACTCAAGGATGCTATTATACTTAGTTATTCGGCAGCAATACAAGTAAGCATAATAACCATAAGCAAATGCCTTTATATACATAAGAAATATGATACAATGAGTCCATACAACAATCATCAAATGATTGGCTCTCGGACTCTAACTAACACAAGTCACAAATGAGGTGGCATTTGGTCAAGTCAAACTTTACCCTTCGTCTTCCCTCTCAAGTCAAGTCAAACTTGACTTAAATTCTACCATGGTTGATCAAATCTAACCTTTGATTCAAGTCAATTTGATTTAATGAATGTCTATTCATTGAATTATATTGATTCAATGAGTCATAATCTAAATTAGACTCATTCAACACTTGAATCGAATTGAGTCCAACTCAATTAGTCTAATTTGGATTACTCTTAATCCAATTTGGTTGATCATATGAACCTAATCTCCATCTAATTGCCCTTTGTGTGTGACCCTATAGGTTCTTGTAATGTTGGCAATGTTCTAAACCCATTTAGAAACATAAGTAATGAGCGGTATCTAGCAACACATCATTATTACCCAAGTTACAAGAATGTTGAGATCCAACATCACCTTTGTAACTACTTATTGTGACTCTCACAATATGTGACAATGTCCTTCTATACTTGACATCTAGATTGATCAATTGAGGCATAGACTGTGTCATTCTCTAATCAATCTATATCTTGAACTCCAAGTAGACTTACTCTACACAAATGCGCTCAATATGTCATATTGACTCATTTGGGCATGACCATGTACTTAGTGGTCTCACTCTATCAAAAATCATGATGTCAATCCCGTCATATAGGAGGGATAGATCCCATCTACATCACTCACATCCCTCCGCATAATTTGTTACATACCCAGTAATCGCCTTTATAGTCCACCCAGTTATGGGTGACGTTTGATGAAGCTAAAATATGCAACTCCTTATGTAGGGATCCATGGTGACTATAGGTCCAAGGACTGATAGTCATTCTAATAGTCACATGAGAAAGTATATGACACTCATATAATGATCCATGATACTTTCTCATGGCGGGTCATTCACTATACATTCTCCAATGCATACCCATGTGTCAACTTGATATCTCTATATCCATGACTTGTGAGATCAAGTCATCGAGTTGACCTACATGCTAGTCACAACACATTAACATTGTCCCTGAATGTTAATACTTGACTAGGAATTATTAAGAGTAGTGTTTTTTATATCATCTCACTATCAATTCAACCAATTGATTGATATAGATAAAACCTTCTACTCAAGGATGCTATTATACTTAGTTATTTGGCACCAATACAAGTAATTATAATAATCATAAAGAAATGCATTTATAAGTATATAGGAATACGATACATCGAGTCCATATAATAATCATCATATGATTGGCTCTAGGGCTCTAACTAACACTACCGTCGGCATCCCCCTCTCAAGTTTATCTTGAGACTTCTTCGAGGGATAAAGTTCATCGGGATCTAGAACGCAAGACTAAAGAGTTAAATGATTTGAAGGCTCATCATGCTTCAGAAATAGCTGCGATGACTAGGAAGATTCACACAGACAATCTCCTAATATTGTAGCAACAAATAGAGTTAGATCGGCTGCAAGCTAAGGTGGATATTCCGCAAGCCAAGTTGGATTAAATTAGACTAAAGGTGGACCCTTTACTCACATATTTGATGAGATAAGTCGCCCAGATCGTCTGGAGAATAGGACAACTTTCTCCTATGTAGCCAAGTGGTCATTCTCCTCTTCATAATCTTTTGCTTTGACATCTATAGACGGTCAGTACCGGGTAAAATATTCCCTCTCCCCCTGCTTGGTCATGAACAACTCGGGTGGGGTTGATATACTTATGGTGATCCCATAACTATGTTTGTAAAATTATTGTTGATAATGTTAAAGCTTGATGTTTGAGATGGACGTTCAAGGTAATGTGTTTGGTTATACCTAGAATAAGAAAAAGGGGAAATTTCTTGTATGAAACTAAATGATCCTTTGATATCTGCCCTGGCTAATAAATTAGGCGGGCTCAAGAATTATCCAAGTATTTTGGTTCTTTTCCATATTATAACTGAATAGTAATCTCCTTTATTTATTACACCTAGGAAATTAAACACCTTTTTGATATCCTCTAATCGCTAATTGGCCCTTCAACGGTAAGAGAATGTCAATAATGTGCGACATGACAACGCTGATATAAGTATGATTTGGCCGGCTATGCCTAACATAAATGCTTAATCACGACTTCCTGACACGTGTCAGCTGATTTCTCTTTCTTGTTGTAATAAGCTGCACGTTCCTACAGTAACGCCCCGTCACATCTTTTCTGCTCGACATCCACGACTCCTTTGATGAATATTTTCTACATCCAACGACAGTTTTTATCCCTTAATGCTTCTCAAAAAACCCTAAACCCTTTGCTTCTTTGTCTTCTTCCCTACGCTTTTTGCTGATACTGCTGTCTGAGTTTCTTTATTCTCCACTAGTCTTCCTCCCCTTCCTGTCTCTCTACGTTGCTCCTCCTTCTTCGAATCTCAGTAAGTCATTTTCCTTGTATTGCTTTATGGCTGAAGAGTCCTTTTCGGCTTGGTATGTTCAGATTCGATCCGTCTTTCGCAAATTGGATAGGTCATTCTTTGTATGAGATCCCCAAGACCTATCGTATTGTCATTCCTGATGCTAACGCCTGTCCACACCTTCCTCCTAAGAATTGTGTTTCCTTTTTCAAAGACCAACTAGTGGCAGGCCTGCATTTCCTATTCCCCCTTTTTTGATAGAAGTTAGCCAGTATTTTGACATTCCATTACAATAATTCGCCCCCAATGCTTTTCGTTATCTCTGTGGTTTGTACATACTTTTTCATATTCACGACATCCCTCCGACCCCTCAAAATTTCTTCCTATTTTCATATCCCAATAAATTCGATCTTGGTGTCTTTCTCTTTCAATCAAGGCCTAAAATAACCTTCTTTGAGGAGATGTCCTCTTCCATCAAGGGATGGAAATCCCGTTTCTTCTTTGTAGAACTTCCAGGACCTATCCCTTGGTCTTCTTCGTGGAAATCATCTTTACCCGCTGTTCCTGACGTAAAGGAATTACATAGATACCCCTCTTTTGCTACTTATTCTGGCAAGCTATCGGGCCTTCGCTTATTCATTCACAAGTGGATTCGTGATGACCTCCTCTTTCTCTTCGAGTTAAGCCCTGTCAAGATAGAGATTCACAATTCCATTGGTAAGCCCCTATTCATCAATTTCAATCCCCTTTTTACTAACTAAGACACTTTTCCTTTTCTATAGTGGACTCTTTGTACGCTGCTGTAATTGATGATCCATTGTGTCTATCAGAGGAATTGATTGCTGCTAAGGAGCAAGAACTTCTCGCTGCCTTGGGTCAGCCTTCTTCGTCAACAGCTCCAACTGGCATCGAAGGCGTTCCTGGTTCTCAAGATGTGGCTTTGGAAGGAGCTTCCGTCAATCCTCCTTCCACGGATGAGCTTATCCCTCTACCGGCTATAAAGCAATCCCCTGAGGTGATCCCTGTTAAGAAAAAACATAAATTGACTTTCACCCCATCCCCGAAGCAGAAATTTGCTTATGTTGATTTTCCTACTTCAAACGTTGTTCCTTCTTCTCATGATCTCCCTCTCTCGGCTCTTTATCCTTCCCTTGCTCCTTCTGCATCTACCACTCCACATATTCATAGTGGTAGTTCTTCACCCCCCTTCTTTATGACCTTTCCTGATCATATGCATCTGCCCCCTCACAACATGCCTTATATCATCTACTATCCTCCTTCGCTTCAAACTTCTCTGTCTTCTACTTCCTCTATTACTGATACTCAACCCATACTCTTGGGAGGGTCTCTTACTACAGCTAGGGAGGAGGTACGCCACATAATCTAAAGCCTTGGGCGTTCTGAAGTTGCTGATAATTTTTCCCTGGAGGAGACGAATGTGCCTCTATTTTCCTTCACAATTTTTTTTTATCCCGCATCTCCTTAATGCTCTGAGTTGTGCAGCATTGGATATATAATTTGAGTATATCTGATCTGATGCATGTTAGCTAGAGCCCTAGAGCCAATCATTTGATGATTGTATTTTGGGCTTGTTGTATCATATTCTATATAAATAAAGGCATTTGGTTTTTGGTTATTATACTTACTTGTATTGGTGCCAAATAAACTAAGTATAATAACGTCCTTGAGTAGACGGTTCTCACCTATATCAATCGGTTAGTTGAACCGATAGTGAGATGATATAGGGAACACTACTCTTAATCATTCCTAGTCAAGTATTAACATTCAGGGATAATGTTAATGCAATAAGACTAGCATGTAGGTCAACTCGATGACTTGATCTCACAAGTCATGGATATAGAGATATCAAGTTGACACATGGGTATGCATTAGAGAATGTATACTGAATGACCCGTCATGAGAAAGTATCATGGATAGTTATATGAGTGTCATATACTTTCTCATGTGGCTAGTAGTATGACTACTAGTCCTTAGACCTGAAGTCACCATGATTCCCTACATAAGGAGTTATGTACTTTGGTTTCGTCAAACGTCACCCGTAACTGGGTGGACCATAAAGGCGATTACTGGGTATGTAACAAATTATGCGGAGGCATGTAAGTGATGTAGATGGGATCTATCCCTCCTATATGACGGGAGAGACATCGGTATTCTTGATAGACTGAGACCACGAAGTGCATGGCCATGCCCAAATGAGTCAATATAGGATATTGAGCTCATTTGATTGAGTGAGTCTACTTGGAGTTCAAGATTTAGATTGATTAGAGGATGATACGGTCTATGCCTCACATTGATCAATCTAGATGTCTAGGATAGAAGGACACTTGTCATATATTGTGAGGAGTCACAATTAGTAGTCACAAGGTGATGTTGGATCTCAACATTCTTGTAACTTGGGTAGTAATGATGTATTGCTAGATACCGCTCATTACTTATATTTCTAAATGAGTTTAGGGGCATTGCCAACGTTACAAGAACCTATTAGGTCACAAACAAAGAAAAAGTGGATGGAGATTAGGTTCATATGATGAACCAAGAGGATTAGATTCATTTGATGAATCAAATTGGATTAAAGTAATCCTAATTGGGCTAATTGAGTTGGACTCAAGTAGATTAATGTGTTCAATGAGTCTAATTTAGATTATGACTCATTGAATCAATTTAATTAAATGAATTAGATTCATTATATTAATTGGCTTGAATTAAATGGTTGGATTTGATCAACCATGAGAGAGATTAAGTCAAGTTTGACTTGACTTGAGAGGAAGATGAAGAGTCAAGTTTGACTTGACTTTATGCCACCTCATTGGTGAGTTGGCATTAAGTGGACCAATGATGATGCTCCACATCATCATGGTTACTTAAGTGAAGTGCCACCTCTTGGTTACCAAGAGTTGTGACTCTTGGTATCCCATGGAGGTTACAAACCACTTAATTAGATGAAAAGAGTTTCATTTTGCAAGTGTAACTCTCATTCAAGTGATCTTCCTCCTCCTAAGCTCTCTTCTTGCTCCTTCTCTTCTCTTGGTCGTGGGTTTCAAGCAAGGGAGAAGAAATAGAGAGTGAATCTAATCCAAGAAGAAAGGTTACTGAAAGTCACATAGAGATTTTAGAGGAGTGTGTTCTCTTCTTTTCCTTTCTTCTTCTTCCAATCTTACCCGAGAGCCCTAGAGAGTGCTAGCACACTTGTGGTGCTCTCTTCTCCATCCTTGAGTGTTAGAGAACACTTCTTGTTCGTGTGGATATCACTAGAGAGTTGTCTACGTTGACAACTTCGAGATCCGGCGTACCGTTGGACGAGCGGGATTTGCGAGGGCACGCTTCAAAGGTATAAAATGTTTTTCCTTTGTAGATCTACTGTAGATCATAGTTTGAAACTCGTACTCATATTTTCGAAAGTTTTTCTTCGCACGAGATCCAGTGGCATGGGTGATTCGGGGTTTCCGCGACGCGAAAAGCGGTTTTCGCGGCCCGAAAAACCCAACAGTGGTATCAGAGCCACGAGCGAAGTGAGTACGAGTTTAGATTCATATTTTTATGAAAAATATATATCTGTAAACTTTCTATAAATTCATGTTTTTATAGTTTTTATGGGTATTTTTCTCGTAGAAGCGAAGCACAAGTGTTTAGACACTTGTAGGCTTCGACTACCGAGAAGAATTTTCCGAAACGGCAATGTTTCGCCCCAAAATTTTTTGGGACAGTGGGCTTAGGCACTGTTAGACCGCAAAGGAACCCTCGCGATGGTTAGATCGCGGGTATAGGCGCTGCCCCTGGCCCCGCAAGGGGATTCGTTCCGCGATTGCGCCCGAAAACGCTAAACGGGACCGCCGGGAAAAATTTACTCATAAAATTGTAAAAATTATGAAAATTACATAAAATTATAAAAAAATATATAATTTAGAATTATATATTAATTTTGTGATAGTCATGGCCCAAACGACCCAAATTGGATTTGGAAATGTGTTGTAATTCATAATACGGTCTGCGTGCCATTATATGATGTGTGTGCTGTATTTATTTTATTTTCACGGCCTGCGCGTCATGCCTTTCTCTTATATTCTGGTTGTAAATTAGATTTAGACTCGAATGTAACTCGAGTTTCAAAATTGTAATGTAATTTTGAAGCGGTGGAAGGTACACACGAGACGGAGTTACGAGGAGGGCGCGAGCAACACAAGGTGGGCAAAGGAAGAAGCTTGAGAAGCTGTTGACCTTAGGTTGACCATCCGATCTTCTAATTTAATTAATTGCTTATATGTATGTGATGCATGTTTAATTAAGTAGTTAATTAGTGCCTAGCGATTAGATTAGATCTAAATCGTGCACATGATATACCCCACGATTAGATTAGATCTAAATCAAGTATTTGATACGCATCATCGTTTAGATTAGATCTAAATCGCGTCAACTCATAATGCCTACCATGCCGTAATACCTACCACTACCGCGATCGCATGTTGTTGTTGAATCTGCCAAAGCAGAGCAACACATACTATCTTGGTAGGGTACGGAGAGACAATCTTGGTCCCGCCTATCAACGCATGGGTGAGTACAACTCAATTAGATTGAGTATTCCTAGTTAACTCGGTTGGATCGAGTATAACTATAGGCATTCTTCCAACGGTTGGAAAGATAGGTCAAAATCACATATATATTAACTCTCGGGCGTATTAGCCAAAGCTAACTCGAGTTTTAATATAAATGCGGATATTGATCCTATAAACAAGAGTTGCATAGAGATGTAATTGGTAATCGTTACCTACCGATCATACTAAGTCTTGGGCGTATTAGCCAAAGCTAACTCAAGGGTTAGTATGATGTGGATCTTGTCCCACATGAATTATAGAATTCAGTGGGAGCATCATTTAGTTAAAGGCCTAATTAAATGATTAAGAATATGATATTTTTTTCTGCATTTATTTCTGTTGTAGAATTGCCATGACGTCGAACACGAACATCTTCTCTCTGCGTTCTGTCCTTAAGAAGGACAAGCTCAACGGAGCAAATTTCCTGGACTGGTACAGGAATCTGAGAATAGTTCTCACTCAAGAACGTAAACTATACGTTCTGGAGCAGCCCATTCCGGAGGCTCCTCCTGCCACTGCCACGCGAGCAGACCGTGATGCTTACAAGAAGCATTAAGATGACGCATTAGATGTGTCCTGTCTTATGCTCGTGACCATGAACTTTGAGCTTCAGAAGCAACATGAGTTGATGGGCGCTTACGATATGGTTGAACATCTTTGTCACCTATATCAAGGACAAGCAAGGCACTGGAAGAGGAACTCCAAAGAATACCTGAAAGATCTTAAGAATAAGAGAAATAAGATTTTACTTCAGGTATACATGTTATAGAAGTCAACCTCTTTATTTCTTCATCGGGGGTATTAGATACCGGATGTGCTTTGAACATTTGTACTAATGTACAAGCGCTGAGGAATAGCAGGGTATTAACGAAGGGTGAGATAGACCTACGAGTAGGCAATGGAGCACGGGTTGTTGCTATTGCTGTAGGAACTTACCATCTATCTCTGCCCTCTGGGCTTGTACTAGAATTAGATGATTGTTGTTATGTGCCTGCCTTGACTAAGAACATAATTTCAGTTTCTTGTTTGGACAAGAAAGGATTTTCATTTATAATAAAGAACAAATGTTGTTCCGTCTATTTAAACGATATGTTCTATTATAGTGCACCTTTAATAAACGGACTCTATATTCTAGACCTTGAAAGCCCTATCTATA
Organism: Zingiber officinale; assembly: GCF_018446385.1. Lineage (NCBI taxonomy): Eukaryota > Viridiplantae > Streptophyta > Magnoliopsida > Zingiberales > Zingiberaceae > Zingiber > Zingiber officinale. The sequence goes on from NC_055998.1 coordinate 61,470,570, forward strand.
ACATAAATACCAAGAGGTTCAAGTCAAATGACATGAACCAAACCTACCTCTGGCACTGCCGCTTAGGTCATATAAATGACAAGCGCTTATCCCAGCTCCATAAGGATGGTTTGGTGGACTAATTTGATTTAGAATCATATGAGATATGCGAGTCATGCCTACGAGGCAAGATGACCAAGACTCCCTTTAGTGGGTACAGCGAAAGAGCGACTGATTTGTTAGGGCTCATACATAGTGATGTATGTGACCCTTTCAATGTCGCTGCTAGAGGCGGTTTTAGGTACTTCATCACGTTTACTGATGACTTTAGTAGATATGGTTATGTGTACTTGATGACACATAAGTCAGAATCCTTTGAAAAGTTCAAAGAATTCAAGAATGAAGTACAGAACCAGCTTGGCAAGAGTATTAAGATACTTCGATCCGATCGAGGTGGAGAATATTTTAGCCATGAGTTCTGTGACTATCTAGTTGAATGTGGGATTCTATCCCAACTCACTCCTCCTGGAACACCACAGTGGAACGGTGTATCCAAAAGGAGGAATCGTACCCTATTAGATATGGTACGATCTATGATGAGTCACACAGATCTTCCGACATACCTTTGGGGCTATGCTCTAGACACGGCAGCTTTTATACTCAACCGAGTTCCATCCAAGGCCGTGATAAAGACACCATATAGGATATGGACTGGGAGAGATGCCCAGGTGTCTTTCATGAGGATTTGGGGTTGTGAGGCTTACGTTCGACGTCAAGTCTCAGACAAGTTAGGACCCAAATCCGACAAGTGTTACTTTATTGGATATCCCAAGGAAACTAAGGGATATTACTTTTACATTCCCAGTCAGCACAAGGTAGTTGTGACAAAAACTGGGGTCTTTCTAGAAAGGGACTTTGTTTCTAGAAAAACTAGTGGGAGCGCGTTCGATCTTGAAGAAGTTCAAGATGCGAACAATAGCACTGATGCCTCGATGGAAGTTGAACTGGAACCACAAAGTGTTGTGGATGATGTTGTTCCACAAAGAGTTGAGGAACAACAACCAGTTGAAGTAGACATACCTCCTCGCACGTCTGATAGGGTAGGTCGTCAGCCTGAGAGATACTCATTTCTCTTGTCTGATCATGATGACGTTGTGCTCATAGATGATGAGCCTACCACCTATCAGGAAGCTGTGATGAGACCAAATTCCGAGAAATGGCTAGAGGCCATGAGATCCGAGATGAAATCCATGTACACCAATCAAGTATGGACTTTGGTTGATCCACCTGAAGGGGTAAAACCCATTGGGTGCAAGTGGGTCTTTAAGAGAAAGACTGACATGGATGGACTTATCTATAAGGGTCGCTTGGTAGCTAAAGGTTTCAAGCAGATTCATGGTATTGACTATGATGAAACCTTTTCTCCAGTAGCGATGTTTAAGTCCATTTGGATCATGCTTGCTATTGCAGCTTACGACGATTACGAGATCTGGCAGATGGACGTCAAAACCGCGTTTCTGAATGGAAACCTACTCGAGGATGTGTACATGACACAACCTGAGGGTTTTGTAGATCCAAAGCATACTAGCAGAGTATGCAAGCTGCATAGGTCCATTTATGGACTAAAGCAAGCTTCTCGGAGCTGGAATCTTCGATTCGATGATGCAATCAAACAGTTTGGTTTCATCAAGAATGAAGATGAGCCTTGTGTCTACAAGAAGGTTGTAGGGGACGTAGTTGTCTTCCTCATATTGTATGTGGATGACATAGTACTCATTGGGAAGGACATCCCTATGCTTCAGTCTGTCAAGACCTGGCTAGGGAGTTGCTTCTCAATGAAGGATTTAGGTGAGACATCCCGCATTCTAGGGATACAGATCTATAGAGATAGATCTAAGAGATTGCTTGGCCTAAGTCAGAGTACATACATTGACAAGGTACTCCTACAGTTTGCCATGCAGAACTCCAAGAAGGGATTTCTGCCGATGTCACATGGCATGAGTCTTTCGAAGACTCAAGGTCCCTCTTCTATAGAGGAGAGAGACCGCATGTATCAGATCCCTTATGCCTCAACCATAGGAACGATCATGTACGCCATGCTATGTACTCGACCTAATGTCTCGTATTCTTTGAGCATGACGAGCAGATACCAGTCAGATCTAGGTGAAAGTCACTGGATAGCAGTCAAGAATATTCTTAAGTACTTAAGAAGGACTAAAGAATATTTCTTGATATATGGAGGCAATGATGAGCTAGCTGTAAAGGGTTACAGTGATGCTAGCTTCCAGACTGACCAGGATGACTATAGATCGCAGTCGGGGTTCGTGTTTTGCATTAATGATGGTGCTGTGAGCTGGAAGAGTTCGAAGCAGGACACAGTAGCTGATTCTACGACAGAGGTCGAGTATATTGCTGCATCAGAGGCAGCAAAGGAGGCAGTTTGGATTCGCAAGTTCATCACTAAACTTGGGGTGGTTCCTAGCATTGCTGACCCTATTGAGCTCTATTGTGACAACAATGGAGCTATAGCACAGGCGAAGGAATCTCGCTCACACCAGCGGACCAAACACATACTACGGTGCTTCCATCTCATTCGAGAGATCATCGAGAGAGGAGATGTGAAGATTTGCAGAGTACCTACAGAGGCTAACATCGCAGATCCCTTGACCAAGGCTTTGGCACAGAGGAAGCATGATGGTCACACTAGGTCATTTGGACTTAGAGCCTACACTGATTGGCACTAGTGCTAGTGGGAGATTGTGAGTTAGAGCCCTAGAGCCAATCATTTGATGATTGTATTATGGACATGTTGTATCAAATTCTATATAAATAAAGGCATTTGTTTTTTGGTTATTATACTTACTTGTATTGGTGCCAAATAAACTAAGTATAATAACGTCCTTGAGTAGACGGTTCTCACCTATATCAATCGGTTAGTTGAACCGATAGTGAGATGATATAGGGAACACTACTCTTAATCATTCCTAGTCGAGTATTAACATTCAGGGACAATGTTAATGTAATAAGACTAGCATGTAGGTCAACTCGATGACTTGATCTCACAAGTCATGGATATAGTGATATTAAGTTGACACATGGGTATGCATTAGAGAATGTATACTGAATGACCCACCATGAGAAAGTATCATGGATCGTTATATGAGTGACATATACTTTCTCATGTGGCTATTAGTATGACTACTAGTCCTTAGACCTGAAGTCACCATGGTTCCCTACATAAGGAGTTATGTACTTTGGTTTCGTCAAACGTCACCCGTAACTGGGTGGACCATAAAGGCGATTACTGGGTATGTAACAAATTATGCGGAGGGATGTGAGTGATGTAGATGAGATCTATCCCTCCTATATGACGGGAGAGACATCGGTATTCTTGATAGAGTGTGACAACGAAGTGCATGGCCATGCCCAAATGAGTCAATATAGGATATTGAGCTCATTTAATTGAGTGAGTCTACTTGGAGTTCAAGATTTAGATTGATTAGAGGATGACACGGTCTATGCCTCACATTGATCAATCTAGATGTCTAGGATAGAAGGACACTTCTCATATATTGTGAGGAGTCACAATTAGTAGTCACAAGGTGATGTTGGATCTCAACATTCTTGTAACTTGGGTAGTAATGATGTATTGCTAGATACCGCTCATTACTTATGTTTCTAAATGAGTTTAGGGCATTGCCAATGTTACAAGAACCTATTGGGTCACACACAAAGAACAAGTGGATGGAGATTAGGTTCATATGATGAACCAAGAGGATTAGATTCTTTTGATGAATCAAATTGGATTAAGAGTAATCCTAATTAGGCTAATTGAGTTGGACTCAAGTTGATTCATGTGTTCAATGAGTCTAATTTAGATTATGACTCATTGAATCAATTTAATTAAATGAATTAGATTCATTATATTAAATTAGCTTGAATTAAATGGTTGGATTAGATCAACCATGAGAGAGATTAAGTCAAGTTTGACTTGACTTGAGAGAAAGATGAAGATGAAGAGTCAAGTTTGACTTGACTTTATGCCACCTCATTGGTGAGTTGGCATTAAGTGGACCAATGATGATGCTCCACATCATCATATTTACTTAAGTGAAGTGCCACATCATGGGAGTTACCAAGAGTTGTGACTCTTGGTATCCCATGGAGGTTACAAACCACTTAATTAGATGAAAAGAGTTTCATTTTGCAAGTGTAACTCTCATTCAAGTGATCTTCCTCCTCCTAAGCTCTCTTCTTGCTCCTTCTCTTCTCTTGGTCGTGGGTTTCAAGCAAGGGAGAAGAAATAGAGAGTGAATCTAATCCAAGAAGAAAGGTTAGTGAAAGTCACATAGAGATTTTAGAGGAGTGTGTTCTCTTCTTTTCCTTTCTTCTTCTTCCAATCCTACCCAAGAGCCCTAGAGAGTGCTAGCACACTTCTGGTGCTCTCTTCTCCATCCTTGAGTGTTAGAGAACACTTCTTGTTCGTGTGGATATCACTAGAGAGTTGTCTACGTTGACAACTTCGAGATCCAGCGTACCGTTGGACGAGCGGGATTTGCGAGGGCACACTTCAAAGGTATAAAATATTTTTATTTTGTAGATCTACTGTAGATCATAGTTTGAAACTCGTACTCGTATTTTCGAAAGTTTTTCTTCGCACAAGATCCAGTGGCATGGGTGATTCGGGGTTTTCGCGACCCGAAAAACCCAACAATGCACACTCTGATTCAAGAGAATGAAGCTCTGAAAAAATGGATTTTTGAGTTATCTCCTGATCAGGTGGACGAGAAGCTAAAGAGTCTGTCTCCTAATTGGAGAAAACCATCCAGTTGCTTAAGACAGAGACCAAGCAGTCACACCAATACAAAACTGACCTAGAAAGTCTTCAATCCCAGCTTAAATCAGCCAATGTTGGGGGTATTGATCTATCCTCCCAATTAGAAGAACAGACATCGGAGATTGCTCACCTGTCTTCTCAATTGCAATCAGTGAAGGATGCACATGCCACGGAATTGGCCAACCAATTATCTACTTTGAACCTCAGAGAAACTACCTTTAAGACTGTTTAAGAAGAGCTAGCAAACTACAAAGCAAATGAAGATACCTATTTTGAGGAGCGCAGAAAGGCCTATCTTCAATCCTATAATTTTATTACCCTGATCACCAACTTTTTCATAAATTCTATCAAATTCGTGACAAAAGAAGGGGTGGAGCAACTGAAAGAATTGAAGTTATTGGTAACTGACCCTCCCTCTAATTTTCCTGATACAAGGAGAATAGTGAGGAATTGTCCCCCGGATTTCTTTCCCCAGCTATTGTAGCCTCTGCTGTGTTGTAGCCTTAACGTTTCACCAACTTTCTCTTAATTGTTGAGTTTGGTATGACTTTTTGGACTTGTTATGTAACGCCCACCCCTCCACTACTACCATAGGAAGGACGGGGTTACTTAAAACATTCATACGTGCATTCATAAATATAAACTCATGGCAGCAGAAGTGTATGTAAGAACTAACTACTAATCATGCTATCATAAAAACATACTAACTACTAATAGAACATGGCATGTGAGCTATAAAATCATGTAACATAATAAACGTGTCAACATGCTAGTGCATATAACTTGATTCAATATTTACTACTTGCAACATTATCATCTTGCTAAAACATAAAGCATGAAACATAAGTTCACAACAAGTAATAATCATCCAAAATCATCTAGTAGGAAAATAGTTCATAAGAAAAACTTAAAAAGTAAATGAGTCTTGAAACATAAAATAGATCTTCTTTCCACCATGCCACTTCCACACACATCCTTGCCCTTCCTGCTGCTCCTCTTAGTTTAGCCACTCTTTTCATTTTTCTGCAGTACAAGGAAACATAAATCTCTAAGCACATAGGCTTAGTAAGTTCCTTTCCTACTCACAAAAGTATAAATCATACATAACATAAAATATTAACATGTTCACTTGGCAAGTCATAACCTAGCATGTGAGAGCATAATCATAGAGTCACATCATAGCATAGGTGTAACGCCCGCCCTTCCAGGGGACACTCTGCCTGCCCTTAGAGGGACGGGGTTACTTACATTCACCTAACATACTAATGCATATGAACTCATGGCAGCGGAAGACATGCTTAAAAATTTTATCATATGCATTTGATTGTCTTAAACATGGCATGTGAATCATAACTTATTTAACTTTTACCATATCATAATAAGTCTAACACGGTAAACTATCATGAGAGCATAACATACTAGTTGAACCATCATCATCAACATAGGGTTCAAACTTAGTTCACATGCACAATTTAGTCAAAATAAATTTAAACTTAATTGATCTATCCACCATGCCACTTCCACACACATCATCATCGCCCTTCATGATGCTCCCCTTAGTTCATCCATTCCTTGCCCTTATCTGCAGTACAAGGAAACGTACAACTATAAGCCCAAAGGCTTAATGAGCTCCTTTCCTACTCATAAAACATAAAGCACGTAATACCACATAGCATGTGAAACATAGCATAGCATAACATAGCATGGAGAATCATAACATAAAACATAGTGCATAACATAGCATGGCATAGCATGTGAGTACATATCATGGAAACATATCATGTCCTGTAATCATGTATCATAACTCATACCTGTTCATAATAATACATAACCAATAATTCATAAAACATATGCATGTAAATGCAAGATGTATATTTTCAAAACATGTATCATGGAATGCACATATGCATCATGTCTCTTTTTAAAACATATCTTATACATACTTGAACATAACATAATCATCATGAGGGCCCGGCTTGTACCACATACATACATAAATGCGCGCAATCCCTAGGACAGGGTAGCTAGCCCCGAACCTACTAGGGATCTAGGTCCGTTCATAGTCCGTCGACCTAGGGGTGTACTAAGGAGCCCATCCCCTTTTTACGAGGCCCGTTTCATAGACCATCGACCTCGGGGCGCTTATGGAGCCCACCCTTGGTACAAGTCATATAAAATAAAATATCATGTCATACATATCATGTCATCATGCATATCATAGCTTATCATACATGTCATAATTTCTTGTCATATCATGAAGAGAGCTCTTGATCCCATCTTAAGGGAAGCATCTCTTTGCCATACCATGAAGAGTGCTCTGGATCCCAACTTAAGGGGAGCAACTCTTAGGCTTTTCTTCTTACATAAGCCTTTCATACATATATCATGAAACATAACATGTTCGTATCATAACATAAAACATATCATGTGATCTTCATAGCACTAAGCATGGCATATCATATCATGAAGCATAGCATATCATATCATGGGCATGACACATCATATCATAGCATAGCATATCATATCATGAGTATAGCATATCATATCATGGAACATAGCTTATCTCATAACATAAGGCATAACATATCATATCATAAGCATAGCATATCTTATTATGAGTATAGCATATCATATCATGGAACATAGCTTACTTCATAACATAAGACATAACATATCATATCATAAGCGTAGCATATCTTATCAAGAGTATAGCATATCATATCATGGAACATAGCTTATTTCATAACATAAGACATAACATATTATATCATGAACATGGAACTTAAACTAATCACTTATCAAAGACCATACATCATGAGAAAACATAAGCATGCTTGGTTAGATTCACTCTAAACCCATTTACCCATCTTGGCTGAACCCTACTAATTGGGTTTCCCATTTTTTTCCACTATAAGAAGCATGAAACTAAAGCCACCTATAGATAAGTAACCATATATCATCAATGGGCATAAACAAGCATGGTTAGTTTGCAAGACATGGCTCTAGGTCTCTACACTTGCTTGGCCAAGCCCTAAAGTGAAGTGCTAGGTTCCATTTGTGTAACATGTAGCATAAAACTTATCTAACCATAAAAGATCATGCTTAGGTTTCAAAACTTTACCCTAGGCTTGGCATTCCTTCTTGGCCGAGACCTTCATTTAGGGTTTTAGGTTTTCTAATGCAACATGTAACATAGTGCTTTAACCTTACCATATACAAGATATCATATTTCATGAACAAGCATAAATAAGCATGATTGGGTTTCAAAACTCTACCCTAAGCTTGGCATTCCTTCTTGGCCGAGACCTTCATTTAGGGTTTTAGGTTTTCTAATGCAACATGTATCATAGTGCTTTAACCTTACCATATACAAGATGTCATACTTCATGAACAAGCATAAATAAGCATGATTGGGTTTCAAAACTCTACCCTAGGTTTGGCATTCCTTCTTGGCCGAGACCTTCATTTAGGGTTTTAGATTTTCTAATGCAACATGTAACATATTGCTTTAACCTTACCATATACAAGATGTCATACTTCATGAACAAGCATAAATAAGCATGATTGGGTTTCAAAACTCTACCCTAGGTTTGACATTCCTTCTTGGCCGAGACCTTCATTTAGGGTTTTAGGTTTTCTAATGCAACATGTAACATAGTGCTTTAACCTTACCATATACAAGATGTCATACTTCATGAACAAGCATAAATAAGCATGATTGGGTTTCAAAACTCTACCCTAAGCTTGGTATCATGTCTTGGCCGAAACTTGACACTAAGTTTTCCATCATTTTTATTATCATATGAAGCATAAAACCTAAGCTATCAACATATAAAAATTTCATATATCATGAAGGAGCATAACAACATATTTTTTTCTCAAAATCTTGCCCTAAACTCTATGATTCATCTTGACCGAACCATTAGATTAGGGTTTCTAATTCTTTTATTGACATATAAGGTCTTAAAACTTAAACTATCAACACATGAAAGATCCTACATCATATAAGAGCATGGATAAGCATGATACCAAAAGAAACTTTGCTCTAGGTCATTTTTTTTTTTTGTCTTGGCCGAAACTTCAAGATGAGGTGAATATATTTCTCTTTTTTTTTTTTCTACAACATGAAGCATAACTTGTAACTTGTAAATCCTAAGTGACTACCAATCTATCTTGTCAAAACTTTCAAGGAATTTCATACGGTGTCAAAAGCGTTTTCATACAACACAATCGAAACTACTTGTACTGCAGTGAGGGGATACTCACATCCTTCGCTTGATTTCCTTAGGGAAGTAACCTTGATTTGTGGAGCTTTCCTAGAGGGAAGCTTTCCTTTGCTTGGGTTCGGCAATGGTGAGGGGAAGAGTTCTTGGTCACGGTGAGAAGGAGGAGGAAAGGAGGAAGAGAGAAAAAAATGAACTCTATTCTTAAATTTCTCCTTTTATTCTACATGAGTGGAGGAAGGGAAATTACATTTTTCCTTCCCCTTTCTTTTACTCACTCTAAATGAAAATAAGAAGCAAGACTCAGCTTTTCATTTGAGAGAAAGAAGGCAACTCCAATTTCTCCTTCTAAGTGAAGAGAGCCTTCACTTCCTTACCTTTAACTATGATTTCCCTCTCCTTTCTAACAATAATTACTCTTGGTCTATTGGTTAACACATACATGTATCTAGCAAGAGATCCAAGGTTCAAACCTTGGTCATCTCTTTTTAGTTCTCTTATTTTATTGTTTTTGAAATATTTACATATAAGGCCTATTTATTTTTATTCATGATAAAAATATCTATAATCTTGCTAAGTACCCTATGGGTATTACAATAGGAGAGCATAAACATAAATCATAACATAGCATATGAGAACATAAACATAAAATCATAACGTAGCATGTGAGAGCATCAACATAAAATCATATCAAAGAAATATCATAGACATATTTTCAAGAGCATCTTAAATAAACATAAAGGAAACCATATAACATGAACTTATAGATGCAAGATGTTCTTTTGATAACATGTATCATGAAATAAATATATGCAAGATGTCCTTTTGAAAACATATCTTACATAAATACTTAAACATAATATCATCATGAGGGTCCGTCTTTGTACCACATACATACATGAATGTGCACATCCTAAGTAGATCCAAGGTAGCTAATCTTGAACCTACTAGGAACTAGGCTCGTTTCATAGACCATCGACCTAGGGACAACTTAGGAGCCTATCCCTTTTACTAGGCCCATTTCATAGACCATCGACCTAGAGGTGCTAATGGAGCCCACCCTTGTTACAAGCCATACAAAAGTAAAATAGCATACATGTTCCTTATCATATCACAGCATATCATATTTCTTGTCATAACATGAAGAGTGCTCTTAATCCCAACTTAAGGGAAGCATCTCTTAAGCTATCATGAAGAGTGCTCTTAATCCCATCTTAAGGGAAGCATCTCTTATGTTTTTCCTCATACATAAGCCTTGCATAAAACATAACATGATGGCACAAAGTGCCCATATCATATGGCATGTCATAGAGAACACATAACATGATAACATATATACACCTAACATATAGCATGGCATGGCATAATGGCATAAGTGCACTTATCAATTAACATGGTGACATAAAATTCATATTGTATCATAAAGAGTCATTATCATGCATAGTTGGGTTTTTAAACTTTATGCAAACCCTAATCACAACTTGGCCAAAACATTTAGGTATGAGGCATAGGTTTTCAAGCAACATAAAAAAACATGAAATCAATAACCTAAGTTCTCATAATACTTAACATAATATGTGAGCCCCTTTGGAATCCAAGGTAGCTTCTTAACCCCATTTTCTTGTCTTGGCCAAACCTCATAATCATGAAACATAGGTTTTTCAAGCAACTTAAAACATGAAATCCATAACTTAAATTCTCCTAATACTTAACATAACATGTGAGACCCTTAGGAAGCATAAATGAGGTCCTAACCCTCAAGTTCTAACCATGGCCGAAACCCTAAGAGGATGATATGAATTTCTAAGCAACATGAAGCATGAAAATTTTTATACTAACATCATGTAATGGTCTACATATCATGAGGACTAATAACCAAACATAGTCGAGGTCTTAAAGTGTCTCCAATCCCCTTATCTTTCTTTGGCCGAAACCTTAAGAACATGGCATGAATTTCTAAGCAACATGAAGCATGAAAAATTTATACTATCATCATATAATGGTCTACATATCATGAGGACTAATAAAAAAACATAGTTGAGGTCTTAAAGTGTCTCTAATCCCCTTATCTTTCTTTGGCCGAAACCTTAAGAACATGGCATGAATTTCTAAGCAACATGAAGCATGAAAAATTTATACCATCATCATATAATGGTCTACATATTATGAGGACTAATAAAGAAACATAGTTGAGGTCTTAAAGTGTCTCTAATGCCCTAATCTTTCTTTGGCCGAAACCTTAAGAACATGGCATGAATTTCTAAGCAACATGAAGCATGAAAAATTTATACTGTCATCATATATTGATCTACATATCACGAGGACTCAAAATCAAGTAATGTTAGGTTTTTAAACTTCTTCTAGACCTTTTATCTTTACTTGTCCGAAACCTATAGAACATGGTTCTTACCTTTGAGTAACATAAGGCATGAAATACCTAAACTAACATCACATAGAATATCATACATCATGAGGAGTTATATTCAAGCATAGTTAGGTTTCAAAATTTTCCTCTAAACCCTTTATCACTTCATGGCCGAAAATTATAGGAGGTGTGATTCTAAATTTTTAAACCACATGAAGCATGGAAACTTTTAGTAACAATAGATAGCCTCTTAACCTTACCTTGGCCGAATTTATAAGGCAAGATCCTAGGTTTTCAAGAGATTTTAAACATAAAAATGTGCGAAAGCTACTTGTACTGTAGGTGAGGGGGATTACTTACATCCTTTCGCTTGTTTTACTAATGAAAGTAACCTTGCTTTTGTGAAGTTTCCCTAGGAGAACTCCTTTGGCTTGGTTTCGGCAAGGGTGATGGTGAGGGCTTGATTTCGGTGGAGAGGAGGAGGAAGGAGGAAAAGGGAAGCAAAATGAAATTTTCTTTCCCATTTTCCTATTTATTCCTAAGGAGGAGAAGAAGAGAAAATGATCTTTTGTTCCCTTAGCTCTCTTATTCCTATTCATGAAAAGAAGAAGACAAATGAAATTTTCATTGGTGGAAGGAGAAGAAAACTCTAACTTTTCCTCCTAAGTGAAGGGAGCCTTCACCTTTCCTACCTTTAACTATCATTTCCCTCCTCTTTCTAACAACACACCCCTGCTGGGGCTACTGGTTAACACATACATGTATCCAATAAGAGGTCCAAGTTTCAAACCTTGGTCATGCCTCTTTCTAGTTCTATTTCCTCTTATTTTTGGAAAAATTCACATAAGGTCCATTCTGATCATTATAAAATTCATATGAAATTATTAGAGATCTTATGTGTGTTACAGTCCCCCATACCTCATAAAAGTTCGTCCTCAAACTTAAAATAACTCTGGGTACTTTTGGTGGCTTAGGACTTCCTGCTGAGTGCATCGGCCACTTTATTCGCCTTTCCCGGATGGTAGAAGATTTCGAAGTCATAGTCCTTGACTAACTCGAGCCATCTACGTTGTCTCATGTTTAGGTCCTTCTGTGTGAAGAAATATTTTAGACTCTAGTGATCTGTATAAATCTTACACAGTGCTCCATATAGATAATGCCTCCATATCTTGAGAGCAAAGACCATGGTTGTTAGTTCTAAATCATGAGTGGGGTAATTTCTTTCATGTTCCTTGAGTTGCCTAGAGGCATAGGCAATGACCTTGCTGTTCTGCATGAGTACAGCTCCGAGTCCTAATCTGGAAGCGTCACTGTACATATCGAACCCTTCATTACCTTCTGGAAGAGTGAGAATTGGAGCACTGGTCAGTCTCCTTTTCAATTATGTGAAACTCTCCTCGCAATCGTCTGTCCATTCGTACTTCTTGTTCTTCTTGGTGAGAGCTGTCATAGCGGCTGCAATTCTATAGAAACCCTCTATGAACTTCCGGTAATAGCCTGCTAGCCCGAGAAAACTTCTGATCTCACTGGCATTCTTTGGCCTGTTCCAGTTACTCACAACTTCAATCTTGATTGGGTCTACCATCACCCGTCTTTGGAGATAACATGACCCAAAAATGATACTCGATTGAGCCAGAACTCGCATTTGGAAAATTTCGCATACAACAGCTTCTCCTGAAGAATTCGCAAAACTATGTCCAGGTGTTCGGCATGCTCCGCTTGGGTTCTCGAATAAATGAGGATATCGTCGATGAAGACGATCACAAATTTATCGAGAAGTGCTGAGAATACCCGATTCATCATGTCCATAAACAAGGCGGGAGCATTCGTCACTCCGAAGGGCATAACTACGAACTCATAGTGTTTGTATCTTGTTCGGAAAGCTGTCTTCGGTATATAGTCCTGTTTCACTTTTACTTGATGATAGCTAGACCTCAGGTTAATCTTAGAGAAGATGGTGGCACCCTTTAACTCTTCAAACAGGTCATCAATCCGTGGTAGAGGGTACCTGTTCTTGATCGTCACCTTATTTAGTGCTCGGTAGTCTATGCACATTCGCATAGACCCATTTTCTTCTTCACAAAGAGTACCGGAGCTCCCCATGGAGAGTGACTGGGGCGAATAAGTCCCTTGTCGAGTAACTCCCATAGTTGTTCCTAAAGTTCCTTCAATTCAGCTGGCGCCATCCGGTAAGGTGCTTTAGAGATCAGTTTAGTACCAAGAATCAATTCGATCCCAAATTCGATTTGTCTATCGAGCGCTAACCCTGGTAGTTCATCGGGAAATACCTCTGGGTAATTGCATACAATTCTGACATCTTCTAGCTTCTGGTCCTCTGCTTGGCGTGTATCAACCACATGTGCTAGAAACCCAGTGCATCCGTTGTCCAACATCTTCCGTGCCTTTAAGACTAATAAGAATTTCTTAGTTTCTTTCCTTGTCTCTCCGATAAATTCAAACGTCGATTCTGCTTCTGGCCGGAAGATCACTTTTCTCTTACGACACTCTATCGAAGCATCGTACTTGCTCAGGAAATCTATGCCCAATATGATATCATAATCCTGCATGTCAAGCACTATCAGATCACAGTAGAGTTCTTTGTCTACGATTCTGATGGGTGCGGCTCGCAGCATATGAGCAGACGGCATCACTTCTGCCGAAGGCAGGGTCGTTAAGAACTTGCGATCTAAGGCTTGTAGTGGCATGTCTATCTTCCTTGTGAAAGGTGTAGAGACGAACGAGTGCGTTGCCCCAGTATCAAATAATACAGTAGCATGCTGAATAAAAATAAATATCTGACCTGTGACAACGGTAGAAGCATTCGCCACATCCTCCTTGGTGAGGGAGAAGATTCTGGCATTCGTCGTAGCAGGCGGGGCTTCCAATCTCCCTTGGCTTATCTGAGGACCTTCTATAGCAGCCTGCATCTGGTGTAGTTGTGGGGGAGCACCTCTGTTTTGGACATACTATTGCGTAGGTACATGAATCTGGGTAGGACAGTTTCTGGCCATATGTCCTTCCAATACACAGTTGTAGCACCTATTTGTGCCTATACGGCATATTCCTGGATGCTTCTTCCCACATGTGGTTCACTGAGGGAACGTAGGTTGCTTGCTTGTTGGACCACCCTTAGAGTCGATCCATTACTTTCTCTTGCCACTGTGTTTCCTTTCCAGCTGGTTCTGGTATTTTGAGGTTTCTGTCCTCCTGATTGGGCTTGGCACTTGCCTTTGTGCAGCGGCTACAAATAGTGTTCGGTGATCAGGGCACTTTTGATTAGCTCTTCGGCAGTCTATGGTCTATTAACTCCGCCGGCCACATTCAGAGCTATCTCGGGTCTGAGCATCTTTAGCATAAGTCTGACCCTTTCTCTTTCTGTGCTGACCAACTCTGGGCATAGGCGCGCTAAACGGTTGAATCTCTTCACAGCTTCATTAACTGGTAGGTCACCTTGTCGGAACTCGGTGAACTCGTCGTAGTGCTTGTTTGTCACACACATGTAAAGAATTCCTCAAAGAATTCAGTCTCTTTGCTTTGACTCGGTCCCACCACATTCTGGCATCGCCCGTAAGGCAGAACGATGCACACTTGACCTTCTCATGTTCGGGCCAATCCAATAGCTCCACTATGCTCTCCACAATCTTGAACCAGGCTTGGGTGTCCCATGACTCACAGTTACCAGAGAAAGCTTCCGGCTTTAGCCTCTGCCACTGAATCAGATACGCCTCCTATCGAACCATTGGGGCTGGGCCTACCGGTGGTACAGGTGCCGGTTGTACTGGTGCAGCTGCCGGTATGACTGGCATCGCATTCTGATTCCCTGGTGGGGTAGCAGGGTTCCCTTGTTGATTCATCAGAGTATTTATTATTTTCTGTTGTTCTGTGACCTGAAGCTGAAGTTCAGTGACTACATGCATCAGATCAGGTGGGGGTACCGCTTCATCGGCTCTGGTATTGCGTCTTCTATACATGCTTATCTTCATAAATGACAACAAGGCTAGCATAAGTTATTATTATTCCTAACCTACCATTATGCATACTTAAACTAAAACTGTGACTTTTCATAAAAATATAGAGTAGACATGCATACTTAAATTAAAGCATTGCTTATCATGCATAAAAGAAATCGAGTAGGCATAGCAATTCTTACTTGGAGTGGCAGGATGGAGGCTTGATGTGTGTGTGTAGTGGAAAGGCAGACCTGCTCTAAAACCAAACTGTAACGCCCGCCCCTCCACTACTACCTTAGGAAGGACGGGGTAACTTAAAACATTCATACGTGCATTCATAAATATAAACTCATGGCAGCGGAAGTGTATGTAAGAACTAACTACTAATCATGCTATCATAAAAACATACTAACTACTAATAGAACATGGCATGTGAGCTATAAAACCATGCAACTTAATAAACGTGTCAACATGCTAGTGCATATAACTTGATTCAATATTCACTACTTGCAACATTATCATCTTGCTAAAACATAAAGCATGAAACATAAGTTCACAACAAGTAATAATCATCCAAAATCATCTAGTAGGAAAATAGTTCATAAGAAAAACTTAGAGAGTAAATGAGTCTTGAAACATAAAATAGATCTTCTTTCCACCATGCCACTTCCACACACATCCTTGCCCTTCCTGCTGCTCCTCTAAGTTTAGCCACTCTTTTCCTTTTTCTGTAGTACAAGGAAACATAAATCTATAAGCACAAAGGCTTAGAAAGTTCCTTTCCTACTCGCAAAAACATAAATCATACATAACATAAAATATTAACATGTTCACTTGGCAAGTCATAACCTAGCATGTGAGAGCATAATCATAGAGTCACATCATAGCATAGGAGAGCATAAATATAAATCATAACATAGCATGTGAGAACATAAACATAAAATCATAACGTAGCATGTGAGAGCATCAACATAAAATCATATCAAATAAATATCATAGACATATTTTCAAGAGCATCTTAAATAAACATAAAGGAAACCATATAATATGAACTTATAGATGCAAGATGTTCTTTTGAAAACATGTATCATGAAATGAATATATGCAAGATGTCCTTTTGAAAACATATCTTACATAAATACTTAAACATAATATCATCATGATGGCCCGGCTTTGTACCACATGCATACATGAATGCGCGCATCCCAAGTAGATCCAAGGTAGCTAATCTTGAACCTACTAGGAACTAGGCCCGTTTCATAGACCATTGACCAAGGGGCAACTTAGGAGTCCATCCCTTTTACTAGGCCCGTTTCATAGACCATCAACCTAGGGGCGCTTATGGAGCCCTTACAAGCCATACAAAAGTAAAATAGCATACATGTTCCTTATCATATCATAGCATATCATATTTCTTGTCATAACATGAAGAGTGCTCTTAATCCCAACTTAAGGAAAGCATCTCTTAAGCTATCATGAAGAGTGCTCTTAATCCCATCTTAAGGGAAGCATCTCTTAAGCTATCATGAAGAGTGCTTTTAATCTCATCTTAAGGGAAGCATCTCTTAGGCTTTTCCTCATACATAAGCCTTGCATAAAACATAACATGATGGCACAAAGTGCCCATATCATATGGCATGTCATAGAGAACACATAACATGATAACATATATACACATAACATATAACATAGCATGGCATAATGGCATAAGTGCACTTATCAATTAACATGGTGACATAAAATTCATATTGTATCATAAAGAGTCATTATCATGCATAGTTGGGTTTTAAAACTTTATGCAAACCCTAATCACAACTTGGCCGAAACATTTAGGTATGAAGCATAGGTTTACGAGCAACATAAAAAACATGAAATCAATAACCTAAGTTCTCATAATACTTAACATAACATGTGAGCCCCTTAGGAATCCTAGGTAGCTTCTTAACCCCATTTTCTTGTCTTGGCCGAACCTCATAATCTTGAAACATAGGTTTTTCAAGCAACTTAAAACATGAAATCCATAACTTAAATTCTCCTAATACTTAGCATAACATGTGTGACCCTTAGGAATCATAAATGAGGTCCTAACCCTCAACTTCTATCCATGGCTGAAACCCTAAGAGGATGATATGAATTTCTAAGCAACATGAAGCATGAAAATTTTTATACTAACATCATGTAATGGTCTACATATCATGAGGACTAATAGCCAAACATAGTTGAGGTATTAAAGTGTCTCCAATCCCCTTATCTTTCTTTGGCCGAAACCTTAAGAACATGGCATGAATTTCTAAGCAACATGAAGAATGAAAAATTTATACTATCATCATATAATGGTCTACATATCATGAGGACTAATAAACAAACATAGTTGAGGTCTTAAAGTGTCTCTAATCCCCTTATCTTTCTTTGGCCTAAACCTTAAGAACATGACTTGAATTTCTAAGCAACATGAAGCATGAAAAATTTATACCATCATCATATAATGGTCTACATATCATGAGGACTAAAAAACAAACATAGTTAAGGTCTTAAAGTGTCTCTAATTCCCTAATCTTTCTTTGGCCGAAACCTTCTGAACATGGCATGAATTTCTAAGCAACATGAAGCATGAAAAATTTATACTATCATCATATAATGATCTACATATCATGAGGACTCAAAATCATGTAATGTTAGGTTTTTAAACTTCTTCTAGACCTTTTATCTTTACTTGTCCGAAACCTATAGAACATGGTTCTAACCTTTGAGTAACATAAGACATGAAATACCTAAACTAACATCACATAGAATATCATACATCATGAGGAGTTGTATTCAAGCATAGTTAGGTTTCAAATTTTTCCTCTAAACCCTTTATCACTTCATGGCCGAAACTTATAGGAGGTGTGATTCTAAATTTTTAAACCACATTAAGCATGGAAACTTTTAGTAACAGTAGATAGCCTCTTAACCTTACCTTGGCCGAATTTACAAGGCAAGATCCTAGGTTTTCAAGAGCTTTTAAACGTAAAAACGTGCGAAAGCTACTTGTACTGCAGGTGAGGGGGATTACTTACATCCTTTCGCTTGTTTTACTAATGAAAGTAACCTTGCTTTTGTGAAGTTTTCCTAGGAGAACTCCTTTGGCTTGGTTTCGGCAAGGGTGATGGTGAGGGCTTGATTTCGGTGGAGAGGAGGAGGAAGGAGTAAGAGGAAAGCAAAATGAAATTTTCTTTCCCATTTTCCTATTTATTCCTAAGGAGGAGAAGAAGAGAAAATGATCTTTTGTTCCCTTAGCTCTCTTATTCCTATTCATGAAAAGAAGAAGACAAATGAAATTTTCATTGGTGGAAGGAGAAGAAAACTCTAACTTTTCCTCCTAAGTGAAGGAAGCCTTCACCTTTCCTACCTTTAACTATCATTTCCCTCCTCTTTCTAACAGCACACCCCTGCTGGGGCTACTGGTTAACACATATATGCTTCCAATAAGAGGTCCAAGGTTCAAACCTTGGTCATGCCTCTTTTTAGTTCTATTTTCTCTTATTTTTGGAAAAATTCACATAAGGTTCATTCTAATCATGATAAAATTCATATGAAATTATTAGAGATCTTATGGGTGTTACATGTTATGGCCTAATTGGCAACAATTTTTGGATGCCTTCTTACCCTTTTTGTGTATGCCTTTGCAAAAAACTACTTGAGTGGTTGCATACCCGTATAGGTGTGAATCAACATCTAGGCTGACTTGACTTGATAAATTAATCTCTTCCTGTAACGACCCGGTCCTTGACCCCTTGGGCGGCCACACTAGTGGCCCAACTAGCGGCCCAACCTTGGTCCCTTGGGCGACCACAATGGCGGCCCATCTAGCGACCCCTTATGTCGTCAACCGACAATCCTTCGACCGTACCGTTACTCACAAGGTCTTCCCAACCCTGGCCAGTGGATTTTGACCTTTCCCAGGATTCAAAATCTTGATCTCCAGGTTAAATACTAGAATTTATGAATCCTGGCAGCCAATTCATGGCTACCAGGATTCATAAACTCTAGTATTTAACCTAGAGATCTAGAGTTCGAATCTTGGGGAAGGCAAAAATCCACTGGCCAGGGTTGGAAAGACCTAGTGAGTAACGACACGGCCGAAGGGTCGTCGGTTGATGACATAAGGGGTCACCAAATGGGCCACCAGTTGGGCCGCCCAAGGGCCCGCCAATTGGGTCGTCCAAGGGGCCGAGGGGTCAGGTCATTACACATCCCTCACGACTATATGTTGTGAGGAATGAATTATATCCCCTTTTGGACATTTTCTAGGTATGAAGGATGGGCAGAGCTATTTGAGGCTATTCACTTTTCGCTCGGCATAAGATGACAGGGTGAACCTGTTAACCAAGGATGCTTAGGTGAATGCTACGCCCACCTTTTTTGCTCGTTATGGGATGATTGGGCGAGAGCCTTCATTTACTTTATTTTTCATGTCATACATCTTGGGGACATAATCTCGCCGAGCTTTAAAGATTAATCATAAGTTGCCTAGGGATCCAACAAGCTTGAACTTTGGTACTTGGGGAATGTATTCGCCATGATTATCCGGGTAAGGGTATCCCTTCTTGCATACCCGATATTCTACTCAATAGTTGATTGGCCCGCTGTTTGTTTACCCCTTTATCATTTTGATATCTGCTTCCCTCTCGGTAGCAATGTTGAGGGTTTTAGAAACGAAAAGAAAAGGGGTTCATCGTTTCGTCTTCTTCCTCCGTCGCACTTTTTTCCTCTCTATTCCATTAAGATTTTGCTTCCTTCCTCGATTTCTTGCTCATAATGGCCTCTTCTTATTCTTCTCTGCCTGAGTGGTTCGCTAACTATTCTTCCAGTGCCATTGATTCGGAAGCCTATGCAATGGGTGTGAACTTTGGGTTCCCTTCCTATCTAGTCCTTCCTTCTCCAGCGGACCATCCTCACCTTCCTCCGTCGGGGAGCATTGCTGTTTTTTTGGGAACAAGTGATTTCCGGTTTTTGTCTCCCTCTTCATCCTTTCTTTGTTGCTGTAAGTCAGTATTTCAACGTGCCCTTGAACCAACTTATCCCTCAATCTTTCTCCATACTATCTAGTTTCATCGTCGTTTCTCAGCTACTTGATTTTCCTCCTTCCCCCCGCCTGTTTCATCAATTCTTTATCCTTCGTCAAGTAGAAGATAGTCTTTTCAAATTTTAGAGTCGCCCTAAGGCTATCTTATTTAACAAAATTCCATCATAGGCGGAATGGAGGCAGAAGTTCTTCTTCTTACGTCTACCTTCTCCTCCCCCATATCCTATACTTGGCAAAGGACTCTTCCCAATCTTCCAAATTTCTCAGATGGTACTACTGATTTAACCTTTTATGAGTCCATCTCAAAGTTAAAAGGAGCTAAATTTTACTTTCCTGCACTAACTGTTGAAGGCTTACTTTTTATCTTCGGGATAAGCTCTATAGACACAGAGTTGGAGGCTCCTTTTGGTGAATTGCCTATTTTCTGTCATATCCCTTTATTATCCTTGGCTTATTTCCACTAAAAAACATATGGTTTTCATCTTTTTCAGTTGATGCCATTTTCCCCGCTCTGATGTATAAGAATTCAGGGTTGACAAATCCAATTTTGGCTAGTCTAGAAGACAGGTTATTAGAGAATCGTCGTCTTAATCCGATCACTTCATCCTTGGGTCTACTCCCTCCTCAGGAGGTCCCTGTTGAGGAGCTTGAATCTTCCAAGGAAGTGAGCCCCTTCACTGTTTGATAGGAAGTTACACTTGTTTCAAAGAATAACTTGGCTCCGATCGTTATCTATAAATCGAGGCAAATTCCCATAGTCCCTTATGAGATGTCTCGTGAGAGGGGTAAGGAAATTATGCCTTATACTCGCATCCGTCCCAACATTGCTCTTAACATGATGTGATCAGGTTTATTGATTGAACCTATTCTTCCAGTTGCTTCTGTTCCCAAAATAACTATAGGTACACTGCTATCTCATCCGCCTTCATAGATTTCCTCTCCTACTCCCATAGCAGTGAGGGCGAGAAGAACCCCCTGTAAGTGGTCCCCCATTTTGGCGCCCCAGAATGTTGCTATTAGGCCAACTATAGATTCTACATCCTCCTTTTTACTTCCCCCCATTCCCATTAATGCACCAAGACCTCCTCTGATTCCTAGCATTGAGCCTAATTCCCCTAGCTCCAGCTCATTACCTTCTCCCCCCATTCCAAGATCACTGCCTTCTTCTTCTACGGTTCCTGCAACTCCGACCCCTCCTCTAGTGCTTTTCAAACTGTCCCAAGGTCTTCCTTCGTTGTTGAGGAACGATCCTATTCCTTCTTTCGTTGGAATTCTTCAATTTAAGGATTCTATAGCAGAGTCCTGGGTACAGGGCTAGAACTCTTTGAGGGCAAGAACATTTTTGATCAGGCTAACACTTACAATCGACAAGCCTCCTCTGTAAGCATTTTAGATTTATCTTTCCAGTTTGTGTGTACTATTTTTAATCATGTTACCATGTTTGTCTAGTTTTTTGCTACGTGTTTCTATATGGGTAACTTGGCCGTTGACCTAGAGAGGGAGAACAGAGAGCTGAGGAATCAATTGAGGAATCTAAGGTCAGCTCCCCTTATTCTGAGTAATGAGGTTATTCAGCTTCAAGAGAGGATAAGTTCTCAAGCTAATATGATGGCCCTTCTGGAGAAAGATTTGTAACATCATCGCCAGATGTTGGAGGTCAGAGAGGAAGAGAAAAAGGCCTTGGATTTGTAAATATAGAGCTTATCTTCTTAGCTAAGTGTTGAAGTGGCCTAGAAGAATAAGGCCATTTCAGATGTTATTCTTAGATCTTCTATTCTAAAACAGTTTCAAACTTTCGTCTCTAGGTCCCAAGATTTAGCTCAAGAGTTAGCTTCTCAGAATTTTAAATTACTACAGCTACAAGAGAGATTGAAAGCTCAAGATTCGGAAATAGATTTCTTCACTAAGGAATCAGAGCGTTTCAAAACTGAAAAAGCCAGTCTCCAGGAGAGAGTGGAACGTCTTGAGTCAGAATTACAAACTTACAAGGTGAGCGAACAGGAAAGATGGGAAGTTCGTCATCGAGAGTACCTGACCTCCCCTGGGTTCAGAAAGGAATTTGTCGGACGCATGGTAGGGTCCTTAAACCATTCAGTTAACGGGGTTCTAACATAACTGTTAGTAGGAGGGTTCTTACCTGAGGAACCTCCTCCCCGATTTATAGATCGTCGGTGGCTTAACAAGGAACTACCTAGAGAACCTGTCAGCAGTTTGAAGTAGGCCTTTAATGCACCAGTAAAACTATGTATGTTAAATTCTTTCTGGAGCCATATTTATGGAGATTACTTTACTACTCTAATCATTCTTATAAATGAATTTTTGGAATGAATATATGTTAACCCAATCATGCCAAGGAGAATTTGTAAAGTAGTTACGTGCATGTGGCCTATCTCTAGATAATGAATAACTAACTGAAAGTTATGTCATACCAGCTTGTCCTCAAGATTGCCCTTATTTCACTTCAGAATTTGGGGATACTTCAATAGTAAACGTATTCTTGAGAGAATATATGAAAGGCACTTCCTTGTCGTTCTCCTATCAAGGGTACGCTTCCAAGTGAATTTGCTTCAATATATGAAGGTCGGAGAGCAAGTAAGCTTTGATTAGGCATATACTTCCAAGTGAAGATGGTACTTGAAACTTGATGTATTGACATATTCCAGTTGGGCTGGTGCTCCTAATCTATTTTTGATTGAATATATTACCTCAAGTGAATTTGCATTGATATCAGAAGATTAGAGTACTATTGTATCTTGGTCGGGCGTGTAATCCTGAGCGAACTTATATTGATATCAGAAAATCAAAATACTGTTGTATCTTGGTCAGGCTTGTAATCCCGAGCGAATTTATTTAGATACCAGAAATCTAAAGTACTACTGTATCGCGGTCGGGCTTGTAATCCCGAGCGAATTTATATAGATACCAGAAAACCAAAGTACTACTGTATCACAGTCGGGCTTGTTATCCCCAAGCGAATTTATATAGATACCAGAAAACCAAAGTATTATTGTATCTTGGTTGGGCTTGTAATCCCGAGTGAATTTATATAGATACCAAAAAACCAAAGTATTGCTGTATCGTGGTCGAGCTTGTAATCTCGAGCGAAATTATATTGATAACAGAAAACCAAAGTATTGCTTTATAGCGATCGGGCTTGTAATCCTGAGCGAATCTGCATTGATACTAGAAAACCAAAGTACTGTAATATATCGGTCGAGCATGTAATCCTGAGCGAACTTACATTATTTCAATATTAGGATCTTCTTATGTCTTCCTAGAAGCACTGCTGGATGTTTTCTGATTAACCGGCATCAAGCGAATAAAGCCTACTTGAGTCGTAAAGTTTTAAAGTCTCCGATTATTCTTAGGGAAATCAACCCAGCTACTTCATCAAGGTTTCCAAATGAATATTATCGAGCGGAGGAAGCACATTCGGATAGATTGGAGTGGAGGAAACACGCTCTGATGTTTTAAAGATTTAAAGTCTCTGATTCCCCTCTAAGAAGCCAGCCCGGTCATTCCTTGAGATCCCCAATCGACTATTATCAAGCGGAGGAAGTATGCTCGGATAAATTAGAGTGGAGGAAACATGCTCGATGTTTTAAAGGTTTAAATTCTCCGGTTCCCCTCCAAGAAGCTAGCCCGGTCACTCCTTGAGGTCCCCGATCGATTATTATCGAGCGGAGGAAGCACGCTCGGATAGATTGGAGCAGTGGAAACATACTCGATGTTTTAAAGGTTTAAAGTCTCGGGTTCCCCTCCAGGATGTCAGCCCGGTCACTCCTTGAGGTCCCCGATCGACTATTATGGAACGAAGGAAGCACGCTCAGATATATTGGAGCACAGGAAACATGCTCAATGTTTTAAAGGTTTAGAGTCTCCGGTTCCCCTCCAGGAAGCTTGCCCGGTCACTCCTTGAGGTTCTTGATCGACTATTATTGAGCGAAGGAAGCACGCTCAGATAGATTAGAGCGGAGGAAACACGCTTGATGTTTTAAAGGTTTAAAGTCTCCAGTTCCCCTCTAGGAAGCTAGCCTAGTCACTCCTTGAGGTCCCCGATCGACTATTATCGAGTGAAGGAAGCACGCTCGGATAGGTTGGAGCGGAGGAAACACACTCTGAAGAAAAATTGTTGGATTCATTCGAATAAATGTATATATTGGTTGAAAAATAGAGGCCTGCATCTTTCCATCATATCCAAAAATTAAATGAAATATAAGGACAAATTACAAGCGTACTTGTTAGACTCTATACGGCTGCAAGTGGTTCGCACTCCAAGTTCCTTCCTTCTAAGTTCTGGAGGTAATAAGAGCCGGAAGCAAGTTTCTGTATAACTTTGTATGGTCCTCTCCATTGGGGTGCCAATTTAGTAACATCACCCATAGGTTTGACATGCTTCCACACTAAATCCCCCACTTGAAAGAACTGGGGGATAACCCTTTTGTTGTAATTCTATCTCATTCGCTGTCGATAAGATGTAAGATGAGTTGCTTTCTTATCTCAGGCTTCTTCAATATGATCAAGTTCCAAAAGACATCGACCATCATTGTCTTCATGATAGAGCCGTCTACGATCAGATTCTATCCCCACCTCACTGAGAACTACTGCTACCCCCCCCCCCCCCCATATACTAGCTGAAAGGGGGTTATTCCCGTAGGCTCTCGAGGGGTGGTGCGATAAGCCCAAAGCACACTAGGTAACTCATCTACCCAACTACCACCAACATGTTCAAGTTTAGTCTTAAGTTCTCGAATAATTTCTCTGTTGATCACTTCTGCTTGTTCATTACTCTATGGATATGCTACAGAGGTGAATGCATATGTGATATAATATACTACGCACCACTCTTTAATTCTCTGTCCTTGAAATTATCTTCCATTATCAGAGACCAATTTATACGGAATACCAAATCTGCAAATGATGTGTTGCCACAAGAATTTGATGACTGCATTTTCAGTAATTCTTGCTAACGGTTCAGCTTCCACCCATTTTGAGAAGTAATCTATAGTTACCAATAGAAACCTTCTTTGAGCAGTGGCTTAGGGGAATGGGCCTACTATGTCCATACCCCATTGATCAAAAGGGCACAAAATGATGGAAGTCTTCAATAGTTGGGTAGGATGATGTGGGATATTTTGATGCTTCTGACAAGATAAACATGTCCTTACAAGTTGAGCTGCATCTTCCTGTAGGGTAGACCAGAAATACCCAGCTAATAAAATTTTACGTGCTAGGGATCTGCCTCCAATATGACTACCACATGAACCCTGATGAACCTCTTGTAAGATGTATTGCATATCTTCCTGTCTAATGCATTTGAGTAAGGGACTAGAAAAAGCCCTTTTATAAAGCTGATCCCCTATCATAGTATATCTGATGGCTTTCTCCTTAAAAACTCTTGCTTGCTCGACATCACCTAGCAAAATACCTTGTTGTAAAAAGGATATGATTGGTGCTCTCCAGTTGCCTCGTATCTCCATGTTAGCTTGTCTCTCAATACAAGACACCAATACTATTTACTCTATTGGTCGATCTAGGTTCCAAGGTATCACTGTTGATGCAAGCTTTACCAGTTCATCGGCCACTTGATTTTTCTGATCGGGGGATTTTTTGTATATTAACTTCTTGGAATGTAACTCTCAATTTATCAAAAGCCTCTGCATATAATTTAAGCCGATCACTACTGATCTTGAACTTGCTTGACAATTGTTGTGCTAGTAGTTATGAATCAGACTAAATCCATACCCAAGCCGCTCCTACATGTTGAGCTGCTTGTAAACCAGCTATTAACGCGTCATATTCCGCTTTATTGTTGGTAGCTCTATAACTTAGCCGGGCAGAAAGTTGAACCCTATCTTCCTTGGGAGATATGAGAAGAATACTGATACCACTACCCTGTCTGGTAGAAGACCCATCTATATAAATCTTCCAAATCTCTTCTTCTTCAGGGCCCTGCACTTCTATTATAATTTCTGCCAAAGCTTGCACTTTAATTGCTGAACAAGTTTGATATTGTATGTCGTATTCACTGAGCTTGATCGTCCATTTGATCAATCACCAGGATGCTTCTGGATTAAGGAGTACTCAACCGAGAGTACTATTAGTTAGCACTATGATTGCGTGTGATAAGAAATAGGGGCGCAATCTTCTAGACGTTAAAACCAAAGTATAAACTAATTTCTCGAGTGTAGTATATCTATACTCGACTCCTTTCAATAGATGACTTGAAAATACACTAGTTGCTGTTCTTTACCCTCATGCCTCACCAGCACTGAACCTACAGCATGCTCGTTCGCCGAAAGATATACCCATAAAGTTTCCCCTACCATAGGCTTAGCTAGCACGGGTAGGGTTGACAAATAATCTTTCAGCTCTCGAAATGCGTTGTCACATTCTTCATGCCACTGGAATTTATTGGCCTTTTGAAGTGTCTAGAAGAAATGAAAACTTCGATCGGCTGATCGGGAGATGAAGCGGGATAATGCAGTGATTCGCCTGGTTAGTCTTTGGGCTTCTCTCAAGTTGCGTGGGAGCTCCATATACTAGATTGCTTGAACTTTATTGGGATTTGCATCTATCCCTCGCTCTGTCACCATATATCCCAGGAACTTGCCACTTTTGGCCCCGAACAGGCATTTGTCAGGGTTGAGCTTGAGCCCATATTATCGCAGGGTTTTGTAGGTTTCTTCTATATCTCTGCATAAATCATCAGCCTGAAGTGATTTAATTAATATGTCATCTACATAAACTTCCATATTTCTCCTAATTTGTTTTCAGAAAACCTTATTCATAAGCCTCTGATAAGTGGCTCCTACATCCTTTAGTCCGAATGACATAACATTATAACAATAAGTACCTTCAGCTATAATAAAACTAACCTTTTCCTGATCATCTTTGGCAAGAGGAACTTGATGATAACTTTGATAGGCATCCAACATACAAATATATTCGCATCCAGCTGTAGAGTCCACCACTTGATCAATGCGAGGCAGGGGGTAGTAATCCTTTGGGCAAGCTTTGTTGAGGTCACGGAAGTCAATACACACTCTTCATTTGTTCCCTGGTCTAGGCACTAAAACGACATTGGCTAACCAGCTGAGAAATTGCACTTCTTGAATATATCCGGCCTCCAGTAACTTATCTACTTCTTCCTGTTAGTTAGAGCCCTAGAGCCAATCATTTGATGATTGTATTATGGACTTGTTGTATCATATTCTTATATATAAATAAAGACATTTATTGTTTTGGTTATTATACTTACTTGTATTGGTGTCAAATAAACTAAGTATAATAGCATCTTTGAGTAGAAGGTTCTCACCTATATCAATCGGTTAGTTGAACCGATAGTGAGATGATATAGGGAACACTACTCTTAATCATTCCTAGTCGTATTAACATTCAAGGACAATGTTAATGATGGGTAGTAATGATGTGTTGCTAGATACTGCTCATTACTTATGCTCCTAAATGGGTTTAGGGGCATTACCAACATTACAAGAACCTATAGGGTCACACACTAAGGACAATTAGATGGAGATTAGGTTCATATGATGAACCAAGAGGATTAGATTCATTTGATGAATCAAATTGGATTAAGAGTAATCCTAATTGGGCTAATTGAGTTGGACTCAAGTTGATTCATGTGTTTAATGAGTCTAATTCAGATTATGACTCATTGAATCAATTTAATTAAATGAATTAGATTCATTATATTAAATTGGCTTGAATTAAATGGTTGGATTAGAGCAACCATGAGAGAGATTAAGTCAAGTTTGACTTGACTTGAGAGGAAGATGAAGAGTCAAGTTTGACTTGACTTTATGCCACCTCATTGGTGAGTTGACATTAAGTGGGCCAATGATGATGCTCCACATCATCATGGTTGCTTAAGTGAGATGCCACCTCATGGGAGTTACCAAGAGTTGTGACTCTTGGCATTCCATGGGAGTTACACACCCATCTTAATGTGACCGGCCACATGAATGAAGGAATAAGTTTCATTTTGTGATTATTCTCATTCATTCCATCATCTTCTTCCTTGCTCCATTTTTCTTCTCTCCCTCTCCTCATCTTGCCGAACCTAACTAAGGTGCTAGCACACTTTAGTTTGGTGATCTCCTTCTTGTGTTCGTGTGGATACTTCTAGAGGGTTGTCTACTTTGACAACCTTGAGATCCGGCACCATTGGACGAGCGGGATTCGCGTAAGGCGCGCATCAAGGGTATATTCTTTGTTCCCTTCGTAGATCTACTGTAGATCAATGTTTAGAAACTTGTACTCGTAAGTTTTCAAAAGTTTTTACTTCGCACGGATCCGTGCTTGGGGGTTTCGGGGTATCCGCGACGCAAAAAGTGATTTTCGCGGCTCGAAAAACCCAACACTTCCTTGATGATCTGGTTCTGGTCAGCCCCAAAATCTCTTTTCTTTTGTTTGATAAGCCTAGCATCAGGATAAACATGTAATGAATGTTCCATTATTAAAGGAGAGATACCTATGACCTCCTTAGGAGTCCATGCGAACACATCACTATTCTGGCTCAAACATTGTATCAACTCAGCTTTAAGTGGAAGGTCTAAATCGGCGGCCACATAGGTTACAACTTTTGATCATCCAACCTGTACTTGTACCTCCTCCTTTTCTTCGTATACCAGATCGGACGATTTCTCCTGGATAGCATTAACCTCCATCCTCTAGATTTTGTGGGCCACATTAGCCTCCATGCGAATGATCCCCACATAGCACTTTCGTGTAAGTAATTGATCTCCTCGGACTTCCCCTACTTGGTCATCGACGAGGAATTTAACTTTCAGGCAGAAGGAAGAAATGATCGCCCGAAATTCATTCAAGGTCAGCCATCCCAATATAACATTATACGCAGAAGGTGCCTCCACCACCATGAAGTAAGACCTCCTGGTTCTCATGAGGGGCTCTTCTCCTAGAGAGATGGTCAATTTTATCTAGCCAAGCGGTTGAGCATCATTACCCATGAAACTATAAAGGGGAGTCGCCATGGGTTGTAGCTCACTCGGGTCTATCTGCAACTGATCAAAAGCTTTCTTGAAAATAATATTGACAGAACTACCGGTATCAATGAAAGTACGAGAAATATTGTAGTTAGCTATGACTACTTTTATTATGAGAGCATCATCATCGGGTACTTCCACTCGTTCCAGATCTCTGGGATCGAAACTGATTTCTGGTCCTGCTGCTTTTTCCATGCTACACTAGACCGCATTGATCTTTAACTGTCGAGCATGAGCCTTTCTTGCGCGATTAGAATCGCCATCGGTAGGCCCACTCGTTATCATATTAATATTACCTTGGGCTGCATTGCTCCGATTCTCTTCCTGTCGGGCAACCACTATCTCAGGTTCCGCTAGTTCATGTGTCCTGGATGGCTCGCCCAACACCTGCAATGTCCCCTGTTGCATCTCAGTTGCCTGATAGTCCCGCTTGGGAGCATTGTTATGCCTCTGATAGGGTTGTAGATTGGGAGATCGCCGATGATAACGATTGTTGTTGGTCCTTTGGGTTCTTAGGGTGAAGCAATTTTCAATATAGTGCATACCCGACATGTGATACGTACACCACCTTCGAGGGGCTTCTTATGGCATTTCTACATGCTGGACTGCTTGTGGCCTCCGTTTAGGCTGGCGAGGTGGAGGGGGAACTCCACGAGGCCCCCTTGGCGGATGAACAGGGGTACAGCTCCCTCATGACCTATGGTTGAGATCGGTACTGCACCTTCTTTCTTGCAAGCTGCTTGAGCTTCTTCAACATTAATGAATTCAGTGGCTCGCTCAATCAACAAATAAAAATTGATTGGGGGGTTACCCACTAAGTCTTTGAAAAAATCATTATCATTGAGGCCTTGAGAGAAATCACTCACCAATATTTCTGTAGTAGCATTTGGAACATCGATAGCTACCTGATTAAACAAACCTCTTGATATATGCTTTGATGCTTTCCTTATGCCTCTGTTTGATGGAGAAAAGGCTCCAAGGGGTCTTGTGATATCTACGATTGCTATAGAAATGATGTATAAATACTTTACGAAAATCCCTGAGCGTCGAATTGCCCTTTGGTAAACGTTTAAACCATCATTGAGCTGCTCCGCCAAGAGTGGTGAGGAACATTCGGCACTTGACTCCATCAAAGAATTGCTGTAACAAAGAGGCATTCTCAAATTTAGCTAGATGATCCTCTGGGTCCGTAGTCCCAGAATATTGACCAACATTCAAATTCTGGTAACGCTTTGGCAGTGGGTCATCGAGAACTTTCTGAAAGAATGAAGTAACAATCCTTTCAGGGGAGCTATCACCGGTCACTACTTTTCCCTTGCATTTTTCCCTTACCGGTGCTTCATCAGAGGATTCTTGCAATACTGGCTTTCGCCCTCCTTGTTCTAGGGGAGTGCGGAAAAATGCCCGAGGGTGTCTAGTGGGGGAAATGGGGGCAAGGTTTATATTAGCCACATCATCTTCTTCGATACCTTTGTTCTTGCGATGATCCATAATTGAGATCGCTGGATTTATTACTATTGGCAAGGTACCTCCAGTATTGGCTTGCTGTTGCTATTGTTGTTGTAATGCTTTCTGGACTCTAGAATTGATAAGCAAGTCCAGGTCTTCTTGAGTGAGAGTAATAGTGTTGGGCTTTCCAGCATCTTCTATCGCGTAGTCTCAGATTCAAGTAAGAGATTTCCCACAGACGGCGCCAAATTTGATCCTGTCTGAATACTTGCAAAATAGAGCATTAGATGGCGGCAGAGGATGACAGATTCTGGTACTGATGAATAGGAGAGGATCCGAGAAAATCACAGCGGACCTCACTGACCCCTGAAAACTGGATGATCGATCTAAGAAAACCAAAGCGGATCATAAGAATGATATCTTACCAAAGAGAACTCCGACCAGATGGCTTCGGGGATCGGCAGAAGTTCTTCAGTCCGGTGAATGAGATGATCCCGTCTCCCTACACACAATGAGACCAACCGACAAAGCGTTAGTGACCTAAGATCGGGGCGAGAATCCCTGGCTAGGCCCTCCGACGCTCAAGTTAGTCTCCGGTGAGAGGTAGGCGAAGAAGAAGAAATTATATGAAAAATTAGGGTTTAATCTGAATACAATGTGTATGTTTGCATAACTGGCCAGTGGAGAGGATTCCCCTTTTTATTCCACCTCATCTGACCTCCTCAGTCATGAGGTGGACCCAGTTTGTTAAAGTTTATTAAGAGATGACGTAAGTTAGAACTGCAATAATAGTTTAAGGAATCTTTTTCTTACCCTAGATGTACCTTCTTTGTCATTTAGCATACCTGTAGACACTTCTGGAAGCCATTTGTCGCCAAATTAATTAAGCTATCATATGATCACATATTGTTATGGTTCATCTGTTGCCTGCACTTGGTTAGTTATATAAGCTCATTCTGCATATAAGAGGAATATATTTTGTTATACTAGTCTAGGTCAGTATTCTCTACTTGATTGGTTATTTATACTCGACTAGGACTACACTATTACAAGTATGCTAGAAACCGTATAAGGTGGAAGACCCTTATGTTCAATCTACTTCTCATACTTGGCCGGTTTATTGAGCCCGGACGGTCATGCCTTGTCGATCAAGATTACCGAGTCGGCCGTATAAAAGCATCATTGCCCTTTAACCCTTCCTTCAATTGATCGTATGTTACTAAATACCATTGTGCTCGACTGGTCTGTTAAACTCGACCGGTTCTACTTTATCGATCGAGACTACCCGGTTGGACGTATATAGGCTTTCAGGACAACTTTGATGCTAAGTGTTTTTATGTCTGCTCGGTATCCTGTACCCGGTCGGTCTTTTCATACCGAGCTCATATGCTTGGCTGGTCTGGTATGCTCGTTCGATCCTTATATCTTATCCGCAAGATTAAGAACCTCTGCACTCGGTCTGTTCTCTAGGCTCGGTCGGTCATTCATACCCGATCGAGCACTTATGTTTGATCGGTCTTTGCTTACCAAACTTATACGCCTAAGTGACCCTACCATGCCTTAGACTGTCTAAGGTTAAATTTTCCTCACGTCGGATGATCCTTTATGCTCAACTGACCATTTATACCCAGTCGGGCGTATAGAACCCTTCTCGCAGAGTCCACCCTCCCTCAGATGGCCTTTATCTGCCGAATTGATATGCTTGGTCGTGTAGGACCGTTGCGGCCGGCTAGGAGGGGGTTGTTGGATAGTCCTATAGAAAATAAAACAAACAACCCTTCTCGAACTCTTTAAGCTAACACTTGCATAAATAAAGCAGAACAGTAAATTAAAAACTTAAAGTAAGAGACAAGCGATTTACTTGGTTACAACCAATGGGGTTGTTAATCCAAGGAAGATTAAGTGCACTAAATACTCCTTCAGGTGGAGAAGCCTCTTACAACGTTGAAGCACAAAAACAGAAGCTTAACTCTAGTAGCACACAAGCGTTGGATTTACAATTCTGAGTTCGTTGAAAAGCTTCTGGACCAAGGCTATATTTATAGCCTTGGTCATGGCACCTGGAAGGGCTCCGGGCGCCCTAGGGGGGATAAAACTTTATCCCCCAACGTTCATAACACATTGGACGCGTTCTGGTCAAGAATACTAGTTCGGGCGCCCGGAGCCATTCCGAGCGCCCCGGACTGCTCCAGGCGCACCGGAGCAAAAAGTCAATAGTTGTTGACTTTTTGTCCGGGGCCTCTTCTCTGGTTCAGTCCCGCCTCGGTCCGGGTCTTCTGCTCCGGATCCGCTCGCTTGGGTGATCTCTGTCATCCAGAATAGGGCTCACCCGAACCCAACTTTCGGTATTCTCGAGCAGCCTTCCGCTCCGGTTTCTCATCCCTCGGAATCGCCGCGTGTTTCCTTCTCGTCCACCAGCGTACTCATCCACATTCTTCGTCCCTCAGTCGCACCCCGTGTCGACCTTCTCGCTACCTGCATCTCTTGCTCCCTGAGCAATCTTCTGCTCCGGCTTTCGTCCCTCGGAACCACCGCACGCTTCCTTCTCGTCCACTGGGGTACTCTTCCACAGCACCTCGTCCCTCGGACGCACTGCGTGCTATCCTTCTCGCTAGCTACGTCTTCCACTCGAGTACCTATGCTCCTAAGCTCCTGCACACTTAGAAATAAGGTTAAAACAACACAGGACCTAACTTAACTTGTTGATCACACCAAAATAACCTTGGGGTTCCAACAATATCCCCCTTTTTGATGTGATCAACCCAAGTTAAGCTAGGGACAAAATATATATGAAAATTAAACATTTTAATATTGCAATCACGTGCAACAAGATAGAAAAAATTAAATTTCAAGATAGAAACATTAATTTTTTTAAAAAAAATTTAATTTTCTACCTCCCCCTAGACTTATACTTTTTCTTCTCCCCCTTTGATCACATAAAAAATTGGGGTTGCAAGAAAAATCTAAGGGTTGACACTTAGAAAATTTATAAAGATCTATTTCAATGATTTTCTGGAAAATATTTCTAAGTCAAGGAAAATTTCTAAGTCATTAAGAACTTTTAGAAAATTTTGAGACTTTTGAAAATTTTACAATAATTTTCACAAAAGAAATCTCAAAATATCAGAGAAAATTTCTAAGTTAAAAATAACTTTTGAAAAATTTCTAAGTTTTCATCATGAAAATTAAGAGTTTTCTCCGTAGAAAACTTTATGCATAAAATTTTTTTTTGGAACATGTAGAAATAAAAAAAATTCTATGCATTTATTTTTAATTTTATTTTATTTTATGCTTTTATCATAAAGTTTTAAATTTCCATTTTAATTTATCATAGCTTCTTAAATCACACTTTTTCAGATTTAAAGCAACCATGATTAAACATGCAATGATTTGTATCATGTTAATCTCTATTTCACAATAATATTTTGATAATCTAAATTCTAATTTGATAAAGTTTTTCGACAATATATCCAATTTGCAAAATTTGTTCGACAAAATATTTTATAATTTACAAAAATATTTTGACAACATAAATTTTAATTTGAACAAATCTGTTGATAATCTGAAAAATTCTTTCGACAATACCTCTAATTTACAAAATTCGTTCGAAAAAATATTTCATATTTTGCAAAATTTATTCGTCATAAGATTTTCTAATTAGAAAAATTCTTTCGGCGATTCAATTTTTAATTCACAAAATTCTTTCGGCGACATTTTGATTTTTTTAACTAATTATTCAGAAGTTGGAGTCCATACCTGACTTACCTTTTCGGTCGTTGGTTCTCCCCCTGTCGAGTTGTTTTCTTCTGGTATATGCTAGGTGGTGAGAGATGTTTCGGCAATTTCCTTGATCTCTGACTCTTCTGTCGGTGACTCGATGTCTATTGAGGAGTTGGATTCGACTACAGGTGGTTCTTCGTAAAGCTTCAAGAACCTTTCCCAAAGCTCCTTTTCACTTTTGTATGTTCCGACTCTGTCGAGATCCTTAGCAGGTAACACGCTCAAAAGACTGGATTCAGCCTTATGGTTTGCCATGAATTTGTCGCGCTGCTCGTCAGTCCATTGATGCTCTTTAAGTTCATCACCTTCTTCGCTTTTGGGCATTATAAAACCATACTTCATTATTAATAACATATGGAAATCAGTTTTAAAGTAAACCTCCATTCGTTGCTTCCAGAATGCGAACTCCCCCTCGAATGTTGGTGGATAGATGTTAGCTCCGGCCATATCGTTGCTTCGATCGGCGTTTAGTCCTCCTGAAGCACCTCGGCTCTGATACCACTTGTAGGACCGTTGCGGTTGGCTAGGAGGGGGTTGTTGGATAGTCCTGTAGAAAATAAAACAAACAACCATTCTCGAACTCTTTAAGCTAACACTTGCATAAATAAAGCAGAACAATAAATTAAAAACATAAAGTAAGAGACAAGCGATTTACTTGGTTACAACCGATGGGGTTGTTAATCCAAGGAAGACTAAGCGCACTAAATACTCCTTCAGGCGGAGAAGCCTCTTACAACGTTGAATCACAGAAACGAAGCTTAACTCTAGTAGCACACAAGCGTTGGATTTACAATTCTGAGTTCGTTGAAAAGCTTCTAGACCAAGGCTATATTTATAGCCTTGGTCAGGGCGCCTGGAAGGGTTCCGGGCGCCCTGGGGGGATAAAACTTTATCCCCTAACGTTCAGAACGTATTGGACGCGTTCTGGTCAAGAATACTAGTCCGGGCGCCCGGAGCCATTCCGATCGCCCCGGACTGCTCCGGGAGCCCGGAGCCATTCCGGGCGCCCCGAAGCAAAAAGTCAACAGTTTTGACTTTTTGTCCAGGACCTCTTCTCTGGTTCAGTCCTGCCTCGGTCCGGGTCTTCTGCTTCGGATCCGCTCACTTGGGTGATCTCTGTCATCCGGAATAGGGCTCACCCGAACCCAATTTCCGGTCTTCTCGAGCAGCCTTCTGCTTTGGCTCCTCGTCCCTCGGAATCGCCGCGTGTTTCCTTCTCGTCCACTAGCATACTCATCCGCAGTCTTCGTCCCTCGGTCGTACCCCGTGTCGACCTTCTCGCTAGCTGCGTCTCTTGCTCCCCGAGCAATCTTCCGCTCTGGCGTTCTTCCCTTGGAACCACCGCACGCTTCCTTCTCGTCCACCAAGGTAGTCTTCCGTAGCACCTCGTCCCTCGGACGCATAGCGTGCCATCCTTCTCGCTAGCTGCATCTTCCGCTCGAGTACCTGTGCTCCTAAGCTCCTGCACACTTAGGCACAAGATTAAAACAATACAGGACCTAACTTAACTTGTTGATCACACCAAAACAACCTTGGGGTTCCAACAGGTCGGTCCATTACTTTTGACCAATCTTTATCTGCCATACATGTAGCAACCTCCTTATCGGGTCAAATCTTTTCCGGGCGGCTCCTCATCTCACCCTTTTCAGCCTTCCTTATCCTTGTTATCCTCTCTCCTTTTTCTCTCCAAAAGGGATCCTCTTATCAGTAACCATGATATAAAAGGAGTTTTATTTTAAATCTTTTCTTTTATAGACATCCACAAAAGGATTTAAAAGAGAAGATTTTAATTTTATAAAACATTACTTTTATAGCTATTCACAAAAGGGATATTAAAAGAGAGATTTTAATTTTGGTTTAAAATCTTTCCTTGTTTGATGGACATGATGTGGTCGACCATGATAAGGGATTAAAGGAAGTTTTATTTTTGTTTTAAAACTTTACTTTTTTGCTTTCACCAAGGATTATAAAAGAAGGGGAGATGGTGCCATATGGATACACAACACATCTTCTATCCTCCTCTTCTCCTCCATGGTGGCCGGCCCTCTTCATCATCTTTTTCCTTTCTTCTTTTTCCTTGTGGCCGGCGGCACCTAGCTTGGAGTTCCAATTGGTGGCTAGATTCTTGGAGGTGAAGAAGAAGAGAAAGGAAGCTCTCTACTTGTGACATCCTTTTTGTGGCCGAAAGCTTGGAAGGAAGAAGAAGCCTTGGGTGGATTTCATCTTGGTAGATCGTCGCCCACATGACGTCCAAGAGAAGGAGAGGAATACAATAGAAGATCAAGAGGTCTATAAGCTACAAAAGGTATAACTAGTTTTTGTTTCCGCATTATGACTAGTTCATCTTTTGTATAGATCTTAAAAAACCAAACACAAGAGGTTATCGGTTTTAGTTTATCGTTTTGTTATCAATTTTATTTTTTTATTTCATGTTTCGATATTTTGCTTCTATTAAGGTCTCTGTTTACTGTAATAAGTTAAATATATGATTTTTTTTTAAAGGCTTTGTCTAGGAAGTGGTGGATGATCACAAACCCAAGAAGGCCTAGTGCCTCGCCATGTTAAACCTGGAAGCCGATCTTTGAAATAGATATTTAATTAACTTCTGTAATATGGTTTAACTTAGGAAGATCACATTGGTTAAATTTGGAGTAAAAATATTAAATATCGTTTCCAATCCAAGTTTAACTTCTGAAGGATAATTTGGATTAATAATGTTAAGTATCGTTTGCAATTTAAATTTAACTTTAGAAGAACACATGAGTATCTCGGATAGTTCTATGCTTATAAAATTTTTTTACAAGGGAACTAGGACGGTATTCCGAGTAGCAACCAATAATTGGTATTAGAGCTAGGTTATACCTCTGTGTGTTTGGTTTTTAGTTTAATTATGCACATGCCATATATATTTTAGGCAGGATAATAGTAGGATGTGCAAATAGATTAACTCTGTGGTTGTAAGTTCCAACTATTATGGCATATTGTGATTGTGCGTGATTGGACCATCGGACATGTCGAGGGCATTTTATGTGTGTGCATGATTGTATTTATTAAATACAGCAGGAGCTGTATTAGTTTTAGGATTTTATATTTTGTTCGATCTAGACTTTATGTAAAATTTTATTTTTGGCGCGGATTGTATCCTTGCGAGGCATGGTTCTATTTGAGGACCAGAGGCTCAGTGGAAAAGGAAGCTCGATGGACGCGATGACATGAGCCCTAGGGCTGGCGGCTAGGTTTGACGACTGCTAGGGCTAGCGGCACACGGAGGACAGTGATGGAAGAGACCATAATAGTTGAAAAATTATTTTTCCATATTTATTGTTTTTTTTTTATTTTCTATGATGTATGTGTGTGCATATGATGTGTGCTTGCATGTTAAAATTCCTCATCTTAAATAACTAAGTGGGAGAGAGATTTTTAAATAAATTCCATGGTCTTCATTACTGGTTTGTATGTGATGCAAACAAACTTGCATGTTGGCTCTGAGTGTCTTCCTCCACATCGGATGAGTTTGTTTGTGGATCACTAGATCAAACTTCCTTTATAGATGATTATAGGAAACTATTTAGGAGCGTGTGATCTTCTCCATTTGAAGGGGAATAATCCTATTTAATGGACTAAGTATCAAGTAATGTATACACTCAGGCGCATTTTGTTGGTTGCTACTTGGAATACCATCCTAGTTCCCATGTACAAAAATTTATACAAACATAGAACTATCCTATCTACCCATGTGTTCTACTAAAGTTAAATTTGGATTGCGAACGATGCTTAACATTATTAATCCAAATTTTCCTTTAGAAGTTAAACTTGGATTAGGAACGAAACTTAATATTTTTACTCCAAGTTCAACCGATGTGATCTTCCTAAGTTAAATCATATTACAGAAGTTATCAAATATCTATTTCAAAGATCAGCTTGCAGGTCAAACGTGGCAAGGCACTAGGCCTTCTTGGGTATGGGATCATCCACCACTGCCTAGACAAAGCCTTTCAAAGAAATTGGATATTTAACTTCTTACAGTAAACTAGATTTAACTATAGAGACCTCAATAGAAACACAATATCGAAACATGAAATCGAAAACATAAAATCAATAATAAAAATGATAACTTAAAACCGATAACCTCTTGTGTTTGATTTTTCAAGATCTATACAAAAGGATGAACTAGTCATGATGCGGAAACTAATAACTAGTTATACCTTTCTTAGATTATAGACCTCTTGATCTTCTATTGTATTCCTCCCTTTCTCTTAAACGTAGTGTGGGTGACGATCTTCCAAGAGGTAATCCACCCAAGCTTCTTCTAAAGCTTCCAAGATCCGCCCACCAAATAACCTCCAAGGGATGCTAGACAAGAGAGATTCCTTCTCTTCTTCTTCTCCTTCAATCAACCGGCCACCAAGAGATTGGAACAATTGATGCCGCTGGCCACCAAGGATGAAAAGAAAAGGAGAGAAGAGAAAGAGCAAGGACCGGCCACCAAGGAAGAATAGAGAGGAATAGAAGATGTGTTGTTGGGTGAGGCACCCTCTCCTCTTCTTTTATATTCCTTGGTCTTGGCAAAAAAGGAAAGTTTTGTAACAAAAAATAAAACTTCATTTTCTCCCATGCCATGGTCGGACACATGCTTGATCTCCAAACAAGGAAAGATTTTAAATAAAATTAAAATCTCTCTTTTAAAATCACTTTTGTGGATAGTTATAAAAGGAATATTTTATCAATTAAAATTTCTCTTTTAAATCCTTTTATGGATATCTATAAAAGATAAGATTTAAAATAAAACAAGGTTTCAAGAAAAGATTTTATCAAAAAAATTAAAATCTTTCTTTCACATTATAGATAACTACAAATAAGGAAAAACTTCAAATCTCTCTTTTATTCCTTTGTAGAAAGCTATAAAAGGAAAGATTTTAAAATTTAAAACTCTCTTTTAAAACCAACATAAAAGGAAAGTTTTTAACAAAATAAAAAGCTCCATTTTATTTCTTTTTATGACGGATCTAAAAAAGGAACGTTTTATATTAAAATCATCCTTTTAAATCCTTTTTATGGATCTCTAAAAAAGGAAAGATTTTACAAAATAAAACTTCCTTCTCTTCATGCTGTGGCCGGCCCCTTGCTTGGGCACCAAGCAAGGCTTGGCCGGCCCTAGCTTGGGCTCTAAGCTTAGCTTGGATGGCCCCTTGCTTGGTCTCCAAGAAAGGCTTGGCCGGCCCTAGCTTGATCCTTAAAAAAGCTAGGCTTTGGGTGGATATAAGGCTTTATATAAGAGTCTACAATAGGATCTAGAGAAGGAATTGACTTTGGTCTCCCGATGAGCTTGAGCTTCCCGTGTTCGCCCCGAACACCCACTCGAGTTCATCAATAATAGCTCATACCACTAAAGAGTTATTGTACTACCGTACCAATCCCATATTAAAATATGGGCTCCTTCTTATTATGAGTGTGTTAGTCTCCCTGTGTTTAAGATATTGTATGTCCACTAATTAAATGAGTTACTGACAACTCATTTAATTAATATCTAGTTCTAAGAGTAGTACCACTCAACCTTATCGTCATGTCAGACTAAGTTCACCTGCAGGGTTTACATGACAATCCTTATGAGCTCCTCAAGGGGACTTCATCAACCTAGATTACTAGGACACAGTTTCATTCTATATTCAAAAACACACCATATAAATAATATCATTTTTTAACTTATAGGGCCTATGGATTTAATGAGCTAAATCGCTCCCTTTGATAAATTAAAATAATAAATATTAAGTATACATGCTTGTTATTATATCATGATTAAGAGTACACACTTCCATAATAACAGAGATTTTGTTCTTTTATATAGTCAGTATAAAAAGAAACTACCTCAAATGGTCATGCTCAGTACACTCATAGCTAATTACACTACAACCATTTCAATGGTTTATCCCATTCCATCTTGGTTGTGAGGAACTACTTATAATTTATAAGGAACTGATAACATGATCTTCTGTGTGTCTCCTCATACCATGTTATCTACAATATAAATTAAATGGACAACTACACTTAGCATAAATGTAGACATTTGACCAATGTGATTCTTATTTCAAAATAAATGTTTACAAAAAGCTAGACTTTTAGTATATATTCTAACAATATCCCACTTATACTAAAAGACTATGCTGCCATATACCTTGCCATACATCTGATTCCCAACCCCTCAACATGCCCATCAAAAGCTCATGCCTTAAGGGCCTTAGTGAAAGGAACTTCTAGGTTATCATCTGATGCAATCTACGCGACAACAACTTCTCCTCGTTTATACGATGCCTCGTATTAGGTGTTACTTGCGCTCAATGTGTTTACTTGCCTTATGGGCTCGTGGTTCCTTCGAGTTTGCTACTGCAACACTATTATCACAATAATCTGTAATAATTTTGGGCAAACTAGGAATCACATCTAAGTCCATCATGAAGTTTTTGAGCCATACAGCTTCTATGACTGCCTTAGAGGCTGCCACATACTCAACTCCCATGATGGAGTCCGAAAAGCATCTGTGCTTAACACTCCTCCATTGTTATGACTGTTAGCTAGAGTCCTAGAGACAATCATTTAATGATTGTACTTTGGACTTATTGTGTCATATTCTATATAAATAAAGGCATTTTGATTTTGGTTATTATACTTACTTGTATTGGTGCCAAATAAACTAAGTATAATAATGTCCTTGAGTAGACGGTTCTCACCTATATCAATCGGTTAGTTGAACCGATAGTGAGATGATATAGGGAACACTACTCTTAATCATTCCTAGTCGAGTATTAACATTCAGGGACAATGTTAATCCAATAAGACTAGCATGTAGGTCAACTCGATGACATGATCTCATAAGTCATGGATATAGAGATATCAAGTTGACACATGGGTATACATTAGAGAATGTATACTGAATGACCCGCCATGAGAAAGTATCATGGATCATTATATGAGTGTCATATACTTTCTCATGTGGCTAATATTATAACTACTAGTCCTTAGACTTGAAGTCACCATAGATCCCTACATAAGGAGTTATGTACTTTGGTTTCGTCAAATGTCACCCGTAACTGGGTGGACTATAAAGGCGATTACTGGGTATATAACAAATTATGCAGAGGAATGTGAGTGATGTAGATGGGATCTATCCCTCCTATATGATGGGAGGGACATCGGTATTCTTGATAAAGTGAGACCACGAAGTGCATGGCCATGCCCAAATGAGTCAATATAGGATATTGAGCTCATTTGATTTAGTGAGTCTACTTGGAGTTCAAGATTTAGATTAGTCAGAGGATGACACGGTCTATGCCTCACATTGATTAATCTAGATGTCTAGGATAGAAGGACACTTGTCATATTTTGTGAGGAGTCACAATTAGTAGTCACAAGGTGATGTCGGATCTTGACATTCTTGTAACTTGGGTAGTAATAATGTGTTGCTAGATACCGCTCATTACTTATGCTCCTAAATGGGTTTAGGGCATTGCCAACGTTACAAGAACCTATAGGGTCACACACTAAGGACAATTAGATGGAGATTAGGTTCATATGATGAACCAAAAAGGATTAGATTCATTTGATGAATCAAATTGGATTAAGAGTAATCCTAATTGGGCTAACTTGAGTTGGACTCAAGTTGATTCATGTATTCAATGAGTCTAATTTAGATTATGACTCATTAAATCAACTTAATTTAATGAATTAGATTCATTATATTAAGTTGGCTTGAATCAAATGGTTAGATTAGATCAACCGTGGAAGAGATTTGGTCAAGTTTGACTTGACTTGAGAAGAAGATTAAAAGTCAAGTTTGACTTGACTTTATGCCACCTCATTGGTGAGTTGGCATTGATGTGGACCAATGATGATGCACCACATCATCATGGTTGCCACCTCATGGGAGTTACTAGTGAGTGCCACCTCATGGAGGTTACATTCCCTCTTTGATGACAACTTAATGCATTAATGAGGGGGTTACATTTGGGAAATGTGGCCGGCCACAATTTGAATGAAAATGGATTCATTTTCATTCAAGTGATTTATTGCATCTTCTTCCTCTCAAGCTCTCCCTCTCCTCCTTCCTTGGCCGAACCACATAGGTGCTAGCACACCTTGGTTTTTGGTCATCTCCACCTAATTAGTTCGTGTGGATACTTCTAGAGGAGTGTCTATTTTGACACTCTCGAGATCCGGCACCGTTTGGACGAGCGGAAACGCAAAGGGCTTCGCTACAAGGGTAAATTTCTAAACATGTAGATCTAAGTGTAGATCTAGATAGTAAACTCGTACTCGTAAGTTTTTCATAAATTTTCTTCGCACGGATCCATGGCTAGGGGCTTTCGGGGTTTCCGCGACGTAAAAAAGCGGTTTTCGCGGCCCGAAAAACCCAATAGTGGTATCAGAGCCACGTGCAAGTCTTGTACGAGTTTAATTTTTTGGTTTTATGAAAACTAAACCTTCTTTGATTTTCTATAAAATTTAGTTTTTTATGTTTTTATGGGTAATTTTTCCGTAGAAGCGAAGCACAAGTATCTCGGCACTTGTAGGCTTCAGCTACTGGGAAGTTTTTCCTTAAACGGCTTCGTTTTGCCCCAAATCCGTTTGGGACAGCAGGTTTGGGTGCCATTAGATCGCAAAGGAGCAACTCACGATGGTTAGATCGTGGGTAGGGGTACTGCCCCTAACCCCGCAAGGGGATTTGCTCCGCGATTGCACCCGAAATCGCTAAAAACGAACCTGCCGGGAAGATTTTTCCGAAACGGCAATGTCTCAACCCAAATCGTTTTGGGAAAGTGAGTTTAGGCGCTGTTGGATCGCAAAGGAACCCTCGCGATGGTTAGATCGCGGGTAGGGGCCGCAAGGGGATCCGTTTCGCGATTGTGCCCGAAACCGCTAAACGGGACCGCCGGGAAATTTTACTTGTAAAAATTGTAAAAAATTAATTTTAAAATTATAGAAAATTATGAAAATATATAATTTTGAATAATATATTAATTTTGTGATAGTCATGGCCCAAAAACCCAATATGATTGGATTGTGTTGTAATTCATAATACGACCTGCATGCCGTTATGTGTTTGCGCGTGTTGTATGTTTTTATTTTTCCGCGACCTGCGCGTCGTGCCTTTCTCATATATTCTTGTTGTAAATTAGATTTAGACTCGAATGTAACTCGAGTTTCAAATTGTAATGTAAAAATTGGAGCGGTGGAGGGTCCACACGAGATGGAGTTCTGAGGCGGGCACGAGCAACACAAGGTGGTCAAAGGGAGGAGCTTGGAGAAGCTGTTGACCCTAGGTTGACCATTCGATCTTCTCATTGGCTTGAGAAGATCGTAGTAGGGCCATGACTAAATCACAAATAGA
Source organism: Zingiber officinale (assembly GCF_018446385.1). Lineage (NCBI taxonomy): Eukaryota > Viridiplantae > Streptophyta > Magnoliopsida > Zingiberales > Zingiberaceae > Zingiber > Zingiber officinale. The sequence goes on from NC_055998.1 coordinate 61,514,626, forward strand.
TTAATTAGTTAATTGCTTATGTATATGATGCATGTTTAATAAGTATTTAATTAATTAGTGCCTTACGATTAGATTAGATCTAAGTCGTGCACATGATGCACCCTTGCGATTAGATTAGATCTAAGTCGTGCACAAGATGCATCCTTTTCGATTAGATTAGATCTCGATCGAACCAACTCTAAATGCCTAACCGTGCCGTGATACCTATCACTACCTCGATCACATGTATTGTTGAATCTGCCAAAGCAGAGCAATACATATTATCTTGGTAGGGTATGGAGGGACAATCTTGGTCCCGCCTATCAACTCATGGGCGAGTACAAACTCAATTAGATTGAGTATTCCTAGTTTACTCGGTTGGATCGAGTACAACTATAGGCATTCTTCCAATGGTTGGAAAGGTAGGATAAAATCACGTTTATATTAATTCTCGGGCGTATTAGCCAAAGCTAACTCGAGTTTTAATATAAATGCGGATTTCATCCTATAAACAAGAGTTGCATAGAGATGTAATTGGTAATCGTTACCTACCGATTATACTAAGCCTTGGGCGTATTAGCCAAAGCTAACTCAAGGGTTAGTATGATGTGAATCTTGTCCCACATGAATTATAGAATTCAGTGGGAGCATCATTTAGTTAAAGGCCTAATTAAATGATTAAGAATATGATATTTATTTCTGCTTTTATTCTGTTATAGATAACCATGACGTCAAATACGAACACCTTCTCCCTGCGATCTGTCCTTGAGAAGGACAAGCTCAACGGAGCAAACTTCCTGGACTGGTACAGGAACCTGAGAATAGTTCTCACTCAGGAACGTAAATTGTACGTTCTGGAGCAGCCCATTCAGGAGGCTCCTCCTGCCACTGCCCCGCGAGCTGACCGAGATGCTTTCAAGAAGCATCAAGATGACGCATTAGATGTGTCCTGTCTAATGTTCGCGACCATGAACTCTGAGCTTCAGAAGCAACACGAGTTAATGGGCGCTTACGATATGGTTGAACATCTTCATCAACTATATCAATGACAAGCGAGGCATGAGAGATCTCAAGGGTACTGTTTCAGTGCAAGATGTCAGACGGGGCTCCTGTAGACCCATATGTACTCAAAATGATTGGGTACATAGAGAACCTACAAAGGTTGGGGTTCCCACTTGGCCAAGAGTTGGCCACTGATCTGATCTTGCAATCCTTGCCGTATAGCTATAGTCAGTTCGATCTAAACTACAATATAAACAAGATTGACAAGCCACTGCCCGAGCTGCTTAGCATGTTAAGAACTGCTGAGCTAAACCTTAAGAAGGATAAGCCCAACACTGTTCTGATGGTTCAGAAACATAAGGGCAAGGGCAAGCCCAAAGGCAAGGGAAAGTCCCAAGCCAAGGGCAAAGGCAAGGCACTGAAGCCTAAAGGAGGGGTCGCCAACTGCGGTCAGACCGGGCACTGGAAGAGGAACTGCAAGGTATACTTGGAGGATCTTAAGAAGAAGCGAAGTGAGACTTCCACTTCAGGTATATATGTTACAGAAGTCAATCTATCCATTTTTACATCATGGGTATTAGATACTGGATGTGCTTCTCACATTTGTACTGATGTGTAGGCGCTGAGAAATAGCAGGGCATTGACAAAGGGTGAGGTAGACCTACGAGTAGGCAATGGAGCACGGGTTGCTGCTGTTGCTATAGGGACTTACTTTCTATCTCTGCCCTCTGGGCTTGTACTAGAGTTAGTCGATTGTTATTATGTGCCTGCATTAACTAAGAACATTATATCAGTTTCTTATTTAGAAAAGAAAGGTTTCTCGTTTACTATAAAGAACAAATGTTGTTCCGTCTATTTAAACGATATGTTCTATTGTAGTGCACCTCTGATAAACGGACTCTATATTCTAGACCTTGAGAGCCCTATCTATAACATAAATACCAAGAGGTTCAAGTCAAATGACATGAACCAAACTTACCTTTGGCACTATCGCTTAGGTCATATAAATGACAAGCGCTTATCCCAACTCCATATGGATGGTATGCTGGACTCATTTGATTTTGAATCATATGAGGTATGCGAGTCATGCCTACGAGGCAAGATGACCAAGACTCCCTTTAGTGGGCACAGCGAGAGAGCGACTGATTTGTTAGGACTCATACATAGTGATGTATGTGGCCCTTTCAAAGTCGCTGCTAGAAGCGGTTATAGGTATTTCATCACATTTACTGATGACTTCAGTTGATACGGTTATGTGTACTTGATGACACATAAGTCCGAATCCTTTGAAAAGTTCAAAGAATTCAAGAATGAAGAACAGAACCAGCTTGGCAAGAGTATTAAGATACTTCGATCCGATCGAGGTGGAGAATACCTTAGCCATGAGTTCCGTGACTATCTAGCTAAGTGTGGGATTCTATCCCAACTCACTCCTCCTGGAACACCACAGTGGAATGGTGTATCCGAACGGAGGAATCATACCTTATTAGATATGGTATGATCTATGATGAGTCACACAAATCTTCCAACATATCTATGGGGATATGCTCTAGACACGGCAGCTTTTATACTCAACCAAGTTCCATCTAAGGCCGTGATAAAGACACCATATAGGATATGGACTGGGAGAGATGCCCAGGTGTCTTTCATGAGGATTTGGGGTTGTGAGGCTTACGTACGACGTCAAATCTCAGACAAATTAGGACCCAAATCCGACAAGTGCTATTTCATTGGATATCCCAAGGAAACAAAGGGATATTACTTCTACATTCCCAGTCAGCACAAAGTAGTTGTGGCAAAGACTGGGGTCTTTCTAGAAAGGGACTTTGCTTCTAGAAAAACTAGTGGGAGCGCGTTCGATCTTGAAGAAGTTCAAGATGCGAACAATAGCACTGATGCCTCGATGGAAATTGAACTGGAACCACAAAGTGTTGTGGATGATGTTCCACAAGGAGTTGAGGAACAACAACTAGTTCAAGTAGACATTCCTCTTCGCAGGTCTGATAGGGTACGTCGTCAGCTTGAGAGATACTCATTTCTCTTGTCTGACCATGATGACGTTGTGCTCACAGAGGATGAGCCTACCACCTATCAGGAAGCTGTGATGAGACCAAATTCCGAGAAATGGCTAGAGGCCATGAGATCCGAGATGGAATCTATGTACACCAACCAAGTTTGGACTTTGGTTGATCCACCTGAAGGGGTAAAACCCATAGGGTGCAAGTGGGTCTTTAAGAGAAAGACTGACATGGATGGACTTATTTATAAGGGTCGCTTGGTAGCTAAAGGTTTCAAGCAGATTCATGGTATTGACTATGATGAGACCTTTTCTCCAGTAGCGATGTTTAAGTCCATTCGGATCATGCTTGCTATTGCAGCCTACCATGATTATGAGATATGGCAGATGGATGTCAAAACCATGTTTCTGAATGGAAACCTGCTCGAGGATGTGTACATGACACAACCTGAGTGTTTTGTAGATCCACAGCATACTAGTAGAGTATGCAAGCTGCATAGGTCCATTTATGGACTAAAGCAAGCTTCACGGAGCTGGAATCTTTGATTCGATGATGCAATCAAACAGTTTGGTTTCATCAAGAACGAAGATGAACCTTGTGTCTACAAGAAGGTTGTAGGGGATATAGTTGTCTTCCTCATATTGTATGTGGATAACATACTACTCATTGGAAAGGACATCCCTATGCTTCAGTCTGTCAAGACCTTGCTAGGGAGTTGCTTCTCAATGAAGGACTTAGGTGAGGCATCTCATATTCTAGGGATACAGATCTATAGAGATAGATCTAAGAGATTGCTTGGCCTAAGTCAGAGTATATACATTGACAAGGTACTCCTTCGGTTTGCCATGCAGAACTCCAAGAAGGGATTTCTGCCGATGTCACATGGCGTGAGTCTTTCGAAGACTCAAGGTCCCTCTTCTAGAGAGGAGAGAGACCGCATGGATCAGATCCCTTATGCCTCAGCCATAGGATCGATCATGTACGCGATGCTATGTACTCGACCTGATGTCTCGTACGCTTTGAGCATGACGAGCAGATACCAGTCAGATCCAGGTGAAAGTCACTGGATAGCGGTAAAGAATATTCTTAAGTACTTAAGAAGGACTAAAGAATATTTCTTGATATATGGAGGCAATGATGAGATAGATGTAAAGTGTTACAGTGATGCTAGCTTCCAGACCGATCAGGATGACTATAGATCGCAGTCGGGGTTCGTATTTTGCATTAATGGTGGTGCTGTCAGCTGGAAGAGTTCGAAACAGGATACAGTAGCTGATTCTACAACAGAAGCCGAGTACATTGCTACATCAGAGGCAGCAAAGGAGGCAGTTTGGATCCGCAAGTTCATCACTGAACTTGGGGTGGTTCCTAGCATCGCTGATCCAGTTCAGCTCTATTGTGACAACAATGAAGCTATAGCACAGGCGAAGGAACCTCGCTCACACCAACGGACCAAGCACATACTACGGCGCTTCCATCTCATTCGAGAGATCATCGAGAGAGGAGATGTGAAGATTTGCAGAGTACCTACAGAGGCTAACATCGCAGATCCCTTGACCAAGGCTTTGGCACAGAAGAAGCATGATGGACACACTAGGTCATTTGGGCTTAGAGCCTACACTGATTGGCACTAGTGCTAGTGGGAGATTGTTAGCTAGAGCCCTAGAGCCAATCATTTGATGATTGTAATTTGGACTTATTGTATCATATTCTATATAAATAAAGGCATTTTGATTTTGGTTATTATACTTACTTGTATTGGTGCCAAATAAACTAAGTATAATAATGTCCTTGAGTAGACGGTTCTCACCTATATCAATCGGTTAGTTAAACCGATAGTGAGATGATATAGGGAACACTACTCTTAATCATTCCTAGTCGAGTATTAACATTCAGGGACAATGTTAATGCAATAAGACTAGCATGTAGGTCTACTCGATGACTTGATCTCACAAGTCATGGATATAGAGATATCAGGTTGACACATGGGTATACATTAGAGAATGTATAATGAATGACCCGCCATGAGAAAGTATCATGGATCGTTATATGAGTGTCATATACTTTCTCATGTGGCTATTAGTATGACTACTAGTCCATACACCTGAAGTCACCATAGATCCCTACATAAGGAGTTATGTACTTTGGTTTCGTCAAACGTCACCCGTAACTGGGTGGACTATAAAGGCGATTACTGGGTATATAACAAATTATGCAGAGGAGTGTGAGTGATGTAGATGGGATCTATCCCTTCTATATGACGGGAGAGACATCGATATTCTTGATAGAGTGAGACCACGAAGTGCATGGCCATGCCCAATTGAGTCAATATGAGATATTGAGCTCATTTGATTTAGTGAGTCTACTTGGAGTTCAAGATTTAGTTTGATCAGAGGATGACACGGTCTATGCCTCACATTGATCAATCTAGATGTCTAGGATAGAAGGACACTTGTCATATTTTGTGAGGAGTCACAATTAGTAGTCACAAGGTGATGTCGGATCTTGACATTCTTGTAACTTGGGTAGTAATGATGTGTTGCTAGATACCGCTCATTACTTATGCTCTTAAATGGGTTTAGGGCATTGCCAACGTTACAAGAATTTATAGGGTCACACACTAAGGACAATTAGATGGAGATTAGGTTCATATGATGAACCAAAATGGATTAGATTCATTTGATGAATCAAATTGGATTAAGAGTAATCCTAATTGGGCTAACTTGAGTTGGACTCAAGTTGATTCATGTATTCAATGAGTCTAATTTAGATTATGACTCATTAAATCAACTTAATTTAATGAATTAGATTCATTATATTAAGTTGGCTTGAATCAAATGGTTAGATTAGATCAACCATGGAAGAGATTTGGTCAAGTTTGACTTGACTTGAGAAGAAGATTAAAAGTCAAGTTTGACTTGACTTTATGCCACCTCATTGGTGAGTTGGCATTGATGTGGACCAATGATGATGCACCACATCATCATGGTTGCCACCTCATGGGAGTTACTAGTGAGTGCCACCTCATGGAGGTTACATTCCCTCTTTGATGACAACTTAATGCATTAATGAGGGAGTTACATTTGGGAAATGTGGTCGGCCATAATTTGAATGAAAATGGATTCATTTTCATTCAAGTGATTTATTGCATCTTCTTCCTCTCAAGCTCTCCCTCTCCTCCATCCTTGGCCGAACCACATAGGTGATAGCACACCTTGGTTTTTGGTCATCTCCACCTAATTAGTTCGTGTGGATACTTCTAGAGGAGTGTCTATTTTGACACTCTCGAGATTCGGCACCGTTTAGACGAGCGGGAACGCGAAGGGCTTCGCTACAAGGGCAAATTTCTAAACATGTAGATCTAAGTGTAGATCTAGATAGTAAAGTCGTACTTGTAAGTTTTTCGTAAATTTTCTTCGCACTGATCCATGGCTAGGGGCTTTCGGGGTTTCCGCGACGCGAAAAAGCGGTTTTCGCGGCCCGAAAAACCCAACAATGACTTCACCTCCTAAAGTAAACACAAAACCCCGAGGTTGACTTACTATTGTCCCTATTTGATTGGAAGTCAGAATCTGTGTAACTCACAAGGAGCAAATCATCTGCTTGGTAAAACAGCATATAATCTCTAGTCCTTATATGCTTTACGGCAGTCCAATGTCCCTGACATGGATTACTTTCATATCTGCTAACTATGCACATGACAAAATAGATATCTGGTCTCGTACATAACATAACATACATTAGGCTTCCTACAGCTGAGACATAAGGAACTGCCTTTATTTCTTCTGTCTCTTTTGATGTCTTCGGAGACATCTCTTTAGATAAAGATACTCTATGCTGAAAAGGTAGAAAACCTTTCTTTGAGTCTTGCATTCTAAAACGAGCTAGGATCGTATCGATATATGAAGCTTGGGATAAGCACAACATTTTTTTCTTGCGATCCCTTATTACTTTGATCCTGAGAATATGTGCGCAATCTCCCAAGTCCTTCATATCAAATTGCTTGGACAACCATACCCTTACTTCCGATAACACTTTGATATTGTTGTCAACTAACAAAATGTCATCTATGTATAGTACAAGAAATACTACCATGTTTCCATCACACTTCTTGCATACACAAGACTCATCTGGACACTGAATAAATCCATAGGACTGGATTACTTCATTAAACCGGATGTTCCAAGACCTTGAAGCTTGCTTTAGTCCATAAATAGACCGATTGAGCTTGTATACTAGATGTTGCAATAAACCCCTCTGGTTGCTTCATATGGATATTTTCTTCAAGACTTCCGTTAAGGAAAGCTGTCTTGACATCCATTTGCCAAATCTCATAATCCATATGAGCAGCAATAGATAAGAGTATCCTGATAGACTTAAGCATAGCTACTAGCGAAAAGGTTTCCTTATATTAGATTCTTTCTTTCTGAGTATACCCTTTCGTAACAAGTCTTACTTTGAAGGTTTCTACCTTTCCGTCTATCCCTCTTTTCCTTTTGTAGATCTATTTACATCCAATAGCTTTAACACTATTTGATGGTTCTACTAGCTCCTAGACTTTGTTAGAATAAATAGATTATATTTCTGAATTCATTGCTCTTTGCCAAGATGTTGCATCTTTATCTTGGAGTGCTTCGTCATATGTTCGGGGATCAGGTTCATGTTTACCTGGGATCAAGTTTGAGACTCTCCCAAAAACATGAATCTTTTAGGTTGCCTCACAACCCTCCCACTACGATGAGACATTGTTTGTAGTTGTGTATCATTTGTGATACATGTTGCAGTTTCTTGTGATATTTCATCTTGCACTATTGGTACTAAAGTAGACGTGTCCTCTCTCATTTCTTCTAGAACAATTTCACTCATGGGCTTGTGGTTTATTACATAGTTTTCTTCTAAAAATCGGGCATTAGTGCTAACAATGACCTTCTGATCTTTAGGACTATAAAACAAATCACCTTTCATTCCTTTAGGATAACCTATAAACTGGCGAACTTCTGTACAAAATTTCAACTTATTAGTATCTCCCTTCAGCACATGTGCTAGACTATCTAATATCCGAATATGACATAGACTAGGCTTACGCCCATTCCACAATTCTGTGAGAGTAGAGGGTACTGATTTAGAAGGTACCAAGTTCAGAATGTACATTGTCATTTCAAAAGCATATCCCTAGAACGAATTTGGTAATTCTGAATAACTGATCATCGATCTAACTATTTCCATAAGAGTTATATTCCTTCATTCTGCCATACCATTATGTTGGGGTATACCAGGTGTAGACAATTGAGATTAAATCCCAACCTCTGATAAGTAATTCCTAAACTCTCCTGAGAGGTACTCGTCTCTACGGTCAGACCATAGTGTCTTGATACTTTTACCGTGACGTTTCTCTACATCAGCCTTGTACTCTTTGAACTTATCAAAGCACTCAGACTTGCGGCGCAACAAGTAAATGTACCCATATCTCGAATAGTCATCTATGAAAGAGACAAAATATTCGAAACCACCTCTTGCCTGGATAGTCATAGGTCTACACAAATCAGAATGAACCAATTTCAGCACATCTTTTGCTCTATACCCCTTGGCCTTAAAAGATCTCTTGGTCACTTTTCCTTCCAAGCAAGATTCGCAAGTTGGAAAGTTTTCCAACACTAATGAACCCAAGAGTCCATCAGCTATTAGCCTTTGAATCCTACTCAAGTTAATATGACCAAGTCTTAGATACCAAAGATATGTTTGGTTCTTATTTGAAGGTTCCTTTCTCTTATTAGAATTAGAGGATATGTTATTAATTTCCATTTGTTGCTTTATGGGAGTAATCGGATTTAGAGTATACAAATTGTCAACTAATGTACTAGAATAGATAATTACCCTATTTTCTTGACAACCTTTATCATCAAAAGAAACAGTATATCCATCCAAAAATTGTTTAGAAACTGAAATTAAATTCTTTCTAAAACTTGGTACATAAAGAAAATTTCTCAAACTCAAAGTTCTATTCCTATCGAATGATAAGTAGACGTTTCCCACTGCAACAGCCGCCACTTTTGTAGCATTGCCCATGCAGACGGTTATCCCTCCCTCATATAGTTGTCAGGTTTCTTGGAACCCCTACAATGTATTGCAGACATGATCAGTGGCTCCTATATCTACACACCAGGTACTGGTAGATAACACCGCTAAACATGTTTCAACTACAAGAGAATAAGATATACCTTTATTGTTCTCTTTCCTACAAGGACAATCCGCCTTCTAATGTCCAGACTGCTTGCAAATGAAGCACTTGCCCTTCGACTTCTTTAGTCCAGTACCTAGAGATCGATTCACTTTCTTTGTTGAGCCAGCTTATTTCTTTTTCTTCTTCTTTTCTTTCGACTTAGAAGCAGAAACATTTTCAGTGAAGTGAATTTGAGAATTATGATGAAATAGCCCTTCTGCTGCCTGAAGTTCTGTCAGTAATTCTGCCAATGAGTAAATCCTTTTATTCATATTGTAGTTCAGGTGGAACTGCTCAAAACTTTTGGGTAGCGTTTGGAGAATAATATCAACCTGGGTTTCCCCATCAATTTTAGCTCCAAGGATTTGTATCTCGTTCAAGTAGGCCATCATTTTGAGGATATGATCGCACACAGGTGTGCCCTCCTTCATGGTGGCTGTCATTAAGTTTCTCATAGCCTCTTGCCTAGCAGCTCGATTCTGGTGTCCGAAGAGTTCGTTGAGATTGTACATCATGTTATAGGTTGTAAGCATGGACTGATGCTGATGTTGCAACACATTTGACATAGAAGCCAAAGTGTAACACCGCGCCATCTCATCTGCCTTGACCCATTTCTTATAATACTCAATCTCCTCTTCACTATAATCACTATTAGGCTCATTAGGGCAGACCTCTAACAGTACAAACTTATAGCCTTCAGCAGTTAGGACAATGTCCAGGTTTTTTTTCCAATCTATGTAATTAGAACCAATAAGCTTGTTCTCTTTCTGAATAATAGTCAGTGGGTTGAAAGTCATCCTAAGAATCACAAAATAGGTTTTGGTCAATACTTTAGAATTTAGAATAATAATGAATCCTCAAATAATATTATTTAAATTCACCAATACCTCAAAACACCATGAATTTTGTATGCCACGATAGTGTGGACGTATACAAATTCAAACATTTGTAAGAGGAGGTTTTACCCATTAATTTTATTCTTGTCAACCTAACTTTATGACAAATAAAATTAATAGTTGGTATTCCTTTGGTCACACATATAATAGTAGTGACTCCGATGGGGAGGATACTATTAAATGTGGCTAAGTGTATATCATTACTTGATACTTAGTCCATTAAATAGGATTATGCCCCTTCAGTTGCAGAAGATCACACGCTCCTAAATAATTTCCTATAACCATCCATAAAGGAAGTTTGATCTAGTGATCCACAAACAAACTCATCCGATGTGAAGGGAGGCACCCAGAGCAAACGCGCAAGTTTGTTTGCATAATTTATAAACCAATAATGGAGAACGTGGAATTTATTTATAAATCTCTCTCCCACTTTGTTATTTAAGATGAGGATTTTAATATACACACACACACATCACAGCAAATAAAAGCAATAAATATGGAAAAACAATTTTCCAATTATTATGGCCTCTTCCATCACTGTCCTCCGTGTGCTGTCAGCCCTAGCAGTCATCAAAACTAGCCGCCAGCCCTAGGGCTCATGTCGTCGCATCCATCGAGCTTCCTTTTTTGTTGCGCCTCTGGTCCTCAAATATCACCATGCCTTGCAAGGATACGATCCGCGACAAAAATACAATTTTACATATATCGATCCTAGAAGATTCTAGCTTCTAGAAGCTTGCTTTAATCCATAAATGGATCTTTGCAACTCACAAACCTTTCCAGTATGCTTTTGATCTACAAAATCGTCAGGTTGTGTCATATACACATCATCGAGTAGATTTTCATATAGAAATGTAGTTTTGACATCCATCTACCAGATCTCATAATCATAGTAAGCTGCAATAGCAAGTAAAATCCGAATGGACTTAAGCATCGTAACTGGTGAAAAAGTTTCATCATAGTTTATACCATGAATTTACTTGAAACCTTTAGCTACCAATCTACCTTTATAGGTATGCTTATGCCCATCCATGTCAGTCTTCACTTTGAAGACCCACTTACACCCAATGGGTTTGATCCCTTCAGGTGGATCAACCAAAGTCCATACTTGGTTAGTGTACATGGATTCCATTTCGGATCTCATGGCCTCTAGCAATTTCTCAGAATCTGGGCCCTGTACAGCTTCCTGATAAGATGTACGCTCATCAAGACCAATAAGCTCTACATCACCGTGGTCAGACAAGAGAAATGAATATCTCTCAGGTTGACGACGGGTCCAATCAGATCTGCGTAGAGCGTGTGCTACTTAAACAAGTTGTTGCTCCACAACTTCTTGTGGTGCTTGTTCAATTTCCGTCAAGGCATCAGTGGTAGTTTGTGTATCTTAAATTTCTTCAAGATCGACTTCACTCCCACTAGTCTTTCTAGAAATAAATTCCCTTTCTAGAAAGACACCAGTTCTGGCAACGAACACTTTGCCTTCTATGGGATTATAGAAGTAATATCCCTTTGTTTCCTTGGGATATCCTACAAAATAGCACTTGTGTGATTTGGGCCAAGTTTATCTGAGACTTGTCGTCAAACGTAAGACTCACAATCCCAAATCTTCATAAAAGACATCTTGGGACTCTTCCTAGTCCATATTGTATATGGTGTCTTTATGACTGCTTTAGATGGAACTCGGTTAAGTGTAAAAGTGGTCATCTATAGAGCATGTCCCCGAAAGGAAGTAGGAAGATCTGTATGACTCATCATCGATCGTACCATATCTAAAAAGGTGTGATTTCTCCTTTCTGATACACCATTCCATTGTGGTGTTCTAGGTGGAGTGAGCTGAGATATGATCCCACACTCAATGAGATGGTCATGAAACTCTTGGCTAAGGTATTCCCCACCTCGATCTGATCAAAGCATTTTAATACTCTTACCAAGTTGGTTTTGCACTTCATTCTTGAATTCTTTAAACTTTTCAAAGGATTCTGACTTGTGTCTCATCAGATGCACATAGTCGTATCTACTGAAATCATCAATGAAGGTAATAAAGTAATAATAACCTCCTCTAGCAGCTATTCTGAAAGACCCACATATATCTGTATGTATGAGTCCTAATAGATCATTAGCCCTTTCGCCATGTCCACTAAATGGAGTCTTTGTCATCTTGCCTCGAAGACAAGATTCGCATGCCTCATATGATTCAAAATCAAATGAGTCTAGAAGTCCATCCTTATGGAGTTGGGATATGCGACTCTCATTTATATGTCCTAGGTGACAATGCCAGAGATATGTTTGCTTCAAATCATTAGACTTGAACCATTTGGTATTTATGTTATAGATTGGGTTTTTAAAGTCTAGAACATAGAGTCCATTCATGAGATGTGCACTACAATAGAACATTTCATTGAAATAAATGGAACAAGATTTGTCCTTTATTACAAATGAGAATCCTTTCTTATCCAAACAAGAAACAGAGATGATGTTCTTACTTAAGGCAGGCACATAACAACACTCTTCAAGTTCTAAAACAAGCCCAGTGGGCAAAGATAGGGAATATGTTCCTACAGCTATAGCATCAACTCTTGCACCATTGCCTACTCATAGGTCCACTTTGCCCTTTATCAAAGATCTAGTATTTCTCAGCCCCTGCACATTAGTACAAATGTGAGATGCACACCCGGTATCTAATACCCATGAAGAAGAAATAGATAGATTGACTCTATAACATTTATATCTGAAGCAGAAGTCTCACTTTTCTTCCGTTTCACTTCCTTTAGGTACAACTTGCAGTTCCGCTTCTAGTGTCCTTTTTCACCACAGTAGAAGCAGGTTCCTTCCTTAGCTACCCTGCCTTTAGGTTTCAGTGCATGAGTCTTGCCTTTGCCTTTGGCTTGGGTCTTACCCTTACCTTTAGGCTTCCACTTACCTTTTCCCTTTGGCACCATTAAAATGATACTAAGCTTTACCTTCTTAAGGTTGAGTTCAACAGTTCTTAACATGTTCAACATCTCAGGAAATGGCTTGTCAATTTCATTCATGTTATAATTAATGACAAATTGACTAGAGCTTTCAGGCAATGATTGCAAAATAAGGTCAGTGGCCAATTCTTGGCCTAGTGGAAATCCCAACCGTTGTAGGTTTTCCACATACCCGATCATTTTGAGCACATAAGGCCCTACGGGACTTCCTTCTTGCATTCTACATTGAAATAGAGCCTTGAAGATATCAAATCTCTCATGCCATGCTTGTCCTTGATATAGTCGTCTAAGATGTTCAACCATATCATAAGCATCCATGTTCTCATGTTGCTTCTGAAACTCAGAGTTCATGTTGGTGAGCATAAGGCATGATACATCTAATGCATCATCATTATGCTTCTTATAAGCATCCTTATCAGTTGTAGTAGCAACCGTGGGGGTGCTTCAGGAATGGGCTGCTCTAAGACGTATAGTTTTCTTTCTTGTTTTAGAACTATTCTACGGTTTCTATACCAGTCCAGGAAGTTAGCTCCATTGAGCTTGTCCTTATCAAGGACATATCGCAGAGAGAGAGTATTTGATGTATTTGATGACATGGTGATCTACAACAATAAAATGCAGAAATAAGTATCATATTTTGATCATTTAACTAGGACGTTAATTAAATGATTCTCCCATTAAATTGTAAAGCTTTGGTAGAAGCAAGTCATAGATATGGTTTTACCCACACTACCAACTTCAAATCCAATTGCGATAACATTCATGTGGGTCAAGATCCATATTATACCTTTTCTTGAGCTAGTTGTGGCTAATCACACAAGATTTGTATAATTTAGGTAGACAACGTTTACCAATTACATCCTATGTAACTCTTGTATCATTAAGTGAACAAGTCTATTTGTTCATTTGCACATCTTATGAAATCCACATTATAATACATCTTGAGTTAGCTTTGGCAAATCGCCCAAGACTAGTATAATTGAATTACATTGTATGAGATATGCCTCTAAGTTCTCAACTTAGTTAAGTCACACCCAAAGTTTAGTAGTCGGACATCACAATTGTCCTGTCGCACTCTAGCAAGATAAATTAAGTCACTTTGCTTTGGCAAAAGCTGACCACAATTGATCGAGCAAGTAGTGACTACTAAACTTTAGTAGGCATATTTAAAAAGACCTAATCATGATTAAACTACATATGCATCACATAGCATATCATGGCACACATCACATATATGCATAAAAGAAATATGACATGGTTATGGCCCCATTATCTATGAACCTCTCAAGCTAATGAGAAGATCGAAAAGTCAACCTAGGCAAAATCATCTTCTCCAAGTGCTTCCTTGGTCATCATGTGTTGTTGACCTTCTCCCTTTTCACCGTCGTCAAGTAGACTTATTCTTCTCTAATTTATACATTACAAAATCTAAAGAAAACTCGAGTTACATTTGAGTGTAGTCTAAATTTATAACTAGAATAAAAGAGGAGAGGCACGACACGCAGGCCGTATTATGAATTACAACACACACATCCAATCACATTGGGGTTTAATGGCCATAACCATGCACCATGTCATATAACATTCTCAATCTATTATGACAAAATTTACTATGATTTAAACAACTAATTATGAGCCATAACGCCATGATGGTTTTGCTAAAAACCTCTTGGCTGAAACTTGCTCATAATCATGCAAATCATAATAAACATGTCATGCAATTTCTATATCACATATGAAATTCTACTATAACTTAGTATATGCCTTCGAAAGTGGCTCTGATACCACTATTAGGAACTAGGGCGCTAAACACGCGAAAGTGTAGCGGAAAACATCTATTTCCTTTCCAGAAGATCCATGCGAAAGGAAACCTTATACTAAGTACTAATTCTCCGTCCGTCTCACAAATTCACAACTTGGAGAAGAAACAACCTTCATTGTGCTAGCAACTCTACAAGGTTGTTTTTGGCTAAGAGAAGAAAAGGAAGAAGAGCAAAACCATGAAGAACAAACTCACCCAAAAGGTCACTTCATCTATATAAGGTGACTTCACAAAAGGGTTACTTTACCAAATAGATTACTTCACCAAAAAAGTTACTTTACAAAAAAGGTTACTTCACCTAAAGGTTACATTTACAAATGGCTTTTGTATTCATCCAATGAATACGAAATACTTTTGTCTCTTGATCTTCCTTTTGATTAATGATATATTAATCTCTATTAATATTCATTAATCTTAATGGGTTGGATTTAGAATATTGGATTAACCATTAACCCAATAAACCAATGAGTCTAACCCATTACTCAATAAGTCTAATCCAAATTCATTAGATTCTAACTCAATGTGTATAATTCAGATTAAACTTAATCCCATAATCCATCTCCAAGTCAACGTGTTCTTTATGTGTAACCCAATAGGCTCTCATAACGTTAACAATGTATCTAAAACCATTTAGATACATAAGCAATGAGTGGCATCTAGCAAGGCATCATTACTACCCAAGTGACGAGAAGGTCAAGATCTGACCTAACCTGTCCGTGGCTATTATCTCGTAAGACTTGGTGCCTCTATCCTTGATATCTAGGTTGATCAATGAGGCATAGACCTTGTCATCCTCTTATCAACCTTTGTGTTTCTTGATCTTTAAGTAGACACACTCAATAAAATAAGCTCAATATCTCATATTGACTCATTTACGCATGGTCATGCTTTCTTGTGTCCTACTAATCAAGGGGCCCACAGATATCGCTTCCGTCATATGGAAGGGATAGATCTCATCTACATCACTCACATCCCTCCGCATAATTCATTGCATACCCAGTGATCGACTTTATTGTCCACCTTGTTACATGTGACGTTTGCCGATACCAAAGTATATAACTCCTTATGTAGGGAACCGTAGTGACTTCAAGTCAAATGACTATTCATACCAATAGTCACATGAGAATGTTTATGACACTCATATAACGATCCATGAAACATTCTCATGATGGGTCATTCAGTATATATTCTTTAATATATACCCATGTGTCAACCTGATATCTCATATCCATGACTTGTGAGATCAAGTCATTCGTTGACCTAAATGCTAGTCACAATGCATTAATATTGTCCTTTGTATATTAATGCTTGACTAGGAATAGTTAAGAGTAGTGTTCTCTACAATATCTCACTATCAATTCAACCAATTGATATATTGTAGATAAGAACCTACTACTTAAGAACATTATTATACTTATTCAATTGGCACTAAACTGAAATAAATATAATAACCAACTTTACCTTTTATTAATAATGATATATGATACAATAATGTGCCCTTTACAATCATCTCATAATTGATACTAGGGCTAATACTAACACCTTCTTCTCTAAGCAAGTTTCGGTCACTCCTAATCTCCAAGAGATGAATTTTCGGCCACCAACCAAGCTCCAAGGGATGCAAAGAAACAAAGCCTCCTATCTCTTTTTTTTTTCCTCTAGCAAAATCCGGCCACCACCAAGCTCCTTGAGATGAAGATACCGCCGGCCACACAAGGAAGAAGAATAGGAGAAGAGAAGGGAGAGAGGGCCGGCCACCACCAAGGAATAGAAGAATAATAGAAGATCTATTGTTCTTAGGTGAGGCACCTTTACCATCTCTTTTATATTCCTTGGTCTTGGCAAATAAGAAAAGTTTTAATAAAAACTTCCTTATTTTCTTTACCATAAAAAGGAAAATTTAATTGATAAACAATTTTCCTTTTCATCTATTAATGTGGCTGGCCACCTCTAATCCTCCAAGCAAGGAAATTTTTAAACACAAAATTAAAACTTCCTAATTTGTTTCCAGAAATTTTTAAAATAAAAATTTTTCTTTAAAAATTCCCTTCATGGTTGGTTATAAAAAGAAAATTTTATAAATTAAAATCTCTCTATTAAAACATGTGGATGATTACAATAAGGAAAGTTTTCTCAAAATTAAAATCTTTCTTTCAATCTACAAATAAGGAAAGATATCAAATCTCTTCTCTTAATCTTTTGTAGAAACTATAAAAAGGAAAGATTTAAATTTTAAAACTCTCTTTTAAAATCATGAGGATGGTTACAAAAAGGAAAGTTTTGTCAAAAATTAAAATCTTCCTTTTAACTACAAATAAGGAAAGATATCAAACCTTTCTTTTAATGTTTTGTAGAAAGCTATAAAAGGAAAGATTTAAATTTTAAACTCTCTTTTAAAACCATGGTTTCCACATAAGAAAGATTTTGAAAAATAAAATCCTTTTAATTTATTGTGGTCAGCCACACCAAGCTTGGGTTCAAGCTAGGGCTGACCACCTCTCACCTTGGTTTGGCCGACCCTAGCTTGGGCTCCAAGCTAAGCTTGGCCAGCCAACTTAAGGTGGGTAAGAAGGTGGGTATGGTTGGGTATAATACTTTATAAATAAGAGGCTAAGAGAGGGACCGAGAGGAGAAATTGGTTTTGGTCTCCTGATGAACTTGAGCTTCCCGTGTTCGCCCCGAGCACACAACTCGAGTTCATCAATAATAACTCATACCACTAAAGAGTTATTATTAAACTACCTCACCAATCCCATATTACTATATAGGCTCCTTCTTATCATGAGTGTGTTAATCTCCCTGTGTTTAAGATATCGAATGCCCACTAATCAAATGAATTACTGACAACTGACTTAATTAATATTTAGCTCCAAGAGTAGTACCACTCAACCTCATTGTCATGTCGGACTAAGTCCACCTGCAAGGTTTACAGGACAATCCTTATGAGCTCCTCTTGGCGACATTATCAACCTAGATTACTAGGACACAGTTTCCTTCTATAATCAACAATACACACTACAAATAATATCATTTCCCAACTTATCGGGCCTTTTGATTTATCAAGCTAAATCTCACCCTTTAATAAGTCAAAGAAATAAATACTAAATATATGTGCTTGTTATTATATCAGGATTAAGAGCACACACTTCTTTAATAACAGAGGTCTTGTTATTTTATTCAGTCAGTAGAAAAGAAACTCCCTCAAATCATCCTGCTCAATACACTCAGAGTGTACTAGTATAATTTTATAGTTAAGATAAACTAATACCAAATTACACTACGACTATTCCAATGGATTGTTCCTATCCATCTTAGTCGTGAGCTACTGTTTATAATTTATAAGGAACTGATAACATGATCTTTTGTGTGTGACACCACTCACTATGTTATCTACAATATAAATTAATTGAACAACTACACTTAGCATATAAATGTAGATATTTGACCAATGTGATTTTTTAATGTTTATACAAAAAGCTAGACTTTTAGTATACACTCTAACAGTCTCTTGGCAAAGAGCAATGAATTCAGAAATAGAATCTATGTATTCTAATCAGGTCTGGGAGCTTGTAGAACCATCGAATGGTGTAAAAGTCATTGGATGTAAATGGATCTACAAATGGAAAAGAGGGGCAGATGGGAAGGTGGAAACCTTTAAAGTGAGGCTTGTTGCGAAAGGGTATACTCAGAAAGAGGTAATCGATTATGAGAAAACTTTTTCTCCGGTAGCCATGCTTAAGTCTATCCGGATTCTTTTATCTATTGCCGCTCATATGGATTATGAGATTTGGCAAATGGATGTCAAGACAGCTTTCCTTAATGGAAGTCTTAAAGAAAACATCCATATTAAGCAACCAGAGGGGTTTATTGCAAAGGGCAAAGAGCATCTTGTGTAAGCTCAATCGGTCTATTTATGGATTGAAGCAAGGTTCAAGATCTTGAAACATCCACTTTAATGAAGTAATCTAGTCTTATGGATTTATTCAGTGTCCGGATGAGTTTTGTGTATATAAGAAGTGTGACGGAAATGTGGTGATATTTCTTGTACTATATGTAGATGACATTTTGTTAATTGGCAACAATGCCAGTGTTATCAGAAGTGAGGGCATGGTTGTCCAAGCAATTCAATATGAAGGACTTGGGAGAATGCGAATATATTCTTGGGATCAAAGTAATAAGGGATCGGAAGAAAAGAATATTGTGCTTATCGCAAGCTTCATATATTGATACTATCCTAGCTCGTTTTAGCATGCAAAACTCCAAGAAAGGTTTTCTACCTTCTCGGCATGGAGTATCTTTATCTAAAGAAATGTCTCCTAAGACATCAAAAGAGATAGAGGAAATGAAGGCAGTTTCTTATGCTTCAGCTGTAGGAAGCCTAATGTATGCAATGTTATGTACGAGATCGGATATTTGTTTTATCGTGGGCATGGTTAGCAAATATCAAAGTAATCCAGGACAGGGACATTGGAATGTTATAAAGCATCTATTAAAGTACCTAAGAAGGACTAGAGATTATATGTTGGTTTACCAAGCAGATGAATTACTCTCTGTGGGTAACACGGATTCTGACTTCCAATCAGATAGAGACAATAGTAAGTCTACCTCAGGTTATGTGTTTACATTAGGAGGAGGAGCCATAGAATCGAGAAGTGTTAAGCAGGAATGCATTTCAGACTCCACCATGGAAGCTGAGTATATGGCAGCCTCTGAGACAGCCAAATAAGCTGTATGGCTCAGTAAGTTCTTGATGGACTTAGATGTGATTCTTGGTGCAACACCCACGAAATGTTAAGTTATGCCTAGGAGTATTTTTCGTTAAAATATAAGAATAAAAGAAAGAAAGAGAAAAGGGAAAAATAGAAACCAAAATAAAAAGAGGTAAGGTCAAGGATTGAACCTTGAACCTCCCACAAATGATAGAATTAAATTGGTGTATGATAACCACTAGAGACATGAATGATATGTAAATAGAAAAGAATAGAAATATTAGTTAAAGGTGAGAGAATGGTTAAGTAAAGGAACAAGAGAAAACCAAGTAGCTTACTTTCTCTTCCTCTTGGTTAAGAGAAGAAGCAAGCAAAAGACAAGTTGCTTGCTTCCCTCCTTCTCTCTATTTTCGTGGAATTAAAAGAGAAGAGAAAATAAGAGGGCTAAGGGGGATGAATGAAGGTATGTTCATTACATGGAAATAAATAGGATTAAGGGAAGAAAAGCAAGAGATTAATCCTTCCTTCTTCCTCTTCCTCCTTCCTTCTCCTTCCTCATTCTCCACCGAAACCAAAAGCTCTCCTTCTCCTCATTTCCAAAAGCTAAGTTAAGGTTCCTCTCCAAGAAAACTAATTTACAAGAAGGAGCCTTCAAGGTCTACCCCTTCCAAGCAAGAGAAATCAAAGGGAGTGCTAGAAGAAGAAGCTCTCTTCTTCCTCTTCACCTAGAGTATCTTTCCTTAAGAAAAATCACAAGAGAAAGGATGTAAGTATCCCCTCACCTGTGGTACAAGTTACTTTTGTTTTTACATAGGAGTGGAATGCTTAAAACCTAGGGTCACAAGTTGGAATTTTCGGCCAAGTATAAAATAAAAGGAAAGATTTGGGTAGATCAAGATCTAAATAAAGCATGTTCATTATGTTTTATGATAAGTACCCTAGTATAAGAAACTAGTTAATGTTCTCATGTTGTATGTTGACTTAAAACCTAGATTTTTAAACATGAACTTTCGGCCAAGTATAGATGAAGGACCTAGGAAAGCTTAAGACCTAAACTAACCATGGTTACTACATCCTTATGATTTGTATGCTATGTTAAGGGATTGGGTTGGTTTTTCTTATGCTTGAATGTTGCTTAAAGTTAGCTTTCCCTTCATGTATGTTTCGGCCAAGAACAAAAACTAGGGCTTAGAGAAGCTAAAAAGTTAACCTAGCATGCTCATGTATCTCTTAATAATATGATATGAATTTAGCTAGGTGATTATGCTTATATGTTGATTGAAAACCTAGTTTCCTCTTCATGTATGTTTTGGCCAAGAACAAAAACTAGGACTTAGAGAAGCTAAAATGTTAACCTAGCATGCCCATGTATCTTTTAATAATATGATATGAACTTAGCTAGGTGATTATGCTTTTATGTTGATTTAAAACCTAGCTTCCCTTCATGTGTGTTTTGGCCAAGACCAAAAATTAGGGTTGTAAAGAAGCTAAAGGATAACCTAGCATGCTCATGTATCTCTTAATAATATGATATGAATTTTAGCTAGGTGATTATGCTCATATGTAGATTTAAAACCTAGTTTCCCTTCATGTGTGTTTCGGCCAAGACTAAGAATTAGGGTTTTAAAGAAGCTAAAAGTTAACCTAGCATGCTCATGTGTTTCTTAATAATATGATATGAATTTGGCTAGGTGATCATGCTTACATGTTGTTTAAAAACCTAGTTTCCTCTTCATGGATGGTTCGACCAATAACCCAAAGTTAGGGATTAGAGAAGCTAAAAGTTAACCTAGCATTCTCATGTATCTCTTGATAATGTGATATGAATGTAGTTAGGTGTTCATGCTCATATGTTGTTTTAAAGTTAGCTTTTCCTTCATGTATGTTTCGGCCAAGAACAAAACTAGGGCTTAGAGAAGCTAAAAATTTAACCTAGCATACTCATGTGCCTCTTGATACTATGATATGAATTTAGCTAGGTGTTCACACTTGCATGTTGCCCATAGCTTGGTTTTTCTCCTTATGAGTGGTTCGGCCATTATGAGTTAAAAGCTTCGATATGCCTCACATGATGCGTTATGAATTAGGAAATGCTATTTACAGATGCTATGCATGTGTATGATATGATAAATGACATGTTGATTATGTATGCTTATGATCCATGCATGTGCTTTGTGCCCAATTATGCATGTTTATGATATGATAAATGACATGTTGATTATGTTAGTTAGAGCCCTAGAGCCAATCATTTGATGATTGTATGGACTCATGTATATCATATTCTTGTATATTAATAAAGGCATTTGTTTGGTTATTATACTTATTTATATTAGTGCCAAATAGACTAAGTATAATAGCGTCCTTGAGTAGAAGGTTCATACCTATATCAATCGATTAGTTGAATCGATAGTGAGATGATATAGGGAACACTACTCTAAATCATTCCTAGTCGAGTATTAGAATTCAGGGACAATGTTAATACAATAAGACTAGCATGTAGGTCAGCTCGATGACTTGATCTCACAAGTCATGGATATAGAGATATCAAGCTGACACATGGGTATGCATTAGAGAATGTATATTGAATGACCCGCCATGAGAAAATATCATGGATCGTTATATGAGTGTCATATACTTTCTCATGTGGCTATTGGTATGACTATTAGTCCTTTGACCTGAAGTCACCATGGATCCCTACATAAGGAGTTATGTACTTTAGTTTCATCAAACCTCACCCGTAACTGGGTGGACTATAAAGGCGATTACTGGGTATGTAACAAATTATGCGGAGGGATGTGAGTGATGTAGATGGGATCTATCCCTCCCATATGACGGGAGCGACATCGGTATTCTTGATAGAGTAAGACCACTAAGTGCATGGCCATGCCCAAATGAGTCAACATGAGATGTTGAGCTCATTTGATCGAGTGAGTCTACTTGGAGTTCAAGATTTAGATTGATTAGAGGATGACACGGTCTATGCCTCATATTGATCAATCTAGATGTCTAGGATAGAAGGACAATGTCACATATTTTGTGAGGAGTCACAATTGGTAGTCACAAGGTGAAGTCGGATCTCGACATTCTTGTAACTTGGGTAGTAATGATGTGTTGCTAGATACCGCTCATTACTTATGCTCCTAAATGGGTTTAGGGCATTGCCAACGTTACAAGAACCTATAGGGTCACACAATTAGGACAATTAGATGGAGATTAGGTTCATATGATGAACCAAGAGGATTAGATTCATTTGATTAATCAAATTGGATTAAGAGTAATCTTAATTGGGCTAACTTGAGTTCGACTCAAGTTGAGTCATGTATTTAATGAGTCTAATTTAGATTATGACTTATTAAATCAATTTAATTTAATGAATTAGTTTCATTATATTAAGTTGGCTCGAATCAAATGGTTGGATTAGATCAACCATGGTAGAGATTGGGTCAAGTTTGACTTGACTAGAGAAGGAAGACCAAAGGTCAATTTTGACTTGACCTTTTGCCACCTCATTGGTGAGTTGGCATTAGGTGGACCAATGATGATGTTCCACATCATCATGGTGTGCCACCTCATGGAAGTTACAAAGTCATTTTCTTATTAACTTCACATTAATTGCATTTAATGGGGAGTTACACTTGATGAGAAGTGGCCGGCCACTTTTGAATTGAAATTGATTTTCATTCAATTCATTCAAGTGTGGTGAATGTTCCTCCTTCTTCCTCTCAAGCTCTCCCTCTCCCTCTCCTCCTTGCTTGGTCGAATCTCACCAAGGTGCTAGCACACCTTTGTGTGAGGTTTTCTCCACCTATGTGTCCGTGTGGATACTTCTAGAGGACCGGCGCTTGACGGTTTAGAGATCCGGCAACTCCTTGGACGAGCGGGATAAGCGAAAGGCACGCTTCGAAGGTATAACCCTTATCTAGTGTAGATCTAAAGGTTTTACAAACTCGTACAAGAAAAGGTTTTTCGAAAAGTTTTTGTTTACGAATCTTTGCACGGATCTACGGCTTTGGGTGACTCGGGGTTTCCGCGACGCGAAAAAGCGATTTTCGCGGCCCGAATAACCCAACAGTGGTATCAGAGCCACGTGCAAAGACTTGTACGAGTTTGGTTGTATTTTTATGAAAAATATACCTTCTGTGATTTTCTGTAAAAAATTGAGTTTTTAGAGTTTTTATGAGTAATTTTTCCGTAGAAGCGAAGCACAAGTGTCTCGGCACTTGTAGGCTTCGGCTACCGGAAAGTTTTCTTTTAAACGGCTTCGTTTTGCCCCAAATCCGTTTGGGACAGCGGGGTCGGGTGCCATTAGATCGCAAAGGAGCAACTCACGATGGTTAGATCGTGGGTACGGGTACTGCCCCTAACCCCTCAAGGGGATTTGCTCCGCGGTTGCACCCGAAATCGCTAAAAACGAACCCGCCGGGAAGATTTTTCCGAAACGGCAATGTCTCGGCCCAAATTGTTTTGGGACAGCTTAGGCACTGTTGGATCGCAAAGGAACCCTCGTGATGTTTAGATCGCGGGTAGGGGCGCTTCCCCTGGGCCCCGCAAGGGGATCCGTTCCGCGATTGCGCCTGAAACCGCTAAACGGGACCGCCGGGAAATTTTACTCGTAAAATTTTTTAAAAAATTAATTTTTAAATTATAGAAAATTATGAAAATATATAATTTTGAATTATATATAAATTTTGTGATAGTCATGGCCCAAAACCCAATATGATTGGTTGTGTTGTAATTCATAATACGGCCTGCGTGCCGTTATGTGTTTGCGCGTGTTGTATGTTTTTATTTATTCGCGACCTGCGCGTCGTGCCTTCTCTTATATTCTTATTGTAAATTAGATTTAGACTCAAATGTAACTCGAGTTTCAAATTGTAATGTACAAATTGGAGCGGTGGAGGGTCCACACGAGACGAAGTTCCGAGGCGGGCACGAGCAACACAAGGTGGTCAAAGGGAGGAGCTTGAAGAAGCTGTTGACCCTAGGTTGACCAATCGATTTTCTCATTGGCTAGAGAAGATCGTAGTAGGGCCATGACTAAATCACAAATAGATTAATTAATTGCTTGTGTATGTGATGCATATTTAATAAGTAGTTAATTAATTAGTGCCTTACGATTAGATTAGAACTAAGTCATGCACATGATGCACCCTTGCGATTAGATTAGATCTAAGTCGTGCACAAGATGCATCCCTTTCGATTAGATTAGATCTCAATCGACTCAACTCTAATGCCTAACCGTGCCGTGATACCTATCACTACCTCGATCACATGTATTGTTGAATCTGCCAAAGCAGAGCAATACATATTATCTTGGTAGGGTACGGAGGGACAATCTTGGTCCCGTCTATCAACGCATGGGTGAATACAAACTCAATTAGATTGAGTATTCATAGTTACTCGGTTGGATCGAGTCAACTATAGGCATTCTTCCAATAGTTGGAAAGATAGGTCAAAATCACATCTATATTAACTCTCGGGCGTATTAGCCAAAAGCTAACTCGAGTTTTAATATAAATGCGGATATTGATTCTATAAACAAGAGTTGCATAGAGATGTAATTGGTAATCGTTACCTACCGATCATACTAAGTCTTGGGCGTATTAGCCAAAGCTAACTCAAGGGTTAGTATGATGTGGATCTTGTCCCACAAGAATTATAGAATTCAGTGGGAGCATCATTTAATTAAAGGCCTAATTAAATGATTTTTAAAGAATATGATATTTATTTCTGCAAATTTTCTGTTGTAGATAACCATGACGTCGAACACGAATTCCTTCTCCCTGCGATCTGTCCTTGAGAAGGACAAGCTCAACGGAGTGAATTTCCTGGACTGGTACAGGAACTTGAGAATAGTTCTCACCCAGGAGCGTAAGCTGTACGTTCTGGAGCAGCCCATTCCGGAGGCTCCTCCTGCCAATGCCCCGCGAGCCGACAAAGATGCTTATAAGAAGCATTAAGACGACGCATTAGATGTGTCTTGTCTAATGCTCGCGACCATGAACTCAGAGCTTTAGAAGCAACATGAGTTGATGGGCGCTTTTGATATGGTTGAGCATCTTCGCCAACTATATCAGGGACAAGCGAGGCATGAGAGATTTGAGATCTCGAAGGCACTGTTTCAGTGCAAGATGTCAGACGGGGCTCCTGTAGGTCCTTATGTACTCAAGATGATTGGGTACATAGAGAACCTACAAAGACTGGGGTTCCCACTTGGCCAAGAGCTGGCCACTGACTTGATCTTGCAGTCCTTGCCAGATAGCTATAGTTAATTCGTTCTCAACTATAACATGAACGAGATTGACAAGCCACTGCCCGAGCTACTTAGTATGTTACGAACTGCTGAGATTAACCTTAAGAAGGTTAAGCCCATTCTGATGGTCCAGAAGCACAAGGGCAAGGGCAAGCCCAAAGGTAAGGGAAAGTCCCAAACCAAGGGCAAAGGCAAGGCACTGAAGCCTAAAGGAGGGGTCGCCAAGGATGCTACCTGCTTCCACTGCGGTCAGACCGGGCACTGGAAGAGGAACTGCAAGGTATACTTGGAGGATCTTAAGAAGAAGCGAAGTGAGACTTCCACTTCAGGTATATATGTTATAGAAGTCAATCTATCTATTTCTACATCATGGGTATTAGATACTGGATGTGCTTCTCACATTTGTACTGATGTGCAGGCGCTGAGAAATAGCAGAGCATTGGCAAAGGGCGAGGTGGACCTACGAGTAGGCAATGGAGCACGGGTTGCTACTGTTGTTGTAGGAACTTATCAGCTGTCTCTGCCCTCTGGGCTTGTATTAGATTTAGATGATTGTTGTTATGTGTCTGCTCTTACTAAGAACATAGTTTCAGTTTCTTGTTTAGACAAGAAAGGATACTCTTTTATAATAAAAGACAAATGTTGTTCTGTTTATTTAAAAGATATGTTCTATTGTAGTGCACCACTAATAAACGGACTCTATATTCTATACCTTGAGAGCCCTATCTATAACATAAGTACCAAGAGGTTCAAGTCAAATGACATGAACCAAACCTACCTCTGGCACTGTCGCTTAGGTCATATAAATGACAAGCGCTTATCCCAGCTCCATAAGGATGGTTTGCTGGACTCATTTGATTTAGAATCATATGAGATATGCGAGTCATGCCTACGAGGCAAGATGACCAAGACGCCCTTTAGTGGGCATAGCGAGAGAGCAACTGATTTGTTAGGACTCATACATAGTGATGTATGTGGCCCTTTCAATGTTGCTGCTAGAGGCGGTTATAGGTACTTCATCACATTTACTGATAATTTCAGTAGATACGGTTATGTGTACTTGATGACACATAAGTCTGAATCCTTTGAAAAGTTCAAAGAATTCAAGAATGAAGTACAGAACCAGCTTGGCAAGAGTATTAAGGTACTTCGATCAGATCGAGGTGGTGAATACTTAAGCCATGAGTTTCGTGACTACTTAGCTGAGTGTGGGATTTTATCTCAACTCACTCCTCCTGGAACACCACAGTGGAATGGTGTATCCAAAAGGAGGAATCGTACCTTATTAGATATGGTACGATCTATGATGAGTCACACAGATCTTCGGACATATCTATGGGGATATGCTCTAGACACGGCAGCTTTCATACTCAACCGAGTTCCATCAAAGGCTGTGATAAAGACACCATATAGGATATGGACTGGGAGAGATACCCAGGTATCTTTCATGAGGATTTGGGGTTGTGAGGCTTACGTTCGACGTCAAGTCTCACACAAGTTAGGACCCAAATCCGACAAGTGCTATTTTATCGGATATCCCAAGAAAACTAAGGGATATTACTTCTACATTCCCAGTCAGCACAAGGTGGTTGTGGCAAAGACTGGGGTCTTTCTAGAAAGGGACTTTGTTTCTAGAAAGACTAGTGGGAGCACGTTCGATCTTGAAGAAGTTCAAGATGCGAACAATAGCACTGATGCCTCGATGGAAATTGAACTGGAACCACAAAGTGTTGTGGATGATGTTGTTCCACAAGGAGTTGAGGAACAACAACCAGTTCAAGTAGACATACCTCTTCGCAGGTCTGATAGGGTACGTCGTCAGCCTGAGAGATACTCGTTTCTCTTGTCTGACCATGATGACATTGTGCTCATAGAGGATGAGCCTACCACCTATCAGGAAGCTGTGATGAGACCAGATTCCGAGAAATGGCTAGATGCCATGAGATCAGAAATGGAATCCATGTACACCAACCAAGTATGGACTTTGGTTGATCCACCTGAAGGGGTAAAACCCATTGGGTGTAAGTGGGTCTTTAAGAGAAAGACTGACATGGATGGACTTATTTATAAGGGTCGTTTGGTAGCTAAAGGTTTCAAGCAGATTCATGGTATTGACTATGATGAAACTTTTTCTCCAGTAGCGATGTTTAAGTCCATTCGGATCATGCTTGCTATTGCAGCCTACCATGACTATGAGATATGGCAGATGGATGTCAAAACCGCGTTTCTGAATGGAAACCTACTCGAGGATGTGTATATGACACAACCTGAGGGTTTTGTAGATCCACAGCATACTAGCAGAGTATGCAAGCTGCATAAGTCCATTTATGGATTAAAGCAAGCTTCTCGGAGCTAGAATCTTCGTTTTGATGATGCAATCAAACAGTTTGGTTTCATCAAGAACGAAGATGAGCCTTGTGTCTACAAGAAGGTTGTAGGGGATATAGTTGTCTTCCTCATATTGTATGTGGATGACATACTACTCATTGGGAAGGACATCCCTATGCTTCAGTCTGTCAAGACCTGGCTAGGGAGTTGCTTCTCAATGAAGGACTTAGGTGAGGCATCCCGCATTCTTGGGATACAGATCTATAGAGATAGATCTAAGAGATTGCTTGGCCTAAGTCAGAGTACATATATTGACAAGGTACTCCTTCGGTTTGCCATGCAGAACTCCAAGAAGGGATTTCTGCCGATGTCACATGGCGTGAGTCTTTCGAAGACTCAAGGTCCCTCTTCTAGAGAGGAGAGAGACCGCATGAATCAGATCCCTTATGCCTCAGCCATAGGATCGATCATGTACGCCATGCTGTGTACTCGACCTGATGTCTCGTATGCTTTGAGCATGACGAGAAGATACCAGTCAGATCCAGGTGAAAGTCACTGGATAGCGGTCAAGAATATTCTTAAGTACTTACGAAGGACTAAAGAATATTTCTTGATATATGAAGGCAATGATGAGCTAACTGTAAAGGGTTACAGTGATGCCAGCTTTCAGACCGATTAGGATGATTACCGATCGCAGTCAGGGTTCGTATTTTGCATTAATGGTGGTGTTGGAAGAGTTCAAGCGGATATGAGTTGATTCTACAATGAGTATATTGCTGCCTGAGAGGCGCAAAGGAGGCGCTTGGATTCGCAAGTTCATTCAACTTGGGGTGGTTCCTAACATCGCTAACCCAATTGAGCTCTATTGTGACAACAATGGAGCTATAGCACGGGCGAAGCTCACACCACCGGACCAAGCATATACTACGGCGCCCATCTCATTCGAGAGATTATCGATAGAGGAGATGTGAAGATTTGCAGAGTACCTACAGAGGCTAACATCGCAGATCCCTTGACCAAGGCTTTGGCACAGAGGAAGCATGATGGTCACACTAGGTCTTTAGGACTTAGAGCCTATACTGATTGGCACTAGTGCTAGTGGGAGATTGTTAGTTAGAGCCCTAGAGCCAATCATTTGATGATTGTATGGACTCATGTATATCATATTCTTGTATATTAATAAAGGCATTTATTTGGTTATTATACTTATTTATATTAGTGCCAAATAGACTAAGTATAATAGCCTCCTTGAGTAGAAGGTTCATACCTATATCAATCAATTAGTTGAATCGATAGTGAGATGATATAGGGAACACTACTCTAAATCATTCCTAGTCGAGTATTAGCATTCAGGGACAATGTTAATACAATAAGACTAGCATGTAGGTCAGCTCGATGACTTGATCTCACAAGTCATGGATATAGAGATATCAAGCTGACACATGGGTATGCATTAGAGAATGTATACTGAATGACCCGCCATGAGAAAGTATCATGGATCATTATATGAGTGTCATATACTTTCTCATGTGGCTATTGGTATGACTATTAGTCCTTTGACCTGAAGTCACAATGGATCCCTACATAAGGAGTTATGTACTTTAGTTTCGTCAAACGTCACCCGTAATTGGGTGAACTATAAAGGCGATTACTGGGTATGTAACAAATTATGCGGAGAGATGTGAGTGATCTAGATGGGATCTATCCCTCCCATATGACGGGAGCGACATCGGTATTCTTGATAGAGTAAGACCACTAAGTGCATGGTCATGCCCAAATGAGTCAACATGAGATGTTGAGCTCATTTGATCGAGTGAGTCAACTTAGAGTTCAAGATTTAGATTGATTAGAGGATGACACGGTCTATGCCTCATATTGATCAATCTAGATGTCTAGGATAGAAGGACAATGTCACATATTTTGTGAGGAGTCACAATTGGTAGCCACAAGGTGATGTCGGATCTCGACATTCTTGTAACTTGGGTAGTAATGATGTGTTGCTAGATACCGCTCATTACTTATGCTCCTAAATGGGTTTAGGGCATTGCCAACGTTACAAGAACCTATAGGGTCACACACTTAGGACAATTAGATGGAGATTAGGTTCATATGATGAACCAAGAGAATTAGATTCATTTGATGAATCAAATTGGATTAAGAGTAATCCTAATTGGGCTAACTTGAGTTCGACTCAAGTTGAGTCATGTATTTAATGAGTCTAATTTAGATTATGACTTATTAAATCAATTTAATTTAATGAATTATTTTCATTATATTAAGTTGGCTCGAATCAAATGGTTGGTTTAGATCAACCATGGTAGAGATTGGGTCAAGTTTGACTTGACTAGAGAAGGAAGACCAAAGGTCAATTTTGACTTGACCTTTTGCCACCTCATTGGTGAGTTGGCATTAGGTGGACCAATGATGATGTTCCACATCATCATGGTGTGCCACCTCATGGAAGTTACAAAGCCATTTTCTTATTAACTTCACATTAATTGCATTTAATGGGGAGTTACACTTGATGAGAAGTGGCTGGCCCCTTTTGAATTGAAATTGATTTTCATTCAATTCATTCAAGTGTGGTGAATCTTCCTCCTTCTTCCTCTCAAGCTCTCCCTCTCCCTCTCCTCCTTGCTTGGCCGAATCTCACCAAGGTTCTAGCACACCTTTGTGTGAGGTTTTCTCCACCTACGTGTCCGTGTGGATACTTCTAGAGGACCGGCGCTTGACAGTCTAGAGATCCGGCAACTCCTTGGACGAGCGGGATAAGCGAAAGGCACGCTTCGAAGGTATAACCCTTATCTAGTGTAGATCTAAAGGTTTTACAAACTCGTACAAGAAAAGGTTTTTCGAAAAGTTTTTGTTTACGAATCTTTGCACGGATCTACGACTTTGGGTGACTCGGGGTTTCCGCGACGCGAAAAAGCGGTTTTCGCGGCCCGAAGAACCCAACAGATTATGTATGCTTATGATCCATGCATGTGTTGTGTGCCCAATTATGAATGTTTTATGATATGATAAATGACATGTTCATTATGTATGCTTATGATTCATGCATATGCTGTGTGCCCAAATATGCATGTTTTAGGATGTGATAAATGACATGTTCATTAAGTATGTTTATGATCCATGCAAGTGCTGTGTGCCCAAATATGCATGCTTTACTCCTCATGATATGAAAAGATAAGATGTGTTATGTTATGATATGAACCATGATATGATATTTTTACTTTGTATGGCTTGTACCAAGGGTGGTCTCCATAAGCGCCCCTAGGTAGACGGACTATGAACAGGTCTAGTAAAGGGATGGTCTCCTTAGTACGCCCCTAGGTCGACGGACTATGAATGGACCTAGATCCCTAGTAGGTTCGGGGCTAGCTACCCTGTCCTAGGGATTGCGCGCATTTATGTATGTATGTGGTACAAGCCGGGCCCTCATGATGATATTATGTTCAAGTACTATATGCTATGTTTTAAAACATCTTGCACATGACATGACATATGTTTTAAAAGACATCTTGCATGATATGATTTATGATTTATAGGACATGATGATTTATGATATCATATAGTATGATGTTATTTATGTGTTGATATGATATGATTCACAATATGACATGCTATGCTCTTATGATATTGGGATCTATGATATGATTTAGCATGATGTTCCTTATGATTTATGGTATAACATGCTTTGCCCTTTTAATGTTAGATGATCAGATTGTTATGGTTGTCTGCTTATGTATTTATGCATTGATATACGGATTTTTTTTGTGAGTAGGAAAGGATCTTACTAAGCTTGTGTGCTTATAGCTTACTTTCCTTGTACCACAGATAAAGACAAAGAATGGATGACCTAAGGGAGCTGTAGGAGAGGCAAGGGGATGTGTGTGGTGGTGGCTCGGCTAAGGCAAATGAAGACTTGCTTAAGTTATTTGGTTATGTTAACATGGACTAGTGTGTTATGTTATTGTACGTATGACTTCAAGATATTCTTAAGTGTTTTATTTTTGAAAGAAATTTTAATATGCATATATGCTTCCACAAATAGAAATAGAAATTGTTAAGTACGTAACCCCGCACCCAACTAGCAGGAGGGGCGGGCGTTACAGGTTGGTATCAGAGACAAGTTTAGCCCTTCCGCTACACACACATCAAGCCTCCATCCTGCCGCTCCAAGTAAGACTTTCTGTACTTACCTTATGTATGATAGGTAATGTTTTAGTATCCATGAACCTAGGTATGATTGATATGGATTTTTCTTCATGTATGATAAGAAATGTTTAATGTGTATTAAAATAAGTAGGGATGACTCTAGACTTATGCTAGCCTCATTGTTATTTATGAAAATAGATATGGCTAGAAGACGCGGTAACCGGGCTGATGAGACAGTGACCCCATCAGATCTGACCCAGGTAGTCATCGATCTCCAGCGTCAGATCACGAAACAACAGCAAGTAATCACTGCTCTGATGAATCAGCAAGGAAACCCTGTCACCCCACCAGCAAATCAGAATGCAGCGCCCGTCATACCACTAGCTGCACCAGTACCCCCGGTAGCCCCTGCCCTAGTGGTCCGATAGGAGACTTACTTGATATAGTGGATAAGGCTGAAGATGGAGAACTTCTCAGGTACTTGTGAGCCATGGGACGCTCAAGCCTGGTTCAAGACAGTGGAAAATATTGTGGAATTGTTGGACTGGCCTGTATTGGAAAAGATCAAATGCGTATCATTCTGTTTTTCCAGAGACGCAAGAATGTGGTGGGAAAGAGTTAAGGCTAAAAGATAAATTAATCTGATGAACTGGACAGACTTCGAGACAGAGTTCTTCGAAGAATTCTTCCATATGCAAGTGACGAACCGGCATTACGACGAGTTCACCGAGTTCCGGCAAGGTGACTTATCAGTAAACGAAGCAGTAAAGCTCTTCAATCGTCTTGCACGCCTCTGCCCAGAGCTAGTCAGCACGGAAAGAGAAAGGGTTAGACTGATGCTGAAGATGCTCCGACCCGAGATAGCACTGAATGTGGCCGGCGGAATTAATAGACCGCAGACTACAGAAGAATTGGTCAGCAGTGCCCTGATCACCCAGCATTATCAGAAGGCGATGAATGAGAATAAGAATCAGGCACAGACGCAAGGGCAGAAATCTCAGAGTACTAAACCCAACTGGAAAGGAAACTCTAATGGAAAAAGGAAACAATGGGACAACGCCAAAGGAGGACCCGCAAATAAGCAACCTAAGTACCCTCAGTGTACCATCTGTGGAAAGCAGCATTTCGGAGTATGTCGCAACGGTACGAGAAAATGTTATAGTTGCAGACGGGAAGGACACCTGGCCAGAGATTGCCCTACCCAGTCCCAGACACCATTCCAGCATCATGACCAGAACAAAAGTGCTCCCCCACAGCTACACTATATGCAAGCTGCCATCGAAGGGACTCCGATTAGCCAAGGGAGATTAGAAGCCCCGCCAACTACGACGAACGCCAAGGTTTTCTCGCTTACCAAGGACGATGTGGCGAGTGCCTCTACCGTGGTCACAGGTCGGCTACCTATTTTCAGTCAATATGCTAATGTGTTATTTGATACTGGGGCAACACATTCCTTCGTCTCTATACCTTTCATGAAGAAGCTAGAGATACCACCACAAGCTTTAAATGGCGAATTCTTGACGACCCTACCGTCAGGAGAAGTGATGCCATCTACTCATATGCTGCAAGCCGCACCCATCAGAATCACAGACAGAGAACTCTACTATGATCTGATAGTATTTGACATGTAAGATTATGACAGTATATTGGGCATGGATTTTCTGAGCAAGTACGGCGCTTCAATCGAGTGCCATCAAAGAAAAGTGGTTTTCCGACCTGAAGCTGAACCGATATTCGAGTTCATAGGGGAAACCAGGGAAAATCAGTGCTATGGGGCTGAAGATGTGACCGGACAACTCTCTACCCCGACTATAGCACCGACGCTGTTCGATGATGTATTGGAGAAGCAAACTCGTGACCTAAGCTTCCAGCGGATAAAGCAAGAAGTATTAGAGGGAAAGAATGACGGATTCCGTATCGCAGACAGTGGAGTATTATACCTCAAAGATCGTTTATGTGTTCCCGACAACCCAGAGTTGCGAAGGAAGATACTAGAAGAAGCCCACGCAATGCCCTATGCAATGCATCCGGGATCCACCAAGATGTACCAAGATTTGAAAAATAAATTCTGGTGGTCCGGCATGAAAAGAGATGTGGCTCAGTACGTCAGTACCTACCTGACCTGTCAGAGGGTTAAAGCAGAACACCAGAGGCCTGGAGGATTACTGCAACCTATCCAAATTCCAGAATGGAAATGGGAAGATATCTCTATGGAATTCATTTCAGGATTACCTAAAACAACAAACGACTATGATGCTATATGGGTAATCGTGGATAGATTAACCAAATCCACCCATTTTCTAGCAATCAAGATGACTTATTCAGTTGAGCAACTAGCTCAATTATATGTCAAGGAAATTATTAGATTACATGGGATTCCTAAGACTATCATTTCTGACAGAGATGGTCGCTTTATTTCACAATTTTGGGAATGTGTTCAGAAGGCTCTTGGCACCAAGCTATTGTTCAGTACTGCCTTCCACCCTTAGACCGACGGACAAACAGAAAGGGTGAACCAAGTACTAGAAGACATGTTACGAGCTTGCGCCTTAGACTTCAAAGGAAGCTGGTGTCGATATTTATGCTTAGCGGAATTCGCCTACAACAATAGTTACCAAGCTACTATTGGAATGGCGCCCTACGAGGCTCTGTCCGGGAGAAAATGTAGATCCCCTATATGTTGGTACGAAGGTGGTGAAAAGAAAGATATGGGATTCCAAATAGAGTTCATCGATAACACCACCCGGGCTATACAGAATATTCGTCAAAGAATAGAAACTGCTCAGAGTCGACAGAAGAATTACGCGGATAAGCGACGAAGGCCATTGGAATTCAGTGTCGGAGACTCAGTGTTCCTCAAGGTAGCTCCTATGAAAGGAGTAATGAGGTTTGGTAAGAAGGGAAAGCTAAGCCCACGCTATGTGAGACCATATCAAATTCTGAAAAGAGTTGGCAAGGTAACTTATAAAATAGAGCTGCCTCAGGAGATGTCAGCCATCCACAACGTGTTCCACGTTTCAATGCTAAAGAAATATATTCCGAGCACGAACCAAGTGATCGAACCACGGACAGTACAAGTGCAAGAAGACCTAACTTATGAGAGCCGACCGGTTCAGATATTAGATCGGGATGTCAAAAGACTGAGGAACAAAGAAGTACCCTTAGTAAAGGTCCTGTGGCAAAATCAACGGTTCGAAGAAGCCACTTGGGAACGAGAAGACGATATGAAACGGAAGTACCCGGAGCTATTTTAAGTTCGAGGACGAACTTTCTATGAGGTATGGGGTACTGTAACACCCACGAAATGCTAAGCTATGCCTAGGAGTATTTTTCGTTAAAATATAAGAATAAAAGAAAGAAAGAGAAAAAGGGAAAAATAGAAACCAAAATAAAAAGAGGTGAGGTCAAGGATTGAACCTTGAACCTCCTACAAATGATAGAATTAAATTGGTGTATGATAACCACTAGAGACATGAATGATATGTAAATAGAAAAGAATAGAAATATTAGTTAAAGGTGAGAGAATGGTTAAGTAAAGGAACAAGAGAAAACCAAGTAGCTTACTTTCTCATCCTCTTGGTTAAGAGAAGAAGCAAGCAAAAGACAAGTTGCTTGCTTCCCTCCTTCTCTCTATTTTCATGGAATTAAAAGAGAAGAGAAAATAAGAGGGCTAAGGGGGATGAATGAAGGTATGTTCATTACATGGAAATAAATAGGATTAAGGGAAGAAAAGCAAGAGATTAATCCTTCCTTCTTCCTCTTCCTCCTTCCTTCTCCTTCCTCATTCTCCACCGAAACCAAAAGCTCTCCTTCTCCTCATTTCCAAAAGCTAAGTTAAGGTTCCTCTCCAAGAAAACTAATTTACAAGAAGGAGCCTTCAAGGTCTACCCCTTCCAAGCAAGAGAAATCAAAGGGAGTGCTAGAAGAAGAAGCTCTCTTCTTCCTCTTCACCTAGAGTATCTTTCCTTAAGAAAAATCACAAGCGAAAGGATGTAAGTATCCCCTCACTTGTGGTACAAGTTACTTTTGTTTTTACATAGGAGTGGAATGCTTAAAACCTAGGGTCACAAGTTGGAATTTTCGGCCAAGTATAAAATAAAAGGAAAGATTTGGGTAGATCAAGATCTAAATAAAGCATGTTCATTATGTTTTATGATAAGTACCCTAGTATAAGAAACTAGTTAATGTTCTCATGTTGTATGTTGACTTAAAACCTAGATTTTTAAACATGAACTTTCGGCCAAGTATAGATGAAGGACCTAGGAAAGCTTAAGACCAAAACTAACCATGGTTACTACATCTTTATGATTTGTATGCTATGTTAAGGGATTGGGTTGGTTTTTCTTATACTTGAATGTTGCTTAAAGTTACCTTTCCCTTCATGTATGTTTCGGCCAAGAACAAAAACTAGGGCTTAGAGAAGCTAAAAAGTTAACCTAGCATGCTCATGTATCTCTTAATAATATGATATGAATTTAGCTAGGTGATTATGCTTATATGTTGATTGAAA
Organism: Zingiber officinale; assembly: GCF_018446385.1. Classification (NCBI taxonomy): domain Eukaryota; kingdom Viridiplantae; phylum Streptophyta; class Magnoliopsida; order Zingiberales; family Zingiberaceae; genus Zingiber; species Zingiber officinale. The sequence goes on from NC_055998.1 coordinate 61,551,493, forward strand.
ACCTAGTTTCCTCTTCATGTATGTTTCGGCCAAGAACAAAAACTAGGGCTTAGAGAAGCTAAAAAGTTAACCTAGCATGCCCATGTATCTTTTAATAATGTGATATGAACTTAGCTAGGTGATTATGCTTATATGCTGATTTAAAACCTAGCTTCCCTCATGTGTGTTTCGGCCAAGACCAAAAATTAGGGTTTTAAAGAAGCTAAAGGATAACCTAGCATGCTCATGTATCTCTTAATAATATGATATGAATGTTAGCTAGGTGATTATGCTCATATGTAGATTTAAAACCTAGTTTCCCTTCATGTGTGTTTCGGCCAAGACCAAGAATTAGGGTTTTAAAGAAGCCAAAAGTTAACCTAGCATGCTCATGTGTTTCTTAATAATCTGATATGAATTTAGCTAGGTGATCATGCTTACATGTTGTTTAAAAACCTAGTTTCCTCTTCATGGATGGTTGGGCCAAGAACCCAAAGTTAGGGTTTAGACAAGCTAAAAGTTAACCTAGCATGCTCATGTATCTCTTGATAATGTGATATGAATGTAGTTAGGTGTTCATGCTCATATGTTGTTTTAAAGTTAGCTTTTCCTTCATGTATGTTTCGGCCAAGAACAAAACAAGGGCTTAGAGAAGCTAAAAAGTTAACCTAGCATACTCATGTGCCTCTTGATAATATGATATGAATTTGGCTAGGTGTTCACACTTGCATGTTGCCCATAGCTTGGTTTTTCTCCTTATGAGTGGTTCGGCCATTATGAGTTAAAAGCTTAGATATGCCTCACATGATGCGTTATGAATTAGCAAATGTTATTTACGGATGCTATGCATGTTTATGATATGATAAATGACATGTTGATTATGTATGCTTATGATCAATGCATGTGCTTTGTGCCCAATTATGCATGTTTATGATATGATAAATGACATGTTGATTATGTATGCTTATGATCCATGCATGTGTTGTGTGCCCAATTATGCATGTTTTATGATATGATAAATGACATGTTCATTATGTATGCTTATGATCCATGCATGTGCTTTGTGCCCAATTATGCATGATATGATAAATGACATGTTGATTATGTATGCTTATGATCCATGCATGTGTTGTGTGCCCAATTATGCATGTTTTATGATATGATAAATGACATGTTCATTATGTATGCTTATGATTCATGCATGTACTGTGTGCCCAAATATGCATATTTTAAGATGTGATAAATGACATGTTCATTAAGTATGTTAATGATCCATGCATGTGCTGTGTGCCCAAATATGCATGCTTTACTCCTCATAATATGAAAAGATAAGATGTGTTATGTTATGATATGAACCATGATATGATATTTTACTTTGTATGGCTTGTACCAAGGGTGGGCTCCATAAGCGCCCCTAGGCCGACGGACTATGAACGGGTCTAGTAAAGGGATGGGCTCCTTAGTACGCCCCTAGGTCGACGGACTATGAACGGACCTAGATCTCTAGTAGGTTCGGGGCTAGCTACCCTGTCCTAGGGATTACGCGCATTTATGTATGTATATGGTACAAGTCGGGCCCTCATGATGATATTATGTTCAAGTACTATATGCTATGTTTTAAAACATCTTGCACATGACATGAAATATGTTTTATAAGACATCTTGCATGATATGATTTATGATTTATAGGACATGATGATTTATGATATGATATAGCATGATCTTATTTATGAGCTGATATGATATGAATCACAATATGACATGCTATGCTCTTATGATATTGGGATCTATGATATGATTTAGCATGATGTTCCTTATGATTTATGATATAAAATGGTATGCCCTTATGATGTTAGATGATCATATTGTTATGGTTGTATGCTTATGTGTTTATGCATTGATATACGGATTTTTTTTGTGAATAGGAAAGGATCTTACTAAGTCTGTGTGCTTATAGCTTACTTTCCTTGTACCACAGATAAAGGCAAAGAATGGATGACCTAAGGGAGCTGCAGGAGAGGCAAGGGGATGTGTGTGGTGGTGGCTCGGCTAAGGCAAATGAATACCTGCTTAAGTTATTTGGTTATGTTAACATGGACTAGTGTTTTATGTTATTGTTCGTATGACTTCAAGATATTCTTAAATGTTTTATTTTCGAAGAAATTTTAATATGCATATATGCTTCTGCAAATAGAAATAGAAATGGTTAAGTATGTAACCCCGCACCCTACTAGCAAGAGGGGCGGGCGTTACACTTGGTTTACCCTAAATTATCACAATTTATTGTGATAACAGTGGTGCAGTAGCAAACTCGAAGGAGCCACGAGCCCATAAGGCGAGTAAACACATTAAGCGCAAGTACCACCTGATACGAGACATCGTAAAGCGAGGAGAAGTTATTGTCACCAAGATTGCATCAGCAGATAACCTGGCATATCCTTTCACTAAGGCCCTTCCGGCGAAAGCTTTTGATCGATATGTTAAGGGGATGGGAATAAGATGTATGACAGCATTTATGGCAATATAGTCTTTTAGTATAAGTGGGAGATTGTTAGAATGTATACTAAAAGTCTAGCTTTTTGTATAAATATTTATTTTGAAATAAGAATCACATTAGTCAAATGTCTACATTTTTATGCTAAATGTAGTTGTTCATTTAATTTATATTGAAAAAAACATGGTGTGTGGTGTCACACGGAAGATCATGTTATCAGTTCCTTATAAATTATATATAGTTGCTCATAACCAAGATGGAATGGGACAAACCATTAGAATGATTGTAGTGTAATTTGATATTAGTTTATCTTGACTATAAAATTACATTAGTACACTCTAAGTATATTGAGTAGGACCATTTGAGGTTGTTCTTTTTATACTGACTGTAAAAGAGAATAGAACCTTTGTTATTGTGGAAGTGCGTACTCTTAATCATGATATAATAACAAGCATGTATACTTAATATTTATTTCTTTAATTTATCAAAGGGTGAGATTTAGTTCATTAAATCAATAAGTCCGATAAGTTGGGAAATGATATTATTTATATGGTGTGTTATTGATTATAGAATGAAACTGTATCCTAGTGATCTAGGTTGATGATGTCCCCTTGAGGAACTCATAAGGATTGTCATGTATACACTGCAGGTGGACTTAGTCCGACATGACAATAAGGTTGAATGGTACTACTCTTGGATCTAAATATTAATTAAGTGAGTTGTCAGTAACTCATTCAATTAGTGGGCATTCAATATCTTAAACACAGGGAGATTAATACACTCATGATAAGAAGGAGCCCATATTGCAATTTGGGATTGGTGCAGTAGTGCAATAATAACTCTTTAGTGGTATGAGTTATTATTGATGAACTTGAGTTGGGCGTTCGGGGCGAACACAGGAAGCTCAAGCTCATCGGGAGACCAAAGCCAATTCCTCCTCTAGGTCCCTATTGTAGCCTCTTATATAAAGTCTTATATCCACCCAAAGCCTAGCTTCTTAAAGCCATGTTTCTTTGAAAGGCTTTGTGTAGGAAATGGTAGATGATCCTATACCTAAGAAGGCCTAGTGCCTCGCCATGTTTAACTTAGAAGTCGATCTTCAAAATAGATATTTAATTAACTTCTATAATATGGTTTAACTTAAGAAGATCACATCGGTTAAACTTGGACTAAAAATGTTAAGTATCGTTTCCAATCCAAGTTTAACTTCTGAAGGATAATTTGGATTATTAATGTTAAGCATCGTTTGCAATCCATATTTAACTTCAATAGAGCACATGGGTAGCTAGGATAGTTTTATACTTGTACAAATATTTATACAGGGGAACTAGGACGGTATTCCAAGTAGCAACCAACACTAGCCATATGTGCTATTGATATCTTGTGAGTAGTATTGTGGCATTGTATACAGGTTTTAATTGTCAATATTACAGGGGTTGTGATGTCCTCTTTTTGTCGGACAACCTTACCCTTGGGATGTGACAAATATAGTAAAACCAGAGTTTAATTTCATAATTGAGTTGTTGGACTCTCTCCAAGCCTAAATTGAAATTAGACATGTTTAGACCATTAAGATATGATCTCATGATTAATAGGTCAACTTTATCTTTAAGCATTGATTTGTTGGACTATTTCCAAGGTTAATGTGAATAGGGGTGATATATTTGAGTTAAAAAGTTGATAGCATAATTCGATAGTTATATATATGTGATATATAATTGATATATGAGATAACTACCACTAGAAATAAGAATGGCTTGTTGGACTCACTCCAAGGTTGTTCTTATCATTAGTAGATATTAACTAATTAACCCATTTGGAGAAAACCTACCTTCATTGTTGACAGGTGGCTCATATTTGGATGAACACCAATACGATAGATGTCATGAAAGAAAAATCTATTAATATTTTTCATAATAAAATTCTATTATAATTTTATATAACATAATTCTATTAAGTTTTTCATAACATAATTCGATTGTGGTTTTCCATAACAAAATTATATTACAATTTTATTGGGTCTGAAGTTTATCCACTATTTATAGAAATCATTGTAAATATATTATATAATCACAAGAATCATTGAATGTGATTCTCTTGTGTAGAGAGAATTCTAATAAAGATTCGGCCATTTTCATGGAGTAGGCGCGCTACTGAACCACAGTAACTCTTCTTCTTTCTCTTCTTCTTCTTCTTCCTTGTGTTTGTTCCTTTTGTGTGTCTTTGTCTCATTACTCCACATGATCTCTTTCTCTCTTCCTCTTCTTCCGCATTATAGGTTGAGAGATGTTGCTCCTCTTTGCTCAATAATTAGCATCAGAGCTATAACTTTTGATGGATTTTTTCAATATGTAGGGGATGACTTCTGCGAAGTTTGATATCGTGAAGTTTACAGAAATGGAATCTTCAGATTATGGAAAAGAAGGGTCAAAGACTTGTTGATGCAATAAGGCATGGTGAAGGCGCTAGGAGAAAGTAAACCAGAAAGCATGGAGAGATAAGATTAAGAAGAACTTCAGGTGAAGGTTGTAGCAACAATCGGGCTTTGTCTTATGGATGATGTAATGTACCATGTCATGGATGAGGAGTCATCAATGATAGTTTGGGAAAATAAGATGTATCTTAAGCAGAAATTATCTGGGCTAAAGACGACAGAGGGAACCGATCTGAGCCAACATATCAACATATCCATCCAGATTGTGAGTGATCTAAAGCGGATTGATGTGAAGATCAAAGATGAAGACAAAGCGCTGATGTTGTTGAATTCCCTACCTTTATCTCCTACGTTTAAGAATATATTTACTACTTTGATGTGGGGTAAGAAAACTCTCAAATTGGAGGAGATCATAAGTGCTTTGCTAGGTTTTCACCAAAGGAAGAAAACAGATGATGAAGTTTCTAAAGGAGAAGGACTTATTGTAAATAGCATCCAAGAGTGTTGTAGGAGCAAATCTTGACATGGATCGGTTAACAACAACAAAGCTCGTTCTAAGTCGAGAAGGAAGAAGGTGATCATGTGCTACAAATATGGAGGTAGAGGTCATATCAAGAGAGATTGTCTTGACATAAAGAAACATGTTGCAAAGAACAAAGGTAGTTTGACAAAGTCTGCAAACATAGTTGAAAAAGAAAATTTAGAGAGTGGTGATGGAGATATGCTATCAATTATGTTGAGTTTGGAGTAGTAGATAGATGTATGGATTTTAGACTATACATGTTTATATCACATGACTCCAAACAAGGATTGATTTGACATTTATAGGACAGTGGATTCTACTTTAGTATTAATGGAAAATGATGAGTCATGCAAAGTTATCCGCATTGGGAACGTTAAAATCAAGATATTTAATGGTGTGATTAGAATCCTATGTGATGTCAGATGTATACCAGAGCTAATGAAAAACTTGATCTCATTAGGTACACTAGATAGTATTAGTTGTGGTTACAAATCAATAAGCAGGGTGATAAAAGCCAGTAAGGGAACTCTCACGGTAATGAAAGGACAAAAGTTAGCCGGGAACATTGATAAGTTGATAGGGAGTACAGTTGTCAGTGGAGTAGCCTCAATGGATTCTGAATATTCAGATAGTACTATCTTATGGCATACACGACTGGGCATATGGTGAATGTGGGATGCTAGAACTTTATAAAGAGATTTGTTGAAAGGTATCAAGAAATACAAGCTCAAATTCTATAAATTTTATATTCTTACAAAATAGAACAAAGTGCAATTTAAGACAACAACAAACAAGACTGAGGGAATTCTGAACTACGTACATACGGATCTTTGGACGCCAGCCAATGTAGCATTAAGTCGAGGGCAGTTGTCTTTTATGAGTTTTACTGATGATTATTCACAAAAGGTCTACGTATACTTTATGCGTTTCATGTTGAAAACTTTTACAAAGTTTAAATTGTGGAAAACTGAAGTAGAGAACCAGACTTGAAGGAAGATCAAATGTCTTAAGTCAGACAACGGGACTAAGTACATAGATTCAAAATTTAAGGAATTTTGTGAGCAGCATGGAATAATAACGTATTTCTCAGTTCGTAGGACACTTCAGCAGAATGGGGTAGTGGAAAGGTTGAACAGGACAATCATTGAGAAGTCAAGATGTATTAGGCTGAATGCAGGGCTAGCAAAGAATTTTTTGACGGAAGCAGTTAACATGGCATGTTATCTCATTAATAGATCACCAAGGGCAACAATTGAAAGCAAAGTATCAAAGGAAATATAGATAGGGAATCAAGTAGATGACTCTCATCTTCGAGTTTTTGGATGTCCAACATATATACACATATCCAGTGAGGAAAGATCAAAGATGGATGCAAAGTCAAAGTAGTGTATTTTTCTAGGGTATCAAAAAGGAGTTAAAGGCTTCAAGTTATGAGATCCTAAGGCAATAAGATGGTGATCAACAAAGATGTGATGTTTGACAAGAAGGCTATACTATAGCATACTCAGGAAGAAGGAAAGGAAATGCCACAGAGCAACATGGAGAAAGATGTTGTGCAAGTGAAGCTAAAGACTCATGACTCCGATGATTCTAGCTTAGAGAGTACAGAGCATCACACTATAGTTAGTGGTAGAATGAGATGAGTCATAAAACCACCCACCAGATACAGATTCGAAACTTGGTATCTTATGCACTTATAACTAGTAATAGATATCCTACGTCTTTTCAGGAGGCAATACACAGCTCTGAGAAGCACAAGTCGACGGGTGATTGATAACTAACATTTTGATGCATTATTTCTACCCTTAGTTTTCATGTTATAATCCTCTCATATGATTAATTGTTAATTCTTATCATGTTTATTGAGTTGGATTCATATTATGGATTTTGTTATAATTCTTCCAATTTTTCTGGATTTCTACTTATAATTGTGCACTTTTATCTTCTACGGATTGACCTCAAGTTGAACCAATCCTCTCATATGGTTAATTATTAATTCTTATCATGTTTATTGAGTTGGATTCATATTATGGATTTTGTTATAATTCTTCCTATTTTTCTGGATTTCTACTTATAATTGTGCACTTTTATCTTCTAGGGATTGACCTCAAGTTGAACCAAATTGAACCTTAAGGCTTGAGTCAAGGAGTAGTCCAATCTGAAGAAATATGAGCCATTGGTCAAAGCTAAAGCAAATTAAATAAAGGATTCAAATCTAATTAATTCTAGTTGTTCATCAATATCTAATTGATTCTGGTCAATCTTTGTAGATTTGGGTGATCTGAGCCGCTCATCTTGATCGAGTCATCCTGACCAATCAGATCTAGACCATTCACTTAGATTTGGTCTCAACCACTCCATCAGATCTAGATTAATCAAGGTTGTCGGATCAGATATGGGGATATAAAACTCACGAAGGAGATCTTCTTCTCTCATTCTTCTCACGCTGCGCAGGCCGGTAAGCCAACTTCTCCCTCCTTCGCCATCACTCATCACCAGGTCGGCGATCCGCCTCCTCTCCATCTCCACCGGCCGGCCATCTCCTCTCCATCTTCCCGACGCTTCATTTTCCTCCACGCCCAAAACCAGTTAATGACCCCTCTTTGGGTTAGAAGTGGAGCTTATCCCATCATCGACGCAACTCCTTCCACATCTACTGTTCGTTTTCACCAATTCGGCTGACCATCTCCTTCTTTGGGCTTGAAGAAGAGATTTGGGCACCCTTCCTCGTAGCAGTAGCCCCTTTTCGCATTTTGACAGTTCTCCCTTCATCCATCTTCCGAGTAGTAGCTTTTTTCCGACCTGTGGTTGATCTTCATGCGTTGGTTGGGTTGATTTAGTTATCCATCGTTTATGTTTGTGGATTGTTATTGTTGAATGTTAAGTGCTTGTATTAATTTGACCTCCTATCTTTCAAATTGCACACATTATGATTTAATTGATTCATGCCCACCAAGTGTTTGATTAAATGTCTCTTCCATTATATAAGTTTTAGTTGATACAATTTCTTTAGATTAATTCTTGCAATGCTATGTTATGTAGATGTTTTATGTTCCTATGACATTTGTTCTTTATTTGAATGCAATTAGTTTATGTTTCATTACATGCTCTAGTTTTCATTTCACAAGATGTTCACTTGATGTGTTTTTACTGTCCATGCAATCATAGATTAGGTTAGATTAGGTTCTCTACTTGCACTATCTTTCATTAATTAGAATTAAATTTCATACTTGCTTTGCTATTTCATTTCTTAGTCTTCAAATTCAAAATCCAAACCCCCTAGTTTTATATCAAAAACCCTAAGCAATAACTTAGAATCCTAGGATTATCAACGTACCGTTACATTCCTTGAGGGAGATGACCCGAGTCATCTCTATACTACCTTACTGAAGAGGGGTTCGGTAATTTTAATTATAATTTGATAAGCCCCCATAATATGACACTCAAGAGCTCATATCAGTGAGATGGCAAAGGAGATGGAGTCATTACCTAAGAACCAAATGTCGAATCTAGTGGAACTTCCTTAAGGAAATAAAGCTATAGGGTGCAAGTGGAAATTCAAGAAGAAAGAAGCAATATCAGAGGGAGAAGAAGTGAATTTTAAGGCTCAGTTGGTAGCAAAGGGATATTCATAGAGAAAGGGGATTGACTATGAAGAAATTTTCTCTCTAGTAGTAAGACATACGCCAATTAGAGCGGTGTTGGCTTTGGTGGCACATCACGATTTGTAGTTGGAGCAAATGGATGTGAAGATGACATTTCTTCATGGAAATTTAGAGCAGACTTTTATATCACAACCAGAGGAATTTAGTTAGCTTGAACAAGAGCGGTTGGTTTGTAAGTTGAAAAAATCACTCTATGGATTAAAACAATCTCCTAGGCAATGGTACAAATGTTTTGATTCATATATGATTCAAAATGGATATAGGAGATGTGAGTATGATTGCTACATATATGTGAAGATCCTTGAAGATGAATCACTTATTTTCTTACTACTATATGTAGATGACATGCTCATTGTTGTGAAGAAGATGAAAGAGGTCGACAAAATAAAGAGGCTACTGAGCAAGGAATTTGATAGAAAAGATTTGAGAGAGGCTAAAAAGATTCTAGAGATAGAGAATCACAAGGATAAAGTTGCAAGGCGATTATGGTTGTCTTAACATAGCTATGTGGAGAAGGTGTTCGACAGGTTCAATATGAAAAATGAAAGTTAGTGAGCACACTCCTAGTGCATTACTTCACATTATCCATGTTAATATTAGCCTTAGTATCAATTATGAGATGATTATAAAGGGCTCCTTTTGTATCATATTTCATTATTAATAAAAGGTAAAGGTAGTTATTATATTTATTTCAATTTAATGTCGAATAAATAAGTATAATAATATCCTAGAGGTAAAAGGTTCTAATCTACAACATATCAATTGGTTGAATTGATAGCGAGATATTGTAGATATACATAGAATACTACTCTTAACTATTCCTAGTCAAACATTAATATGCAAGGACAATATTAATCCGTTGAGACTTGTATGTAAGTCAACGGATAACTTAATCTCGCAAGTCATGGATATGAGATATCAGGTTGACACATGGGTATATATTAGAAAATATATACTGAATGATCCATCATGAAAATATTTCATGGATCGTTATATGAGTTTCATAAATATTCTCATGTGACTATTAGTATTAATAGTCCGTAGACTTGAAGTCACTATGGTTCCCTATATAAGGAGTTGTGCATTTTGGTATCGACAAACGTCACCTGTAACAAGGCGAACTATAAAGTTGATTGGTGGGTATACAATAAGTTATGCGGAGGGATGTGATTGATATAGATGAGATCTATCCCTTCCATATGACAGAAGTGATATATGTGGGCCCCTTGATTAGTGGGACACAAGAAAGCATGATCACGATCAAATGAGTCAATACGAGATATTGAGCTTATTTCATTGAGTGTGTTTACTTAGAGATCAATAAACATAAAGATTGATAAGAGGATGCCACGTTCTATGCCTTATTAATCAATCTAGATATCAAGAATAGAAAGATTGAGTCTTACAAGATAATAGACACGGGAAGGTTAGGTTGGATTTTGACATTCTCGTCACTTAGGTAGCAATGATGCATTGCTAAATGCCAATAATTACATATGTATCTAAAATGATTTTAGATACATTGCCAACGTTACGATATCCTATTAGGTCACACATAAAGAACATTTTGATTTGGAGATGGATTATGAGATTAAGTTTAATCTGAATTATACACATTGAGTTAGACTCGAATGAATTCGGATTAGACTTATTGAGTAATGGATTATACTCATTAGTTTATTGGGTTAATGGCTTATTGGGTCAATGGTTAATCTAATATTCTAAATCCAACCCATTCAGATTAATGAATATTAATAGTGATATATTATCATTAATAAAAAAAAGATCAAGAGACAAAAATATTTTTGAATTCATTGGATAAATACAAAAGTCATTTGTAAAAGTAACCTTTAGGTGAAGTAACCTTTTTGGTAAAGTAACCTTTTGGTGAAGTAACCTATTTGGTAAAGTAACCCTTTTGTGAAGTCACCTTTTATAGATGAAGTGACCTTTTGGGTGATGTGATCTTCTTGGTTTTTTCTCTTCTTCCTTCTTCCACTCTTGGCTAAAACTTCCACAAGAGGTTGCTAGCACAACCTTTGGTTGTTTCTGTTGGGTTCGTCGGGCCGCGAAAATCGCTTTTTCGCGTCGCGGAAACCCCGAGTCACCCAAAGCCATGGATCTCGTGCAAAGATTCGTAAACAAAACTTTTCGAAAAACCTTTTCTTGTACGAGTTTGTAAAAAAAACTTTAGATCTACACTAAAGTTAAGATTATACCTTTGATGCGCGCCCCACGCGAATCCCGCTCGTCCAAATGATGCCGGATCTCGAAAGTATCAAGGATAGATACTTCTCTATATGTATCCACACGAACACACTAGGTGGAGATGACCAAAACAAGGTGTGCTAGCACCTTTGGTGTTGGGTTCGTCGGGCCGCGAAAACCGCTTTTTCGCGTCGCGGAAACCCCGAGTCACCCAAAGCCATGGATCTCGTGCAAAGATTCGTAAACAAAACTTTTCGAAAAACTTTTTCTTGTACGAGTTTGTAAAACTTTAGATCTACACTAGATGAGAGTTATACCTTCGAAGCGAAGCTCTTCGCGTTCCCGCTGGTCCAAGAAGTTGCCGGATCTCTAGAACGTCAAGTGTCGGTCCTCTAGAAGTATCCACACGAACAATTCTTGATGGAGAAAACCTAAACAAAGGTGTGCTAGCACCTTGATAGGTCACGGCAAGGAAGAGGAGGGAGAGCAAGGAGAGAACCCAAGGAAGAAGAAGGAGTTACACCACTTGAATGAAAAAAATGAATTCCCACACCAAAACAAAGTGGCCGGCCACTTTCAAAAACTCACAAATTAATTGCATTAATTGCAATTAATATGAAACCATTAAGAGAGTGGCTTTGTAACTTCCATGAGGTGGCACCCATGATGATGTGGAACATCATTATTGGTCCACCTAATGCCAACTCACCAATGAGGTGGCAAAAGGTCAAGTCAAAATTGACCTTTGGTCTTCCTTCTCAAGTCAAGTCAAACTTGACTCAATCTCTACCATGGTTGATCTAATCTAACCATTTGATTCGAGCCAACTTAATATAATGAATCTAATTCATTAAATTAAATTGATTCAATGAGTCAAAATCTAAATTAGACTCATTTAACACATGAATCAACTTGAGTCGAACTCAAGTTAGCCCAATTAGGGTTACTCTTAATCCAATTTGATTCATCAAATGAATCTAATCCTCTTGGTTCATCATATGAACCTAATCTCCATCTAATTGTCCTAAGTGTGTGACCCTATAGGTTCTTGTAACGTTGGCAATGCCCTAAACCCATTTAGGAGCATGAGTAATGAGCGGTATCTAGCAACACATCATTACTACCCAAGTTACAAGAATGTCGAGATCCGACATCACCTTGTGACTACCAATTGTGACTACTCACAAAATAATGACAAGTGTCCTTCTATCCTAGACATCTAGATTGATCAATGTGAGGCATAGACCGTGTCATCCTCTAATCAATCTAAATCTTGAACTCCAAGTAGACTCACTCGATCAAATGAGTTCAACATCTAATGTTGACGCATTTGGGCATGGCCATGCACTTAGTGGTCTCACTCTATCAAGAATACCGATGTCGCTCCCGTCATATGGGAGGGATAGATCCCATCTACATCACTCACATCCCTCTACATAATTCGTTATATACCCAGTAATCGCCTTTATAGTCCACCCAATTACGGGTGACGTTTGACGAAACCAAAGTACATAACTCCTTATGTAGGGATCCATGGTGACTTCAGGTCTAAGGACTAATAGTCATACTAATAGCCACATGAGAAAGTATATGACACTCATATAACGATCCATGATACTTTCTCATGGCGGGTCATTCAGTATACATTCTCTAATGCATACCCATGTGTCAGCTTGATATCTCTATATCCATGACTTGTGAGATCAAGTCATCGAGCTGACCTACATGCTAGTCTTATTGTATTAACATTGTCCCTGAATACTAATACTCGACTAGGAATGATTTAGAGTAGTGTTCCCTATATCATCTCACTATCGATTCAACTAATCGATTGATATAGGTATGAACCTTCTACTCAAGGACGCTATTATACTTAGTCTATTTGACACTAATATAAATAAGTATAATAACCAAACAAATGCCTTTATTAATATACAAGAATATGATATACATGAGTCCATACAATCAACAAATGATTGGCTCTAGGGCTCTAACTAACATTTGGATGGTTCGGCCAAGAGAGGAGAGGGAGAGCAAAATTGGAGCAAGGAAGAAGATGAAGGAATGACTGAGATTAATTCCAAAATGAAACTTATCTCACCTATTCATATGGCCGGCCACATTAAGAGCATGAGTAACTCCCATGGAATGCCAAGAGTCACAACTCTTGGTAACTCCCATGAGGTGGCATTCCACATAAGCAACCATGATGATGTGGAGCATTATCATTGGTCCACATCTTGCCCACTCACCAATGAGGTGGCATAAAGTCTAGTCAAACTTGACTCTTCATCTTCCTCTCAAGTCAAGTCAAACTTGACTTAATCTCTCTCATGGTTGATCTAATCCAACCATTTAATTCAAGCCAATTTAATATAATGAATCTAATTCATTTAATTAAATTGATTTAATGAGTCATAATCCAAATTAGACTCATTAAACACATGAATCAACTTGAGTCTAACTCAATTAGCCCAATTAGGATTACTCTTAATCCAATTTGATTCATCAAATGAATCTAATCCTCTTGGTTCATCATATGAACCTAATCTCCATCTAAATGTCCTTAGTGTGTGACCCTATAGGTTCTTGTAACGTTGGCAATGTTTCTAAACTCCTTTAGAAACATAAGCAATGAGCGGCATCTAGCAATACATCATTGCTACCCAAGTTACAAGAAATGTCGAGATCCAACATCACCTTGTGACTACTAATTGTGATTCCTCACAATGTGTGACATTGTCCTTCTATCCTAGACATCTAGATTGATAAATGTGAGGCATAGACCGTGTCATCCTCTAATCAATCTAAATCTTGAACTCCAAGTAGACTCACTCGATCAAATGAGCTCAATATCTAATGTTGACTCATTTGGGCATGGCCATGCACTTAGTGGTCTCACTCTATCAAGAATACCGATGTCGCTCCCGTCATATGGGAGGGATAGATCCCATCTACATCACTCACATCCCTCTACATAATTCGTTATATACCCAGTAATCGCCTTTATAGTCCACCCAGTTACGAGTGACGTTTGACGAAACCAAAGTACATAACTCCTTATGTAGGGATCCATGGTGACTTCAGGTCAAAGGACTAATAGTCATACTAATAGCCACATGAGAAAGTATATGACACTCATATAACGATCCATGATACTTTCTCATGACGGGTCATTCAGTATACATTCTCTAATGCATATCCATGTGTCAGCTTGATATCTCTATATCCATGACTTGTGAGATCAAGTCATCGAGCTGACCTACATGCTAGTCTTATTGTATTAACATTGTCCCTGAATGTTAATACTCGACTAGGAATGATTTAGAGTAGTGTTCCCTATATCATCTCACTATCGATTCAACTAATCGATTGATATAGGTATGAACCTTCTACTCAAGGACGCTATTATACTTAGTCTATTTGGCACTAATACAAATAAGTATAATAACCAAACAAATGCCTTTATTAATATACAAGAATATGATACAATGAGTCCATACAATCATCAAATGATTGACTCTAGGGCTCTAACTAACAGTTTCTTTCTCCATTTCATGAGTTCGTGAGACGAACGGACAATGTGTTCTTGTGGATACCATAGAGGCGCGGACGTGTTGATCGCACTGAAATCTACATCCTAAAGAAACGTTGCTGTCAGGATTACGAAGGGCACGCAGCATAGGTATATATCTTTTAGAAAAACTTAGTATATGGTTTCCTTTGTATGGATCTTCTAGATAGGAACTTATTTTTCCGCTGTGCTTTTCAACGTATTTAGCGCTATAGTTCTTTACAGTGGTATCAAAGCCACTTGCAAAGGAATATACTAAGTTGTAGTAGATTTTGATATGCGATATAGAAATGTATGAGATTTTACTATAATTTACGTGATTATGAGTAAGATTTAGGCTAACGGTCTCAGCTAAAGTTTTGTGGGTAGTAGGGTCTCGGGCATGGCAGCAACTCATACAATTAGTATGCAACTTCTGGGGTGCTGCCCCCTCACCCCACAAAGGGTGTTACCTCCTTAACCCCCGTCGGCTAATCGACTAGCGGGACCGCCATGCATTGTGACTCATAAGTCTTTGTTTAAATCATTGTAGATTTTATGTCATAAAATATTGTGAATGTTATGTGACATGGTGGATGGTTATGACCCTTAACCCCAATGTGATTGGATGTGTGTTGTAATTCATAATACGACCTACATGTCGTACCTCTCCCTTTTCTTTCTTGTTGTAAATTTAGACTACCCTTGAATGTAACTCAAGGTTTCTTTAGCTTTTGTAATGTACAAATTAGAGAAGAATAGGTCCACTGGATGACAGCGAAAAGGGAGAAGGACAACAACACACGATGATTGAGGAAGCACTTGGAGAAGATGCTCTGACCTAGGTTGACATTATGATATTCTTATTGGCTTGAGAGGATCATAGAAAATAGGGTCATAACCATGTCACGTTTTATTTTATACATACATGTGATGTATGTCATGATATGCTATGCGATGCATGTGTAGTTTAATCATGATTAGGTTTCTTCTATATATGCCTACCAAAGTTTGGAGTACACTTCTAACTCGATCAATTGTAGTCAGGTTTTTCCATAGCAAAGTGAATCGATTTATCTTGCTAGAGTACGACAGGACAATTGTGATGTCCAACTAATAAACTTTTGGTGTAACTTAACTAAGTTGAGAACTTAGAGACATATCCCATATGATGAAATTAAAATTATATTAGGCTTGGGCGGTTAGCCAAATCTAACTCAAGATGAGTTATAATATGGATTTCATAAGATGGGCAAATGAACAAATAGTCTTATTCACCCAATGGTACAAGAGTTACATATGATGTAATTGGTAAACGTTGTCTACCTATGTTATACTAAGTCTTGGGTGATTAGCCAAAGCTAACTCAAGATGAGGTATAATATGGATCTTGTCCCACATAAATGTCAACATGATTGGACTTGGAGCTAGTAGTGTGGGTAACACCACATCCATGACTTGTTCCTACCAAAGCTTTACAATTCAGTGGAAGAATCATTTAATTAAAGGCCTAATTAAATGACCTAAATATGATACTTATTTTCGCATTTTATTGTTGTAGATCACCATATCGTCAAATACATCGAATACTCTCTCTACGATTTGTCCTTGATAAGGACAAGCTCAATGGAGCTAACTTCCTGTACTAGTACAGAAATCTAAGAATAGTTCTCAAGTAAGAAAGAAAATTGTACGTCCTAGAGTAGCCCATTCCTGAAGCACCCCCCACGACTGCCACTAGAGCTAATAAGGATGCTTATAAGAAGTATCAAGATGATGCATTAGATGTATCATGCCTTATGCTCGCCGCCATGAACTCTAAGCTTCAGAAGCAACATGAGAACATGGATGCTTATGATATGGTTGAACATCTTAGACAACAATATCAAGGACAAGCAAGACATGAGAGACTTGAAATCTCCAAGGCTCTATTTCAATGATGAATGCAAGAAGGAAGTCCCATAGGGCCTTATATGCTCAAAATGATCGGGTATGTGGAGAACCTACAATGATTGGGATTTCCACTAGGTCAAGAATTGGCCACTGACCTTATTTTGTAATAATTGTCTGAAAGCTATAGTCAATTTTTCATAAATTATAACATGAATGAAATTGACAAGTCATTGCCTGAGATGTTGAGCATGTTGAGAACTACTGAACTCAACTTTAAGAAGGCAAAACCTAGTACCATTTTGATGGTGCTAAAGGGCAAAGTCAAGTTGAAGCCTAAAGGTAAGGGTAAGACCCAAGCCAAAGGCATGGGCAAGACTCATGCATTGAAACCAAAAGGTGGGGTTGCTAAGAAAGGAACCTACTTCCACTGTGGTGAAAAGAGACACTGGAAGTGGAACTGCAAGTTGTACCTAGAGGAAGTGAAATAAAAGAGAAGTGAGACTTCTGCCTCAGGTATAAATGTTATAGAAGTCAATCTATCTATTCTTCTTCATGGGTATTAGATACTGGGTGTGCATCTCACATTTGTACTAATGTGCTGGGGTTGAGAAATAGTAGATCTTTGACAAAAGGAGAAGTGGACTTATGAGTAAGCAATGGTGCAAGAGTTGCTGCTATAGCTGTAGAAATATATTCCTTATCTTTGCCTACTGGGCTTGTTTTAGAACTTGAAGAGTCTTATCATCTGCCTGCCTTAACTAAGAACATCATCTCTATTTTTTGTTTGGACAAGAAAGGATTCTCATTTATAATAAAGGATACATGTTGTTCCATTTATTTCAATGAAATGTTCTATTATAGTGCACATCTTGTGAATGAACTCTATGTTCTAGACTTTGACAACCCAATCTATAACATAAATACCAAATAGTTCAAGTTTAATGATTTGAACTAAACATATCTCTGGTATTGTCACTTAGGTCACAAAAATGAGAGTCGCATATCCCAATTCTATAAGGATGGACTTTTGAACTCATTTAATTTTGAATCATATGAGGTATGTGAATCTTGTCTTCAAGGCAAGATGACAAAAACACCATTTAATGGGCATAGCTAAAGAGCTAACGACTTGTTAGGACTCATACATACTGATGTATGCGACCCTTTCAGAATAGCAGCTAGAGGATGCTATCATTACTTCATTACTTTCACTGGTGATATTAGTAGATATGGCTAAGTGTATCTGATGAGACACAAGTTCAAATCCTTTGAAAATTTCAAAGAATTCAAGAATGAAGTACAAAACTAAATTGGTAAGCGTATTAAGATGCTTCGATGGATCGTGGTGGAGAATTCCTTAGCCAAGAATTTCATGACCATCTCATTGAGTGTGGGATCATATCTCAATTTACTCTACCTATCACACCACAATGGAATGGTATATCAAAAAGGAGAAATCATACTTTATTGGATATGGTACGATCAATGATAAGTCAAACAGAACTTCCTACTTCCTTCTGGGGACATGCTCTAGAGACGGCCGCTTTCACACTTAACCAGGTTCCATATAAGGCAGTCATAAAGACACCATATATAATATGGACTGGGAAGAGTCCTAAGATGTTTTTCATGAAGATTTAGGGATGTGAGACTTACATTCGACGATAAGTCTCAGATAAACTAGGACCTAAATCAAACAAGTGCTACTTTGTAGGATATCCCATGGAAACAAAGGGATATTACTTCTATAATCCCACACAAGGTAAATTGTTTATTGCTAGAATTGGTGTCTTTCTAAAAAAGGAATTTATTTCAAGAAAAACTAGTGGGAGTCAAGTTGATCTTAAAGAAATTCAAGATACACAAACTAGCTCCGAAGCCTTAATGGAAACTGAACAAGTACCACAAGATATTGTGGATCATGATTTTGTTACACCACAAGAAATTATGAAGCAACAACCTATTCAAGTAGCACAAGCTCTACGCAAATTGACCTGTCGTCAACATGAGAGATATTCTTTTCTCTTATTTGACCACAGCGATGTAGTTCTTGTTGGTCTCAATGAGCGTACATCATATCAAGAAGCTGTATAGGGCCCAAATTCTGAGAAATGCCTAGAATCCATGAGATCTGAAATGAAATCCATGTACACTAACAAAGTATGGACTTTGGTTGATCTACCTGAAGGGATTAAACTCATTGGGTGTAAGTGGGTCTTTAAAAGGAAGACTGCATGGATGGTCATCTTCATACCTATAAAGGGTGATTGGTAGCTAAAGAATTCAACAAGATTCATGGTATAGACTATGATGAAACCTTTTCACCAGTTGCGATGCTCAAGTCTATTCGGATCATTCTTGCTATTACAGCTTACTATGATTGCGAGATCTAGCATATGGATGTCAAAACTACATTTCTTAATGGAAATCTACTCGAGGATGTGTACATGACACAACTTGAGGGTTTTGTAGATCCTAAGCATGTTGGAAAGGTGTGTAAGTTGGAACGATCCATTTATGGATTGAAGTATGCTTCTAGAAGCTGGAATCTTCAACTCGATGATGCAATCAAAGCGTTTGGTTTCGTCAAGAATGAAGATGAACCATGTGTCTACAAGAGGATTAGTGGGAGCACAGTCATCTTTCTCATATTTGATGTGCGTAGATTATATACTCTTTTATGCATGTTTTTACGCACATTTACATATTTTGAGCATGCTTGATCTATGCATTTTTATACTTCCAGCTTTCCTTTTAGCATATTTACTCTTTTGGTTCGGAGATCTGCTTTTTGTGCATTTTCTGTACACAGGAGTCGATTTGGTGAAGAATTTACATCTTTGGGCATGCATTGGAGGAAACAAAGGGAGAAAGCACCGGGCCGTGTACCTCACACGGCCCTGCACTGGTATGGAGCTCGGGCCGTGTGGAGTTTGGCACCAACAGAAGAGGAAGATGACATGGCCGTGTGAACCTCGCACGGCCGTGTCAAGATTTGAAGCCAACCAGAGCAGAAGCCTTACATGGCCGTGTGGATCTACACGGCTGTGTGAGATTTCCAGAGACCAAGCAGGCTGCGGCCGTGTGCACCACACGACCGTGTAGCATTTCCAGAGAGCAGAAGGGTTCTGGCCATGTGGAGTCACACGGCCGTGCAGCTTTGGCAGAGAGGGAACTGGACATGGCCATGTGAATCTCACACGGCCGTGTCATGGGGCCGTGTGGCGCCCGATTCCCTCCTCTATTTAAACCCTTCTTCATGAATTGAAAGGGGATCTCTCCCCCTTTGGGAGAAGGCAAGATTTGGTGGTTTCCTCCCATTCTTGGGAGGATTTCTTGGCGATTCTAAGGGAGATCTCGACGATTTCGACTCCGGAGCGAGGATTGGATCCGAAGACGAGGCTTCTTCGTAGATAAGTTTTCTCTTTCCCCTCTTCTTGATTTCTTGGATTGGGGATTTAAGAAATGCTTATAATCTCTATTTCTTCGGGTTTTCTTCCTCGATTCATGGAGTAGATCTTGTATTCTAGGATTAAGGGAGTATTTGTATGGTGGATTGATGTAATCTCTTATGGATTTGCCATTTTCTTGTTTCAATGACATTGTCTTGCTTGTATCAATTAGATCTTGAATGATTAATGGTGATTTGTGCTTAATTCTCATTCTTGATTGATTGTTTGGATTTCTTGTGGACTTTGTAAAGATAAACTCTCACTCGATCATCCGAGGGATCCACGTGACAGGTGCAAGCCCGTGTAAGGACGTTTGAGAGATAATCTTGAAGAGGAAATGGGAATATTCAAGAGAGTAGGATGGATCTTGTGATTAGTTTCTTGTATCTTGACAGATTAATAAGTTGTGGGCTTCTATGTTGATATCCGAGGAAGGCATAGTAATAGGTGCGCTTCTGTGTAAGGACAACGTAGGTTCATGTCTAATTAATCCTATTTAGATACATTTCTCAGTCCTTAGCTGGTTGTCTATTGCAAGAGAGAACCGGCAACTTTCTACATGTTTGGCAATTGAGGGATAAGAATTGGTGAGCCATTTACATTCAAGAAATCTTACAAAGAAATCGAAACTCCTAGAATCTCCCTTTATCATAACCCAAAACACTAAACTCTTGTTTGTTGATCTTTAAGATTAGATTTGTTTACCTTTACTTTGCTTTTGAAACGATTGGATAGTTGTTTAGCTAATTCGCATTGAGACATTTCTAGTGCTTATTCCAGTCCCTGTGGATACGATAATCTTTTATATTACTTGCGACATTTCCGTACACTTGCGGAGCGTAACAAGTTTTTGGCGCCGTTGCCGGGGACTGCGCTATAACATTAGGAATTATCAATTGAGTTAGACTAAACATAACATTTGTTTTCCTTTCATATTGCATAGTTGTAACTAATCAGTAGATTTCTGTTTTTTACTTTCTTGTATAAGTTTCACTTTTTGTTAATTCTTTTTGTACAAATTCAATTCTGCATTTTTGATCCTTCTATTTTTCTTTTTGTGTTGAATTGCCATCTGCTATCTTGTTCTTGTGTATGCGAAGATCTAACTTTGCAGGGGAATTCTTTCCTTTTGACCCTGAGATTGATAGAACTTTCCATAAAAGAAGAATTCTGCAAAGGCAAATTGAAGAACAGGAACATTTGAACATGGCGAATAGACCACTTAAGGATTATGCAGCACCCTATGCGAGAGGTTTTCGATCTAGTATTTCAAGACCTTCAGTGGAAGCTAATAACTTTGAGATCAAACCCGCAATCATATCTATGGTGCAGCAGAACCAATTCGGTGGAGGACCTCATGAGGACCCTAATCAACACTTAGAGGTCTTTTATGAAATATGTGGTACCATGAAAATGAATGGAGTTCCTTCAGATGAAGTTAGATTATTGTTATTTGGGTTTTCTCTAAGAGATAGGGCAAAGCAATGGCTGAATTCTTTGGCCCCTAATAGCATCACCACTTGGGAGCAGTGTGAGCAACAGTTTCTTGATAAGTTCTATCCACCAAGCAAAACAGCTCATATGAGGAATTTAATTGCAAGTTTTAAGCAAACTGACTCAGAATCTCTTTTTGAAGCATGGGATAGATATAATAGTATGCTCAGACAATGCCCACATCATGGGTTGGAAAGATGGTTAGTGTTGCATATTTTTTATAATGGTATCAATTATCATACCAAAGTGTCCCTTGATTCAGCTGCTGGAGGGGCACTTATGAACAAAAGCTTAGATGAAGCCGAAGAAATCATTGAAAGTGTAGCACAAAATCATCATCAATGGGCAAATGAAAGAAGTGGTGGCTATTCCTCTGTAAACCCAACAATTAAAGCATCAGGGAAGTTTGATGTAGATGCAGTCACTCTTTTGTCTGCAAAATTGGATGCTCTTACAAAGAAATTTGAGAATATGGGGACTAGTGCTAATATGGTCAATGCTATTAGTACATCTTGTGAAGTATGTGGGAGTTCACAGCATTCAAATGACTCATGTCCATTGGGAGCTATCACTGCACAAATCAATCAACTTGAACAATGTGATGCAATCATGTGTTACAATCAAAGGCAGAACAACCCATACTCAAATACTTATAACCCTGGATGGAAGAGTCATCCAAATTTTTTTTACAGAAACAATCAAGATCAAGGACCATCCATGGGGGCAAGACCAAATTTTCAAGCTGGGCAATAAAATTTTCAACATCTATCTTCTCAAGGCTTACCAAAGTCAAATGTTGAAAAGATGCTTGAAGAAATTATCTCAGGTCAGAATGAAATGAAGCAAGATATAGCAAAGCTCATCCAGAGAATGGATAATTCTGAAAAGCATCAAAAGATCCAGGATAGTCAAATTGCCCAACTAGCTTCCTCATCATCCAGAGCACCAGGACAACTTCCAGGAAAACCTGATGTGAATCCTATGGAGCATTGTAATAGGATTGAGCTTAGGAGCGGACGGACCTTGGGAGACTCCCAAGTGACTGCTTCAAAAGGGATACAAAAAGAAGAAGAGCTCTCTCCTCCTATATCAAATCAGATTCAAGCTAATGAGGAGAGTACCATTGAGGTTGAAGAAACTCTTCCACTGAACCATCAGAGCAAAGCTGTCCCTTTTCCTCAAAGACTTACAATGCTCAAGAAAGATGAAGAATTTGGCAAGTTTCTAGAAAAAGTTAAGGAAATTTGTGTAGAGGTACCTCTTATCGATGCTATTCTGCAAATGCCTAGATTTGCCAAATTCCTGAAGGATCTCATGTCAAACAAGAGAAGAAGAGGAGAGGTCGAGACCATTGAGCTTAGTGAGGAATGTAGTGCTATTTTTGAGAAGAACACTTCTCCAAAACTGAAGGACCCAGGGAGCTTTTATATCCCTTGCAACATAGGAAAAGAATTTTTTGAAAAATCTTTCTGTGACTTAGGGGCGATTGTTAGCCTCATTCATTACTCAATTTGTAATAAATTAGGTCTCAAAAACATTAAACTTACTACTATGGCACTTCAACTTGCCGATCATTCCTGCAGGTACCCTTTGGGTATTATAGAAGATGTGCCAGTAGAGGTGGATGGGAATGTTATTCCCACAGATTTTGTCGTGTTGGACATGGAAGAGGACCCTAGGATTCCTATCATATTAGGAAGACCTTTCCTTGCTACAGCTGGAGCTATAATTGATGTCAAAAATCATAAGCTTTCTTTGGTAATTGGTAAGGAAAAGTTGGAATATGATTTATCTAATATCTCTAACCATGTCTCGTCTCTTTTAAATGCTTGTAGCAGGTCAAGCATTTATAAACTTTAGGAATGGAATTTCCATCCTCATGGAAGACCACCAAATGAGGGAGACAATGTGGCGGAAGAAGTTGGGAGAAGATCTCCCAACAAAAACGAAAAGTATATCTGTCCTCCAAGGGCGAGGAAAAGAAGCGAATGATAAAGTTTGGTCGAGCTAAAGACCTTAAACAAGCGCTTCTTGGGAGGCAACCCAAGGGTTCTTTTAGTTAGTTTTGATCTGCATCTAAATCTCTTTTAGTTTGATGCATTCTTTTGATTTTTGTTTTCAGGTTAGGTGCAAAACGGAGCTCGGCCGTGTGCTATACACGGCCAGGCAAAAGTTGCAGAGAAGGGAAGTGCTTAGGCCGTGTCATCCAGACACGGCCGTGTAGCATCTTCCGAGGAGAAAAGGATCTAGGTCGTGTCTAAAACACGGCCGTGTAAAGAATCCCGAGAGGAAGGATGGAGAGGCCGTCTCCCAGACACGGCCGTGCGAGGAATCCAGAGAAGGAAGAGGGGGGAGGCCGTGTAGATCTACACGGCCCGTGTAGGAGAACTATTAAAGTCTTCTTCCTACCTCACACGGCCAGATCTTGGCCGTGTTCCGCACACCCCCGACTCTCCAAAACATATCTTTCTCTCTCAATTTCTTAAAAACCCCTCTCTAATCTCTCAAGATCTCTTAGATCCGATTCCCCTACTCTCTAAGACTTGGACTTTTTGTTCTCTTAACCTAAGATCTTTTTTTCTTTGAAGTTTTGTTCTTTGAGTTCCACAACTCTAGATAATTCTTCCCCTATCTAAACTCATCAAGATGTCCAAATATTTTGAAGAGACTTCGCAAAGGGGGTGGTGGATCTAGTGGAGACAAAGAGAAGGAGCCATCAAGGGACAAAGGAAAACAACCAGTGAAGGGCAAAGGCAAAAGGACTTCACGCAACGAAGGTAATGACAATGAATTCAATATTGTGTTTAGAAATGATGATCAAGTAACTAGATTTGTAATTCTTGTCAATAGAAAGATAGTGTGTACTAGATATATGGACCCAACTGTTCTTGATATGCTTGGAATTAGGGAAGATGTAGATTTGATGATTGGGTTTTTGGATTGGAGTGATATTATGTACACACATTTTCCTACATATCCTCGTCTTGTTTTGGAATTTTTAAGTTCATTGGATGTCCATTTTACTAATGAAGATGATTATTCTGGAAAAATCTCTTTTAGATTAATGAATCAAGAATTTCTATGGGCATTTAGTGACTTTAATTCTTGTTTTGGAATAACCACCGGTAGCCCTCGTAGGTTTGATCCAAGGTTTAATTGGAATCATTTTTGGAATGCAATAACTAGGTTAGATCAACCTTATGAGCCTTCAAGAGCTAAGACCTCCCATATGCAAAACCCCATCTTTAGGTATCTACATAGAGTCATGAGTAAAACTATTTTTGGTAGGGGAGAGAGTGATGGGGTGGTTAAAAAGATAGAGCTTTATGCTTTATGGGCTATGCTTTATAAGGTTGAATTTGACTCTGGTTTTCATTTTGTTCAAACCTTATTGAGATCGGCTAGGGCATCATCGGGATCGATTGTTTTTGGTGGTTTGATTACCCGAATAGCTTATAATTTAAATCTTGATGTTGATGGGTTGGAAATAATTCATGGTAATGACATGATTGACATTGATACATGTCTTGCTATGAAAATGATCGTTCGGGATGAGAATGGTTTCGCGTTTCCTAGGAGGATTGGTTCTCCTTTACCCCTTCCTTTTCCTGAACGAACTACTATTCGTAACCCGGCTAATTGGGTGATTTCTGAGTTAGATTTTGAGGATAATCCTTCTATACCTGGAGACACTGAGCCACATCATGAGCCCTCGTCATCTGGACACACGCAGCCTTCTAACATTATGGAGCCTGCTAGGCATTCTTTTGCTTATGGCACGGGATCTTCTAGGTTTGATTTTTCGGATTTTCGTACGTCTCTAGAATCACTTCATGAGAAGCAAGATTCCCAACGAAAAATGTTGGAGGGGCGCTTCTCTTTATCTGATGATCAGTTTAGGGAGGTACAAAATCATTTTCAGTTTACGAGGAATTTTCAAGGTCAAGTGGCTGAGTTTGTGCAGGATTATGATACTGATCAGGCTAGGATGAGAGATTTTATGCAGAGTATGACGCTTACTAGCCAACAAGAAGATGCTTTATATGAGTATCATAGATCCTTGGGTGAGATTCCAGGTTTTCCTAGTTTTCCTATTGGCCAACCACGTCGTAGGCCTCCTTTCCCTCATCCACCTCCACCTCCTCCATCATACTGATTTCATCGGGACGATGAAAAGTTTAAGTCTGGGGGGGGGTGTCATGTATTGTTTAGTTTGGTTTTCAGTTTTTAGTTTTTGTTAGTTTTTCATGTTGGTTCTTATTTTCATTGCTTGTTGCTTTATTTTGCTTGTTGCTTTATTTTGCTCATGTTGGTTCTTATTTTCATTGCTTGTTGCTTTATTTTGCTTGTTGCTTTATTTTGCTTGTTTTTGAAATAATCATGGCAAAAAAATTTTGAGAACATCAAATCTTCACTTATATGCTTTCTTGGATTCAAGTGAAATGTTAGCACGATTATTGTCTTGATTCATGATGTTCGAATGATGCTAGTAGTAAACTTTGTGTAGTTCTTTTTTCTATCTTAGGAAGCATTAATAAGCTAAGAATCTTATGGTGATGAGTTTTAGTTTTGGTTCAACCTTAAGGATTTTATCTTCACTACACTTGTGCTTGACGCTTGAATAGTTGATGTCATTGAAATAGTCATGATTCATCTTGTTTGCTTAGTACTTGATTTCCATGGTGATTTCTCAACTTTCATTTTGGTTACTGGATGAGACTCAAATCATTAAAGCTCATTTGGAAAAATCAAAATATCCCAACATGTGTGCTAAAAGTACATTTGTGAATAAGTTTTGCACAATGCAAACACTTATAAAAAAAAAGAAAAAAATAAATAAAAGAATAATAAGGGATATAAAAAATAGTTGTCATGAGTGGAATCTAGTAAGTCACCCCTTTGAGACCGAGTTAGGTTACTGGGGAAATGACTGTTTAGCTTCTATTGAGATTGAGCACACCTTTGAGACCTTGGGTTAGTTGAGAAATATGAACCAAGTGAATGGTGAGTAAGTGTCTATCACTGGTTACTTGTCTTTCACTGGGAACACTAGGAATTCAAATTTGATGACGACTTGACTAGGACATGGATTGAAACTTGAAGGGTGTTGAGTTACTTTTACACTGCGCACAAGATTCTTATGCTTGAACCATACTTTACTTGTTTCCATGATCATGCTTGTTAATGAAAGTTTTTGATAGAGTTAGGAAAGTGCACTGGGTTTTATGAATGTGTTGTAGAACATATGAATTTAGACTGCAACATTTTGCTTGAGGACAAGCAAAGGTTTAAGTCTGGGGGTGTGATGTGCGTAGATTATATACTCTTTTATGCATGTTTTTACGCACATTTACATATTTTGAGCATGCTTGATCTATGCATTTTTATACTTCCAGCTTTCCTTTTAGCATATTTACTCTTTTGGTTCGGAGATCTGCTTTTTGTGCATTTTCTGTACACAGGAGTTGATCTGGTGAAGAATCTACATCTTTGGGCATGCATTGGAGGAAACAAAGGGAGAAAGCACCGGGCCGTGTACCTCACACGGCCCTGCACTGGTATGGAGCTCGGGCCGTGTGGAGTTTGGCACCAACAGAAGAGGAAGATGACTTGGCCGTGTGAACCTCGCACGGCCGTGTCAAGATTTGAAGCCAACCAGAGCAGAAGCCTTACATGGCCGTGTGGATCTACACGGCCGTGTGAGATTTCCAGAGACCAAGCAGGCTACGGCCGTGTGCACCACACGGTCGTGTAGCATTTTCAGAGACTAAGCAGGCTGTGGCCGTGTGCACCACACGGCCGTGTAGCATTTCCAGAGAGCAGAAGGGTTCTGGCCGTGTGGAGTCACACGGCCGTGCAGCTTTGGCAGAGAGGGAACTGGACATGGCCGTGTGAATCTCACACGGCCGTGTCACGGGGCCGTGTGGAGCCCGATTCCCTCCTCTATTTAAACCCTTCTTCATGAATTGAAAGGGGATCTCTCCCCCTTTGGGAGAAGGCAAGATTTGGTGGTTTCCTCCCATTCTTGGGAGGATTTCTTGGCGATTCTAAGGGAGATCTCGACGATTTCGACTCCGGAGCGAGGATTGGATCCGAAGACGAGGCTTCTTCGTAGATAAGTTTTCTCTTTCCCCCTCTTCTTGATTTCTTGGATTGGGGATTTAAGAAATGCTTGTAATCTCTATTTCTTCGGGTTTTCTTCCTCGATTCATGGAGTAGATCTTGTATTCTAGGATTAAGGGAGTATTTGTATGGTGGATTGATGTAATCTCTTATAGATTTGCCATTTTCTTGTTTCAATGACATTGTCTTGCTTGTATCAATTAGATCTTGAATGATTAATGGTGATTTGTGCTTAATTCTCATTCTTGATTGATTGTTTGGATTTCTTGCGGACTTTGTAAAGATAAACTCTCACTCGATCATCCGAGGGATCCACGTGACAGGTGCAAGCCCGTGTAAGGACGTTTGAGAGATAATCTTGAAGAGGAAATGGGAATATTCAAGAGAGTAGGATGGATCTTGTGATTAGTTTCTTGTATCTTGATAGATTAATAAGTTGTGGGCTTCTATGTTGATATCCGAGGAAGGCATAGTAATAGGTGCGCTTCTGTGTAAGGACAACGTAGGTTCATGTCTAATTAATCCTATTTAGATACATTTCTCAGTCCTTAGCTGGTTGTCTATTGCAAGAGAGAACCGGCAACTTTCTACATGTTTGGCAATTGAGGGATAAGAATTGGTGAGCCATTTACATTCAAGAAATCTTACAAAGAAATCGAAACTCCTAGAATCTCCCTTTATCATAACCCAAAACACTAAACTCTTGTTTGTTGATCTTTAAGATTAGATTTGTTTACCTTTACTTTGCTTTTGAAACGATTGGATAGTTGTTTAGCTAATTCGCATTGAGACATTTCTAGTGCTTATTCCAGTCCCTGTGGATACGATAATCTTTTATATTACTTGCGACATTTCCGTACACTTGCGGAGCGTAACAATATTATATGTAGATGACATACTTCTCATTGAAAATGATATCCCTACTCTTTAATAAGTGAAGACTTGGCTTGGGAATTGTATCTCAATGAAGGACTTAGGTGAAGCATCCTACATTTTAGGCATCAAGATCTATAGAGATAGATCTAAGAAATTACTTGGTATAAGTCAGAGTACATATATTTGACAAAGTGCTTAAACATTTTTCTATGCAGAATTCCAAAAAGGGATTTCTACTGATGTTACATGGTGTGAGTCTTTCGAAAACTCAATGCCCTTCTTCTAAGGAAGAAAGGGACCGCTTGAATTAGATTCCTTATGCATCTGCTATAGGATCTATCATATACTCCATGTTTTGTACTCGCCTAGATGTCTCGTATGCCTTAAGCATGACGAGCAGATAGCAGTCAGATCCAAGTGAAGGTCACTAGACAGCAGTCAAGAATATTCTTAAGTACTTGAGAAAAATTCAAGAATATTTCTTGATCTTTGGAGGCGATAAAGAGCTTTCTATAAAGGGTTACATTGATGCTATCTTCTAAACAGATAAGGATGATTACAAATCGCAGTCAGGGTATGTATTTTGCTTAAATGGTGGTGTTATGAGCTAGAAGAGTTCAAAGCAGGACATAGTCGCTGATTCTACAATAGAGGCTGAGTATATTGCTGCTTCAGCTGCAGCAATGGAGGAAGTTTGGATTAGGAAGTTTATTGTCGAGCTTGACATTGTTCCTGGTATAGCGAACCCAATAGGCCTCTATTGTGATAACAATGGGGCTATTAGACAAGATAAGGAACCTCTCTCACATTAGAGATCCAAACATATACTACGATGATTCCAGCTAATTCGAGAGATTATCGATAGAGGAGATGTGAGGATATGCAGAGTACTGACCGATGCTAACATTGCGGATTCCTTGACCAAGGATTTGGCATAGAGGAAGCACGATGGGCATACTAGGTCACTGGGTATTAGATATTTCAGTGATTGACACTAGTTCTAGTGGGAGATTGTTATTATTAGCCCTATTACCAATTATGAGATGATTATAAAGGGCTCCTTTTGTATGATATTCTATTATTAATAAAATGCAAAGTTGGTTATTATATATATTTCAATTTAGTGCCGAATGAATAATTATAATAATGTCATAGAGTAGAAGGTTGTAATCTATAATATATCAATTGGTTGAATTGATAGTGAAATATTGTAGATACACATAGAACACTACTCTTAAATATTCCTAGTCAAGCATTACTATGCAAGGACAATATTAATGCGTTGAGACTAGCATGTAGGTCAATGGATAACTTAATCTCACAAGTCATGGATATGAGATATCAGGTTGACACATGGGTATATATTAGATAATATATACTGAATGACCCCCCATGAGAATGTTTCATGGATCGTTATATGAGTGTCATAAATATTCTCATGTGATTATTAATATGAATAGTCCTTAGACCTGAAGTCACTATAGTTCCTTAAATAAGGAGTTGTGTACTTTGGTATCAGTAAACGTCTCCTATAACAAGGTGGACTATAAAGTTGATTACTAGGTATGCAATATGTTATGCAGAGGGATGTGAGTGATGTAGATGGGATCTATCCCTTCCATATAACAGAAGTGATATCTGTGGATCCCTTGATTAGTAGGACACAAGAAAGCATGGCTATTCTCAAATGAGTTAATATGAGATATTGAGCTTATTTGATTGAGTGTGTCTACTTTGAGATCAAGAAACATAAAGATTGATAAGAAGATGGCATGTTCTATACCTTATTAATCAATCTAGATATCAAGAATAGAATGATTGAGTCATACAAGATAATAGACATAGAAAGGTTAGGTCGGATCTCAACATTCTCGTCACTTGGGTAGCAATGATGCATTGCTAGATGCCACTCATTGCTTTTGTATCTAAAATAGTTTTAGATACATTGTCAATATTATGAGAGCCTATTGGGTCACACATAAAGAACATATTGATTTGGAGATTGATTATGAGGTTATGTTTAATCTCAATTATACACATTGAGTTAGACTTAAATGAATTCGGATTAGACTTATTGAGTAATGGATTATACTCATTGGTTTATTGGGTTAATGACTTATTGGGTCAATGGTTAATCTAATATTCTAAATCCAACCCATTCAGATTAATGAATATTAATATAGATTAATATATTATCATTAATAAAAAAAGATCAAGAGACAAAAATGTTTTTATATTCATTGGATAAATACAAAAGTCATTTGTAAAAGTAACCTTTAGGTGAAGTAACCTTTTTGGTAAAGTAACCTTTTGGTGAAGTAACCTATTTGGTGAAGTAACCCTTTTGTGAAGTCAGCTTATATAGATGAAGTGACCTTTTGGGTGATGTGATCTTCTTGGTTTTTGCTCTTCTTCCTTCTTCCACTCTTGGCTAAAACTTCCACAAGAGGTTGCAAGCACAAGCTTTGGTTGTTTCTTTCTCCATTTCATAAGTTCGTGAGACGGACGGAGAATGTGTTCGTGTGGATACCGTAGAGGCATAGACATGTTGATCACGCTGAGATCTACATCCTAAAGAAAGGTTACTGTTGGGATTGTGAAGGACACACAGGAAAGGTATATATCTTTTAGCAAAACTTGGTATATGGTTTCCATTGCATGTATGCTCTTGATAGGAACTTATTTTTTTGATGTGCTTTTCGGCATGTTTAGCACTATAGTACCTTATAATCCAATACATAGTGTTCAAAGACAAATTATAAGATCTAAGAGATGTCAAAGGGTCCTTATGCAGTGTAGTTAGTTGTCTGATGTATTTGCATGAGACCAGATTTGGCGCAAGCAGTTAGTATGGTGAGCAAGTTATTCTCAAATCCTGGTTGACCACATTGGGATGAAGTGAAGTGAATTTTCAAATACTTGAGAAATATAGCTGATTATGACATCATATTTAGTAGACAACTAGATGTGTAACGACCCAATTTTCCTCATTAGAAATCCTAAAAGTACTTTAAAATATTTAGAAATACTTTAGAAAAATTATAGATATTTTTAAAAATTTTTAGAGTATTTCTATGAAATTTTTGGAGGTCGTTTGATATTTTTATCAAAAGAAAGAGGTTGTGACAAAAAAATGTCCAAGCCGAGGCTCGAACCGGCAACCCCTGACCCAAGCAAAACTCGGCTAACCAACTGGGCTAGCAATTGTTACTTAATCAAATAAGGGTTGAAATTGTACTTAAGTCGTAGTTAGGAAATCGAAATTAATTAAAATGAAAAAGGGCGCTGCGGTGGAATTGAACTAGCGACGGTTTGATTTGATTGAACGCGGCTGACCAGGTGATCCAACGGGAATTTCGTAATAAGAAGAAAGCAAAATACTCTTAAGCTGTAACAAAAGTATTAGGTTATAAAAGGGGAATAAGAGGATGTTGATTCGACCCGTGACCGAAAAAAAAAAAACCCTCTCCTTCTTCTCTCGCTCGCGACAACAGGGCTCGGGCAGAAACAAGCCGGAGCTAATCTCCTCTCCGGCGGCCGGCGAAGGGCAAGTCCCGAGAGTTCTTCACCCCCTTAAGACCCTCTCGTCGAAGGGAAGTCGTGGGCACAAGAGGGGCCGGGAACATGAGCCAGCCGAAACCCTAGAAGTTCTCCTCCTCCGGTTGTAAGTCTAAGAAACCCAGGGTAAGTCGCTTACTCACCTGCGGTAAGGGTGGTTCCGGATTTCTGATTGATGTTTCTTTGTATCTTTGATTTTTGAAGCATGTTGTGAACTCGCTGCCATGTTGCTGCCGTGAGCTTCATTAGGGTTATAAGAGAGGAATTTGGATTAGATTTCGGACTCTGTTTACTTTTGTTTTCGAATTTCTGTGAATCAAATAAAGAAGATAGAAGGGTTTTTGTTGGATGGGTTTGCTGCCGTGATATGCAATTTCCTGCACCTTCTTTTAGAACCAATTGGTAATACTCAGTAGGCTAGAACAGATCTTTGATTTCATTGAGCATGTTGGGTTGTGTTTGCTGCCGTGATCCCAAAGATTTCTCTTTTATTTTAGTTCAACAGTAGCATGCTTAAAGTATTGTTGCTAGGGATATAGGAGATTTGCTATAGGATTTTCAAAGTTTGGCAGTTAACTGTGATTTGGAGATTTAGTTTGATTTCTGAAGTAGAACATGTATGGATTATGGGTTGTGCTGCTCGGGAGATATATGATAGTATAACTATATGTTATTCCTCTTGAATGATAGTCTAGGTTCTATGAAAGGGAAATTACCAGTTTACTATATTTTTGGTACCAACTGGAATATTACAGAAGCTTTTATTAGTGAAGAATGGTTTCCCCTGATAGATGAATGGTTTCTTTTACTAATAGACTTAGTTGCATCACTTATATTTTTGGTTATTGCCTTGGGTATGAACAGTATGGTCTTGAGAGAATTCAGCAGAAAGTTGTTAAGCATAGTATGCAAATTTTGTTAAGTATAGTATGCAGAATTTTAATAAGCAGATTTTCATAAGTAATACTTGCAGATTTTGATAAGTATTGTATGTGCAGATTTCTTTGGTATTCTATGCATGATTATGTGTTACATAGTTAGTTTCATTCATAGATGCATACGAAGGATACCCTAACAATATTTTGGGTTTAAGAAAAGTATAAGAAAGATAAAGAAAAATATAAGAAAGATAAAGAAAAGAAAGAAAAGGCCAAGGCCTTAAGTAGATCCCAAAGTCAAGACTTTAGGGATTTTTGGCACACAAGGTGTCTATTAAAATGCCAAGGCATTTAAAGAAGAAGTAATTAAGATTATAAGTATTTTACTTTTAAGAAGAGGCTAGTACCCGACTTCCGAGGTTGTCGTTAAACAAATCCAGGTGTCCAATTCCGAGGTCTTGGCCCTGGTAGACCGAGGTCTGCTCTTTTAGGATTGGTGGCTCGCTACCCCAACCTATCAGGGAATGCGCATAAGATGGTACTAAGCCTAGGCCCAAGAAGAAGTTGATTATTATTTTGAAGTATTATAAGTATATGTTTTTGAACAAACAAATAAGTTTCACATAAGTATAAAAGTATAAAAGAATAAGTTTAGAACAAATGAATTAAGTTTCACTTTGTTTTGGAATCAGCAAGTTTAGTTCCCTTTTATGTTAGCATGTTATTTAGATTAGCTTACTGTTCCTTGCTATTAGAAGAGCATGAGTAGCTTTACATGTTTAGCACTTCAGTATGTTTGTTTATTTATTAGTAGATGAGCTTGAGTAGTTTTCCCCTTGAGCATTCAGTTTTAGTTTTCAGTATATTCACATGCATATCGAGTTTTTGTGAGTTAGATAGCGCTTACTAAGCATTTTGCTTATAGATTGCATTTCCTCTTACTGCAGATACAGGAAAGGAAAGGATATAGAAAGGAAGGCGACAAGGAGGTGTTCAAAGGATGTGTGATGCCAGGACTATGGATGCCTTGGGACTAGGAAAGAAGTTTTAATTTTAGTTTCCGCATTTTTGTTATTGTAAACATTTGAGTTGTATTTTACGTTCATGTCATTTGAGATTATTCTGTTTAGATTGCATGTAAGATGAGTTCAGTAGATATTTGTGTGTTTGATACTTATTTAACTGCGTGGGTGTTTGATAAATGTTCCAAGCGCCTGTGGCTGATGTATACGATGCTTGTATCTTGGTTTATGGTCACCTGTACAAGGGAGACTCTATCGAAATTTTTCGGTAGGGTTTCCATATGATTTTTAATCATACCGGTTAAGTAGAGTTAGTAGTTAAGTAACGGTCATCCTTAGAGTGTAGTAGTAGTAAGAAGGGTGGTCGTTACAGTTGGTATCAGAGCAGTTCGCATTCTCCAGCATCACACATCAGCACCATCCTTGACGTCTTCAAGTAAGAAAGTAATTAAGTTTTTCCTTTTATGCTTTCTTTATTATTTGCAGTATAGAGTATTTGCTTATATGCGTTTTAATGAGATAGAAGTTTTGTTTCTCTTTATTTCATATACATAAGTATGTTTAGAAAGGATAGAGAAGATATCAAGTCCTTTTCTTAGCATAACTAGATGTCAAGATAGAGGACAAGACAGTGGGGAGTCAGAAACCCCAGTTATGTAATTAGAACTATAAAGACAATGATAACAAGAAAGACCCAAGCAGGAGGATGTTCGGGTAGTTTGGGAGTACCCAGAGGTATTCCCAGAAAAGCTACATAAACCACCTCCCAACAGAGAAGTGGAGTTTGAAATTGAATAGGTTCCTGACACCAGCCCAAATTCAAAAGCTCCGTACCGAATTTCTCTAGTAGAGTTAAAAGAGTTACAAGAACAATTTCAGGAGTTACTTGACAAGGGTTTCATCCGCCCTAGTCATTCACCCCGGGGAGCTCTAGTGTTGTTCGATAAGAAGAGAGACGAATCTATGCGGATGTGCATAGATTTTAGAGCGTTGAGCAAAGTAGCAGTTAAGGACAAGTACCCTCTTTTCAGAATAGATGATCTATATGATCAGCTATAGAGGGCATAGTGTTCTCTAAAGCAGACCTGCGCTTTGGGTACAATCAGTTGAAGTGAAAGGAAGTGATACACCCAGAACAATTTCCAGGACCCGATATGGACACTACGAATTTATAGTCATGCCATTTGGTGTGACTAATGCACCTATGGTCTCCAGAGACTTTATAACTGTCACGCCCCGAGGGAGTCTCTGTCCGAAGAAATTTCGGCAGCACCTCCCCTGTACGGGTGAAAATCTGAAGCACATCTACAAGCATAGTATACCTCAGCCACATGCGGCTGGAATCATAACAATAAAAGAAGACAAACACCACGCAGTTAATATCAAATTCAGCCTCTGGCTGACATAACCACGCAGTTAAAAGTAAAGCAGCCCACTCGGTTGTACCAAAACCAAAACACAACAAAAACTGACAGAAACCAAATACAACCAAACACAAAACTGCTAGCCGGCTAGGCTCACACAACCAACAACAAATACAAAATACCACATAACAACATCAACACTCCAAAAACAAAACCGGAGTACAGAGCTAAACAAACTGATACATAAACAAACAATACATACGTGAAACCGATAAGTCTTCTGATGTGACGTGGGGACCAGCAGACAGGATACTCCAAGCGACATCATAACAACCTGGTACCTGAAAAATATAGAGTCCACGGGGGTGAGTTCAACAACTCAGCAGATACCTAGTTGACATGTATAGTAACTATATCAAATAGTAATGACTATGGAGTACAGTCTCCTGAACAAAAGAAGGTAATGCATAATAGAAAAGGCTAAAGAGTACTGTACTCACCAGGGCCACCTATCAGAATAATCAAGTCGTCAGATCGGAAGTGTCATAAATCCTGTATGCATGTCAAACATATACATCCATCCAAATGCAGCATATAAGTGCAGCAAACACAAGCAGTAAATGCATAAATGTGTATGATGCCAATGATGCGTCCTGGTCACCCCTGACGCCAGTCAGTCATCTCACACACAATGGTGAGACCGAGTGGGTAGGGCTGTGAAACCGTGCACTCTAGCATCACCATATCTGATGAGTGACTGCGTGGACGGGATGCTGTCGGAGTACTCCTGTCCTCTGACCCCAAATCATAAATGGGGGAGCTCAATGCTCTCATCTCCCGGTATACGATAACGAGGAGGTATCTCTGCCGGCTACCACGCTGAGTCGCCTGACCAACGGAGCCAAACAGAGTCCACCGTCTGCCGGCTACTACGCTGCTACACTAAATGCCAGCGGAACCAAACAGAGCGAAACTGTCTGCCAGCTACCACGCTGAGTCCTCAGACCAACGGAGCCAAACAGCAGAACCGCCACACACCTGTCTGCTATACCACTAATCCATGAGTGGTGGTGTGTGCAGTATATGTAACTGGCGATGTGCTCTACCATAGTGGAGCCGACAATCGCGCAGCATGCAATCATGATGCATGACACTAAGCATAGCAATAAACTGATCAGCATAACCATATCCATATATATAACATGAGTATCGTAGTATCGATGGTCAAATACGAAGAACTAAAGTACACAGGTCAAATAGGATATCAAAAACCTAAGTCCTAAACATAACAAGCATGGTATGTCACTACTTCACTGAGCATATATATATAATCATATGGACATTAGCATAAAATGCATAACAGGTGAGCAAACAAGCATGTAACGAGTATCCGGTAGTGACGTACTGAAATAAGTACGATCATAATTATTACTAAAGGCTATAACCTACTAGACATATCAACAAGACATATCAAAAAGATAAGTCAAGGAACCCGCCTCCAATAGAAAGGTCCAATCCGATCCAAATCTGACGTCGTGATGTCGTCTCAATCAAAGTCCTGTATCAATATATTTTATTTAGCTAAATTCACATGGATTAAATAGCTAATAAAATCCCTAAAACAAATTAAGGAAATGTCAATCCAACGATAAATCTAAATCTTGATTTATCTAATCCATTTGGTTGAGTCAGGTTAAATCCAACATTCCTAACTCATCAAATAAATCCAATGATCCTCAATCAATAATCAAACACTCCACATATGATAATCAATTCAATGAGCCTAACGACAAACATACCTTTATGATATTCAACCAATCCCATTTACACAAACCATAATAGACATACTTACTCAAAAATCCAGGGTTAACATCAACAATTAACAGACCAAATCTAATGTAGAAATAAAAATCAAATCTCAACATGCCTTACCCCAAGTTTAGCAGCTAGGGGTACTGGAAATGACTCACGACCAACAACAACAACAATCCACTATTGTCCTCTACCTGCTTCCCTTGCAGCATAACAATCCAATTAATAAATCCACCAATTAGTCTTGTAATTCAAATCAAACTTGATTCTATAACCTTACCACAGATTTATGTCGGCAATGCCAGAGCCAACCATGGTCATAACTCAACGACAGATGCTGGCCGCTTCGGGTCGCAACAACACCGCAACATGCAGCGATGATGGTTCTCAGAGAGGCTGGAACAGCCCAATCTGGAGGTCGGCAGTGGCGCACAGAGACAAGTCTAGGGCACAGAGAGGTGATGGTGGTGCTTAGGGCACAGGTTGTAGTAAGGGTGGCTCGTGAGGGAGAGGTAGAAGCTTTCGGCGGAGGTGCAAGAGATCCGGCTGTGCCAGGATGTTTCGGCCGGTGCCGGGCGGCTATGGCATAGGCGCTAGGGCAGAGGAAGAAGAAACTGAAGGGAAGCAAGGGTTCGGCTGGCGGAAGATCGCGGCGTCGCGTCGACCAGAGGAGAGAAAGAGGGCGTCGGGAGGCGCTAGGGCACAGGCGACGTGCTAGCTTCCTATGGACGATGATCGGCGCTCGGCTCGACATGTGGCGGAGCAAGGGGCGCCGTCGGGTGGAGGACGAAGAGCTCGGGAGGAGTTGAGGAGGAAAATCAGCACCGAAGGGGTTTAGGGCACGCACACTGTTCGGCAGAGGAAATAAGAAATAGAAAAAGAAAAAGAATTTAGGAAAATAAACATTTCCTTGTTAAAGCGGGGTAACCAAAACAGGTTTCCCCGAGGCCCAGTTTTCATCCCCGTAAACCCGTCCATACGAGCTCTGAAAAATTCCCGAAAA
Organism: Zingiber officinale; assembly: GCF_018446385.1. Classification (NCBI taxonomy): domain Eukaryota; kingdom Viridiplantae; phylum Streptophyta; class Magnoliopsida; order Zingiberales; family Zingiberaceae; genus Zingiber; species Zingiber officinale. The sequence continues at coordinate 61,589,824 of NC_055998.1, forward strand.
ATTTCCAAAAATTCCAGAATATTCCCTTATCATTATTCGTCATTTTTCCGATATTTTACATTCTCCCCTACTAAAAAAATTTGGTCCCCAAATTTTGTTATCTGTCATCAGCAGGTACTAGCAAAAGCTAAACTGTATGAATGTTGAACGGAACCATAACTCACATACCTCAAGTGAAAAGATGGGGGTATCGAGCTCGGATACTATCCTCGAGCTTCCAAGTAACCACCTCGTCCAAATGATACTGTCATCCGACTTTAACCAGTCGGATAGTCTTGTTCCGCAACTGACACTCTTTCCGGTCGAGAAACCATACCGGAACCTCCCCATAGGTGACATCAGGCTGAATAGAAACTGAGATATTTGTCTGCATATGTGTCGGGTCGGGTTCGTGCCTCTTCAGCATAGATACGTGGAATGCATCCTGGACGCCTGTCAGGAACGGAGGTAGTGCCAGCCGATAAGCTACTGCTCCAATCCTCTCCAAGATCTAGAAAGGCCCAATGAATCGCGAAGCTAGCTTACCTCTAAGGCAAAATCTCTCCACCCCTTTCGTGGGTGAAACTCACAGAAATACATGGTCGTCAATAGAAGTCTGCGTCTCCGATCAGCATAACTCTTTTGGTGGTCCTGCGCCTCTGACATCCTCTGTCTGATAGTACGGACCAACTTTGCGTAATGCTGAGCTCTATTAAGTCCCAACAGCTAGGTCTTCCCAACCTCATCCCAGAGGGTGGTTGTCTGACAGAGCCTACCATACAACACTTCAAACGATAGCATCTGCATAGCCGAATGATGGCTATTGTTGTAGGCAAACTCTACCAATGGCATATGGTCCTCCTGATTGCCTCCAAAATTCAATACACATAACTTTAGCAAGTCCTCTAGAATCTAAATGGTCCTCTCTAGTATCCATCTGTCTGCGGATGGAAGTTGTACTGAAACAGAACTACGTGCCCAAGGCCTGCGGCAGACTCTGTCAAAAACGAGATGTGAACCGGGGGTCTCTACCCCAAATAATAGTCAAAGGGACACCATATAATATGATGATCTCCCGGCAATACAGATCTGCCAATCGATCCAGGGAATCAGTCTTCCGGATCGCCAAGAAGTGCGCCGATTCGGTTAATCAATCAACGATTACCCCCAAATCGTGTCATAGCCTCATCGTCTCCTCGGCAAACTCACCACAAAATCCATGGTAATATGTTCCATTCCCACTCAGGAATAGGAATCTGCTGAAATAATCCGGCAGGTATCTAGTGCTCTGCCTTCACCTACTGACACACAAGACCTCTCGCTATAAATTACGCGATGTCTTTCTTCATACCGTTTCACCTATAGGAACGCCTCAATTCTCGATACATGCGGTCCCGCCTGGGTGGACCACAAATCGAGAGCGATGAGCCTCCTGAAGTAGCTCCTGTAAGACCGGATGAGACTGAGGTACACAAAATCTGCATCGGAAGTGTATAACACCATCCTCGTCTCGTGTGAACTCGATCTGCTACCCGGAAGCTATCTGGCTGCCAATAAACTGCAAATGCTGATCTCCAGCCTGGGCCTCTCAAATCCTCGTCCTGGGCGACGACTGAGCAACCACGGTAACAAGAATACCCTGCTCTGTCTGTCCCTGCTCTTCAAGGTCTAACTCGGAGAAACCCTGAATAGATGCGTCCGTGTAGAGGACATATCCGTCCTTTCTAGAAGGTATAATCAAAAATCGAAGCCGACACTAGTCTCCGCTTCATCTCCTGGAAGCTGGTCTTGAAATCCTCAGTCCAAGTAAACTTCACGCCCTTTCTGGTCAGACGTGTAAGTAGCATAGCAATCCGTGAGAAACCCTCAACGTATCTCCGAAAATATCGAGCCAAACAAAGGAAGTTGCGAGTCTCCTGTATAGACTACGACTACTCCCAACGATAACAATCTCTATCTCCTATGGAACCACGGTACACTTCTACTGGTGCCCGTGTCTCAAACATCTCACAGGAGACTACCAAAATACGCACTACTGATCTTCACAGATAGATGTTCCCGTCGAAACATCTCTAGATCTAAGCAAAAGTGGTGTACGTGACTAACCTCGGATCCGTAATAAATCGTAACATCGTCAACAAAGACAATGGAAACCGATCCAAATATCCTCGGAATACCAGAATCATCGAGCCCCTGAAACATCTAAGGCTCCTCAAGCCCTAATGGTCAAACCAAGACACATAATGTCTGTATCACAGACATTCCTAACCATATGATCTCTGATAATAAATCGGAAATCTAATCACCAACAACATAAATCACCAAGGAATAGATCCTCTAGTGTGAGAGCAACGCTCCATCACACGAAATACCACATAGGTGGGAGCAACGCTCTACCACCAGAAATCCTCCATATGTGGGAGCAACGCTCCACCACAAATAATCCGAAAATGTATCTGCAATAGATATGGGAGCAATGCTCCGCTATAAGCAATCCGCAATAGGTGGGAGTAACGCTCCACCACAGACAATCTATAACATGTGTGGGAGCAACGCTCTACCACAACCAATACATAAGTGCCCAAGGCACCTAACTATCCAACTAGAGATTGCACGAGATCTCTCTACCACAGATCACTGTGGGTAGCCTAGGGTATAACCACCCAGTAAGCAAATCAAATCCATAATCAACTCTATCATCCTCCTAGTGGGTCGGTCACCCACTAATGGGAGAATTAGTTAACAGCGTAAAACAACCAATAACATAATGTAGACATTTAACATTCTACATTTAACATAGGTAGAATCATCATGATGCTACCAACCATACATCTGACACACGTGCACATACAACATATGTATGATCGACATAATCCTCCAATTAGTACACACCAAAAATACTCACATCATAGGTATAAATCACCGTGATACCTCCAACAATGTATACCGAACTCGTGTGCATATATCATCGTAGGTAAAATCAACAATACCCCTCAAACAATACTCACATGACAAATATACACATATGCCAAGAGTATAATCAACATATACTTCCAATAAGGCATACTAAAACCTAGGTGCATTCACAAATCACACATAATCAACAAGATACCTCATATACCACACCAAACACATATGTACATATCACAACACCGATGTTGTCTACAAGATACTTCCAACATGGCATTCACACCCATGTGCACATACCACGACACAGATTTAAATCGATAAGACACCTCCAATATGTCAATCAGGCACGTACAGCTAACTAAATAGCTATAATCCACAAGAAACCTACAATAACCATATCTAGATGGAAATACCCTCACTATCCACAAATGAACTATCCATCATAGAACTCCTTCAACTCATAACAATCATATGTACACTTCATAGATATGCATAATCAGCATATTTAATCCAATCTAACACACAAACCCTATGTCATCTTCTAAGTTATCCAATTAGGTACATACAGTCTAAAATTACAATACCCATGGAATAGGATACATCGATCCTCTATCAACTGACCAAATCATCAATAGTATATGGCTAATTCAATCCTTTCCCACGTCAGTATAAGCTAGATACTCGATGTGCTCAAGATATCCCACTAAGCACAACAACTCAAGATTCAAACATCTAGAAGTAAAGTAGGTCAATCCCCTACTGTTCGGGTCAACAAAACTAATCGGTCATCTATAACCAATCAAGAATAAATAAAGCCTCTACAAGCATCTAAGGTAAATCGATCACGACTACCTAAGTCAACAAACATCAATCTATTTTCTACTGACCGATCTAACAAGAATAAATCAATTATCTACGGATGAAATTAACTAAGATAACATGTTATACTACTGGCTAGGTCAACATAATGATATAGATTCTATCCACTACCCAGCTAATAAAAGCAAAGGCTGGTATGTGCCTCAATCTGCTAACCAACTAGTAATAACATAAGCTAAAAACTACTAGTGTATGATATGATAAATCACCAGAAACTGTAACCCTTAATCTCTATCAAGGTCGATCATCATCAGGGTTTTACCTAATACATAAAATATATGCTATCTCAACTAGACAGGTACTAGTAAAGAGTGCAAATACACATCATAAACCATAATAGTGAACAGGGCATAACTAATCAAAAAGGTAGGATAACATATACCAACATACCTCCTATAGCTTGGAGATGTCCTGCTACCGCCAGGTCCCGAAAAGTCACATCGAGAAAATCAAAACACGAAATCCGAAATATAGGGAAAATAAGACTTGTAAGTCGATCTCTGATACCAAATAAATTGGTATCAGATAAATCTCGAAAATCCAGAACATATAGCAAGTATCGTATACCTGCTCTGATACCACTAAATTGTCACGCCCCGAGGGAGTCTCTGTCCGAAGAAATTTCGGCAGCACCTCCCCTGTACGGGTGACAATCTGAAGCACATCTACAGGCATAATATACCTCAGCCACATGCGGCTGGAATCATAACAATAAAAGAAGACAAACACCACGCAGTTAATATCAAATTCAGCCTCTAGCTGACATAACCACGCAGTTAAAAGCAAAGCAGCCCACTCGGCTGTACCAAAACCAAAACACAATAAAAACTGACAGAAACCAAATACAACCAAACACAAAACTACTAGCCGGCTAGGCTTACACAACCAACAACAAATACAAAATACCACATAACAACATCAACACTCCAAAAATAAAACCGGAGTACAGAGCTAAACAAACTGATACATAAACAAACAATACATACGTGAAACCGATAAGTCTTCTAATGTGACGTGGGGACCAGTAGACAGGATACTCCAAGCGACATCATAACAACCTGGTACCTGAAAAATATAGAGTCCACGGGGGTGAGTTCAACAACTCAGCAGATACCTAGTTGATATGTATAGTAAACTATATCAAATAGTAATAACTATGGAGTACAGTTGTAACACCCGCCCTCCCTGCTAACCCTAAGGGACGGGGCTACGATACTCAACGTACATATTACAGCGGAAGACTTAAAATCATTTCTCTTGGTTTAATAAAAACCGAACTACACTAATATGGTTTCCATAACATGATAACAAGTTAAATAAAAACATAACATCAAGTCAACCATGTAGTACTACAATTTATGAAACCAAAGTGTAATTCCTAAAAGTTCTTATAGCAGGTTCTTATTTGGTTGCCTAGCCACCGCCACACACATCTCTTTGCCTCTCCTGCTGCTCCTTTAGCTCATCCAGCTTTTTCCTTTATCTGTGGTACAAGGAAAGTAAGCTATGAGCACTCATGGCTCAGTAAGTTCCTTTCCAACTCACTAAAATCAAAAATCATTACATAATCAAAAAATATATCAACATAACATGATCTCAACTAGTCATGGCATAACATATCATACTCTTTAAGCATATCATGCAACATAACAAAATCATAATTAGTCATGGCATATCATCTCTTAAAGCATAGCATGAAATATAGCATAATCATATCTAATCATGGCATCTCATCTCTTAAAGCATAGCATGAAACATATCATAGTCATATCTAATCATGGCATATCATAAATCATAGCATTATCACAACATGATCATAAAGTATATGCAATATGATTTTGAAAACATGTATCTGAAAAACATGTGTATGTCTTATGATCTTTAAAACCATTTCTTCTTACATATATACTTGAACATAATATCAACATATTCAGGGCCCCGGCTTGTACCATACATACATAACATAAATGCGCGCGTGCTAAGTATATCCAAGGTAGCAAGTCTTGAATCATACTAGGAACTAGGTCAAGATCACAAAGCATGGCCTAGGGGCATACTTAAAGAGTCCATCCCTTATCAGCCTAGATCACAAAGCAAGGCCTAGGGACGTACTAAGGAGCCCATCCCTTATTAGCCTAGATCACAAAGCAAGGCTTAGGGGTGTACTAAGGAGCCCATCCCTTATTAGCCTAGATCACAAAGCAAGGCCTATAGACTGATTAGGAGTCCACCCTTGGTACAAGCCTTACAAAGTAAAGTAGCATGTATAAAAATGCATCATTTAGTCACATAGCATAGCATAAAAGTATGCATCACTTAGGCATACATTATGTCATAAAAGTATGCATCACTTAGGCATACATCATATCATAAAAAGTATGCATCACTTAGGCATACATCATGTCTTGAGAAAGTATGCATCACTTATGCATACATCATATCATAAAAAGTATGCATCACTTAGGCATACATCATGTCTTAAGAAAGCATGCATATTTCTATCCACATAGCATATCATAAAAACAAGCATATTCCAAGCACATAGCATATCATTAAAGCATGCATATTTCTACTCACATAGCATATCATAAAAGTATGCATATTCTAAGCACATAGCATATCATTAAAGCATGCATATTTCTAAGCACATAACATATCATTAAAACATGCATATCTCTATCCACATATCATATCATAAAAAGGTATAAATCACAAGCATACATGGTTAAGCATAAGGGTGTATCATGTGATTATACTATCATAAGAAACATGGTAACATAGTTAACTTGGGTTCTAAGCTTCCTAAACCCTTGGGTTCCTATCATGGCCGAACCCCCTTAGGTCTCAATTTAGGTAAAAACAACCTCCAAGCATGTGAAACCTAAATTATCATTACATGAATTTCATAGGAAGCATTATAAGTATTATTTACTTGGTTTCTATGTTCTCCAAGTCCTTAAACTCATGTGGCCGAACCCTATCAGTATATAAACAAGGTCCCAAATGTCATGAAAGCATGGAAACCTTAAACCATATTTATAGTATTTTTTTCAAGTAACATAGTAAGCATATTGAGCTAGTTCCTAAGTCCTTCAAGCCCTTAACATATGTCATGGTCAAACTTTTAACAAGTGTTCATTAGGGCTAAAAACAAATATACAAGCATGTGAACTTGAACTAACTTCATGTATAAATTCATAACAAGACATTATACAACATGTATGGCCGAAACTTACCCTAGCCTCAATTAGGTCATTAAACAACATATAGCATGGGAACTTTGTCTTTCTACTTATCATATTCCATGTAAAGTGACATAAGCATATTTAATTCTTGTTCTAGGGTTTCTAGGGCATCTATTCCTTCATGGCCGAAACATACAATGGTCCATTTAGGTCATGGAAAAGTATACAAGCATGTGACACAATCAACACATTATCATATTTTCATAGGAAGCACTTTTAACACATATGGTTTCATTTCTAAGGCCTCTAGGTCTTTTAAACCCTACTTGGCCGAAACTCACAGAATATAAACTTTCTTCAAATAGCCTAAAAGCATGAGAAATTATACAAGTTTCATAGCATGTATAAAGACAAGCATAATAAACATACATGTGAATTGTGTCTTAGGCTTCCTAGGTTTCTTTCCCTTTTTCTTTTATTTTTCCTTATGGCCGAAACCTACCAATCTCTAAACTAGGTTTTAAGTGGCCTAAAGCATGGAAAACCTAAGTAAGTTTCATGGCAAAAATTACTAAGAACATCATATATAAAGTTGGTTCATAAACAAGCTAGGACCCTTGTGATCTTACATGTCATATATCATGTAACTAATTTTCTATACTCAATTTAAACATAAAGGCATTAAACAAATTTCATATCATAATATCACAGAGGTCTTGAGCATATTAGAATTTTGTTCAAGCTTTTCTAAACTATCCATCTTATCATGGACGAAAATCTAAAATAAGAGTTCATGAATTTCTAGCAATGTACAACATGCAATTCTTTAAGAGAACTCTATATTCTATCATACAAACATGGTTATTTAAATTTAAAGGTCTTCCTAACCCTAAGCCCTTTTCTTGTCCGAAACATATAAATGGATTTCTTTGGTTCCAAGTAACTTTCAAGCAAGAAAACCAATAAAAACCCTTAGTAGTTCATGGGAGAAATGTTGTACTAGTTTAGTTAAACAATATTTTATCCTAACCTCCTTAACATATTTTTGGCCAAAATTCTAGGGTTAGCTACTCCTCTGATCAAGCATCATTTAAGTATAAAAATATGAAGAAAATCCTTCCTACATAGCATAGAAAGAATATCATGAAATAAGGACTTGTTTAAACCATCCTAGATTTGAAAACCCTTTCTTTAGCCGAATTTTATTAAATTCTTTTCTAGGTTTTCTAATCCTTATAGAATCCGAAAATCACATAAAAGCCTTGTACCACAGGTGAGGGGAAGCTTACATCCTTTTCGCTTGTGGATCTAAGGTATGGTGAAGAAGAAGTAGCCTCTCCTTCTAGTTCCTTTCCCTTGATTCCTTTGCTAAGTCCTCCTTGTATCTTAGGCTTTCTTAGGGAAAAAAACTTGGCTTTGGGGCCGAAGATGGAGGAGAGGGGACTGTGGTGTTCTCGGTGAGGGAGAGGATGAATGAGAGAAAATGAGAGAAAAATAGTTTTCTCTTTTCTTGCTCCCTTTTATGTTAAGGGGGAAGAAGTAGCAAAATTGATTTTTGCTTTCCTTCTCCCTTAACCCATTTTCTATTTTTCTTACATTTATTTTATTTTCTATTTATTCTCACCATTCATGATAAAATAAGGGGGAATGAATCCCCTTAATCCCTCTTTAAGTTTTTGGCAAAATCAAAGAGGAAGAGGGAGAGAAAGGGAGGAAGGCACGTTGCCTTTCTCTTGCTCTTTTCTTGTTTTCTTTTGGCCAGCTTTTACTCTTACCTTTATCATGAGTTTCCCTCCTTTGCTATCAATATCTTCTCTCTATCCCAATTGGTTTCTACTAATTAACTCTATGAATTATAATATAAGAGGTTCAAGGTTCAATCCTTGACCTTCACTTCTTTTTATTTCATTTTATTTCTTTTTGCTTCAACTCACTTCCTATTATTTTTCTAAGGCAAAATCCCACATTCATATATTTCTCTTACAAGTTTAGTGGGTATTACAGTACCCCGTACCTCATAAAAAGTTCTTCCTCGAACTATAAAATAGCTCCGGGTGTTGGTTGCTACTCGGAAAACCTAGAGGTTCCACTGTACAAAAATGTTGTACAAAGGTCTGAACCTTTTTCCTAGCTACCATGTGTTCTTTTAAATTAAATTTTGGATCGGCTGCGGAACTTAACACGTTTGATCCAAAACTTAATCTATTTGTTCTTTTAGGTTTTAACTTGGATCTCCTGCGGAACTTAACACGTTCGACCAAAGTCTCCTTAAGTTATTAATTCCATTAAATACTAATTTCCATAAAAGGTTCCCAGTACTGACGTGGCGAGGCACATGGCCTTCTTGGATATGGGAGCAACCACCACCGACTAGACAAAACCTTTAATAGAAAGCTAATATTTAATTTCCTAAAATAACTTTAGGTTAACCAAAGAGAACAATCAAATCACAAGGAAAAGAAAGAAAACAAACAAAACATCGAAAAACATATTCGAAATACTAGATCATAAGCCTCTTGTATTTGGTATTATTTCCATAAATAACTAGCATGATGCGGAAATAAAAATTACTAGTTATACCTTGTAGAAAAACCTCTTGATCTTCTACCGTATTCCTCTTCTAACCTCGGACGTTGTGTGGGCAACGATCTTCCGAGACGAGAAACCACCAATCACCTTCTTCTCCTCCTAGCTAGGTTGGGCCAACAAAGAGGAAGCTTCACTAAGGAAGAAAATCAAAATACTAACCAAGCTCCAAGAGATGCTAGCTTTCTCTCCTTCTTTCTTCTTATTCTCCAAGTAGTATCCGGCCACCACAAGAGCTCCAAGGAAGGGAGAGAGGTTCGGCCACCACAAGAGGAAGAGAGGGAGAGGATGGCCGGCCACACCAAGGAACAAAAGAGGGAGAGGAATAATAGATGTTGTGTCTCATGAAGGCACCCCTACCCCTTCTTTTATATTCCTTGGCCTTGGCAAATTAGGAAATTTAATTACAATAAAATTTCCTCAATTTCCTTGACATGATTTTATTGAGAAAAATAAAATAAAATTTCCCAAACTAAAATCAATGGTCGGCCACATCAATGAAGGAAAAAATTAGACAAGTTTTAATCAACAATTAAAACTTCCTAATTTGTTTCCGGAAATTTTTAAAAAATAAAATTTCTCTTTAAAATCTCTTCATGGTTAATAAAAGGAAATTTCTATAATTTTAATTTTATTATCATGTGAATAATTTTAAAGAGAAAATAAAATATCTCACCAATCTACAAATAAGGAAAGAGATCTAATCTCTTTCTTTAATCTTTTGTAGATCTTTTATAAGAGAGATATTTTAATTTAAATTCTCTTTAATAAATTATTTCTTCCACATAATAAAAATTAAAATTAAAACTCCTTTTTAATTTAATTTGGCCGGCCCCCACTAGCTTGGATTCAAGCTAGGGCCGGCCACCCAAATTCATACCTAGGCCGGCCCTAACTTGTTCCCAAGCTAGCTTGGCCGGCCCCTATTGGGTGGGTATAGAAGGTGGGTATAGGTGGGTATAGAACTCTATAAATAAGAGGCTACGATAGGGACCGAGAGGAGGAATTGGTTTTGGTCTCCCAATAAAATTAAGCATCCCGTGTTCGCCCCGAACACACAACTTAATTTTATCAATGATAATTCATTCCACTAGAGAACTATCATTGAACTACCGCACCAATCCCAAATTACATTTTTGGGCTCCTTCTTATTATGAGTGTGTTAGTCTCCCTGTGTTTAAGATATCGAATGTCCACTAATTAAGTGAGTTACTGACAACTCATTTAATTAATATCTAAGTCCAAGAGTAGTACCACTCAACCTTATTGTCATGTCGGACTAAGTCCACCGCAGGGTTTAACATGACAATCTTTATGAGCTCCTCTTGAGGACATTATCAACCTAGTATCTCTAGGACACACTTTCCTTCTATAATCAACAACACACACTATAAGTGATACCATTTCCCAACTTATCGGGTTTATTGATTCAACGAACTAAATCTCACCCATTGATAAATTAAAGAAATAAATATCAAATATATGTGCTTGTTATTATATTAGGATTAAGAGCACACACTTCCATAATAACTGAGGTCTTTGTTCCTTTATAAAGTCAGTATAAAAGAAACGACCTCAAATGGTCCTACTCAATACACACTGAGTGTACTAGTGTAATTATATAGTCAAGATAAACTAATATCTAATTACACTACGACCTTCTAATGGTTTGTTCCTTTTCCATTTTGGTCGTGAGCTCCTGTTTATAATTTATAAGTGATAACATCATCTTCTGTATGTGACACCACATACTATGTTATCTACAATATAAATTAAATGAACAACTACAAACAAATGTAGACAATTAGAGCAAATGTGATTCTTTATTCATAATAAATGTTTACAAAGCTTAGGCTTTCAGTATACATTCCAACAATCTCCCACTTATACTAATGACTAAGCTGCCATATCTTCTACCATACATCTGATTCCCATTCCCTCCACATGCCGATCGAAAGCTTTCGCCGGAAGGGCCTTAGTGAAAGGATCTGCCAGGTTATCCGCTGATGCAATCTTGGCGATGACAACTTCTCCTCGCATCACAATATCTCGTATCAGGTGGTACTTCTGTATGTGACACCACATACTATGTTATCTACAATATAAATTAAATGAACAACTACAAACAAATGTAGACAATTAGAGCAAATGTGATTCTTTATTCATAATAAATGTTTACATAGCTTAGGCTTTCAGTATACATTCCAACAATCTCCCACTTATACTAATGACTAAGCTGCCATATCTTCTACCATACATCTGATTCCCATTCCCTCCACATGCCGATCGAAAGCGGAAGGGCCTTAGTGAAAGGATCTGCCAGGTTATCCGCTGATGCAATCTTGGCGATGACAACTTCTCCTCGCTTCACAATATCTCGTATCAGGTGGTACTTGCGCTCTATATGTTTACTTGCCTTATGAGCTCGTGGTTCCTTCGAGTTTGCAACTGCACCACTATTATCACAATAAATTGTGATGATTTTGGGCAAACCAGGAATCATATCTAAGTCCATTAGAAAGTTCCTGAGCCATACTGCTTCTTTAGCTGCCTCAGAGGCTGCTACATATTCAGCTTCCATGGTTGAGTCCGAAACGCATTTCTGCTTAACACTCCTCCATGAAATGGCTCCACCTCCTAAAGTAAACACATAGCCTAATGTAGACTTACTGTTATCCCTATCTGATTGGAAATCTGAATCCGTGTAACCCACAGGGAGCAGATCGTCTGCTTGTTAAACTAGCATATAATCTCTAGTCCTTCTCAGGTACTTCAATATATGCTTTACCGCAGTCCAATGTCCTTGTCGAGGTTACTCCGATATCTGCTGCCTGGCAAAACAGATATCGTGTCTCGTATATAGCATTGCATACATTAGGCTTCCTACACCAAGCATAAGGAACTGCTTTTATGTCCTCTATCTCTTTGATGTCTTTGGAGACATCTCTTTAGATAGAGCTACTCCATGTCTAAAAGGTAAGAAACCTTTCTTGGAATCTGCATGCTAAAACGAGCAAGGATTGTATCTATATATGAAGCTTGGGATAGACACAACATTCTTTTCTTACGATCCCTTATAACTTTGATCCCAAGAATGTGTGCACATTCTCCTAAGTCCTTCATATCAAATTGTTTGGACAACCATATCCTTACGTCCGATAATACCTTGACATTGTTGCCAATTAACAAAATATCATCTACGATAGTACAAGAAATACCACCACGTTTCCGTTACACTTCTTATATACACAAGACTCATCCGGACTTTGAATAAATCCATATGATCGATTACTTCATTAAACCGGATGTTCCAAGACTTGAAGCTTGCTTCATCCATAAATGGACCGATTGAGCTTGCACACTAGATGCTCTTTGCCTTTTCAATGAACCCTTCGGTTGCTTCATATGGATGTTCTTTCAAGACTTCCATTAAGGAAAGTCTGTCTTGACATCCATTTGCCAAATCTCATAATCCATATGAGCAGAATGGATAAGAGTATCCGGATAGACTTAAGCATGGCTCTTGGTGAAAAGGTCTCCTCATAATCGATTCCCTCTTTTGAGTGTACCCTTTGCAACAAGCCTAGCTTTGAAGGTTTCTACCTTCCCGCCTATCCCTCTTTTCCTTTGTAGATCCACTTGCATCCAACGGCTTTTACACCATCGGTGGTTCTACAAGCTCCCAAACCTTATTAGAGTACATGGACTCTATTTTAATTCATTGCCTTTTGCCAAGATATCGCATCTATATCTTGGAGTGCTTCATCATATGACGGGATCAGGTTCATGTTTACCCGGATCAAGTCCAAGACTCTCCCAAAACATGAATCTTTCAGTGCCTCACAACCCTCCCACTACGACGAGGCCCTGTCGTGGTTGTGTATCATGTGACACGTGTTGCAGTCTCTTGTGGTACTTCATCTTGTAATTGCTGGTACTGAAGTAGACATGTCCTCTTTAAGTTCTTCTAAAACAACTTTACTACTGGGCTTGTGATCCATTATATAGTCTTCTTCTAAAAACTGGGCATTGGTGCTAACAATGACCTTCTGGTCTTTAGGACTATAAAATAAACCACCTTTTGTTCCTTTGGGATATCCTACAAACACGCGAACTTCTGTTCGAGAATCTAACTTATCAGTATCTGGTTTCAGCACATGTGCTAGACTACCCCAAATCCGAATATGTCTTAGACTGGGTTTTCGCCCATTCCACAATTCTATGGGAGTAGAAGAAACTGATTTAGAAGGTACTAAGTTCGTAATGTGCGCTGCGTTTCCGAGCATATCCCCAAAACGAATTTGGTAATTCAATAACTCATCATCGATCTAACCATTTCCATAAGAGTCCTATTCCTTCGCTCGCTACACCATTCTGTGGGGTGTTCCAGTGCAGACAATTGGGACTCAACCTCCGATAAGTAATTCCTAAACTCTCCTAAGAGGTATTCGCCACCACGATCGATCGTAGTGTCTTGATACTTTACCTAATCGTTTCTCCACATCGCCTTGTATTCTTTGAACTTGTCAAAGCACTCGGACTTGGCGCATTAGGTAAATGTATCCATATCTTGAATAATCGTCTATGAAAGAGACAAAATATTCAAAACCTCCTCTTGCCCGGACAGACATAGGACCACACAAACACTTCTTTGGCTCTATACCCCTTGGCCTTGAACGGCCTCTTGATCATTTTACCTTCTAAGCAAGATTCACAAGTTGGAAAATTTTCCAACTCTAATGAACTCAAAAGTCCATCGGCTATAAGCCTCTGAATCCTACTTAAATTAATATGACCAAGTCTTAGATGCCAAAGATATGCTTGGTTCATTTCTGAAGGTTCTTTTCTCTTATTAGAATTAGAAGATGAGTTATAAATTTCCATGTTTTGCTTTGTGGAAGAAATTGGATTTAAAATAAACAAATTGCCAACTAATGTACCAGAACAGATAATCACTTTATTTCTTTTAATAACTACATCGTTACTAAAAGAAACTGAATATCCATCTAAAAATAGTTTAGAAACTGAAATTAAATTCTTTCTAAAACTGGGTACATAAAGACAATTTCTTAAAACCAAATTCCTATTTCTACTAAAAGATAAGTAGACGTCTCCCACTGCAACAGCTGCCACCTTAGTAGCATTGCCCATGTAGACGGTAATTTCTCCTTCAGATAGTCGTCGGGTTTCCTGGAACCCCTGCAAGGAATTGCAGACATGATCAGTGGCTCCCGTATCTACACACCAGGTGCTGGTAGATAACACCGCTAAACATGTTTCAACAACTAGAGTATGAGATATACCTTTGTTTTGGTTCCTACGAGGACAGTCCGCTTTCCCTGCCTGCTTACAGATGAAGCACTTGCCCTTCTGCTTCTTCATTCCAAGTACTCTGAGATTTATTCACTTTCTTTCTTGAACCAACTTGTTTCTTCTTCTTCTTTCCTTTCGGTTTAGAAGTAGAACCATTTTCGATAGTGAATTTGAGCATTGTGACGAAATAATCCTTCTGCTTCTTAATAGTTCCGCTAATGAATAAACCCTCTTATTCATATTATAGTTCAAGTGAACCGCTCAAAACTTCTAGGTAGCGTTTGGAGGATCATATCGATCCGGGTTTCCCCATCAATTTCTCCTCCAAGGATCTATCTCGTTCGGATAAGCCATCATCTTTAGGATATGATCCCTTACGAGTACCCATGGTGGCTGTCATTATCTTTCTCATGGCTTCTTGCCTAGAAGCCCTATCTTGATGACCAAAGAGTTCCTTGAGATTGTTCATAATATCATAGGATGTTGGTAAATCTTGATGCGATGTTGCAATACATTTGACATTGAAGCCAAAATGTAATACCGCGCCATCTCATTAGCTTTTACCCATTTCCTATGATATTCAATCTCCTCTTGAGTAGATTCACCAGTAGGTGCTTCAGGGCAAGGCTCAGTCAGTACAAATTTATAGCTTTCAACAGTAAGAACAATGTCCGGGTTTCTTTTCCAATCTATGTAGTTTGGTCCAGTAAGTCTATTCTATTGAAGTATGATGGACAATGGGTTGAAAGACATCCTAAGAATCACAAATAACTTTTGGTCAGAACTCTAAATTTAGAATAATATTGATTCCTCAAACAATACTATTTTAAATTAACCAATACCTCATAACACCGTGAATTTTGTATGCCACGTTAGTGTGGACGATACAAATTCAACATTTGTAAAAGGAGGGTTTTAACCCATTAATTTTATTATCTTGTCAACCTAACTTTTTGACAAATAAAATTAATAGTTGGTATCATTTGGTCACACAAATAATAGCAGTGACTCCGTTAGGGAGGATACTATTAGATGTGTCTAAGTGTATACCATTACTTGACACTAAGTCCATTAATAAGATTATGCCCCTTCCGTTGGGGAAGATCACACGCTCTTAATTAACTTCCTATAGTCATCCAAAATGGAAGTCTGTTCTAGTGATCCGCAAACAAGCTCATCCGTTATGGAGGAAGGCACTCGAGCCAACGCGAAGCTTGTTTGCATCACTTACAAACCAATAATGGAGACCATGGGATTTATTTAAAATTCCTCTCCCACTTAGTTATTTATAAATGAGGAATTTTAACTATGCTAGCCTACTTAAACTTGTAAACTAACATGCACACACAGCACAATATAAAAGCAATAAATAGAAAATTTAATTTTCAACTATTATGGCTTTTATCTCTAATTGTCCTCCGTGTGTTGTCATCCCAAGCTGCTGCTATATTTGGCCACCGCCACCGGGTCTAGCATCCATCTTGCTCCTAGTTCCACTGCGCCTCTGGTCCTTAGAAGGTTCCACGCTTTGCAAGATTCGATCGGCGACATAAATAGAATTTTACATTTTGATCCTATATTCCATAAAAGGAATGTACATGTATCTAGATCAAAATAAAATCCTAATAAAACTAAATACACCCGTATTTTAATACAATCATGCACACACATATAAATTGCCCTTGACATGTCCAAGGGTCCAATCACACACATAATTAACTAAATGCCATAATAGTTGGATCCTGCATCCACAAAGTTAGCACATCCTACTATTATCCTGCCTAAATTATGTATGACATGTGCATAATTAAACTAAATACCAAATACACAGAGGCAAAACCCTAGCTCTGATACCAATTGTTGGTTGCTACTCGGAAAACCTAGAGGTTCCACTGTACAAAAATTTTGTACAAAGGTCTGAACCTTTTTCCTAGCTACCATGTGTTCTTTTAAATTAAATTTTGGATCGGCTGCGGAACTTAACACGTTTGATCCAAAACTTAATCTATTTGTTCTTTTAGGTTTTAACTTGGATCTCCTGCGGAACTTAACACGTTCGACCCAAGTCTCCTTAAGTTATTAATTCCATTAAATACTAATTTCCATAAAAGGTTCCCAGTACTGACGTGGCGAGGCACATGACCTTTTTGGATATGGGAGCAACCACCACCGACTAGACAAAACCTTTAATAGAAAGCTAATATTTAATTTCCTAAAATAACTTTAGGTTAACCAAAGAGAACAATCAAATCACAAGGAAAAGAAAGAAAACAAAAGAACACAACATCGAAAAACATTTTCGAAATACTAGATCATAAGCCTCTTGTATTTGGTATTATTTCCATAAATAACTAGCATGATGCGGAAATAAAAATTACTAGTTATACCTTGTAGAAAAACCTCTTGATCTTCTACCGTATTCCTCTTCTAACCTCGGACGTTGTGTGGGCAACGATCTTCCGAGACGAGAAACCACCAATCACCTTCTTCTCCTCCTAGCTAGGTTGGGCCAACAAAGAGGAAGCTTCACCAAGGAAGAAAATCAAAATACTAACCAAGCTCCAAGAGATGCTAGCTTTCTCTCCTTCTTTCTTCTTATTCTCCAAGTAGTATCCGGCCACCACAAGAGCTCCAAGGAAGGGAGAGAGGTTCGGCCACCACAAGAGGAAGAGAGGGAGAGGATGGCCGGCCACACCAAGGAACAAAAGAGGGAGAGGAATAATAGATGTTGTGTCTCATGAAGGCACCCCTACCCCTTCTTTTATATTCCTTGGCCTTGGCAAATTAGGTAATTTAATTACAATAAAATTTCCTCAATTTCCTTGACATGATTTTATTGAGAAAAATAAAATAAAATTTCCCAAACTAAAATCAATGGCCGGCCACATCAATGAAGGAAAAAATTAGACAAGTTTTAATCAACAATTAAAACTTCCTAATTTGTTTCCGGAAATTTTTAAAAAATAAAATTTCTCTTTAAAATCTCTTCATGGTTAATAAAAGGAAATTTCTATAATTTTAATTTTATTATCATGTGAATAATTTTAAAGAGAAAATAAAATATCTCACCAATCTACAAATAAGGAAAGAGATCTAATCTCTTTCTTTAATCTTTTGTAGATCTCTTATAAGAGAGATATTTTAATTTAAATTCTCTTTAATAAATTATTTCTTCCACATAATAAAAATTAAAATTAAAACTCCTTTTTAATTTAATTTGGCCGGCCCCCACTAGCTTGGATTCAAGCTAGGGCCGGCCACCCAAATTCATACCTAGGTCGGCCCTAGCTTGTTCCCAAGCTAGCTTGGCCGGCCCCTATTGGGTGGGTATAGAAGGTGGGTATAGGTGGGTATAGAACTCTATAAATAAGAGGCTACGATAGGGACCGAGAGGAGGAATTGGTTTTGGTCTCCCGATAAAATTAAGCATCCCGTGTTCGCCCCGAACACACAACTTAATTTTATCAATGATAATTCATTCCACTAGAGAACTATCATTGAACTACCGCACCAATCCCAAATTACATTTTTGGGCTCCTTCTTATTATGAGTGTGTTAGTCTCCCTGTGTTTAAGATATCGAATGTCCACTAATTAAGTGAGTTACTGACAACTCATTTAATTAATATCTAAGTCTAAGAGTAGTACCACTCAACCTTATTGTCATGTCGGACTAAGTCCACCTGCAGGGTTTAACATGACAATCTTTATGAGCTCCTCTTGAGGACATTATCAACCTAATATCTCTAGGACACAGTTTTCTTCTATAATCAACAACACACACTATAAGTGATACCATTTCCCAACTTATCGGGTTTATTGATTCAACGAACTAAATCTCACCCATTGATAATTAAAGAAATAAATATCAAATATATGTGCTTGTTATTATATTAGGATTAAGAGCACACACTTCCATAATAACTGAGGTCTTTGTTCCTTTATAAAGTCAGTATAAAAGAAACGACCTCAAATGGTCCTACTCAATACACTCTGAGTGTACTAGTGTAATTATATAGTCAAGATAAACTAATACCTAATTACACTACGACCTTCTAATGGTTTGTTCCTTTTCCATTTTGGTCGTGAGCTACTGTTTATAATTTATAAGGTACTGATAACATCATCTTCTGTATGTGACACCACATACTATGTTATCTACAATATAAATTAAATGAACAACTACAAACAAATGTAGACAATTAGACCAAATGTGATTCTTTATTCATAATAAATGTTTACAAAGCTTAGGCTTTCAGTATACATTCCAACACCGGGTACTTTTGTTTCATATCGTCCTCGCGTTCCCAAGTGGCTTCTTCGAATCGCTGATTCCGCCACAGGACCTTTACTAGGGGTATTTCTTTGTTCCTTAACCTCTTGATTTCTCGGTCCAGAATCTGGATGGGTTTACTTTCGTAACTTAGGTCTTCCTGCACCTGTACCGACTGAGGCTCAATCACTTGATCTGTGCTGGAAGTACATTTCTTGAGCATTGATACATGGAACACATTGTGAATGGCTGCCATGTCTGGAGGTAGTTCTAGTCTGTATGCGACTTGGCCGACTCTTTCTAAAATCTGGTACGGTCCTACGTATCGTGGGCTTAACTTGCTCCTCTTTCCGAACCTCATTATCCCTTTCATGGGGAATACTTTAAGGAATACCAAGTCTCCGATGTTGAATTCTAGCGGTATGCGCCGTTATCGGCATAATTCTTCTGCCGACTCTGAGTAGTTTCTATTCGTTGACGGATCTTTTGTATAGCTCGGGTGGTGTCATCAATAAGTTTCGTTCGGAACCCCATTTCCTTCTTTTCACCACTTTCATACCAGCATATAGGAGACCTACACTTCCTCCCATATAGAGCTTCGTAAGGTGCCATTCCAATAGTAGCTTGGTAGCTATTATTGTAGGCGAATTCTTCCAGGTATAAATATCGACACCAGCTCCCCTTGAAGTCCAGGGCACAAGCTCTTAACATATCCTCCAATATTTGATTTACTCTTTCAGTCTGCCCATCAGTCTGTGGGTGGAATGCTGTGCTAAACAACAACTTTGTGCCGAGGGCCTTCTGAACGCACTCCCAAAAGTGCGAGACAAAACGTCCGTCTCTATCGGAAATAATGGTCTTAGGGATATCATGTAATCTGATGATTTCCTTAACATATAGTTGAGCTAGTTGTTCAGTTGAATAAGTCATTTTGATCGCCAAAAAGTTTGCAGACTTCGTCAGTCTGTCCACGATCACCCATATAGCATCATACCCGTTTGTCGTCTTGGGTAGACCTGTTGGGTTCTTCGGGCCGCGAAAACCGCTTTTTCGCTTCGCGGAAACCCCGAAGGACCCAAAGCCGTAGATCCGTGCAAAGATTCGTATACAAAATTCGGCAAACTATTTCTTGTACGAGTTCAAAAAACCGATCTACTACTTAGATCTACGAGAAAAGTGTTTACCCTTGTAGCGTGCCTTTCGCAATCCCGCAAGGTCCAAAATCGTCGGATCTCAAGATTGTCAACGTAGACAATCCTCTCTCGGTATCCACACGAACAAGGAGGGTTCTCTAACTCTCAAGGATGGAAGAGAGAGCACCACAAGTGTGCTAGCACTCTCTAGATACTCTCGGATGGGATTGGAAAGAAGAGAAAAGAAGAGAAAACAAGAAGAATCTCACCACTCCTCTAGTAGTCTTCTCCTTTGTGACCTTCACACTCTCTTATTTTCTTGGACTTAACTCACACGTCTCCTCCCAATGAAGTGCACGGCAACCATCAGCCATGGAGAGCCAAAGCAAGAAGGAAGATGATACAATAAAACCACATCAATACACACAAATGAAAAAACTCCACACCATTAAGTGTGGCCGGCCACATAACTCCTTTCATTAATGTGACCGGCCACATTAAAGAAAGGAGAGTGTAACCTCCAATGAGGTGGCACACCTCATGAGGTGGAGGTGATGTGGCAACTATGTGTCATGCCATGTAGGATGAGTCAACCTACATGATGTGGCAATGCATCAAGTCAAACTTGATGTTTCAACTTCCAATTTGGTCAAGTCAAACTTGACCCAATCTCTTCCTTGTTGAGTTAAATCCAAGCTTTGATTCAATTCAATTTTAATTTAATGAATCTCAATTCATTAATATAAATTGACTCAATGAATCAAATGTAAATTAGACTCATTCAACAATTGAATCTAATTGAGTCTAACTCAATAAGTCTAATTCGAATCCAATCTTTGGTTCATCATATGAACCTAATCCTATTGGTTCATCATATGAACCTAATCTCCATCCACATGTTCTTTGTGTGTGACCCAATAGGTTCTTGTAACGTTGGCAATGTTTCTAAACTCTTTTAGAAACATAAGCAATGAGCGGTATCTAGCAATACATCATTGCTACCCAAGTTACAAGAAATGTTGAGATCCAACATCACCTTGTGACTACTAATTGTGACTCCTCACAATATGTGACATTGTCCTTCTATCCTAGACATCTAGATTGATCAATGTGAGGCATAAACCGTGTCATCCTCTAATCAATCTAAATCTTGAACTCCAAGTAGACGCACTCGATCAAATGAGCTCAACATCTAATGTTGACTCATTTGGGCATGGCCATGCACTTCGTGGTCAAACTCTATCAAGAATATTGATGTCGCTCCCGTCATATGGGAAGGATAGATCCCATTTACATCACTCACATCCCTCTGCATAATTTGTTACATACCCAGTAATCGCCTTTATAGTCCACCCTGTTACGGGTGACGTTTGACGAAACCAAAGTACATAACTCCTTATGTAGGGATCCATGGTGACTTCAGGTCTAAGGACTAATAGTCATACTAATAGCCACATGAGAAAGTATATGACACTCATATAACGATCCATGATACTTTCTCATGGCGGGTCATTCAGTATACATTCTCCAATATATACCCATGTGTCAACTTGATATCTCCATATCCATGACTTGTGAGATCAAGTCATCGAGTTGACCTACATGCTAGTCTTATTGCATTAACATCGTCCCTGAATGTTAATACTCGACTAGGAATGATTAAGAGTAGTGTTCCCTATATCATCTCACTATCGATTCAACCAATCGATTGATATAGGTAAAAACGATCTACTCAAGGACGTTACTATACTTAGTTTATTTGGCACTAAAACAAATAAGCATAATAACCAAACTATTGCCTTTATTAATATAAGAATATGATATACATGAGTCCATACAATCATCAAATGATTGGCTCTAGGGCTCTAACTAACAATCTCCCACTAGCACTAGTGCCAATCAGTATAGGCTCTAAGGCCTAATGACCTAGTGTGACCATCATGCTTTCTCTGTGCCAAAGCCTTGGTCAAGGGATCTGCGATGTTAGATTCTATAGATACTCTACAAATCTTCACATCTCCTCTATCGATAATCTCTCGAATGAGATGGAAACGTTGTAGAACTGCTGTGAACTCTGCCAGCTCATAGCACTACCATTAAAGCAAAACACGAACCTCGATTGCGATTTTTAATCATCCTGGTCGGTCTGGAAGCTAACATTACAGTAACCCTTTACAGCTAGCTCATCATCGCCTCCATATATCAAGAAATATTCTTTAGTCCTTCTCAAGTACTTAAGAATATTCTTGACCGCTATCCAGTGACTTTCACCTGGATCTGACTGGTATCTGCTCGTCATGCTCAAAGCATACGAGACATTAGGTCGAGTACGTAACATGACATACATGATAGATCCTATGGCTGTGGAACTACAAAAACCCTCAGGTTGTGTCATGTACACATCCTCGAGTATGTTTCCATTCAGAAACGCGATTTTTTTGATATCCATCCGCCATATCTTGGAATCTGGTCTCATCACAGCTTCCTGATAGGTGTTAGACTCATCCTCTATGAGCACAACGTCATCATAGTCAAACACGAGAAATGAATATCTCTTAGGCTGACGACGTACCCTATCAGACCTGCGAAGAGGTATGTCTACTTGAACTGGTTGTTGTTCCTCAACTCCTTGTGGAACAACATCATCCACAACACTTTGTGGTTCCAGTTCAACTTCCATCGAGGCTCTAGTTCTATCGTTCGCATCTTGAACTTCTTCAAGATCAAAGGTACTCCCACTAGTCTTTCTAGAAACAAAGTCCCTTTCTAGAAAGACCCCAGTCTTTGCCACAACTACCTTGTGCTGACTGGGAATGTAGAAGTAATATCCCTTAGTTTCTGTAACGCCCACCCTTCTTACCCAAGGGCGGCGCTACGATCTTATACTACTTATGTACATGCTTTAGTTATACTATAACAGCGGAAAATTTTAAATCATTCCTTTTATTTAAATAAGCATGATATCACATATTCTGATTAGTTCGAATGTGCATATATTGATCATATAACTAAAAATATTAATTTGTCCGAATCGTTCTTGCCGAGTCACCACCACACACATCACTATCTGCTCCTCCTGCTGCTCCGTTGAATATCCAGCTTTCCCCTATATCTGCGGTACAAGGAAAGTAAGCTATGAGCACTCATGGCTCAGTAAGTTCCTTTCCTACTCACTAAAACCGAATTCATATCATTGCATATCAATATCATGCGAGGTATCATAAGCATACGACATACAAGGGTATCATATTCATATTCATATCATAACATGACATTATATCTAATCATCAGATAATTCAAGCACATATGTAGGCAATGCATCATGAATTTGAAAACTTATACTTATAAGTACTTGAAATTAATATCATCATTAGAGGGGATCCCGGTTTGTACCACATACATAATGCGCACGCTTCATAGGTAGGTCCAAGGTAGCAAGTCTTGAACCCTACCATGCATACATACTAGGCCCGAGTCTTATTCCATCGACCTAGGGCATTCAGAGGCCCATTACTAAGGAGGCCCGAGTCTTACTCCATCGACCCCGGGGCGTTTACGGAGCCCACCCTTGGTACAAACCATACAAAAATAACTTATCATGCATAACTATCATATCATGTCCCTAACAATCTTTCATGCATTTCCTTTTTCATTTCTTTTCATTATGTATAGCATTTCCTATGCTATAACAAATCATTACGTAACATAATTTCATTTCTTCTCATTATGTATAGCATTTCCTATGCTATAACATATCATGACATATTACGTAACATAATTTCATTTCTTCTCATTATGTATAGCATTTCCTATGCTATAACATTTCATAGCATATTACATAACATAATTTCATTTCTTCTCATTATGTATAGCATTTCCTATGCTATAACATATCATGACATATTACATAACATAATTTCATTTCTTCTCATTATGTATAGCATTTCCTATGCTATAACATATCATGGCATATTACGTAATATAATTTCATTTCTTCTCATTATGTATAGCATTTCCTATGCTATAACACATCATGGCATATTACGTAACATAATTTCATTTCTTCTCATTATGTATAGCATTTCCTATGCTATTACATAACATAATTTCATTTCTTCTCATTATGTATAGCATTTCCTATGCTATAACATATCATGACATATTACATAACATAATTTCATTTCTTCTCATTATGTATAGCATTTCCTATGCTATAACATATCATAGCATATTACATAACATAATTTCATTTCTTCTCATTATGTATAGCATTTCCTATGCTATAACATATCATGACATATTACATAACATAATTTCATTTCTTCTCATTATGTATAGCATTTCCTAGGTTTCTTTCCCTTTTTCTTTTATTTTCCTTCATGGCCGAAACCTACCAGTCCTTAAGCTAGGTTTCTTAAGTGGCCTAAAGCATGGAAAGCCTAAGTAAATATCATGGCAAAAGTTACTAAGAACATCATACACAAAATTGGATCATAAACAAGCTAGGACTCTTGTGATCTTACATGTCTTATATCATGTAACTAATTTTCTACATTCCAATTAAACATGAGAGCATTAATCAACTTTCATATCATAATATCACAGAGGTCTTGAGAATATTAATATTTTTGTTTAGGCTAATCTAAGCTATCCCTTTTATCATGGCCGAAAAACCCTAAAAAGAGTTCATGAGTTTCTAGCAATGTGAACACCCTTTAAGAAACTTTATATCCTATCATAGGAGCATGTTTATTTAACTTTTTGAAGGTCTTTCTAACCCTTAACCTTTCTGGTCCGAAGCATACAAGTGAGTTTTCTTTTGGTTCCAATTAATTTCCAAGCAAGAAAACCATAGAAAGGTCCTTAGCATTTCATAGAAGGAACCTTGCACTAGTTTGGTTAGACAATAATCTTCCTAGCCTCTTTAAAATACTTTTGGTTAAATTCTAGGGTTAGATACTCCTCTGATCATACATCATATCAGTATAAAATCATGGAAAAGAATCCTTCTACATAGCATAGAAAATCTTATCATGAAATGAGGTCTTGTTTAAATCATCCTAGATTTGAAAACCTTTTATTTAGCCGAATTTTCTTAAATTCTTTCCTAGGTTTTCTAATCCTTATAAATCCGAAAATCACATAAAAGCCTTGTACCACAGGTGAGGGGAAGCTTACCTTCTTTGCTTAAGTTTCCTAGAGTTGAGAACTTGCTTGTGGACCTTTCTTCCTTGCTTGCTTTGCTCGACACCAATGGAGGAAGAAGTGGCTAGGTCTTTTGGTGGAGAGGAGGAAGAAGAGGAGGCTTCTTCCTCTTGTGTTGCTCGGCAACAAAAAGAAAGAAAAGAGGAGTGTCTCGGCACCTCTAGGAGAAGAGGAGGAGAGTGAGTTGAGGATGAAGTCACCCTCCATGCCTATTTATACTAAAATGAGGGAGGAAAACTTGACTTGATTCATCCTCCTTATTTATTTCTCCTCTTTAATGATAAGAATATTCTAGAGAAATGCTTCTTGAGTTCTCTCTTTTCTTTCCTTTAATTTCTCTCTTTTCTTTCCTTTAATTAAAATTCCTATCTCTCCTCTTACAATATCCTCTCCTATCACACTTGGTTAACATATGCATGCATCCACAAGAGAACCAAGGATCAAAACTTGGTTATGTATATTTTTACTTCTTTTACTTCCTTTTCCTTTTAAGTAAAAAGAATCCTTTCTTATTCTTAACTACTTAGTCCTTTCTCTCCTTATCAATAAATTCTCCTATCCCCTTTGATATCCTATACATGTTCCTTACAAGAGGTCCAAGGTTCAATCCTATTTCTCTTCTAACATATTATTGATATTCTTTTGTACATAACAATTCATATATCACCATATTATGCATTATGCATAAATATTTCATACACATATATATTATCTCATATTCCTTCCTTTTGTTTACATTAATTCCATGTATTATAAATATAGATGATTTATATTCTCAACTTTATTTTCTTTCATAAAGTTTTAATCATCTAAATCCTTCCCATCTTAATATTCAACTTAGAATATTTACACCTTCTTTTCACTACCTTCAAACTCTCATTATCCTTACTTTCTTATCTAGGCTTTCTAGGGGTGTTACAGTTTCCTTGGGATATCCAATGAAATAACACTTGTCGGATTTGGGTCCTAACTTGTCTGAGACTTGACGTCGTACGTAAGCCTCACAACCCCAAATCCTCATGAAAGACACCTGGGCATCTCTCCCAGTCCATATCCTATATGGTGTCTTTATCACGGCCTTGGATGGAACTCGGTTGAGAATGAAAGCTGCCGTGTCTAGAGCATATCCCCATAGATATGTTGGAAGATCTGTGTGACTCACCATAGATCGTACCATATCTAATAGGGTGCGATTTCTCCTTTCGGATACACCATTCCACTGTGGTGTTCCAGGAGGAGTGAGTTGGGATAGAATCCCACACTCAGCTAAATAGTCACGAAACTCATGACTTAAGTATTCTCCACCTCGATCGGATTGAAGTATTTTAATACTCTTGCCAAGCTGGTTCTGTACTTCATTCTTGAATTCTTTGAACTTTTCAAAGGATTCAGATTTATGTGTCATCAGGTACACATAACCGTATCTACTGAAGTCATCAGTAAATGTGATGAAGTATCTATAACCGCCTCTAGCAGCGACATTAAAAGGGCCACATACATCACTATGTATGAGTCCTAACAAATCAGTCGCTCTCTCGCCGTGCCCACTAAAGGGAGTCTTGGTCATCTTGCCTCGTAGGCATGACTCGCATATCTCATATGATTCAAAATCAAATGAGTCCAGCAAACCATCCTTATGGAGCTGGGATAAGCGCTTGTCATTTATATGACCTAAGCGACAGTGGCAGAGGTAAGTTTGGTTCAAGTCATTCGACTTGATCCTCTTGGTATTTATGTTATAGACAGGGCTCTCTAGGTCTAGAATGTAGAGTCCGTTTATCAGAGGTGCACTACAATAGAACATATCGTTTAAAAAGACGGAACAACATTTGTTCTTTATTATAAACGAGTATCCTCTCTTGTCCAAACAAGAAACTGATATTATGTTCTTTGTCAAGGCAGGCACATAACAACAATCGTCTAATTCTAGTACTAGCCCAGAGGGCAAAGATAGATGATAAGTTCCTACAACAATAGCAGCAACTCGTGCTCCATTGCCTACTCGTAGGTCTATCTCACCCTTCGTCAATGCTCTGCTATTCCTCAGCGCTTGTACATTAGTACAAATGTGCGAAGCACATCCGGTATCTAATACCCACGATGAAGAAATAGAGAGGTTGACTTCTATAACATTTATACCTGAAGTAGAAATCTTATTTCTCTTCTTCTTAAGATCTTCCAGGTATTCTTTGGAGTTCCTCTTCCAGTGTCTTGCTTGTCCTTGATATAGGTGACAAAGATGTTCAACCATATCGTAAGCGCTCATAAACTCATGTTGCTTCTGAAGCTCAAAGTTCATGGTTGCGAGCATAAGACAAGACACATCTAATGCGTCATCTTGATGCTTCTTGTAAGCATCTCGGTCTGCTCGCGTGGCAGTGGCAGGAGGAGCCTCCGGAATGGGCTGCTCCAGAACGTACAGTTTACGTTCTTGGGTGAGAACTATTCTCAGGTTCCTGTACCAGTCCAGGAAATTTGCTCCGTTGAGCTTGTCCTTCTTAAGGACAGATCGCAGAGAGAAAATGTTCGTATTTGACGTCATGGTTATCTACAACAAAAAATTTGCAGAAATAAATATCATATTCTTTAAAATCATTTAATTAGGCCTTTAATTAAATGATGCTCCCACTGAATTCTATAATTCTTGTGGGACAAGAT
The DNA here is from genome assembly GCF_018446385.1 of Zingiber officinale. Lineage (NCBI taxonomy): Eukaryota > Viridiplantae > Streptophyta > Magnoliopsida > Zingiberales > Zingiberaceae > Zingiber > Zingiber officinale. The sequence goes on from NC_055998.1 coordinate 61,617,944, forward strand.
CCACATCATACTAACCCTTGAGTTAGCTTTGGCTAATACGCCCAAGGCTTAGTATGATCGGTAGGTAACGATTACCAATTACATCTCTATGCAACTCTTGTTTATAGAATCAATATCCGCATTTATATTAAAACTCGAGTTAGCTTCGGCCCTGAGAGTTAATATAGATGTGATTTTGACCTATCTTTTCCAACCGTTGGAATAATGCCTATAGTTGACTCGATCCAACCGAGTAACTAGGAATACTCAATCTAATTGAGTTTGTATTCACCCATGCGTTGATAGGCGGGACCAAGATTTTCCCTCCGTACCCTACCAAGATAATATGTATTGCTCTGCTTTGACAGATTCAACAATACATGTGATCGAGGTAGTGATAGGTATCACGACACGGTTAGGCATTTAGAGTTGGTTCGATCTAGATCTAATCTAATCGAGAAGGATGCATCTTGTGCACGACTTAGATCTAATCTAATCGCAAGGGTGCATCATGTGCACGACTTAGATCTAATCTAATCGTTAAGGCACTAATTAATTAATTAACTATTAAACATGCATCAGATACATAATAATTAATTAATTAATCTATTTGTGATTTAGTCATGGCCCTACTACGATCTTCTCAAGCCAATGAGAAGATCGATTGGTCAACCTAGGGTCAACAGCTTCTTCAAGCTCCTCCCTTTGACCACCTTGTGTTGCTCGTGCCCGCCTCGGAACTCCGTCTCGTGTGGACCTTCCACCGCTCCAATTTGTACATTACAATTTGAAACTCGAGTTACATTCGAGTCTAAATCTAATTTACAACAAGAAAATAAGAGAAGGCACGACGCGCAGGTCGCGAATATAATACAACACTCGCAAACACATAACGGCACGCAGGCCGTATTATGAATTACAACACATCCAATCATATTGGGTTTTGGGCCATGACTATCACAAAATTTATATATAATTCAAAATTATATATTTTCATAATTTTTCTATAATTTTAAAACTAATTTTTACAATTTTTATGAGTAAAATTTCCCGGCGGTCCCGTTTAGCGGTTTCAGGCGCAATCGCGGAACGGATCCCCTTGCGGGGCCCAGGGGCAGCGCCCCTACCCGCGATCTAACCATCGCGAGGGTTCCTTTGCGATCCAACAGCGCCTAAACCCGCTGTCCCAAAATGATTTGGGCCGAGACATTACCGTTTCGGAAAAATCTTCCCGGCGGGTTCGTTTTTAGCGATTACGGGTGCAATCGCGGAGCAAATCCCCTTGCGGGGTTAGGGGCAGTACCCCTACCCACGATCTAACCATCGTGAGTTGCTCCTTTGCGATCTAATGGCACCCAACCCCGCTGTCCCAAACGGATTTGGGGCAAAACGAAGCCGTTTAAAAGAAAACTTTCCGGTAGCCGAAGCCTACAAGTGCCGAGACACTTGTGCTTCGCTTCTACGGAAAAATTACTTATAAAAACTCTAAAAACTCAATTTTTACAGAAAATTACAGAAGGTATATTTTTCATAAAAATACAAATGAACTCGTACAAGTCTTTGCACGTGGCTCTGATACCACTGTTGGGTTATTCGGGCCGCGAAAACCGCTTTTTCGCGTCGCGGAAACCCCGAAGGACCCAAAGCCGTACATCTGTGCAAAGATTCGTATACAAAATTCGAAAAACTATTTCTTGTACGAGTTCAAAAAACCGATCTACTACTTAGATCTACGAGAAAAGTGTTTACCCTTGTAGCGTGCCTTTCGCAATCCCGCAAGGTCCAAAATCGTCGGATCTCAAGATTGTCAACGTAGACAATCCTCTCTCGGTATCCACACGAACAAGGAGGGTTCTCTAACTCTCAAGGATGGAAGAGAGAGCACCACAAGTGTGCTAGCACTCTCTAGATACTCTCGGATGGGATTGGAAAGAAGAGAAAAGAAGAGAAAACAAGAAGAATCTCACCACTCCTCTAGTAGTCTTCTCCTTTGTGACCTTCACACTCTCTTATTTTCTTGGACTTAACTCACACCTCTCCTCCCAATGAAGTGCACGGCAACCATCAGCCATGGAGACACAAAGCAAGAAGGAAGATGATACAATAAAACCACATCAATACACACAAATGAAAAAACTCCACACCATTAAGTGTGGCCGGCCACATAACTCCTCTCATTAATGTGACCGGCCACATTAAAGAAAGGAGAGTGTAACCTCCAATGAGGTGGCACACCTCATGAGGTGGAGGTGATGTGACAACTATGTGTCATGCCATGTATGATGAGTCAACCTACATGATGTGGCAATGCATCAAGTCAAACTTGATGTTTCAACTTCCAATTTGGTCAAGTCAAACTTGACCCAATCTCTTCCTTGTTGAGTTAAATCCAAGCTTTGATTCAAGTCAATTTTAATTTAATGAATCTCAATTCATTAATATAAATTGACTCAATGAATCAAATGTAAATTAGACTCATTCAACAATTGAATCTAATTGAGTCTAACTCAATAAGTCTAATTCGAATCCAATCTTTGGTTCATCATATGAACCTAATCCTATTGGTTCATCATATGAACCTAATCTCCATCCACATGTTCTTTGTGTGTGACCCAATAGGTTCTTGTAACGTTGGCAATGTTTCTAAACTCTTTTAGAAACATAAGCAATGAGCGGTATCTAGCAATACATCATTGCTACCCAAGTTACAAGAAATGTTGAGATCCAACATCACCTTGTGACTACTAATTGTGACTCCTCACAATATATGACATTGTCCTTCTATCCTAGACATCTAGATTGATCAATGTGAGGCATAGACCGTGTCATTCTCTAATCAATCTAAATTTTGAACTCCAAGTAGACGCACTCGATCAAATGAGCTCAACATCTAATGTTGACTCATTTGGGCATGGCCATGCACTTCGTGGTCTAACTCTATCAAGAATATTGATGTCGCTCCCGTCATATGGGAGGGATAGATCCCATCTACATCACTCACATCCCTCTGCATAATTTGTTACATACCCAGTAATCGCCTTTATAGTCCACCCTGTTACGGGTGACGTTTGACGAAACCAAAGTACATAACTCCTTATGTAGGGATCCATGGTGACTTCAGGTCTAAGGACTAATAGTCATACTAATAGCCACATGAGAAAGTATATGACACTCATATAACGATCCATGATACTTTCTCATGGCGGGTCATTCAGTATACATTCTCCAATATATACCCATGTGTCAACTTGATATCTCCATATCCATGACTTGTGAGATCAAGTCATCGAGCTGACCTACATGCTAGTCTTATTGCATTAACATCGTCCCTGAATGTTAATACTCGACTAGGAATGATTAAGAGTAGTGTTCCCTATATCATCTCACTATCGATTCAACCAATCGATTGATATAGGTAAGAACGATCTACTCAAGGACGTTACTATACTTAGTTTATTTGGCACTAAAACAAATAAGCATAATAACCAAACTATTGCCTTTATTAATATAAGAATATGATATACATGAGTCCATACAATCATCAAATGATTGGCTCTAGGGCTCTAACTAACAAGACCTGAAATGAAATCCATTGAGATTTCTTCCCATTTCCATTCTGGAATTTGGACATGTTGTAATAATCCGCCGGGTCTCTGGTGTTCAGCTTTTACCCTTTGGCACGTCAGACAAGTACTGACGTACTGAGCCACTTCTCTTTTCATACCGGACCACCAAAATTTTTTTTTCAGGTCTTGGTACATTTTAGTGGAACCCGGGTGCATTGCATAAGGCATTGTATGGGCTTCTTCCAGTATCTTCTTTCGCAACTCTGGATCCTCTGGAATACATAATCGATCCCTGAGGTATAATATTCCATCGTCTGCTATACGGAACCCGTCATTCTTTCCTTCTGCGGTCTCTTGTTTAATTCTTTGAAGGCTCGGGTCCCTGGTTTGCTTCTCTAACATGTTCTCGAATAACGTTGGTGTTATGGTGAGGGTAGAGAGTCGTCCGAACATGGTTTCAACTAATGGATAAGAAACATGTTTCAGTTTCTCGATGGATTCCCTCTTCAATTTGTTTCCAGCATTGAATAAAATTTCTAGCATACTGACTGAAATTAAATAACTGACCTGTGACAACCATAGAGGCGTTCGCCACGTCATCTGAGCAAGCGAGTAAACTCTGGCATTGGTCATAGTGGGAGGGGCCTCCAATCTTCCTTGGCTGATTGAAGTCCCTTCTATGGCAGCTTGCATCTGGTGAAGCTGTGCGGGGGCACTCCTGTTCTGGAAGTTCTGCGAAGGTGGTGCCTGAGGCTGAGTAGGGCAATCTCTTATCAAATGACCTTCCTTTCCGCAGTTGTAGCACTTTCTAGTGCTCAGACGACATACTCCAGAATGCATCTTCCCACATGTGGCACACTGAGGGTACTTGGTCTGCTTATTGGCCGGACCACCTTTCGTTTTATACCACTGTTTCCTCTTTCCACCTGAGTTTCCTTTCCAATCAGTTCTGGTATTGTGCGATTTTTGTGCTCGGGTCAGTGCTTGGTTCTTGCCCTTGTTCATTGCTTCCTGATAGTGCTCGGTGATCAGGGCACTACTGACTAGCTCCTCTGCAGTCTGCGGTCTATTAACTCCGCCGGCTACGTTCAGAGCTATCTCGGGTCGGAGCATCTTTTTCAGTTCGGACCAGTTCTGGGCACAGTCGGGCTAGGCGGTTGAACCTCTTAACGGCTTCATTAACTGACAGATCACCTTGCCGGAACTCAGTGAACTCGTCATAGTGCTTGTTGGTCACTCGCATATGGAAGAATTCCTCTAAGAACTCTGTCTCAAAATCTGTCCACTGCATTTGGTTTATTTGTCTTTTCACCTTTACTCTGTCCCACCACATCCGGGCATCTCCGGTAAGACAGAACGACGCGCATTTGACCTTCTCGTGTTCAGGCCAATCCAATAATTCCATTATGTTCTCCACGGTTTTGAGCCAGGCTTGCGCATCCCATGGTTCACAGTTTCCCGAGAATGCTTCCGGCTTAAGACTTTGCCACTGAATCAGATAGGCCTCTTGTCAGACCATCGGAGTAGGGGCTGCCGGGGGCACTGGTGCGGCTGTAGGTACAACAGGTAGTGGATTCACCGGTGGGGTAACTGGGTTGCCTTGCTGACCCATCAAGGTAGTGATCAGCTGCTGTTGCTCTGCGATCTGATGCTGGAGGTCTGCGACTACCTGTGTCAGATCTGGTGGAGTCACTGTTCCTCCGGTTCGGGCATTGCGTGTCCTAACCATGTTTATCTAAATAAGGACAAGCAGACTAGTGTAAGTGGTTACCATTTTTTTAGCCAATCTAACCTATTGTTTTGTTTCTATCTATTTGTTCTGGTATAATTCCTAACCTACCCATATGTAATCCTAATCTAATTTATAACTAACAGTATAGAATAAAGCATCAGACATAACCAAGTAGAACATGAAACTAAAGCATAAACAACATAAGGAAAAATAAGGAATATAATGACAAACAATGTAACATAAGGAAATAAAGCATAAGCAATGTAGTAAATAAATAAAACATAGGCAATATAACAAGAAAGAAAATAAGCATAAGTTATATAACAGGAAACTAAACATAAGCATGTAACAAGAAAATTAAACATAAGCATATAACAAGTAAATTTAGCATAAACATTCTTACTTGGAGCGGCAGGTAGGAGGCTTGATGTGTGTGTAGTGAGCTGGCAATAAACCTGGCTCTGATACCAACCTGTAACGCCCGCCCTCCCTGCTAACCTTAAGGGACGGGGCTACGATACTCAACGTACATATTACAGCGGAAGACTTAAAATCATTTCTCTTGGTTTAACAAAAACCGAACTACACTAATATGGTTTCCATAACATGATAACAAGTTAAATAAAAACATAACATCAAGTCAACCATGTAGTACTACAATTTATGAAACCAAAGTGTAATTCCTAAAAGTTCTTATAGCAGGTTCTTATTTGGTTGCCTAGCCACCGCCACACACATCTCTTTGCCTCTCCTGCTGCTCCTTTAGCTCATCCAGCTTTTTCCTTTATCTGTGGTACAAGGAAAGTAAGCTATGAGCACTTATGGCTCAGTAAGTTCCTTTCCAACTCACTAAAACCAAAAATCATTACATAATCAAAGAATATATCAACATAACATGATCTCAACTAGTCATGACATAACATATCATACTCTTTAAGCATATCATGCAACATAACAAAATCATAATTAGTCATGGCATATCATCTCTTAAAGCATAGCATGAAATATAGCATAATCATATCTAATCATGGCATCTCATCTCTTAGAGCATAGCATGAAACATATCATAGTCATATCTAATCATGGCATATCATAAATCATAGCATTATCACAACATGATCATAAAGTATATGCAATATGATTTTGAAAACATGTATCCGAAAAACATGTGTATGTCTCATGATCTTTAAAACCATTTCTTCTTACATATATACTTGAACATAATATCAACATATTCAGGGCCCCGGCTTGTACCATACATACATAAAATAAATGCGCGCGTCCTAAGTATATCCAAGGTAGCAAGTCTTGAATCATACTAGGAACTAGGTCAAGATCACAAAGCATGGCCTAGGGGCATACTTAAAGAGTCCATCCCTTATCAGCCTAGATCACAAAGCAAGGCCTAGGGACGTACTAAGGAGCCCATCCCTTATTAGCCTAGATCACAAAGCAAGGCTTAGGGGTGTTCTAAGGAGCCCATCCCTTATTAGCCTTGATCACAAAGCAAGGCCTATAGACTGATTAGGAGTCCACCCTTGGTACAAGCCTTACAAAGTAAAGTAGCATGTATAAAAATGCATCATTTAGTCACATAGCATAGCATAAAAGTATGCATCACTTAGGCATACATTATGTCATAAAAGTATGCATCACTTAGGCATACATCATATCATAAAAAGTATGCATCACTTAGGCATACATCATGTCTTGAGAAAGTATGCATCACTTAGGCATACATCATATCATAAAAAGTATGCATCACTTAGGCATACATCATGTCTTAAGAAAGCATGCATATTTCTAAACACATATCATATCATAAAGACATGCATATTCTAAACACATATCATATCATAGAAACATGCATATTCTAAACACATATCATATCATAGAAACATGCATATTCTAAACACATATCATATCATAGAAACATGCATATTCTAAACACATATCATATCATAGAAAGTATAAATCACAAGCATACATGTTTAAGCATAAGGGTGTATCATGTGATTATACTATCATAAGAAACATGGTAACATAGTTAACTTGGGTTCTAAGCTTCCTAAACCCTTGGGTTCCTATCATGGCCGAACCCCCTTAGGTCTCAATTTAGGTAAAAACAACCTCCAAGCATGTGAAACCTAAATTATCATTACATGAATTTCATAGGAAGCATTATAAGTATGATTTACTTGGTTTCTAAGTTCTCCAAGTCCTTAAACTCATGTGGCCGAACCCTATCAGTATATAAACAAGGTCCCAAATGTCATAAAAGCATGGAAACCTTAAATCATATTTATAGTATTTTTTTCAAGTAACATAGTAAGCATATTGAGCTAGTTCCTAAGTCCTTCAAGCCCTTAACATATGTCATGGTCAAACTTTTAACAAGTGTTCATTAGGGCTAAAAAAAACATACAAGCATGTTAACTTGAACTAACTTCATGTATAAATTCATAACAAGACATTATACAACATGTATGGCCGAAACTTACCCTAGCCTCAATTAGGTCATTAAACAACATATAGCATGGGAACTTTGTCTTTCTACTTATCATATTCCATGTAAAGTGACATAAGCATATTTAATTCTTGTTCTAGGGTTTCTAGGGCATCTATTCCTTCATGGCCGAAACATACAATGGTCCATTTAGGTCATGGAAAATTATACAAGCATGTGACACAATCAACACATTATCATATTTTCATAGGAAGCACTTTTAACACATATGGTTTCATTTCTAAGGCCTCTAGGTCTTTTAAACCCTACTTGGCCGAAACTCACAGAATATAAACTTGCTTCAAATAGCCTAAAAGCATGAGAAATTATACAAGTTTCATAGCATGTATAAAGACAAGCATAATAAAAATACATGTGAATTGTGTCTTAGGCTTCCTAGGTTTCTTTCCCTTTTTCTTTTATTTTTCCTTATGGCCGAAACCTACCAATCTCTAAACTAGGTTTTAAGTGGCCTAAAGCATGGAAAACCTAAGTAAGTTTCATGGCAAAAATTACTAAGAACATCATATATAAAGTTGGTTCATAAACAAGCTAGGACCCTTGTGATCTTACATGTCATATATCATGTAACTAATTTTCTATACTCAATTTAAACATAAAGGCATTAAACAACTTTCATATCATAATATCACAGAGGTCTTGAGCATATTAGAATTTTGTTCAAGCTTTTCTAAACTATCCATCTTATCATGGCCGAAAATCTAAAATAAGAGTTCATGAATTTCTAGCAATGTACAACATGCAATTCTTTAAGAGAACTCTATATTCTATCATACAAACATGGTTATTTAAATTTAAAGGTCTTCCTAACCCTAAGCCCTTTTCTTGGCCGAAACATATAAATGGATTTCTTTGGTTCCAAGTAACTTTCAAGCAAGAAAACCAATAAAAACCCTTAGTAGTTCATGGGAGAAATTTTGTACTAGTTTAGTTAAACAATATTTTTCCCTAACCTCCTTAACATATTTTTGGCCAAAATTCTAGGGTTAGGTACTCCTCTGAACAAGCATCATTTAAGTATAAAAATATGAAGAAAATCCTTCCTACATAGCATAGAAAGAATATCATGAAATAAGGACTTGTTTAAACCATCCTAGATTTGAAAACCCTTTCTTTAGCCGAATTTTCATAAATTCTTTTCTAGGTTTTCTAATCCTTATAGAATCCGAAAATCACATAAAAGCCTTGTACCACAGGTGAGGAGAAGCTTACATCCTTTTCGCTTGTGGATCTAAGGTATGGTGAAGAAGAAGTAGCCTCTCCTTCTAGTTCCTTTCCCTTGATTCCTTTGCTAAGTCCTCCTTGTATCTTAGGCTTTCTTAGGGAAAAAAACTTGGCTTTGGGGCCGAAGATGGAGGAGAGGGGACTGTGGTGTTCTCGGTGAGGGAGAGGATGAATGAGAGAAAATGAGAGAAAAATAGTTTTCTCTTTTCTTGCTCCCTTTTATGTTAAGGGGGAAGAAGTAGCAAAATTGATTTTTGCTTTCCTTCTCCCTTAACCCATTTTCTATTTTTATTACATTTATTTTATTTTTTATTTATTCTCACCATTCATGATAAAATAAGGGGGAATGAATCCCCTTAATCCCTCTTTAAGTTTTCAGCAAAATCAAAGAGGAAGAGGGAGAGAAAGGGAGGAAGGCAAGTTGCCTTTCTCTTGCTCTTTTCTTATTTTCTTTTGGCTAGCTTTTACTCTTACCTTTATCATGAGTTTCCCTCCTTTTCTATCAATATCTTCTCTCTATCCCAATTGGTTTCTACTAATTAACTCTATGAATTATAATATAAGAGGTTCAAGGTTCAATCCTTGACCTTCACTTCTTTTTATTTTATTTTATTTCTTTTTGCTTCAACTCACTTCCTATTATTTTTCTAAGGCAAAATCCCACATTCATATATTTCTCTTACAAGTTTAGTGGGTATTACAACAGTCTCCTGAACAAAAGAAGGTAATGCATAATAGAAAAGGCTAAAGAGTATTGTACTCACCAGGGCCACCTATCAGAATAATCAAGTCGTCAGATCGGAAGTGTCATAAATCCTGTATGCATGTCAAACATATGCATCCATCCAAATGCAGCATATAAGTGCAGCAAACACAAGCAGTAAATGCATAAATGTGTATGATGCCAATGATGCGTCCTGGTCACCCCTGACGCCAGTCAGTCATCTCACACACAATGGTGAGACCGAGTGGGTAGGGCTGTGAAACCGTGCACTCTAGCATCACCATATCTGATGAGTGACTGAGTGGACGGGATGCTATCGGAGTACTCCTGTCCTCTGACCCCAAATCATAAATGGGGGAGCTCAATGCTCTCATCTCCCGGTATACGATAACAAGGAGGTATCTCTGCCGGCTACCACGCTGAGTCACCTGACCAACGGAGCCAAACAGAGTCCACCGTCTGCCGGCTACTACGCTGCTACACTAAATGCCAGCGGAGCCAAAGAGAGAGAAACTGTCTGCCAGCTACCACGCTGAGTCCTCAGACCAACGGAGCCAAACAGCAGAACCGCCACACACCTGTCTGATATACCACTAATCCATGAGTGGTGGTGTGTGCAGTATATGTAACTGGCGATGTGCTCTACCATAGTGGAGCCGACAATCGCGCAGCATGCAATCATGATGCATGACACTAAGCATAGCAATAAACTGATCAGCATAACCATATCCATATATTTAACATGAGTATCGTAGTATTGATGGTCAAATACAAAGAACTAAAGTACACAGGTCAAATAGGATATCAAAAACCTAAGTCCTGAACATAACAAACATGGTATATCAGTACTTCACTGAGCATATATATATAATCATATGGACATTAGCATAAAATGCATAACAGGTGAGCAAACAAGCATGTAACGAGTATCTGGTAGTGACGTACCGAAATAAGTACGATCATAATTATTACTAAAGGCTATAACCTACTAGACATATCAACAAGACATATCAAAAAGATAAGTCAAGGTACCCGCCTCCAATAGAAAGGTCCAATCCGATCCAAATCTGACGTCGTGATGCCGTCTCAATCAAAGTCCTGTATCAATATATTTTATTTAGCTAAATTCACATGGATTAAATAGCTAATAAAATCCCTAAAACAAATTAAGGAAATGTCAATCCAACGATAAATCTAAATCTTGATTTATCTAATCCATTTGGTTGAGTCAGGTTAAATCCAACATTCCTAACTCATCAAATAAATCCAATGATCCTCAATCAATAATCAAACACTCCATGTATGATAATCAATTCAATGAGCCTATCGACAAACATACCTTTATGATATTCAACCAATCCCATTTACACAAACCATAATAGACTTACTTACTCAAAAATCCAGGGTTAACATCAACAATTAACAGACCAAATCTAATGTAGAAATAAAAATCAAATCTCAACATGCCTTACCCCAAGTTTAGCAGCTAGGGGTACTGGAAATGACTCACGACCAACAACAACAACAATCCACTATTGTCCTCTACCAGCTTCCCTTGCAGCATAACAATCCAATTAATAAATCCACCAATTAGTCTTGTAATTCAAATCAAACTTGATTCTATAACCTTACCACAGATTTATGTCGGCAATGCCAGAGCCAACCATGGTCATAACTCAACGACAGATGTTGGCTGCTTCGGGTCGCAACAACACCGCAACATGTAGCGATGATGGTTCTCAGAGAGGATGGAACAGCCCAATCTGGCGGTCGGCAGTGGCGCGCAGAGACAAGTCTAGGGCATAGAGAGGAGATGGTGGTGCTTAGGGCACAGGTTGTAGTAAGGGTGGCTCGTGAGGGAGAGGTAGAAGCTTTCGGCGGAGGTGCAAGAGATCCGGCTGTGCCAGGATGTTTCGGCCGGTGCCGGGCGGCTATGGCACAGGCGCTAGGGCAGAGGAAGGCAGCTCTGCTCGGCGGCCGGAATTAGAAAACAGAAGGGAAGCAAGGGTTCGGCCGGCGGAAGATCGCAGCGTCGCGTCGGCCAGAGGAGAGAAAGAGGGCGTCGGGAGGCGCTAGGGCACAGGCGACGTGCTAGCTTCCTATGGACGATGATCGGCGCTCGGCTCGACATGTGGCGGAGCAAGGGGCACCGTCGGGTGGAGGACGAAGAGCTCGGGAGGAGTTGAGGAGGAAAATCGGCGCCGAAGGGGTTTAGGGCACGCACACTGTTCGGCAGAGGAAATAAGAAATAGAAAAAGAAAAGAATTTAGGAAAATAAACATTTCCTCGTTAAAGCGGGGTAACCAAAACAGGTTTCCCCGAGGCCCAGTTTTCATCCCCGTAAATCCGTCCATACGAGCTCTGAAAAATTTCCGAAAAATTTCCAAAAATTCCAGAATATTCCCTTATCATTATTTGCCATTTTTCCGGTATTTTACAATAACGGGCCTTCCAAGTACCACTATTGGGTACGGTGCGATATGAATGATAGAAGACCGATGAGTTAAGAGACTAAGGAACAAAGAATATCATTAGTGAAAGTCATTTAGAACCACAAGCATGAGGAAGTTACTTAGGAGTGTGAGAACAGTATGAGACAGAAATATTCAGAATTATTCTAAGTTCGAGGACGAACTTTTTATAAGGTATGGGGGATTGTAACGAACCAATTTTCCTCATTAGGAGTCCTAAAAGTGCTTTAAAATATTTAGAAATACTTTAGAAAAATTCTAAAGATTTTTAGAAATTTTTAGAGTATTTCTATAGAATTTTTGGAGGTTGTTTGGTATTTTTACCAAAAGAAAGAAGTTGTGACAAAAAAATGTCCAAGCCGAGGCTCGAACCGGCAACCCCTGACCCAAGCAAAACCCGGCTAACCAACTGGGCTAGCAATTGTTACTTAATCAAATAAGGGTCGAAATTGTACTTTAGTCGTAGTTAGGAAATCGAAATTAATTAAAATGAAAAAGGGCGCTGCGGTGGAATCGAACCAGCGACGGTTTGATTTGATCGAACGCGGCTGACCAGGTGATCCAACGGGAATTTCGTAATAAGAAGGAAGCGAAATAGTCTTAAGCTGTAACAGAAGTATTAGGTTATAAAAGGGGAATAAGAGGATGTTGATTCGGCCCGTGACCGAAAGAAAAAACCCTCTCCTTCTTCTCTCGCTCGAGACAACAGGGCTCGGGCAGAAACAAGCCGGAGCTAAGCTCCTCTCCGGCAGCCGGCGAAGGGCAAGTCCCAAGAGTTCTTCACCCTCTTAAGACCCTCTCGTCGAAGGGAAGCCGTGGGCACAAGAGGGGCCGGGAACTTGAGCCAGCCGAAACCCTAGAAGTTCTCCTCCTCTAGTTGTAAGTCCAAGAAACCCAAGGTAAGTCGCTTACTCACCTGCGGTAAGGGTGGTTCCGGATTTCCGATTGATGTTTCTTTGTATCTTTGATTTTTGAAGCATGTTGTGAACTCGCTGCCATGTTGCTGCCGTGAGCTTCATTAGGGTTATAAGAGAGGAATTTGGATTAGATTTCGGACTTTGTTTACTTTTGTTTTCGAATTTCTGTGAATCACATAAAGAAGATAGAAGGTTTTTGTTGGATGGGTTTGCTGCCGTGATATGCAATTTCCTACTCAGTAGGCTAGAACAGATCTTTGATTTCATTAAGCTTGTGGGGTTGTGTTTGCTGCCGTGATCCAAAAGATTTCTCTTTTATTTTAGTACAACAGTAGCATGCTTAAAGTATTGTTGCTAGGGATATAGGAGATTTGCTATAGGATTTTCAGAGTTTGGCAGTTAACTGTGATTTGGAGATTTAGTTTGATTTCTGAAGTAGAACATGTATGGATTATGGGTTGTGCTGCTCGGGAGATATATGATAGTATAACTATATGTTATTCCTCTTGAATGATAGTTTAGGTTCTATGAAAGGGAAATTACCAGTTTACTATATTTTTGGTACCAACTGGAATATTACAGAAGCTTTTATTAGTGAAGAATGGTTTCCCCTGATAGAGTAATGGTTTCTTTTACTAATAGACTTAGTTGCGTCACTTATATTTTTGGTGATTGCCTTGGGTATGAACAGTATGGTCTTGAGAGAATTCGGCAGAAAGTTGTTAAGCTTAGTATGCAGATTTTGTTAAGTATAGTATGCAGAATTTTAATAAGCAGATTTTCATAAGTAATACTTGCATATTTTGATAAGTATTGTATGTGCATATTTCTTTGGTATTATATGCATGATTATGTGTTACATAGTTAGTTTCATTCATAGCTGCATACGTAGCATACCCTAACTGTATTTTGGGTTTAAGAAAAGTATAAGAAAGATAAAGAAAAGTATAAGAAAGATAAAGAAAAGAAAGAAAAGACCAAGGTCTTATGTAGATCCCAAAGTCAAGACTTTAGGGATTTTTGGCACACAAGGTGTCTATTAAAATGCCAAGGCATTTAAAGAAGAAGTAATTAAGATTATAAGTATTTTACTTTTAAGAAGAGGCTAGTACCCGACTTCTGAGGTTGTCGTTAAACAAATCCAGGTGTCTAATTCCGAGGTCTTGGCCCTGGTAGACCGAGGTCTGCTCTTTTAGGATTGGTGGCTCGCTACCCCAACCTATCAGGGAACGCGCATAAGATGGTACTAAGTCTGGGCCCAAGAAGAAGTTGATTATTATTTTGAAGTATTATAAGTATAAGTTTTTGAACAAACAAATAAGTTTCACATAAGTATAAAAGTATAAAAGAATAAGTTTAGAACAAATGAATTAAGTTTCACTTTGTTTTGGAATCAGCAAGTTTAGTTCCCTTTTATGCTAGCATGTTATTTAGATTAGCATACTGTTCCTTGCTATTAGAAGAGCATGAGTAGCTTTACATGTTTAGCACTTCAGTATGTTTGTTTATTTATTAGTAGATGAGCATGAGTAGTTTTCCCCTTGAGCATTCAGTTTTAGTTTTCAGTATATTCACATGCATATCGAGTTTTTGTAAGTTAGATAGCACTTACTAAACATTTTGCTTATAGATTGCATTTCCTCTTACTGCAGATACAAGAAAAGAAAAGATATAGAAAGGAAGGCGACAAGGAGGTGTTCGAAGGATGTGTGATGCCAGGACTATGGAAGCCTTGAGACTAGGAAAGAAGTTTTAATTTTAGTTACCGCATTTTAGTTATTGTAAACATTTGAGTTGTATTTTAAGTTCATGTCATTTGAGATTATTCTGTTTAGATTGCATGTAGGATGAGTTCAGTAGATATTTGTGTGTTTGATACTTATTTAACTGCGTGGGTGTTTGATAAATGTTCCAGCCGCCTGTGGCTGATGTATACAATGCTTGTATCTTAGTTTATGGTCACCGGTACAAGGGAGACTCTGTCGAAATTTTTCGGTAGGGTTTCCATGTTATTTTTAATCATACCGGTTAAGTAGAGTTAGTAGTTAAGTAACGGTCATCCTTAGAGTGTAGTAGTAGTAAGAAGGGTGGTCGTTACAAGATGATCCTTCAATTGTTGGGTATGAAGATGTAGACTATATAGGGGATTTAGATGATAGGAGGTCTACTATAGGATACATGTTCACTGTGGCAGGAGAACCTATCTATTGTAAATCTATGATAAAATTTACTATTGCATTGTCTACTACGGAGTTAGAGTATATGGCAGCAGCTGAAATAGTGAAGGAAGCTTTATGGCTTATAGGGTTGATCAGAGAACTAGGCATTCAGCAAGGTAGAGTCAAGTTATTATGCAATAGTCAAAGTGTTATCTATTTGGTGAAGAATCAGGTGTATCATGTGAGAACCAAGTACTTTGATGTGAGGTTTCACAAGATTAGAGAGCTTATTGCTTCCGAGAAAATTTAACTTAGGAAGGTTCACACTACAGGCAATGCTGTAGACATGCTGACAAACCAGTGACCTTAGAGAAGTTCAAGCTTTGCTTTAACTTGATCCATATCTCTAGATGCTAGAGAAAGGAAGCTCAGATCCAGATATTCAAGTGGAGTTTTGTTTAGATACTCGTGTTATTCCAAGGGATGAATATTTACTAAGGTGGAGATTATTGAAGGATGACTTATATTTGGATGAAGGTCAATGTGATAGATGTCATGGAAGAAAATCTATTAAGATTTTTAGTAATAAATATTTTTTACGATTTTAGATAACATAATTTTGTTATAATTTTTCATAATATAAATCTGTTGTGATTTTTCATAATAAAATTCTGTTACAATTTTACATGATCTGGGATTTATGCACTATTTATAGGGATCATTGTAAACTTATTATACAATCACAAGATTCATTGAATCGAATTCTCTTATATAGAGAGAATTCTAATAAAGTTTCGACCATTTTTGTGAAGTAGACACGCTGTCGAACCAAGGTAACTCTTCTTTTTCTCTTCTTCTTCTCATTCCTCGTGTTTACTCCTTTGGTGTGTCTTTGTCTCATTGCTCCACGTGATCTCTTTCTCTCTTCCACTTTTTCTTCATTAGAGGTTGAGAGGTGTTGGCCCCTCATTGTGCAACACTTCTCCTGAATTCGAAGTTGGGGCTCTTGGATTTGATATGCAAGTGGGACCCCTTTATATGTATGTGAATTGTTTGCATTACATAATTAATTCATTTCACTTATATGCTCAATTTTATATTTCAAGGTTAATAGAATAAGAATTTCTTATGTTAATTTATGCTTGATTTTGGACATGAATAAATTGACTAGGCCAAATTTCTTGGAATGATTTTGAAACCTAAGAATTGTTCTCATGGTTGTGAAAATGACTATGTCTGAGAACAACCTCTTCCCACAAGTCTGGGGGTTGATGCAACTTTTGAATAAATGTTGGCCCATCAGAAACATACGAATGATTCTAAGCTCACTAGTTGCATCATGCTAATTTCAATATCTCCTGAACTACAAAAGTAACAGGAGCATTTGGATGCTTATACTATTGTTTGTCATCTTCATAAGTTTTTTAATAAGCAATTGAGATCTGAATGGTTCAATGTCTCCTAGCTCCTCTTTGGCTCAAAGATTTATGAGGATTCATCTGCAATAGAGTTTGTACTTAAGATAAATAGCTACATTGAATAGTTGGGATCACTTGGATTTATGATGGATCTTAAGTTAAGTATTGACTTAACTTTGCATAGTTTATCCAATAGCTATTCAGAGTCTATTATGAACTATTGGATTAACCAACTTGAATCTACAATTCCTATGTTGATCAACATGCTTAAGATAGTGAAGTCATTAGTTAAGAAGGAATCGAAAGTAGTGATGTTGTTTGATTCTTCTAAGAAAGGTTCTAAGAAGAGGAAGTCAAAAACTCAAGCAAAAGGGAAGAAAAAGGCTAAGAAAGAAGAACAGGCACCAAGTGATCCATGTCACCAATGTAGCAAGACGGGACACTAGAAACTACAAGTTTTATCTTGAGTCCTTGATTGAGAAGACTGCATTTGATGCCCTATCTTCTTCAAGTATCTCCATTATTGATTGTCATACTATTCCTCAAACATTTGGGAATTGGATACTGGGTGTGCCTCACATATATGTAATGACATACAGGGGTTATGAAATAGTAGAAGACTAGTCAAGGTAGAAGTAAATTTGTGAGTTGGCAATGGAGCAAAAGTTATAGCCATCAGAACTTATATGTTAAAACTTCCTAATGGACTAGTTTTAGAATTGGATAATTGTTATTATGTTTCTTCTTTGATAAAGAACATTTTTCCTTTTCTTGCTTTAATAGAAAAGGTTTCCATTTAACTATTAGTGACAATTATTATTACATAACTTTGAAGTGAGTTTTTATGTGACTAGAAGGTTATGAAATGGTATATATGTGTTAGATATATTTCCAATGACATATTTAATATCAAGTAGAGTAACAAATGCACTCAAAGAGACTATCAATTAACCTCCTACATGTGGCATTGTCGCCTTGGCCATATAAGTAAGAAGCGTATGTCCAAATTACACAAGTGTGGAATTATGAAATTATTTGAATTAGATTTATTTGATACATGCACTTAATGCTTATAAGGAAAGATGACTAAGTTACCTTTAAATGGAAAAGGTGAACAAGATAATATGATGTATTCATTTTCATACATATCGATGTATGTGAATCTATGTCAACTTGTGCACAAGGAGGTTATAGCTATTTCATTACCATCATTACCTTCATCGACAATTACTCACGATTTGGGTATGTGTATCAATTGAGACATAAGTCTGAGGCCTTTGAAAACTTTAAAGAATACAAACATGAAGTAGAGAAACAACTTAGCAAAAGTATTAAGATACTTCGATCAAATTGAGGTGGTGAATACTTTGGTTAAGAGTTTCTACATTATTTTAGGAACAATGGCATATTAGTTCAATGGACTCTCCATACACACCACAATATAATGGGGTGTTAGAGAGCTAAAATCAAACCTTGTTGTATATGGTTAGGTCTATTATGAATCATGCAAATATTCCCAAAGCCTTTTTAGGTTAAGCATGTAACACCCACGAAATGATAAGCTATACCTATGGGTATTTTCTTTTAGAATAAAAGAAAAAAAGAAGAGAAATGGAACTAGAAATAAAAAGAAAGAGAGGTTAAGGTTTGAACCTTGAACCTCCCACAAATGATAGAGTTAAATTGGTGTATGGAAATAGTAGTTAAAAGTAAGAATATAATTAAGTAAAGGAACAAGAGAAAAGCAAGTAGCTTTCCTCCTCTTCCTCTTGGTTAAGAAAAGAATCAAGCAAAAGACAAGTTGTCTTTCTTCCTTCTTCTCTATTTTCGTGGGAATTAAGAGAGTGAGGAGATAGAGGAGTTAAGGGGATGAATGAGGACATGTTTCATTTACATTAGGAATAAATAGGAATGAGAGAAGAAAAGGGAAAGAAAGTTGGTTAATTCTTCCTCCTTCTTCTTCCTCCTCCTTCTTTCTCCTTCTTCCTTCTCCACCGAGACCTAAACCTCTGTAATACCCACTAAACTTGTAAGAGAAATATATGAATGTGGGATTTTGCCTTAGAAAAATAATAGGAAGTGAGTTGAAGCAAAAAGAAATAAAATGAAATAAAAAGAAGTGAGGGTCAAGGATTGAACCTTGAACCTCTTATATTATAATTCATAGAGTAGAAACCAATTGGGATAGAGAGAAGATATTGATAGCAAAGGAGGGAAACTCATGATAAAGGTAAGAGTAAAAGCTAGCCAAAAGAAAACAAGAAAAGAGCAAGAGAAAGGCAACTTGCCTTCCTCCCTTTCTCTCCCTCTTCCTCTTCTTGCCGTGACCTTAAAGAGACCATTAAGGGGATTCATTCCCCCTTGTTTCACCATGAATGATGAGGATAAATAAATAAATAAAAATAAAAATAAAATAGAAAAAAAAAGGCTAAGGGAGAAGGAAAGCAAAAACTAAGTTTGCTACCTCTTCCTCCTTAACTTAAAAGAGAATATCTAAAGAGAAGATTTTATTTCTTTCTCTCATTTCTCTCATTCATCCCTCTCCATCACCGAAACCTCAGTCCCCCTCTCCTCCATCTTCAGCCCCAAAGCCAAGTTTTTCCCTAAGAAAGCCTAAGATACAAGGAGGACTTAGCAAAGGAATCAAGGGAAAAGAGCTAGAAGAAGAGGCTACTTCTTCTTCACCATACCTTAGATCCACAAGCGAAAAGGATGTAAGCTTCCCCTCACCTGTGGTACAAGATTTTTATGTGATTTTCGGATTCTATAAGGATTAGAAAACATAGGAAAGAATTTAAGAAAATTCGGCAAAAGAAAGGGTTTTCGAATCTAGGATGATTTAAACAAGTCCTTATTTCATGATATTCTTTCTATGCTATGTAGGAAGGATTTTCTTCATGTTTTTATACTTAAATGATGCTTGATCAGAGGAGTACCTAACCCTAGAATTTTGGCCAAAAATATGTTAAGGAGGTTAGGGAAAAATATTGTTTAACTAAACTAGTACAAAATTCCTCCCATGAACTACTAAGGGTTTTTGTTGGTTTTCTTGCTTAAAAGTTACTTGGAACCAAAAGAAATCCATTTATATGTTTCGGCCAAGAAAAGGGCTTAGGGTTAGAAAGACCTTTAAATTTAAATAACCATGTTTGTATGATAGAATATAGAGTTCTCTTAAAGAATTTGCATGTTAAACATTGCTAGAAATTCATGAACTCTTCTTGTAGATTTTCGGCCATGATTAGATGGATAGTTTAGAAGAGCTTAAACAAAATTCTAATATGCTCAAGACCTCTGTGATATTATGATATGAAAGTTGTTTAATGCTCTCATGGTTATTTGGAGTATAGAAAATTAGTTACATGATATATGACATGTAAGATCACAAGGGTCCTAGCTTGTTTATGAACCAACCTTATATATGATGTTCTTAGTAATTTTTGTCATGAAACTTACTTAGGTTTTCCATGCTTTAGGCCACTTAAAACCTAGTTTAGAGATTGGTAGGTTTTGGCCATAAGGAAAAATAAAAGAAAAAGGGAAAGAAACCTAGGAAGCCTAAGACACAATTCACATGTATGTTTATTATGCTTGTCTTTATACATGCTATGAAACTTGTATAATTTCTCATGCTTTTAGGCTATTTGAAGCAAGTTTATATTCTGTGAGTTTCGTCCAAGTAGGGTTTAAAAGACCTAGAGGCCTTAGAAATGAAACCATATGTGTTAAAAGTGCTTCCTATGAAAATATGATAATGTGTTGATTGTGTCACATGCTTGTATAATTTTTTCATGACCTAAATGGACCATTGTATGTTTCGGCCATGAAGGAATAGATGTCCTAGAAACCCTAGAACAAGAATTAAATATGCTTATGTCACTTTACATGGAATATGATAAGTAGAAAGACAAAGTTCCCATGCTATATGTTGTTTAATGACCTAATTGAGGCTAGGGTAAGTTTCGGCCATACATGTTGCATAATGTCTTGTTATGAATTTATACATGATGATTAGTTCAAGTTCACATGCTTGTATGTTTATTTGTAGCCCTAATGAACACTTGTTAAAAGTTTGACCATGACATATGTTAAGAGCTTGAAGGACTTAGGAACTAGCTCAATATGCTTACTATGTTACTTGGAAAAAATGCTATAAATGTGGGTTAAGGTTTTCATGCTTTCATGACATTTGAGACCTTATTTATGTACTGATAGGGTTCGGCCACATGAGTTTAAGGACTTGGAGAACTTAGAAACCAGGTTAATTATGCTTATAATGCTTCCTATGAAATTTTTGTAATGATAATTTAGGTTTCACATTCTTGGAGGTGGTTTTTACCTAAAATTGAGACCTAAGGGGGTTCGGCCAAGATAAGAACCCAAGGGTTTAGGAAGCTTAGAACCCAAGTTAACTATGTTACCATGTTTCTTATGATAGTATAATCACATGATACACCCTTATGCTTAAACATGTATGCTTGTGATTTATACTTTCTATGATATGATATGTGTTTAGAATATGCATGCTTCTATGATATGATATGTGTTTAGAATATGCATGTTTCTATGATATGATATGTGTTTAGAATATGCATGTTTCTATGATATGATATGTGTTTAGAATATGCATGTCTTTATGATATGATATGTGTTTAGAATATGCATGTTTTATGATATATGTAGTTAGAAATATGCATGCTTGATGATATGCTATATGCTTAGAATATGCATACTTTTTATGATATGATGTATGCCTAAGTGATGCATACTTTTTATGACATGATGTATGCCTAAGTGATGCATACTTTTTATGACATGATGTATGCCTAAGTGATGCATATTTTTTATGACATGATGTATGCCTAAGTGATGCATACTTTTTATGATATGATGTATGCCTAAGTGATGCATACTTTCTTAAGACATGATGTATGCCTAAGTGATGCATACTTTTTATGATATGATGTATGCCTAAGTGATGCATACTTTTATGACATAATGTATGCCTAAGTGATGCATACTTTTATGGTATGCTATGTGACTAAATGATGCATTTTTATACATGCTACTTTACTTTATGAGGCTTGTACCAAGGGTGGACTCCTAATCAGTCCCTAGGCCTTGCTTTGTGATCTAGGCCAAGCCTTGCTTTGTGATCTAGGCTAATAAGGGATGGGCTCCTTAGTACACCCCTAGGCCTTGCTTTGTGGTCTAGGCCAAGCCTTGCTTTGTGATCTAGGCTAATAAGGGATGGACTCTTCAAGTACGCCCCTAGGCCATGCTTTGTGATCTTGACCTAGTTCCTAGTATGATTCAAGACTTGCTACCTTGGATATACTTAGGACGCGCGCATCTATGTTATGTATGTATGGTACAAGCCGGGGCCCTAAATATGTTGATATTATGTTCAAGTATATATATGTAAGAAGAAAATGGTTTTAAAAGATCGTGAGACATACACATGTTTTTCGGATACATGTTTTTAAAATCATGATGCATATAATCTATGATTATGTTGTGTTGAGGCTATGATTTAAGATATGCCATGATATGATTATGTTATGTTTCATGCTATGTTTTAAGAGATGATATGCCATGATAAGATGATGTTATGTTTCATGCTATGTTTTAAGAGATGATATGCCATGATATGATTATGTTATGTTTCATGCTATGCTTTAAGAGATGATATGCCATGACTAGTTATAATGTTTATTATGTTGCATGATATGCTTAAAGAGTATGATATGTTATGCCATGACTAGTTGAGATCATGTTAAGTTGAGACATTATTTGATTATGTGCTGATTGTTGGTTTTAGTGAGTAGGAAAGGAACTTATTGAGCCATGAGTGCTCATAGTTACTTTCCTTGTACCACAGATAAAGGAAAAAGCTGGATGAGTTAAAGGAGCAGCCGGAGAGGCAACGAAGATGTGTGTGGCGGTGGCTAGGCAACTAATTAAGAACCTGCTTTAAAACCTTTAAGAACTATGCTTTGGTTTTGTGAAATGTAATACAATATGGGTGACTTGATGTTAAGTTTTTATTTATTTTGTTATCATGTTATGAAACCATGTTAGTGTAGTTCGGTTTTAATTAAGTTAAGAAAAATAATTTTAAGTCTTCCGCTATAATATGTACGTAGAGTATCGTAGCCCCGTCCCTTGTTGATAGCAGGGAGGGCGGGCGTTACAGGTTGGTATCAGAGCCAAAGTTTATTGCCAGCTCACTACACACACATCAAGCCTCCTACCTGCCGCTCTAAGTAAGAATGTTTATGCTAAATTTACTTGTTATATGCTTATGTTTAATTTTCTTGTTACATGTTTATGCTTAATTTTCATGATTATATGACTTATGCTTTATTATTTTTTTCTTTCTTGTTATATTGCCTATGTTTTATTTCTTTACTACATTGCTTATGCTTTATTTCCTTATGTTACATTGTTTGTCATTATATTCCTTATTTTTCCTTATGTTGTTTATGCTTTAGTTTCATGTTCTACTTGCTTATGTTTGATGCTTTATTCTATACTTTTAGTTATAAATTAGATTAGGATTACATATTGGTAGGTTAGGAATAATACCAGAACAAATAGATAGAAACAAACCAGTACGTTAGATTGGCTAAAATCGATAACCACTTACACTAGTCTATTTCTTTTAGATAAACATGGTTAGGACACGCAATGCACGAACCGGAGGGACAGTGACTCCACCAGATCTGATGCAGGTAGTCGCAGACCTCCAGCATCAGATCGCAGAACAACAACAACTGATCACTACCTTAATGGGTCAGCAAGGCAACCCAGTTACCCCACCGGTGAATCCACTACCTGTTGTACCTACAGCCGCACTACCTGTTAGACCTACAGAGGCCTATCTGATTCAGTGGCAAAGACTTAAGCCGGAAGCATTCTCGGGAAACTGTGAACCATGGGATGCGAAAGCCTGGCTCAAAACCGTGGAGAACATAATGGAATTATTGGATTAGCCTGAACACGAGAAGGTCAAATGCGCGTCGTTCTGTCTTACCGGAGATGCCCGGATGTGGTGGGACAGAGTAAAGGTGAAAAGACAAATAAACCAAATGCAGTGGACATATTTTGAGACAGAGTTCTTAGAGGAATTCTTCCATATGCGAGTGACCAACAAGCACTATGACGAGTTCACGAGTTCCGGCAAGGTGATCATCGGTTAATGAAGCCGTTAAGAGGTTCAACCGCCTAGCCCGTCTGTGCCCAGAACTGGTCCGAACTGAAAAAGAAAGGGTCCGGTTAATGTTAAAGATGCTCGACCGAGATAGCTCGAACGTGGCCGTGAGTTAATAGACCATAAGCTGTAGAGGAGCTAGTCGGCGGTGCCACGATTACCGAGCACTATCGGAAGCAATGAACAAGGACAAGAACCAAGCACCGGAGCACAAAATCGCACAATACCGAACCGTGGAAAGGAAACTCGGTGGAAAGAGGAGCATGGAATAAAACGAAAGGTGGTCCGGCCAATAAGCAGACCAAGTACCCTCAGTGTGCCACATGTGGGAAGATGCATTCTGGAGTATGTCGTCTGAGCACCAGAAAGTGCTACAACTACGGAAAGGAAGGTCATTTGATAAGACATTGCCCTACTCAGCCTCAGGCACCACCTTCGCAGGACTTCTAGAACAGGAGTGCCCCCGCACAGCTTCACCAGATGCAAGTTGCCATAGAAGGGACTTCAATCAGCCAAGGAAGATTGGAGGCCCCTCCCACTATGACCGATGCCAGAATCTACTCACTTACCCAAGAAGACGTGGCGAACGCCTCTACTGTTGTCACAGGTCAGCTACTTATTTACAATCAGTATGCTGTAGTATTATTTGATACCGGGGCAACGCACTTGTTCGTCTCAACGCCTTTTATGAAGAAGCTAGATATACCACTCCGAACTCTAGAGGACACGTTCTTAACCACCTTACCATCCGGGGAGATTATGCCATCGGACCATATGCTGCAAGCAGTACTCATTCAGATCGCAAACAAAGAACTTTATTGCAATCTGATAGTACTTGATATGCAGGATTATGACATAATTTTGGGCATGGATTTCCTTAGTAAGTACGGCGCTTCAATCGAGTGCCGCAAAAGAAAAGTGATTTTTCGACCCGAAAATGAACCAGAGTTTGAATTTTACGGGGAATTAAAAGGAACGGAGAAGTTATTGTCATCCATTAAAGCACAAAAGATGTTAGATAAAGGATGTATGGGGTTTCTAGCACACGTGGTTGATACCAATCAAGTCAAAGACCCGAAGTTAGAAGACGTCAGAATAGTATGCAACTATCCAAAAGTATTTCCAGATGAACTACCAGGGTTGGCCCCTGACAGATGTAACACCCACTAATCTTTTAAGAATAAATATGAGAATGATGAATTTTGCCTTAGAAAAATAATAAGAAGTGAGTTGAAGTAAAAAGAAATAAAATGAAATAAAAAGAAGTAATGGTCAAGGATTGAACCTTGAACCTCTTATATTATATTTTATAGAGTTAATGGGTAATAACCATTTCGGATAGAGAGAAGATATTGATAGCAAAGGAGGGAAACTCATGATAAAGGTGAGAATAAAAGATAGCCAAAAGAAAACAAGTAAAGAACAAGAGAAAGGCAATTTGACTTCCTCCCTTCCTCTCCCTCTTTCTCTCTTCTCTTGCCGAAAATAAAAGAGACCATTAAGGGGATTCATTCCCCCTTATTTCACCATGAATGATGGGGATAAATAAATAAATAAAAATAAAAATAAAATAGAAAAAAAGGCTAAGGGAGAAGGAAAGCAAAAACTAAGTTTGCTACCTCTTCCCCCTTAACATAAAAGAGAATATGTAAAAGGAAAATTCTATTTTCTCTCATTTTCTCATTCTCTCCTCTCCCTCACCGAAACCTCAGTTCCCCTCTCCTCCATTTTCGGCCCCAAGCCAAGGTTTTCTCCTAAGAAAACCTAAGATACAAGGAGGACTTAGCAAGGGAATCAAGGGAAAGGAACTAGAAGAAGAGGCTACTTCTTCTTCACCATACCTTAGATCCACAAGGCAAAAAGGATGTAAGCTTCCCCTCACCTGTGGTACAAGGCTTTTATGTGTTTTTCGGATTTTATGAATATTTTAAAACCTAGAAACAAGTTTGAGAAAATTCGGCTAAGAAGAGCTTTCAAAAAATCTAGTGATGTTTAACTAGTCTTCACTACATGATAGATTTTCTATGCCATGGAAAAGGGTTCTTCTTCATGTTTTTATACCTATATGATGCTTGATCAGAGAATTACTTAACCCTAGAATTTCAGCCAAAAATATTTTTAAGAGGCTAGGGAAATTTATTGTTTTACCCAACTAGTACAAGGTTCTTCCTATGAAATATTAAGGATCATGTATTAGTTTTCTTGCTTAGAAGATATTTGAACTAAAAGAAAACCCACTCATATGTTTCGGCCAAGAAAGGGTTTAGGGTTAGGAAGACCCTTAAATTTAAATAAACATGCTCATGTGATAGAATACAAATATCTTAAAAGAGTTGTATGTTTGAATATTGCTAGAACTTCATGAACTCTTTCTTAGGGTTTTCGGCCATGATGAGATGAATAGCTTAGAAAAGCTTAAAAAAAACTTTAATATGCTCAATACCTCTGTGATGTTTAGATATGAAATTTGTCTAATGCCCTCATGCTTGATTAGGGTGTAGAAAAATTGGTTATATGACATATGACATGTATGATCACAAGAGTCCAAGTTTGTTCATGAACCAAATATATATATATGTTTCTTAGTAAATTTTACCATGAAATTTACTCAGGTTTTTCATGCTTTAGGCCACTTAAAAACCTAGCTAAAGAATGGTAGGTTTCGGCCATGAGAAAAAAATAAAAGAAAAAGAGAAAAAGAAACCTAGAAAGCCTAAGACACAATTCATATGTATGCTCATTATGTTTGTCTTTACACATGCTATGAAACTTGTATGACTTCACATGTTTTTATGTTACTTGAAGCAAGTTTAAACACTGATGAGTTTCTGCCAAAAAGGATTTAAATGACCTAGAGGCCCTAGAATTTAAACCAAAGGTGTTAAAATGCTTCTTATGAAAATATGATAACCTATTGATTGTGTCACATGCTTGTATGATTTTTCCATGACCTAAATGGACCATTGTAAGTCTCAGCCATGAAGGTTTAGATGCCCTAGAAACCCTAGGACCTAAATTAAATATGCTCATGTCACTCTACATGGAATATGATAAGTAGAAAGCCAAGGTTCAAATGCTATATGTTGTTTTATGACCTAAAATGATGCTAGGGTTTGTTTCGGCCATAACTATTGGATGATGCCTTGTATGAATTTATACATAATGTTAGTCCAAGTTCACATGCTTGTATGCTTGTTTGTAGCCCTAATGAGAACTTGTTAAATTTCGGCCATGATATATGTTAAGGGCTTAAAGAACTTAGGAACTAATTCAAATGTGTCAAATGTGTTTACCTTGTTCCTTGGTAAAAATGTTATAAATATGATTTAAAGTTGTCCATGCTTTTATGTCATATGGAACCTTGTTCCACACCTTAAGGTTTCGGCCATATGAAATTAGGGACTTGAGGAACTTAGAAACTAAGTTAATCATGTTTATAATGCTTCCTATGAAAATGCTATGATGATAATTGAGGTGCCACATGCTTGGATGTTGTGTTTAACCTAAATTGAGCTTTAAAGGGTTTCGGCCACAAGGGTTTAGGAAGCTTAAAACCAAGATAAATATGATACCATGTTTCCTATGAAAGGATAATCACAAGATACACCCTTATGCTTAATATGTATGCTTGTGATTTATGACTTATGATATGATATGCATGCTTTTATGATATGATATGCTTTGTGCTTAAATTATGCATGCTTATGTTATGATATGTGGTTAAATTATGCATGCTTGATGCTATGTTTAGTGCTTAAAATATGCATGCTTTCATGATATGATATGTGGTTAAATCATGCATGCTTGATGATATGCTTTATGCTTATGATATGCATGTTTTTATGATCTATGCCTAAGTGATGCATATTGATATGACATGATGTATGCCTAAGTGATGCATACCTTTATGATATGATGTATGCCTAAGTGATGCATACCCTTATGACATGATGTATGCCTAAGTGATGCATACCTTTATGATATGATGTATGCCTAAGTGATGCATACTTTTATGACATGATGTATGCCTAAGTGATGCATACTTTTATGATATGATGTGTGCCTAAGTGATGCATGCTTTTATGATACATGATATGTATGACATGTATTTTACTTTATATGTGAGTGGCTTGTACCAAGGGTGGACTCCTAATCAGTCCCTAGGCCTTGCTTTGTGATCTAGGCCAAGCCTAGCTTTGTGATCTGGGCTAATAAGGGATGGGCTCCTTAGTACACCCCTAAGCCTTGCTGTGTGATCTAGGTTAAGCCTTGCTTTGTGATCTGGGCTAATAAGGGATGGACTCTTTAAATACGCCCCTAGGCCATGCTTTGTGATCTTGACCTAGTTCCTAGTATGATTCAAGACTTGCTACCTTGGATATACTTAGGACGCGCGCATCTATGTTATTTATGTATGGTACAAGCCGGGGCCCTAAATATGTTGATATTATTTTCAAGTATATATGTAAAAGAAAATGGTTTAAAGGATCATGAGACATACACATGTTTTGCGGATACATGTTTTCCAAAATCATATTGCATACATCTTATGATTATGCTTTGTTTCATGTTATGCTCTTGATTATGATATGTCATGATAAGGTATGATTACGTTATGTTCATGCTATACCTTATAGACATGTTTCGGCCTTGATTTGTTGATGCTTGATATATAGATTTCGGCCATGGATATGATGATGCCTTGATGTACATGTTTCGGCCATAGTATGATGCTTTGATATACATGTTTCGGCCATGCTTTGATATACCATGATACTTGTTGTTATGCCATGTCTAGCTATGTTTTATGCAATGCACTATGTATATGTTTCGGCCATGGTGATGCTTGATATGCTATGACTAGTTGAGATTATATTATGATGCATGATATGCTTGAATAGAATGCTATGTTATGCCATGATTAGTTTAGATTATGACTTGTTGATGCATTCTTGATTATGTGCTGATTGTTGGTTTTAGTGAGTAGGAAAGGAACTTACTGAGCCATGAGTGCTCATAGCTTACTTTCCTTGTACCACAGATAAAGGAAAAAGCTGGATGAGTTAGAGGAGCAGCAGGAGGGGCAATGAAGATGTGTGTGGCGGTGGCTAGGCAACCAAATAAATAAGAACCTGCTTAAAGTTTCTTTAAAGAACTATGCATTGGTATTTTATGACTTGTGATACCTAAACATGTGTGGCTTGACATTATGTTTCCACTGGATTTGATGTTATGATTTTTGATGCCATGTGATAGTATAGTTCAAAAGAAATTTAAAAGAAAAGTTTTATTAAAACTATGAAAATTATTTTAAGTCTTCCGCTGTTTTAAAAAGAAAAATATATACGTAGAGTATCGTAGCCCCGTCCCTTAGGGTAGCAGGGAGGGCGGGCGTTACAACAGAGAGATAGAATTCGGAATCGAATTGATTCCTGGTACTCAGCCAATTTCAAAAGCACCTTATCGTATGGCTCCGGCTGAATTAAAGGAACTTCAGGAACAGTTATCCGAATTACTCGACAAGGGACTTATTCGTCCTAGTCACTCTCCATGGGGAGCTCCAGTGCTATTCGTAAAGAAGAAGGATGGGTCTATGCGAATGTGTATAGACTACCGAGCGCTGAATAATGTGACGATCAAGAACCGGTACCCACTCCCACGGATCGATGACCTGTTCGAACAACTGAAGGGTGCGACCGTTTTCTCAAAGATTATATCTACGATCCGGTTATCATCAAGTGAAGGTGAAACCAGATGATATACCAAAAACAGCATTTCGAACCCGATATGGACATTATGAGTTCATAGTTATGCCTTTCGGAGTAACCAACGCTCCTGCAGTATTTATGGACCTGATGAATCGAGTATTTACGGCATATCTTGATAAATTTGTGATCGTCTTCATTGATGATATACTTATCTACTCGAGAACTCCAGAAGAACATGCCGAACACCTGAATACTGTACTACAGATCCTTCAAGCGAAACAACTGTATGCAAAATTCTCCAAATGCGAGTTTTGCCTTGACCGGGTAATATTTCTAGGTCATGTCATCTCCAAAGATGGAGTTATGGTGGATCCAAGTAAAATTGAAGCTGTGAATAGCTGGAATCGACCAAAGAATGCCAGCGAAGTCAGGAGTTTTCTCGGACTAGCAGGTTATTACAGGAAATTTGTAGAGAATTTCTCCAAAATCGCAGCCCCTATGACAGCCCTCACCAAGAAAAATACAAAGTATGAATGGACAGAAGCTTGCGAGAAGAGTTTCGCGGAATTAAAAAGGAGACTGACCAGTGCTCCGATTCTTTCTCTTCCGGAAACCAACAAAGGCTTCGATATGTACAGCGATGCTTCCATCATAGGACTTGGAGCTGTACTCATGCAAGATGGAAAAGTCATTGCATACGCCTCTAGACAACTTAAAGAACATGAGAAGAATTATCCCATTCACGACTTAGAACTAGCAGCCGTGGTCTTCGCTCTCAAAATATGGAGACATTATTTATATGGAGCTCAGTGTAAGATTATACCGACCATCAGAGTCTGAAATACTTCTTCACGCAAAAAGACCTGAATATGAGGCAACGCCGATGGCTCGAATTAGTTAAAGATTATGATTGCGAGATTCTTTATCACCCAGGAAAGGCGAACAAAGTGGCCGATGCACTCAGCCGAAAGTTCAGTGCCACCTGATGCAACTATTTTAAAGTTCAAGGATGAACTTTTTATGAGGTACGGGGTACTGTAATACCCACTAAACTTGTAAGAGAAATATATGAATGTGGGATTTTTCCTTAGAAAAATAATAGGAAGTGAGTTGAAGCAAAAAGAAATAAAATGAAATAAAAAGAAGTGAGGGTCAAGGATTGAACCTTGAACCTCTTATATTATAATTCATAGAGTAGAAACCAATTGGGATAGAGAGAAGATATTGATAGCAAAGGAGGGAAACTCATGATAAAGATAAGAGTAAAAGCTAGCCAAAAGAAAACAAGAAAAGAGCAAGAGAAAGGCAACTTGCCTTCCTCCCTTTCTCTCCCTCTTCCTCTTCTGGTCGTGACCTTAAAGAGACCATTAAGGGGATTCATTCCCCCTTGTTTCACCATGAATGATGAGGATAAATAAATAAATAAAAATAAAAATAAAATAGATAAAAAAAGGCTAAGGGAGAAGGAAAGCAAAAACTAAGTTTGCTACCTCTTCCTCCTTAACTTAAAAGAGAATATGTAAAGAGAAGATTTTATTTCTTCTCTCATTTCTCTCATTCATCCCTCTCCATCACCGAAACCTCAGTCCCCCTCTCCTCCATCTTCAGCCCCAAAGCCAAGTTTTTCCCTAAGAAAGCCTAAGATACAAGGAGGACTTAGCAAAGGAATCAAGGGAAAAGAGCTAGAAGAAGAGGCTACTTCTTCTTCACCATACCTTAGATCCACAAGCGAAAAGGATGTAAGCTTCCCCTCACCTGTGGTACAAGGTTTTTATGTGATTTTCGGATTCTATAAGGATTAGAAAATCTAGGAAAGAATTTAAGAAAATTCGGCTAAAGAAAGGGTTTTCGAATCTAGGATGATTTAAACAAGTCCTTATTTCATGATATTCTTTCTATGCTATGTAGGAAGGATTTTCTTCATGTTTTTATACTTAAATTATGCTTGATCAGAGAAGTACCTAACCCTAGAATTTCGGCCAAAAATATGTTAAGGAGGTTAGGGAAAAATATTGTTTAACTAAACTAGTACAAAATTCCTCCCATGAACTACTAAGGGTTTTTGTTGGTTTTCTTGCTTAAAAGTTACTTGGAACCAAAAGAAATCCATTTATATGTTTTGGCCAAGAAAAGGGCTTAGGGTTAGGAAGACCTTTAAATTTAAATAACCATGTTTGTATGATAGAATATAGAGTTCTCTTAAAAAATTTGCATGTTGAACATTGCTAGAAATTCATGAACTCTTCTTGTAGATTTTCGGCCATGATTAGATGGATAGTTTAGAAGAGCTTAAACAAAATTCTAATATGCTCAAGACCTCTGTGATATTATGATATGAAAGTTGTTTAATGCTCTCATGGTTATTTGGAGTATAGAAAATTAGTTACATGATATATGACATGTAAGATCACAAGGGTCCTAGCTTGTTTATGAACCAACCTTATATATGATGTTCTTAGTAATTTTTTCCATGAAACATAATTAGGTTTTCCATGCTTTAGGCCACTTAAAACCTAGTTTAGAGATTGGTATGTTTCGGCCATAAGGAAAAATAAAAGAAAAAGGGAAAGAAACCTAGAAAGCCTAAGACACAAATTCACATGTATGTTTATTATGCTTGTCTTTATACATGCTATGAAACTTGTATAATTTCTCATGCTTTTAGGCTATTTGAAGCAAGTTTATATTCTGTGAGTTTCGGCCAAGTAGTGTTTAAAAGACCTAGAGGCCTTAGAAATGAAACCATATGTGTTAAAAGTGCTTCCTATGAAAATATGATAATGTGTTGATTGTGTCACATGCTTGTATAATTTTTCCATGACCTAAATGGACCATTTTATGTTTCGTCGATGAAGAAATAGATGCCCTAGAAACCCTAGAACAAGAATTAAATATGCTTATGTCACTTTACATGGAATATGATAAGTAGAAAGACAAAGTTCCCATGCTATATGTTGTTTAATGACCTAATTGAGGCTAGGGTAAGTTTCGGCCATACATGTTGCATAATGTCTTGTTATGAATTTATACATGATGATTAGTTCAAGTTCACATGCTTGTATGTTTATTTGTAGCCCTAATGAACACTTGTTAAAAGTTTGACCATGACATATGTTAAGAGCTTGAAGGACTTAGGAACTAGCTCAATATGCTTACTATGTTACTTGGAAAAAATGCTATAAATGTGGGTTAAGGTTTCCATGCTTTCATGACATTTGAGACCTTGTTTATGTACTGTTAGGGTTTGGCCACATGAGTTTAAGGACTTGGAGAACTTAGAAACCAAGTTAATTATGCTTATAATGCTTCCTATGAAATTTATGTAATGATAATTTAGGTTTCACATGCTTGGAGGTGGTTTTTACCTAAAATTGAGACCTAAGGGGGTTCGGCCAAGATAAGAACCCAAGGGTTTAGGAAGCTTAGAACCCAAGTTAACTATGTTACCATGTTTCTTATGATAGTATAATCACATGATACACCCTTATGCTTAAACATGTATGCTTGTGATTTATACTTTCTATGATATGATATGTGTTTAGAATATGCATGTTTCTATGATATGATATGTGTTTAGAATATGCATGTTTCTATGATATGATATGTGTTTAGAATATGCATGTTTCTATGATATGATATGTGTTTAGAATATGCATGTCTTTATGATATGATATGTGTTTAGAATATGCATGTTTTATGATATATGTAGTTAGAAATATGCATTCTTGATGATATGCTATATGCTTAGAATATGCATACTTTTTATGATTTGATGTATGCCTAAGTGATGCATACTTTTTATGACATGATGTATGCCTAAGTGATGCATACTTTTTATGATATGATGTATGCCTAAGTGATGCATACTTTTTATGACATGATGTATGCCTAAGTGATGCATACTTTTTATGATATGATGTATGCCTAAGTGATGCATATTTTTTAAGACATGATGTATGCCTAAGTGATGCATTCTTTTTATGATATGATGTATGCCTAAGTGATGCATACTTTCTAAAGACATGATGTATGCCTAAGTGATGCATACTTTTTATGATATGATGTATGCCTAAGTGATGCATACTTTTATGACATAATGTATGCCTAAGTGATGCATACTTTTATGCTATGCTATGTGACTAAATGATGCATTTTTATACATGCTACTTTACTTTATGAGGCTTGTACCAAGGGTGGACTCCTAATCAGTCCCTAGGCCTTGCTTTGTGATCTAGGCCAAGCCTTGCTTTGTGATCTAGGCTAATAAGGGATGGGCTCCTTAGTACACCCCTAGGCCTTGCTTTGTGATCTAGGCCAAGCCTTGCTTTGTGATCTAGGCTAATAAGGGATGGACTCTTGAAGTACGCCGTAGGCCATGCTTTGTGATCTTGACCTAGTTCCTAGTATGATTCAAGACTTGCTACCTTGGATATACTTAGGATGCGTGCATCTATGTTATGTATGTATGGTACAAGTCGGGGCCCTAAATATGTTGATATTATGTTCAAGTATATATATGTAAGAAGAAAATGGTTTTAAAAGATCATGAGACATACACATGTTTTTCGGATACATGTTTTTAAAATCATGATGCATATAATCTATGATTATGTTGTGTTGAGGCTATGATTTAAGATATGCCATGATATGATTATGTTATGTTTCATGCTATGTTTTAAGAGATGATATGCCATGATAAGATGATGTTATGTTTCATGCTATGTTTTAAGAGATGATATGCCATGATATGATTATGTTATGTTTCATGCTATGCTTTAAGAGATGATATGCCATGACTAGTTATAATGTTTATTATGTTGCATGATATGCTTAAAGAGTATGATATGTTATGCCATGACTAGTTGAGATCATGTTAAGTTGAGACATTATTTGATTATGTGCTGATTGTTGGTTTTAGTGAGTAGGAAAGGAACTTACTGAGCCATGAGTGCTCATAGCTTACTTTCCTTGTACCACAGATAAAGGAAAAAGCTGGATGAGTTAAAGGAGCAGTAGGAGAGGCAACGAAGATGTGTGTGGCGGTGGCTAGGCAACTAATTAAGAACCTGTTTTAAAACCTTTAAGAACTATGCTTTGGTTTTGTGAAATGTAATACAATATGGGTGACTTGATGTTAAGTTTTTATTTATTTTGTTATCATGTTATGAAACCATGTTAGTGTAGTTCGGTTTTAATTAAGTTAAGAAAAATAATTTTAAGTCTTCCGCTGTAATATGTACGTAGAGTATCGTAGCCCCGTCCCTTGTTGATAGCAGGGAGGGCGGGCGTTACAACCTCTTCCTCTCTCATTTCCGAAAATCCAAGCTAAGTTTCTTCTTGCTAAGAAAAACAAATTCACAAGAAGGAGTCCTCAAAATCTACTCCTTACAAGCAAGAGAAGATAGGAGAAAACTAAGAAGAGAAGTTTCTTCTTCCTCTTCACAAGGGTACCATCTTCCTTAGGAAAAACAAGCAACAAGTTGTAAGTATACCCTCACCTGTGGTACAAGTTGTTTACGTATTTTCCATGAGGTTAGAATGCTTAAAAACCTAGGATCACTTCTTTGAAGTTTCGGCCAAAAAAATTGAACAAAAAATTTAGATAAATTTAAGACCTAACCAAGCATGTTCACTATGTTCTTATGATAGGTAATCTAGTATAGGAGTTAGTGAATGTTTTCTTATGCTTGTGTGCTTACCAAAAATTTAGATCCATGCTCAAGAACCCTCGGCCAAAGTGTGAATAAAAGGTTAGGAAGGCTTAAGACCTAAACTAAATATGCTCACTATGCCTTTATGATATGTACCCTATGATAAGAGGTTAGTTTGGTGTTTTTATTCTTGTATGTTGCTTTAAACCTAAATCTATGCTCATGAAGTATTCAGCCATGATAGAGAAATTGACTAAGAGAGGTTAAAAATTTAGTCTACCATGATCATGACTTGCTTATTAATATGTTATGAAGAGTACTTAGTGTTTTTCACACTTGTATGATTTTTGGAACCTAAATACATGCCACCTTAGGGAATTAGGGTTTCGGCCATGGTCAATTTTAGGGTCCAAGGAAGCTTAAAAATTTATCCTAGCATGCTCATGAATCCCTTTATGATATGATATGAAGTTAGCTTGATATTTATGCTTGTATGTTGTTTAGAGCTTATTGTCCTCCTTCATGAACTTTCAGCCATGATCAATTTTAGGGTCCAAGGAAGCTTAAAATTAAACCTAGCATGCTCACGAATCCCCTTATGATATGATATGAAGTTAGCTAGATATATTCATGCTTGTATGTTGTTTAGAGCTTGATTTTCTTCTTCATGAACTTTCGGCCATGATCAAATTTAGGGTCCAAGGAAGCTTAAAATTTAATCTAGCATGCTCATGAATTCCCTTATGATATGAAGTTAGCTTGATATTTATGCTTGTATGTTGTTTAGAGTTTATTTCCTCCTTCATGAACTTTCGGCCATAAAAGAATTAGAGACCTAGGGAAGCTTAAAAATTGGATTAACATGCTTATGACTTTCCTTATGATATGATATGAAGTTAGCTTGATATTTATGCTTGTATGTTGTCTAGAGATTATTTCCTCCTTCATGAACTTTCGGCCATAAAAGAATTAGAGACCTAGGGAAGCTTAAAAATTGGATTAACATGCTTATGACTTTCCTTATGATATGATATGAAGTTAGCTTGATATTTATGCTTGTATGTTGTTTAGAGCTTATTTCCTCCTTCATGAACTTTCGGCCATGTTAAGGATCAAGACCTAGGAAAGCTTAAAAAATTGGATTAACATGCTTATGACCTTCCTTATAACATGATATGAAGTTAACATGAGATTCTTATGCTTGTATGTTGTTAGAGCTTAATTCCCTCCTTCATGAACTTTCGGCCATGAAAGAATTAGAGACCTAGGGAAGCTTAAAAATTGGATTAACATGCTTATGACTTTCTTTATGATATGATATGAAGTTAGCTTGATATTTATGCTTGTATGTTGTTAGAGCTTAATTCCCTCCTTCATGAACTTTCAGCCATGAAAGAATTAGAGACCTAGGGAAGCTTAAATATTGGATTAACATGCTTATGACTTTCCTTATGATATGATATGAAGTTAGCTTGATATTTATGCTTGTATGTTGTTAGAGCTTAATTCCTTCCTTCATGAACTTTCAGCCATGAAAGAATTAGAGACCTAGGGAAGCTTAAAAATTGGATTAATATGCTTATGACTTTCCTTATGATATGATATGAAGTTAGCTTGATATTTATGCTTGTATGTTGTTTAGAGTTTAAGTTCATACTCTTTGAACTTTCGACCATGATGGGATTAGGAGCCTAGATGTGCCTCACATTCTACGTTATGAATTAAGAGATGTTATTTAATGATTCCATGCATGATTATGTTTTTCTATGATAGGTGATGTGTTCATTTATGTATACCTATGAACCATGCATGATAATGTCTCTTATGATGTGCTATGTGCTCAAGTATGCATGCTTTATGATATGACAAGTAATATGCTCATTTATGTATGCTTATGATCCATGCATGATAATGTCTCTTATGATGTTCTATGTGCCCAAGTATGCATGCTTTATGATATGATAAGCAAAGGCCTAAGAGTTGCTTCCCTTTATGTTGGGATTAAGAGCACTCTTTATGATATGATAAGTGAATGTCTAAGAGTTGCTTCCCCTTGGGGACTAAGAGCACTCTTCATGATATGACAAGATATGATATGCTATGTTATGACATGAACCATGATATGGTATTTTACTTTGTATGGCTTGTACCAAGGGTGGGCTCCATGAGCGCCCCTAGGTCGACGGACTATGAACGGGTCTAGTAAAAAGGGATGGGCTCCTTAGTACGCCCATGGGTCGACGGTCATAGTACGGACCTAGTTCCCTAGTAGGTTCGGGGCTAGCTACCCTGTCCTAGGGATTGCGCGCATTTATTTATGTATGTGGTACAAGCCGGGCCCTCATGATGATATTATGTTCAAGTACTATATGATATGTTTTAAGACATCTTGCATATGACATGACACATGTTTTAAAAGACATCTTGCATGATATGATTTATGATATGATATGATTTTATGATTTATATGACATGATGCTCTTATGATTTATGATATGATATGCTTTTATGATTTATATGACATGATGTTCTTTTATTGATGATATGATACATCATGATATTTTCTTTATGATATGCTATGCCCTTATGATTTATATGACATGATGCTCTCATGATTTATGATATGATATAGCATGATGTTCTTTATGAGATGATATGTTATGATGCTATGTTTTCACGATATGATGTTAGATGATTATGTTTCCATTGTTATATGCTTATGTGATTATGCTATGTTATATGGTTTTGTGAGTAGGAAAGGATCTTACTAAGCCTGTGTGCTTATAGCTTACTTTCCTTGTACCGCAGATAAGGGCAAAGAATGGATGAACTAGGGGAGCCGCAGGAGAGGCAAGAGATGTGTGTGGTGGTGGCTCGGCTAAGACAAATAAAAGACTTGCTTCTGTTATTTTTTTTATGTTGACATAAACTAAGTTTATTTTAATGTTCCGCATGACTTCATGATACTTTCGCTGTTTTACTTTAGAAAGAAATTTTAATATGCATGTATGTTTCCGCAAGTAGTATAGTAACCCCGCCCTACTAGTAGGAGGGGCGGGCGTTACAAAGCACTTGAGATAGCTATTTACTTCCTAAACAGTGTCCCGACTAAGACAGTCTCTATTACTCCATATGAGATATAGAATGATAAGAAATTTTACTTATATTATTTGAAAATATGAGGTTTTCCTGCTTATGTGTAGAGGATTGTATCACATAAGCTATATGCTAAGTTTGATAAGTGTATATTTATTGGTTGCCCTAAGGAAACTAGGGGTTACCAATTATATTATCCCTTGGAACAAAAGGAGTTTGTTTCAATGTATGTTGCATTCCTAGAGAAAGAGATTATGTTACAAGAAAATAGTGGGAGTTAAGTTTAACATGGTGCATCTCAAGAGAGTCCAATACATATCGTAGGGATGTCTAATCAGGAACCACAATCGATTATTTATAAGGATAAGGTAATCACTGAATCTATTATTACACCACATCTTTGTAGATCTAGTAGGGCACCTCTAATTCTCGAGAGATATGGATTTCTCAAATATGAATCAAAAGGCGTGTTACTCATTGAGGATGAGGAGCCTACTAATTATAAAGATAGTTCTGAATAGTTCAGAAAGGTATTCATGGTTAGAAGACACTAAGTTAGAAATAGATTCCATATATGAAAACTAAGTTTATAATTTGGTGCACCCACCCAAAGGTATAATACCTATAGGGTGTAAGTGGATTTTCAAGAAGAAATCCAACATGGATAGTAATTTGATTACCTACAAAGCGATATTTGTGGTGAAATACTATCATCAAAAATATGGTATTAATTATAATGAAACTTCTTTCTAGTAGCCATGCTTAAATTCATTTAGATACTCCTAACCATAGCAGCTCATCATGATTATGAGATATATCAAATGGATGGAAAAATAGCTTTCCTTAATGAAAATATATTCAAAGATGTGTATATGATACAATATGAAAGTTTCACATCTGTTGACAAAAATAAAGTATGCAAGCTTCAACAGTCCATTTATAGACAAAAGCAAGTGTCCAGGACTTAGAACATCCATTATGATGAGGTAATCAAAGAGTTTGATTTTTCACAAAATCTAGATAAATCCTGCGTGTACATGAAGATTAGTGGGAGGACAGTAATTTTCCTAGTATTATATGTTGATGACATATTGCCCATAGAAAATGATATGTCGATTCTATAGTTAGTTAAATTTTGGTTATGCAAAACATTCTTCATGGAAGACATGGGAGAAGTAACCTATATCCCTGGGATAAAGATCTATAGAGATAGGTCAAGATGGTTGCTTAGTCTTTGTAGTCTACATATATAGATAATGTAATAAAACTGTTTAGTATAGAAGAATCCAAAAAAGGTTTTCTTCCCATGAGACATGGGATTCACATTTCGATGTATATTTGCCTGAGACCACAAGATGAGAGGATACACATGAATCATATTCCATATGTGTCAGCTATAGGATCGATCATTTATGTTATGTTATGTATTGGGTCTAATGTATCATACACTTTGAGTGTAACAAGCAGATACTAATCAGATCTAGAAATGGATCACTGGGTAGCTATCAAGATAATGTTTAAATACTTGAGAAGAATTGAGAATGTGTTCTTGGTATATGGATATAGTGATATGGTAATACATGGGTATATTGATGCAAGCTTCCAGATAGACAAGGATATCTTAAGCAACTATCTCCTTGGGAGTGTGGCTCCGAGATAATTGGGTATAAGTCAAAGTGTCTGAAGGTGATTGGATAACCCACAAATGATTTATCACTCCTTTATGTAAGGATATGTATACCTTATGACCTCTTTTGAGGATTATTACTCGTAAGTCATTTGTCAAAACATTACACATCAAGAGGATGGTCTTCTTAGACACATATTTGAGTTATTTGAATCCATAGGACAATAAACTGCCACATGGGTTAGGTGTGACACAGTCAGCTTAGTGGGAACTAACATATAGACCATGTTCTGAACCAAGTGGGCATAAAATGAGTGAATGAAATAGAAGAATTAATTACTGTAGCTATTGAAGGGTTCAGAATTATTATAAAATGAACTGTGGTTTTTTTATTAATTAGAAATTATGATGTACTACTAGGTTCCACTCATGAATGATTCATAATTAATGGTTAATTATAGACAATCAACATAAACCAGAATCCTATTGAGTCACATACACTATGAGTATATCTAAAAGACTTAAAATAAGTTTTAGAATTAGATTATCGGGTTGAGAGAAACTTAGTCTGGTAGTACCAGATGAGGAGCAAATATGGAAGATATTTGTTGGATGGAAGTGATGGTGGACCACACCTATTATAGATGAGTTGGATTCATTATGGTTTAATAATAAACCAAATTGGTTTGTTTTAGTTATGAACTAATTTGGTTTGGTTCAATCATGTGTAACGCCCGCCCTCCCTGCTAACCCTAAGGGACGGGGCTACGATACTCTATGTACAAATTTTTCTTTTTAAAATAGCGGAAGACTTAAAATAATTTTCTTTGTTTAATAAAAACTTTTCTTTTGTTTTCCTTTTCATCAAATCCGAACTACACTATCATGGCCTCAATAACATGATATCAAAATTAGTAGAAACATAACATCAAGTCACACATACGGTACTACAATTCATGATACCAAAGCATAGTTCTTTAAAAGTTTTTAAAGCAGGTTCTTATTTGGTTGCCTAGCCACCGCCACACACATCTCCTTGCCTCTCCTGTTGCTCCTCTAGCTCATCCAGCTTTTTCCATTATCTGTGGTACAAGGACAGTAAGCTGTGAGCACTCATGGCTCAGTAAGTTCCTTTCCTACTCACTAAAATCGAAAA
This sequence comes from Zingiber officinale, assembly GCF_018446385.1. Lineage (NCBI taxonomy): Eukaryota > Viridiplantae > Streptophyta > Magnoliopsida > Zingiberales > Zingiberaceae > Zingiber > Zingiber officinale. Next base: position 61,659,112 of record NC_055998.1, read on the forward strand.
TCATAGTATAATCAAAGAATATCTCAACATGGCATCATTTCAACTAGTCATGACATAATGTAACATACTCTTTTAAGCATATCATGCAACATGAAGAAATCATAACTAGTCATGGCATATCATAGCGTAAAGCATAGCATGAAGCATAACATAATCGTATCTAATCATGGCATATCGTCATAAGGATGTTGGTTGCTACTCGGAAAACCTAGAGATTCCACTGTACAAAAATTTTGTACAAAGGTCTGAACCTTTTCCTAGCTACCATGTGTTCTTTTAAATTAAATTTTTGAATCGCCTGCGGAACTTAACACTTTTGATCCAAAACTTAATCTATATGTTCCTTTAGGTTTAGACTTGGATCTCCTGCGGAACTTAACACGTTCGACCCAAATCACCTTAAGTTATTAATTCCATTAAATATTAATTTCCATAATTGGTTCCCAGTACTGACGTGGCGAGGCACATGGCCTTCTTGGATATGAGAGCAACCACCACCGACTAGACAAAACCTTTTATGGAAAGCTAATATTTAATTTCCTAAAATAACTTTAGGTTAACCGAAAAGAACAATCAAATCACAAGGAAAAGAAAAATAAAAGAACACTATATCGAAAACAAATTCGAAACACTAGAATCGTAAGCCTCTTGTATTTGGTATTATTTCCAAAAATAACTAGTATGATGCGGAAAGAAAAAATACTAGTTATACCTTCTAGAAAGATCTCTTGATCTTCTACCGTATTCCTCTTCTAACCTCGGACGTTGTGTGGGCAACGATCTTCCGAGATGAGAACCACCAAGCACCTTCTTCTTCCTTCTAGGTTTTGGCCACCAAAATTCTCCAAGAGAAGTAGAGGTCCGGCCACCACCACCAAGCTCCAAGGGATGCAAGAAACAAAATCTCCTTTCTCTCTTTCTTCTCCTAGCTAGAACCGGCCACCATCAAGAGCTCCAAGAGGGATTGCCGCCGGCCACAAGAAGAAGAGAAGAGAAAGAAGCTAGGGCCGGCCACCAAGGAGGAAAAGAGAGGAAGAATAGAATAGAGTTGTTTTCCATGAAGCCTTCTCTACCCCCTCTTTTATAATCCTTGGTCTTGGCAAATAAGGAAATTTAATTAAAAACTTCCTTAATTATTTTGCCATGAAAAAGAAAATTTTATTTAATTAAAAATAATTTCCTTTTTACAAATACAATGGTCGGCCACACCATTCCACAAATCAAGGAAATTTTAATTCACACAAGAATTAAAACTTCCTAATTTGCTTTCGGAAATTTATAAAAATTTCTCAAATAATTTTTCCCTTCATGGTGGTTAATAAAAAGGAATTTTTATAAATTAAAATATTTCTTTTAAACATGTGGATAAAAAGAAAGTTATCTCTAAAAATTAAAATCTCTTTTAATCTACAAATAAGGAAAGATATCAAATCTTTTCTTAATCTTTTGTAGAAACTTATAAAAGAGAATATTTAATTTTAAACTCTCTTTTAAATCATGAACATGATTGAAATTGAAAGTTTTCTTAAAATTTAAAATCCTCCTTTAATCAACAAATAAAGAAAGATTTCAAATTTTAAACTCTCTTTTAAACATGTAGATGATTTACAAATAAGGAAAGTTTTTACCAAAAATTAAAACCATCCTTTTAATCTACAAATAAGGAAAGAGATTAATCTCTTCTCTTAATCTTTTGTAGAAAGCTATAAAAGGAAATTTTTAATTTTTAAACTCTCTTTAAAATCATGATATCCACATAAGAAATAATTTTAATACAAAATCCTTTTAATATTCTAGTGGCCGGCCACCTAAACTTGGGACCCAAGCTTTGGCCGGCCACCAACTTGGCTCATCCATTTGGTCTTGGCCGGCCCTAGCTTGGGTTCCAAGCTAGCTTGGCCGGCCCCATTGGATGGGTAAGAAGGTGGGTATGCGGTGGGTATAAATCTCTATATACTAGTGGCTACGATAGGGACCGAGAGGAGGAATTGGTTTTGGTCTCCCGATGAAATTAAGCATCCCGTGTTCACCCCGAACACACAACTTAATTTCATCAATAATAATTCATTCCACTAAAGAACTATTATTGAACTACCGCACCAATCCCAAATTATATTTTTGGGCTCCTTCTTATTATGAGTGTGTTAGTCTCCCTGTGTTTAAGATAACAAATGTCCACTAATTAAGTAAGTTGCTGACAACTCACTTAATTAATATCTAGCTCCAAGAGTAGTACCACTCAACTTCATCGTCATGTCAGACTAAGTCCACCTGCAGGGTTTAACATGACAATCCTTATGAGCTCCTCTTGGGGACATTCTCAACCTAGATCACTAGGACACAGTTTCCTTCTATAATCATCAACACACACTATAAGTGATATCATTTCCTAACTTATCGGGCTTATTGATTCATCGAACTAAATCTCACCCATTGATAAATTAAAGAAATAAATATCAAATATATGTGCTCGTTATTATATTAGGATTAAGAGCACACACTTCCATAATAACTGAGGTTTTTGTTTCTTTATAAAGTCAGTATAAAAGAAACGACCTCTAATGGTCCTACTCAATACACTCTAAGTGTACTAGTGTAATTATATAGTTAAGATAAACTAATACCTAATTACACTACGACCTTCCAATGGTTTGTTCCTTTCCATTATGGTCGTGAGCTACTGTTTATAATTTATAAGGTATTGATAACATGATCTTCTGTGTGTGACACCACACACCATGTTATCTACAATATAAATTAATTGAACAACTACATTTATCATAAATGTAGACATTTGACCAATGTGATTCTTATTTCTAGATAAATGTTTATACCAAAAGCTAGGCTTTTAGTATACACTCTAACAAAGGAGTCATGGCATATCATACACATGGACATATCATGGAACATAACATAATCATATCTAACCATGACATATCATAAATCATCATAAGGTATATGCAATATGATTTTGAAAAACATGTATCCGAAAAACATGTGTATGTCTCATGATCTTTAAAACCATTTCTTCTTACATATATATTTGAACATAATCTCAACTTAAAGGGGATCCCGGCTATGTACCACTTACATATTGCACGCAACCAATGTAGGTCCAAGGTAGCAAGTCTTGAACCCTACAAGGCAAACATACTAGGCCCGAGTCTTACTCCATCGACCTAGGGGCACTTAGGAGTCCATCCCTAACGAGGCCCGAGTCTTATTCCATCGACCGCGGGGCGCTTATGGAGCCCACTCTTGGTACAAGCCATATAAAGTAAAGTACATGTCATACTTATACATATCATACATCATAAAAGCATGCATCACTTAGGCACACATCATATCATAAAAGTATGCATCACTTAGGCATACATCATGTCATAAAAGTATGCATCACTTAGGCATACATCATACCATAAAAGTATGCATCACTTAGGCATACATCATGTCATAAAAGTATGCATCACTTAGGCATACATCATGTCATAAAGGTATGCATCACTTAGGCATACATCATACCATAAAAGTATACATCACTTAGGCATACATCATATCATAACAATATGCATCACTTAGGCATAGATCATAAAAACATGCATATCTTGAGCATAAAGCATATCATCAAGCATGCATAATTTAACCACATAGCATATCATGAAAGCATGCATATTTTAAGCACTAAACATAGCATCAAGCATGCATAATTTAACCACATATCATAACATAAGCATGCATATTTTCAGCTCATATCATATCATCAAAGCATGTAAAATTTACCCACATATCATAACATAAAGCATGCATATTTTGAACTCATAACATATCATAGAAATTCTCATCTTGTATAGTTCACAAGCATACATGTCTAAGCATAAAAGTGTATCATGTGCTCATTCAATCATAAGGAACAATGTAACATGGTTAATTTGGGTACTAAGCCTCCTAATCCCTTGGGTTCTTATCTTGGCCGAAACCCTCTTAGGTGCCAATTTAGGTTTTAAACAACATCCAAGCATGTAGAACCTAATTCATCCACATATCATTTTCATAGGAAGTATTATAAACAAGATTTACTTGGACTCTAAGTTCTCCAAGTCCTTAAACCTCATTTGGCCGAACCTTAACAAGTGTGAAACAAGGTTCTAGATGACATAAAGCATGGAAACCTTAACCATATTTATGGCATTTGTTTCAAGGAATATGGTAAGCACAATTGAGTTAGTTCCTAAATCCTTTAAGCCCTTAAAATTATGTCATGGCCGAAACTTACAAGTACTCATTTAGGTTTTCAAGCAAGCATACAAGCATGTGAGCTTACTCTAACATCATGTATAAATTTATAAATGCAATCATACAAGTGGTCATGGCCGAAACTTCCTTTAGCATCAATTTAGGTCACTAACAACATATAGCATGTGAATTTTTAGCTTTCTACATTTCATATTTCATGGAGAGTGACATGAGCATGTTCAATGTAAGTTCTAGGGTTTCTAAGGCATGTATCCCTTCATGGCCGAGACTTTAAGGTGTCCATTTGAATCATAGTTAAATATATAAGCATGTGAACACAATCAACATGTTATCTAAATTTCATAAGAAACATCTTTAACACATGAGGTCTAAATTTTAAGGTTTCTAGGTCTTTAAACCCTACATGGCCGAACCTCATCAAGCATGGAATTTGTTCAAATGGCATAAAAGCATAGAAAGTCATAACACAATTCATAACATGTATAAAAGTCAAGCACTATAAGCATACATTTAAATTGTGTCTTAGGTTTCCTAGGTTTTTCCTTTCTTTATCTCATAGCATATGTTTGGCCGAAACCTTCCAAGTCTTTAAACTAGGTTTTAGGTGGCCTAAAGTATGGAAAACCTAAACAAGTTTTATGGCAAAAATAGCAAATAAACTATACATATAAATTTGGTTCACAAACAAGCTAGGACCCTTGTGGTCATAATTATCATATATCATGTAACCAATTCTCCTATACTCTAATTAAGCATGGGATCATCAAGCAACTTTCATATCTTATTGTCATGGAGGTTTTGAGCATGTTAAAAATCTGTTTAAGCTATTCTAAACCATCCACCTTACCATGGCCGAAACATTAAAAGTGATGTTCATGAGTTTCTATCAACATACAAGCATGCAACTCTTTAAGAAACTCTATATTCTATCATATAAACATGGTGAGTTTAAATTCAAAGTCTTCCTAACCCTAAACCCTTCCTTGGCCGAAACTTGTGAGTGGGGTACTTTTGGTTCCAAGTAACCTTCAAGTATGAAAACAATAATGGATCCTTAACCATTTATTTAGAGGGTTTTGTGCAAGTTAGGTAAATAAATAAATTCCCTAGCCCTTATAAAACCTTTTAGGCCGAAACTCTAGGGTTAGGTACATCTCTAATCCAGCATCACATATATATAAAAATATGAGAGAAAACCTTCTTACAAAGCATAGAAAAATTATCATGAATCAAAGCTTATATTAAATATTCCTAGGATCAACAAGTCCTTTCTTTGGCCGAATTTTCACAACTTTGTTTCAAGGTTTTAAAATCCTCATAAAATCCAAAAACACATTAAAACCACTTGTACCACAGGTGAGGGGATACTTACATCCTTTTCGCTTGTGGTTCTAAAGTGTGGTGATGGAAGAAAGGGTCTCTTCTTCTTGTTCTCCTCCTTTGATTTCCCTTGGTAGCCTTCCTTGTATCCTAGGAGGAACCTTGTTTTGGGGGCCGAAAATGGAGGAGAGGGGGCTGAGGCTCTCGGTGGTGGAGAGGAGAGAATGAGAGAAAAGAGAGAAAAATAAAATCTTCTCTTTACATGCTCCCTTTTATGTTAAGGGGGAAGAGGTAGCAAAATTGGTTTTTGCTTTCCTTCTCCCTTAGCCCCTTTTTTTTCATTTTCTTTTTATTTTATTTATTTATTTGTTCTCATCATTCATGATGAAACAAGGGGGAATGAATCCCCTTAATTTTCCTCTTTAAGTCACGGCAAAGGGAGAGGAAGAGGGAGAGAAAAGAAGGAAGGCAAGTTGCCTTTCTCTTGATCTTTTCTTGCTTTCTTTTGGCTAGCTTTTACTCCCATCCTTATCATGAGTTTCCCTCCTTTGCTATCAATATATCATTCCTATCCCAACTGGTTGTTACCCATTAATCCTATCATTTACTTCATGAGAGGTTCAAGGTTCAATCCTTGACCACTCCCTATTTTAATTTCTTTTTATTTCTTTTTGGTTCAACATTCTACTAATATTTTTCTAAGGAAAATTCATCATTCTCATATTTATCTTAAAAGCTTAGTGGGTGTTACATCATGAACTAATTTGTTTTGGTTCTTCAACCAAGCTTAATGATAATGGATTAGGTTGGCTAATTGGGTTTGGGTTATGACTAGCTCCCCAAGTTATTGAAGAGGTATATAAATATACCCTTCCAAGACGAGAGTTATTAATTGGAATTGGATAACCTAATTTGATTTGGATTTACTCTCCTCTCCTTTCTCCCTCTTTTTGCCACTGAACACACAAAAAGGCTTTCCCCTTTTGTTGTGCCACCACTGCCCAAGGAGAATTCTCATTTGCTAGCCTCGTTTCTGTTGGAACTAGTGCAGCTAGCATGAGGGGGTTGAATTGCTTACAAAATAAAATTGACTCCTTCTCGTACTTTGTACTTGATTACTAGTATAATTAAAATAGCAATAATAAAACTGAACTAGATAACTTAAAAGAAAGATTAAGAGGCTGGAGTTTTACTTGTTAACAACATAGGTAGTTGTTAATCCAACACAGTGAAAGACACTAGAAGATCTCCTTCATTACAGATGGAGAACCCTCTTACAATCATTGAAAACTCAAGAAAAATCTAGGAAAGTGTTACTTGAGTTGTAGTTTGACTTGTTGAATATTTCCTAGCTCCAGGGTCTTTTTATAGCCCTTGAAAAATATTATCCATAGCTTAAAACACCTTCAAAGTGGTCCAGTCACCTTCCATTGGATAGATTTTATCCTTGGGTAACAGCTTGTGAAGGCGCCTTCCATAGGTTGAAAGGCACCTTCCAGCTTATGGAAGGTGTCTTCCACAAGGCAGAATAGGCTGGTCTTCTTTGCACGGGTGATGCTCTGGCTAACCAGAGTTGAGCTCACCCGAACACAACTCTGACCACTCTTCGAGCAGCCTTCCTACCCGACTTCTCATCCCTTGGACTGTCGCTTGTATATTTCTTGTCCGTTGGTGTACTCCTTCACAGCACCTTATCCTTTGGATGCACCGAGTCGTCGACTCCCTTCCCGTGCCATTATTCTCTCTAGCTGCATCTTCCGCTCGACTTCTTGTATTTCTAAGTTCTTGCACACTTAGACATAAGGATCAGATACACATGACCCAACTTAACCTGGTTGATCACATCAAAACTAACCCGGGGTATTTATAAACTTCCTTTTTTGATGTACATCAGCCCAAGTAAAGTTAAGGTTAACCCAAAAAGAAATAACATATTAAATTGTAATTATTGCTAAAAAAAAATTGTTATGCAATGAATTAAACAAGTTAATAAAATTACAAAAATTATCCTAACTCCCCCTTAAATATAAAAAAATAGAAAAATATAAAATAAATAGTTAGGAAATTTTAAAATAATTTTTTAGGAATACATAATAGTAATTATCAGTAGGCTAATATTTTTTAGAAATAATTTCATAATATATTATATTTTTAATAATTAATCTTCTATTTTCACAAAAAATAATTTAAAATTCACATTTTTTTAAAAAAAAATCCTAATTTTTTTCAAATTTAAGCAGAATAAGTTAGTGAAGTACAAAAATTTTTACAAAAAGATATTATTTAGTCTAACAGAAATAATTTAGTTAGGAAAATATAAATAATATTTTAGGAATACATAACAATAATTATCAGTAGACTGATATTTTTTAGAAATAATTTTACAATTTATTATATTTTTAATAATTAATCTTCTGTTTTGACAAAAAATAATTTAAAATTTACTTTTTGTTCTTGAAAAATCCTTATTTTTTTTTCAAATTGAAGCAGAATAAGATAGTATAATACAAAAATTTTTACAGAAAGATATTATTTAGTCTAATAGAAATAATTTATTTTAGTAAAGAACCTAATTTTCAAAATTAAATCTTTTAAAAATATTTTTTTAAATCTAAAAATTCTACTAATTTTCTTGGATATGTGAAATACATTTTTTAACAGCAGAAAAATAAAAGTTTCTAAATTTTTATTTTCTTGAATTTTTAATATAAAAAATTTATTTTTTATAAAATAATTCATAATAATTCAAATAATGTTTGAGAGACTTTGATTATTTTTGTTAAAATAGAAAATATCATCTTTTATCATGAAATGTAAAAGTCTTCAAAACTAAGTCTCAAAATTATTTTTATTTTTTAAAATACTTTTTTCATTAATAAATTCATATAAAATAACTTAATAGTAAACAAAATTAAAAAAAAATCTTAAAAGAAATAATGTTGTTCTATAAGCATAAAAATTTTGAATAAGAATTTCAAATAGGAAATTTTACTTGAAAAATATTGTTCTAATTAAAATAATTTCTATCCTAATAATTAAAAAATTTGGGAATTTAATCTAAAAAATATTTTATAATCTAATATAGATTCTACCACTAGAGTTACTAAAAATTTTGGAGGTACATAATTTCTAGGATTTTTTCTAGTCCTTTGTGATTTCTAACGTACTAGTTAAGTCTTTCATAATTTTTTAATCTTGATTTTTGAAACATATTTGAATTGAACATGCATAATCATTTTCTAATTTTTTTATTTGTCATTTCAATTTTTCATTTTCTACTCTCAGATTATCATACAGTTTTAAGGGGCATGAATTAGCTAAGGTCATTTTTATCATAGCATTTTCTTTCTAGTTTTACTATATTCTTAAAAAGTATCTTGATAAATTGAAATGACTTTTCAGGAGATAGGGTACGTACCTCATTTAACTCATGTTCTGATGCTTCTCCTTCATTATAACTTTCTTCTGAGGATCCTCCCCTTTTATCGATGCTCATCTCTTAGCTACTTTGATCTTCTCCCTGGTGGTCCACTAATAGGGTTAGTCTGACATATTCTTAAACTTCTGACTCTAATGATGACTCATCCCATATTGTTTAAAATTTTTGTTCCTTGATTTGTATAGCTCTTTCTTCTGACTCTAATGATGACTCATCCCATGTTGTTTTCAAGTCCTAGTCTAGATACATATTTATCTTAAATGGAGGATCAATAAGTTGGAAAAGTTTCAAATAAAAAACCATTGCAAATTCTACCATTGACACAGAATACATTACAACTTATGAAGTTGACCGAACCCACGATTAACCTAGTTTTTGCTTATATGCAACATAGAGTTAGCACATTCAATAATAATAAACTTGCAAAATAAGATTAGTACAAATATATAGTATGCATGTTTAAGACAATAAGAACTAGATCTTAACTTATAAACTTTTTGTTTGTTTCTTAAGTTGAATTAGAGCCTAGGGTTTGTCCTGACCAGGACACAACCTCTCTACACTCCTTCCAGGAGCATATCTAAACTTAACTATCAAACATCAGGTCCTCCAAACCTATTTAGACTTTAATCACTCAGCATCGGCTTAGTCTGCTAGGGCTTCCACTTGATTCGATATCGGGTCTTCCAGACCTATTGAATTTACATGCTAGATGTCAGGTCCACTTGATCCATTTTAACTTCCTGCCTGGTTTCCACAATCTCTAGAGACTTTCCTTACCTAGTATCGGGTCTAGCTGACTGATGTGCATAGATTATATACACTTATTTAGCATGTTTTGATGCACATTCATATATTTTATGCATACTTTGTATACGCATCTTCATACTCTTAGTCTTACTTTCAGCATAATTACTCTTCTTTATTCGGAGATCTACTCTTGTGTATTTTCTACTTACAAGAGTCGAATGTGGAAAGGAAATAATGTTCATGGTCAATCTTGTCAACAAAGGAAGGAAGACAACACTGGCCATGTGAGCCACACGGCCATGCTAAAGAAGCAAGGAGGAAAATGACCTTGACCGTGTGGTGCAGACAGGTCGTGTAGCTTTACCAGAGGAGGAGGATGACATGGTTGTGTGGATCTACACGGCCGTGCCATCCCAGCAGCTTTCCCAGCACATGGCCATGTAGATCTACATGGTCGTGCAGTGATTCCAGAGTGAAAGCAAGCTCAGGCCTTGTGTGACACACAACCGTGCAAGGTTTCCAGAAGCCAAGAGTGGCTTGGCTATGTGAGCCACACAGCCGTGTAAGCCATCTAGAATTGCAGCAGTACACAACCATGTAGATCTACATGGTCGTGTCACTTTTCCTGAGAGTAAGACTTGTGAGGCCGTGTGAGAGGCACACGACCATAGCACGGTCTGTGTGGTTCCCGTGCCCTGCTCTATATAAGGGGGTTTCTTTCCCTTTCAAAGGGAGGAGGCTCTCCCTTTTTGAGAGATTCAACTTGGGGTTGTTCTTCATCCTCTCCAGCTTTGTTCCAGCAATCCTAAGCCATCTTCCCCTCCGTATCGACTCTAGAAGCTAAGGATTGGTTCCGAAGATCACTCATCATCTCTGGATAAGTATTTCTATTCTCTCTTCTCGTTGGGGATTGGAATTTTTGTAATCTCTTTGTTTTCGGATCTCTATCTTTGTATTATGGAGTAGATTCATTGTTCTAGGATTAAGGGAGTAATTGTGATGTGATTTGATGTATGAATCTCATGGATATGCTAATTTCCTATTTAGATGATGTTGAAGTATTTTGTATCTATTTGATATTGTGTGGATGTTTGTCTTTGGATCTTATTATCATATTTGATTGAATGTTTGTGAAGCTTTTGGATCCCGTAGAGGAATACCCTAGATCATATGATCGAAGGGCATTTGTTGCCGGCTACCCCACTAACGGATGTCTAGGAGATCACCTTGAAAGGTGAAACTAATCTCTACAAGGAGGTGGGATAGTTGAATGCATTTAGTTTCTGCACTTTTATGTGAATTGAGTGGTGTTGTGTTTCTATGTTGTATGACCAAGGGGCGTTGGTGATAGGCTGCCCTGCTAATGGACTTCATAGGGAATATAACCATTTAACCACTAGAAGTGTAGATCGAAGTCTCTTGCTAGTTTTCTTCTGCAGGAGAATACTAGCAACTTCCTACATATGCATGTCAATTAAGAATATGAATTGGAGAACCATACTACATCAAAGAATATCACAATGAAACCAAATTCCTAGAACACTCACCAAACCATATACTTCATTTACTTTCCTAGTTCCATTTCTAGTTGCTACTTAGTTCATTCCTTACTTTGTTGATTGTTTAGCTAATTCTACATCTCTTGTGCTTATAAACTATCCCTGTGGGATCAATATCTTTTTATTGATGATGACAAAAATGTGCACTTGCAGTTACGTAACAAGTTTTTTGTACCATTACCGGGGACTGTGTCTATAACATTAGAGATAATCATTTGAGTTAGACTAAACTTTTCTTTTCTTTTCTATTACATAGTTGTAACTAGTCTTGGAAATTTGGTTTTCACAATCTTAGCTTTTATTTCTAATTACTTTTTCTACAATTAATCTTGTTGCAATTCAAATTCTATATTTTATATTTTCAGAATTTCAATATACTTGTTCTTTGCCTTTCAAGTAAAGAGAAAATTTTGTGACTTATGATATTGTTCTTTGTATGCGAAGATCTAACCTTGTAGGAGATTTGTTACCATTTGATCCTGAAATTGACAGAACTGTTCATAAAAGAAAAACCTCCCAAAGACATCTAGAAGAATAAGAACACTCAAATATGGTATTCAGATCATTGAAAGATTACGGAGCTCCAAAGTCTGCCTAAGAATTAGGACCCATTGTTCAGCTAGAGATTCAAGCAAGGAATTTTATTCTTAGACCATCTTTTATCTCAAAGATTCAATAGGATCAGTTTAACAGATTAGAGTCAGAGAATCCTTATTCACATCTCATGAAATTCCATAGATATTGTTATACACTAAAATATGAGGGAGTTCCATATGATGTTATACGACTATTGGTTTTCCCTTTCAGTCTTAAGGATGCCACAAAGAGGTAGTTTAATACCTTAAAATCTAAAAGTATCAGAACTTGGGATGAGTTATAGAGTAGAGATTTCTGAACAAATATTTTCTTCCACAAAAAATCATACATTTGAGAAATCAGATTCTTCATTTTAAGCAACTTGTTGGAGAGGAATTACATCAAGCATGGGAAAATTATTCATCTCTTCTACATTCATGTCCGCATCATGGTATCAAGAAATGGTTTATTGTACACTTATTCTATATTGGGCTTTCTTTCCAAAATAAGAGTCCGTTAGATTTGGCATCCGGAGGATCTTTCATGAGGAAGTCTTGATGAAGCTATGAAATAATCTATCAGATAGCATCAAATCTTAATGATTGGTCAGGAAAAAATTTATTGACTTTCTCATCAAGTGCATTCGAGGACAAAGAAAAAGGAAATGATGAGGCAAATAAACAAGAATTTGTAGATGATGAAATTTAGAATGGTTCCGAAGAAGACATTACTCTAAATCAAAAGAATTTCCAAGATTTGTTCCCTTGGTGTTGTAAGTCTTTGTCAAAAATATTTGGAGAAGGGATTTCTTCGAATAAGCTTATTGAGAAGGAGGAATGCTCCAATGTTTTTTGTGCAGAAAATAACATTAATTATGAAGAAGATGAAGAGATGGTATTAGAAACTGAGGAGAATTTAGGGAAAGAATCTCCGAAGGATGAAAAAAAGTTGTTGGAGCAAGATCCAATTTTGCCAAAAATTATGCCTCCTCAGCTAGAGTTAAAACCATTGCCACCCAACCTTAAATATGCATTCCTTGGCCCGAATTCTATCTTTCCAGTGATAATCAATGTAGATTTAACTGAATCAAAAAGATAAAGATTGATCAACGATTTAAAGTTGCATAGAAAGGTGATTGGGTATACCATTGATGATATTAAAAGAATTAGTCCCTCTTTTTGTATGCATAGAATTTTACTTGAAGAAGGATATAAAAATTAAATTGAACATCAAAGGAGATTGAACCCAAATTTGAAAGAGGTGGTAAAGAAAGAAGTGCTTAAGCTTCTTGATGCCGGGATTATTTATCCTATTTCACATAGCGAATGGGTGAGTCCAGTGCATGTGGTTAAAAAAAAAGAGGAATGACTATAATCATAAATGGGAACAATGAATTGGTTCCAATCAGAACAGTTATAGTGTGACAGATGTGTATTGATTATAGGAAGCTAAATAAAGAAACTAAAAAAATCATTTTCCTCTACCATTTATTGATTAGATTCTTGAAAGGCTAGCAAAATACTCATATTTCATCTATTTGGATGGCTATTCGGGATTCTTTTAGTTTCGAATTCACCCTCAAGATCAAGAGAAGGCTACTTTTACATGTCCCTACGGAACCTTCGCTTATCGACGTATGCCATTTGGACTTTGTAATGCCCCAGCTACATTTCAAAGATGCATCATGGCAATTTTTCAGATCTGACAGAGAAAATCATGGAGGTATTTATGGATAATTTCTCAGTTTATGGAAATGACTTCGATACTTTTCTACTAAATCTTTCTACGTTTCTTCAAAGGTGCGAAGATGTAAACTTGGTGTTAAATTGGGGAAAATGTTACTTCATGATAAAAGAAGGGATTGTTTTGGGACACAAGATATCAGAATGTGGGATTAAGGTGGATCAGGCAAAGGTAGAAGTAATAAAGAAGTTACCCCCGCCAATTAAAGTAAAAAGAGTAATTAAGGAGTTTCTTGGGGCATGTTAGATTCTATAGGCATTTTATCTTGGATTTCTTAAAAATCTCTAAGTCACTAACTAATTTACTGATTAAATATGTCAAATTATGTTTTGATGATGACTGCATGGAGGCTTTCAAAAAGATTAAAGTGCCCTTACTTCAGCTCCAGTAATCCAAGTCGTAGATTGGGAGCTCCCATTTGAATTATGTGTGATGCTAGTGATTTTGCTGTAGGAGCAATTCAGGGGCATAGAAAGAAGAAGATTTTACATGTAATCCACTATGCAAGCAAGACACTGGATGCAGCCTAAGTAAACTATTCCACTATAGAAAAAAAATTCTAGTAGTAGTCTTTGTGTTTGATAAGTTCAGATCCTAGCTAATGGGTTCGAAAGTGATAGTATATACTAATCATGCTGCCATCCGATATTTACTGAGCAAGAAAGATGCTAAACCTGATGGTGCAGCGGGGTCGGCAAGAGGGGAGGGGTGAATTGCCTGCAATAAAAAATTACTCTCCTCAAGGCTTTCAACTCAAAACTAAAAGCAACAATTAAATAAAATAACAATAATAAAAGAGAGACAATAAATTTAACTTGGTTACAACCAAGAAGGTTGTTAATCCAAGGCAGTCGAACAACTCTACTAGAATGTCTCCTTCACTTTAGGCGGAGAAGCCTTTCTTACACACTAAAATTGCTCAAAAGTTGCTAGGAACATAATACAGAGTTGATTGAATATTTCCTACCTCCAAGGGCCTTTATTGTAATGCCCCGCCCCTCCTGCTAAAGCGACGGGGATTACTTGGACACATACATACCTACTTACTACAGCGGAAGTCTTACTTAGAGAATTTAAAAACTTTTACTTTAAAATCACTATGGACATATAAAAGCCACATAGCATACTTAACATGATTTTTGAGTCATAATACCCAAACACATAATTAATGTCATGGAGTCATAATGAAAAAAACATAAACATGGCATATTTCTTTATTAACAAAAGCAGGTCTTTCCCTTTAGCCAAGCCACTACCACACACATCCTTCTAGCCCCTCCTGCTGCTCCCCTAGTACATCCATTCCTTGCCTTTATCTGTGGTACAAGAAAGTAAGATGTGAGCACTCATGGCTCAGTAAGTTCCTTTCCTACTCACAAAAATCGTATAGCATATCAAAATCATAAGTCAAAATGCATGGAAACAATTTATCATATCAAGCAGTATATCATGGTATATCGTAACATAATCATCATAAGGTATCATAGCATATTCTAACATGAACATCAAATGAATCCTGACATAGCATAACATCATCATAAATATCATGGTATAATCATAAAGTATATGCAAGGTGAATTCCTAAACATGTATCATGAAACATATGCAACATGTCATTTGAAAACTTATAATATACAAACTTAAACATAATCTCAACATGATTAGGGCCCCGGCTTGTACCATATACATAAATGCGCGCGTCCTATGTAGGTCCAAGGTAGCAAGTCTTGAACCCTACAAGGCATACATACTAGGCCCGTTTCTTAGTCCATCGACCTAGGGGCACTTAGGAGCCCATCCCTAACGAGGCCCGTTTCTTAGTCCATCGACCCCGGGGCGCTTATGGAGCCCACCCTTGGTACAAGCCATACATAAAGTAAAGTAGCATGTCATACATATCATAGTTCTTATCCTTTCATGCATATCATGTTTCTTAACATATCATAAAACATGCATATTTGGGCACACAGCACCTGCATGAATCATAAGCATACATAATGAACATATCACTTATCATATCATATAGCATACATATTTGGGCACACAGCACAAGCATGGATCATAAGAATACATAATGAATATGTCATTTACCATATCATAAAGCATGCATAATTGGGCACATAGCACATCACAAGGACATTGTCATGCATGGATCATAAGTATACATAAAAGAGCATATCACCTATCATAGAAAGACATAACCATTCATGGAATCATTAAATAACATCTCTTAATTCATTTACATAGCATGTGAGGTACATCTAGGTCACTTAAACCTATTATGGCCGAATGTCATGAGTAGGGATATGATCTCTAGACAACATACAAACATAAGAATCTCATGATATCTTCACATACTACCATAAGAAAAATCATCAGCATGTTAACCTAAATTTTTAAGCCCTCCTAGGTTTCTAATTCTTTCATGGCCGAAACCTTCATGAAGAGCAATCAAGTTCTAAGCAACATGCAACCATGTAAACCCTAAACTCATATCATATCATATTTCATAAGGAACAACTTGAGCATATTTAGTTTGGGTTCTAAGTTCCCTAAGCTTCTGACCTTATCATGGCCGAACCCTAGCATGTCTCATTCTAGGTTACAAGTAGCATGAAAGTGTTGAACCTTAAGCCAATATCCTACACATTTCATGAGGAACATCATAAGCACATTTGGTTCAAGTTCCAAACTTCCTGAACCCATTAACTCAAGGTGGCCGAAACACATCAAGCATTGAAACTAGGTTTCTAGTGGCATAAGAGCATGGAAACTACAACTACATTTCATAGCATTTATCACAAGAAACATCATGAGCATATCTAAGTGGGATTCTAAATTTCTCTAGGCCTTTAGACTATTAGTGGCCGAAACATGTGAGCATGGAAACTAAGTTTCTAGTGACATGAAACATGGAACCACAACTACATTTCATGACATTTATTGCAAGAAACATTATAAGCCTATCTAAGTTGGGTTCTAAGTTTTCCTAGGCCTTCAACCCAATGTGGCCGAAACATGTGAGCATGGATTTGTTTTTCATGTGGCCTAAAAGCATGGAAACCCTACAAAATTTTCATGGCATCATTACAAGAAACATCATGAGTAAACTTAGTTTAAAATATAAGCATCCTAACTTTAAAACTTAGTGTGGCCGAGAGTTACATGTAACCAAATTTCTATGTAACAAGCAACCATAAGAACATCAACTAGTTTCATATCATTTCATCAAAAAGGACATGTGCCTCCTAGACTTGGTTTAAACTTTCCTAGGCCTCAAATCTCCTCATAACCGAAACTTCATAAGCATGAAATACAATTCAAACCAACATACAATCATGGCATAACATTTTAGCTTCATATCTTGTCTTAGGAAAAATCTTAGCATGCTTAGTTTTAGGTTTAAAACTCTCCTAGGCCTTTAGTTCTTCCATGGTAGAATATTCATGAGCATGGAGATGGAGTTTCAAACAACATACAAGTAAGAGAACAAAAATTAACAACACCATTATCTTAGGGTACATAACACAAGAACAAGGAAACATGTTTAGTTGAGTCTTAAGCTTACCTAGTACTCTTGTTCATGCTTGGCCTAGAGTCTAAGGTTCATGGATCTAAGTTTTCTTTATTCATTCTAGCATGGAAACCTTAGATTATCCTCTTACATAAGATACATGTCAGAAGAAAATAATAAGCATATCTAGTTTAAAATTTCTTAGACTCTTCCTCTTGTCTTGGCCGAAATTTCATAAAGCAAACACTAGGTTTTAAGCGAACTATCTTCATGGGAAAAACCATATAAGCCATTGTACCACAGGTGAGGGGAAGCTTACCTAGTGTTCACTTGTTAATCCTTAAAGGAAAGGGTACCCTTGGTGAAGAGGAGGAAGGGAGCTTCTTCTTCTAGCACTCCTTTTGATTTAACTTGCTTGGAAGGGTACACCTTGAAGGCTCCTCCTTGTAATTTAGTTTTGTCTTAGGGAGAAAACCTAAACTTGGCTTGTGGAGATGAGGGAGGAAGGCTCTAGTTTCGGCAATGGTGAGGAAGAAGGAAGAAAATGAAATGCTTTTCTTTCTTTCCTTTTTATGCTAAGTGGGTGGAAGATACAAAAATGGACTTTGCTTCCCTTTCTCCTTAATTCATGTATATACTTTTCTAATGAGAATATGTCCTCATTCCTCTCCCTTAATCCTTCTCATCATTGCCCTCTTAAACCCCACGAAAATAGAGAAGAAAAAGAAAAAAAGATAACTTGTCTTTTGCTTACTTCTTTTCTTAACCAAGAGGTAAACAAGAGTGAGAAAGCTACTTGATTGTCTCTTGTTCCCTCACTTAATTATATCCTCACTTTTAACTACAATTCCCATCATTTTCCATTCATATGTTATTCATTATCCTAGTGGTTATCATACATAATTTTATTTCTATCCTTTGTGAGAGGTTCAAGGTTCAAACCTTCACCTCTTCTTTTTATTTCTCTTATTTCTTTTTCTTTTGATTCTTCTTACCTTTATGCTCTAAAGCAAATAACACCCATATACTTATCTTATAATTTTGTGGGTGTTACAGTACACCATACCTCATAGAAAGTTCGTCCTCGAACTTAAAATAACTCCGGATACTTTTGTTTCATATCATCTTCTCGTTCCAATGTGGCTTCTTCGTCTTGTTGATTTTGCCATAGTACCTTTACTAAGGGTACTTCTTTGTTCCTTAGTCTTTTGACGTCTCGATCCAATATCTGAATTGGTCGGCTCTCGTAGGTTAGGTCCTCTTGAACTTGTACCGTCTGTGGTTCGATCACTTGACTCGTGTTCGGAATACATTTCTTTAGCATCGAAACGTGGAACACGTTGTGAATGGCTGACATCTCTTGAGGCAGCTCTATTTCATACGCTACCTTGTCGATTCTTTTCAGACCCTGGTATGGTCCCACATAGCGCGGGCTTAGCTTTCCCTTCTTACCGAACCTCATTACTCCCTTCATAGGAGCTACCTTGAGGAATACTGAGTCTCCGACACTGAATTCCAATGGCCTTCGTCGCTTATCCACATAATTCTTCTGTCGACTTTGAGCAGTTTCTATTCTTTGGCGGATATTCTGTATAACACGGGTGGTGTTATCGATAAGCTCCGTTTGAAATCCCATCTCTTTCTTTTCCCCGCCTTCATACCAACATATAGGTGATCTACATTTCCTGCCATACAGAGCCTCGTAAGGTGTCATCCCAATAGTAGGCTGGTAGCTATTGTTATAAGCGAATTCTACTAAGCACAAATATCGGCACCAGCTTCCTTTGAAGTCCAAGGCATAAGCCCGTAGCATGTCTTCTAGCACTTGGTTCACCCTCTCTGTCTGTCCGTCGGTTTGAGGGTGGAAGGCAGTACTGAATAATAGCTTTGTGCCAAGAGCCCTCTGAACACATTCCCAAAAATGCGGAACAAAACGACCATCTCTGTCAGAGATGATGGTCTTAGGGATCCCATGTAGTCTAATAATTTCCTTGACATATAATTGAGCCAGTTGCTCAATTGAATGAGTCATCTTAATTGCCAGAAAGTGGGCGGATTTGGTTAGTCTATCCACGATTACCCATATAGCGTCATAGCCGTTTGTTGTCTTGGGTAATCCTGAAATAAAGTCCATAGAGATATCCTCCCATTTCCATTCCAGAATTTGGACAGGCTGCAGTAATCCTCCAGGCCTCTGGTGTTCTTCTTTAACCCTCTGACAGGTCAGGCAGGCACTAATGTACTGAGCCACATCTCTCTTCATACCGGACCACCAGAATTTCTTTTTCAAATCCTGGTACATTTTGGTGGATCCCGGATGCATTGCATATGGCGTTGAATGAGCTTCTTCTAATATCTTCCTTCGCAACTCAGGGTCCTCGGGAATACATAATCGATCTCTGAGGTATAATATTCCGCTGTCTGCGGTACGAAATCCATCATTCTTTTCCTCTAAGATCTCTTGTTTAATCTTTTGGAGGCTTTGGTCACTGGTTTGCTTCTCTAATATATTGTCGAATAGGGTGGGTGTTATGGTCAGGGTGGAGAGTTGCTCGGACATAGTCTCGACCCCATGACACGAAATGTTTCTCGGTTTCCCGATAGATTCGACCACTGATTTGCCTTCAGTATTAAATAAAACTTTAGCATGTTGGCTAGAGATAAGCGGCAACCCTGTAACGACAGTAGAGGCGTTCGATACATCTTCATTGGTAAGCGCGAAAACTCTGGCATTCGTCGTCGCTGGTGGGGCTTCCAATCTCCCTTGGCTGATTGAAGTCCCTTCTATAGCAGTTTGCATCTGGTGTAGCTGTGACGGGGCACCCCTGTTCTGGTTGTTCTGCTGGAATGGTGCCTGCAACTGAGTAGGACAGTCTCTGGCCAAATGTCCTTCCTGTCCGCAATTATAGCATTTCTGTGTACCTTTATGACACCATCCGGAATGCAGCTTCCCGCAAATAAAACACTGGGGGTATCTCGGTTGCTTATTCATTGACCCACTTTTTGCATTGTCCCACTGCTTTCTTTTTCCGGTTTTAGTTCCTCTCTAGCCTGGTTTGGTACTCTGGGGTTTCTGTCCTTCAGCTCGTGTCTGACCTTTATTCTCCTTCATTGCTTTCTGATAATGTTCTGTAATCAGTGCACTGCTGACTAATTCCTCTGTAGTCTGCAGTCTATTAATTCCGCCGGCCACGTTCAGTGATATCTCGGGTCGAAGCATCTTCAGCATCAGTCTGACCCTTTCTCTTTCTGTACGCACTAATTCGGGACAAAGGCGTGCTAGACGGTTGAAGCGCTTTACTACTTCGTTCACTGATAAGTCACCTTGCCGGAACTCGGTGAACTCGTCGTAATGCCGGTTCGTCACTTGTGTGTGGAAAAACTCTTCGAAGAACTCTGTCTCAAAGTTCGTCCAATTCATCAGATTAATTTGCCTCTTAGCTTTAACTCTTGCCCACCACATTCTCGCATCTCCGGAGAAGCAGAAAGATACACATTTGATCTTCTCTGATTCAGGCCAGTCCAGTAGTTCCACTGTGCTTTCTACTGTCTTGAACCAGGCCTGGGCATCCTACAGCTCGTAAGTACCCGAGAAGTTCTCCAGCTTCAGCCTCAACCACTGTATCAAGTAGGTCTCCTGTCGAACCACTGGGGCAGGGGCTACCGGTGGTACTGGTGCAACTATTGGCACGACGGGTACTGCGTTCTAAACTCCTGGTGGGGTGGTAGGGGTTCCTTGTTGACCCATCAAAGTCGTGATCAACTGTTGTTGTTCCGTGATCTGACGTTGAAGGTCGGCGACTACCTAAGTCAGATCTGGTGGAGTTACTGCCTCATCTGCTCGGGTAGTACGTCTCCTAGCCATGCTTATCTTCATTAAATAACAACAAATTATCGTTATCCCTATTCGCCGTCATAAGGTTATTACTATTCCTATCCTACCATCATGCATACCTATCCTAATTCAAAGTATAAGTAAACATGCTGAATGTTAGAGCATTAACAAAAGTTAAATTAAACTAAATCAAAGAGTAAGTAAACATGCATAATATTAAAGCATCAAAAACAAAAATTAAATTAGCATCAAAAACAAAAAATTAAATTAAGCATATAGAATCTTACTTGGAGCGACAGGATGGAGGCTTGACATGTGTGTAGTGGAAAGGCTAACCTAGCTCTGATACCAAACTGTAACGCCCCGCTCCTCCTGCTAAGGCGACGGGGGTTACTTGGACACATACATACCTACTTACTACAGCGGAGGTCTTACTTAGAGAATTAAAAACTTTTACTTTAAAATCACTATGGACATATAAAAGCCACATAGCATACTTAACATGATTTTTGAGTCATAATACCCAAACACATAATTAATGTCATGGAGTCATAATGAAAAAAACATAAACATGGCATATTTCTTTATTAACAAAAGCAGGTCTTTCCCTTTAGCCAAGCCACTACCACACACATCCTTCTAGCCCCTCCTGCTGCTCCACTAGTACATCCATTCCTTGCCTTTATCTGTGGTACAAGAAAGTAAGCTGTGAGCACTCATGGTTCAGTAAGTTCCTTTCCTACTCACAAAAACCGTATAGCATATCAAAATCATAAGTCAAAATGCATGGAGACAATTTATCATATCAAGCAGTATATCATGGTATATCGTAACATAATCATCATAAGGTATCATAGCATATTCTAACATGAACATCAAATGAATCCTGACATAGCATAACATCATCATAAATATCATGGCATAATCATAAAGTATATGTAAGGTGAATTCCTAAACATGTATCATGAAACATATACAGCATGTCTTTTGAAAACTTATAATATACATACTTAAACATAATCTCAACATAATTAGGGCCCCGGCTTGTACCACATACATAAATGCGCGCGTCCTATGTAGGTCCAAGGTAGCAAGTCTTGAACCCTACAAGGCATACATACTAGGCCCGTTTCTTAGTCCATCGACCTAGGGGCACTTAGGAGCCCATCCCTAACGAGGCCCGTTTCTTAGTCCATCGACCCCGGGGCGCTTATGGAGCCCACCCTTGGTACAAGCCATACATAAAGTAAAGTAGCATGTCATACATATCATAGTTCTTATCCTTTCATGAATATCATGTTTCATAACATATCATAAAACATGCATATTTGGGCACACAACACCTGCTTGAATCATAAGCATACATAATGAACATATCACTTATCATATCATATAGCATGCATATTTGGGCACACAGCACATGCATGGATCATAAGCATACATAATGAATATGTCATTTATCATATCATAAAGCATGCATAATTGGGCACATAGCACATCACAAGGACATTGTCATGCATGGATCATAAGTATACATAAAAGAGCATATCACCTATCATAGAAAGACATAACCATTCATGGAATCATTAAATAACATCTCTTAATTCATTTACATAGCATGTGAGGTACATCTAGGTCACTTAAACTTATTATTGCCGAAAGTCATGAGTAGGGATATGATCTCTAGACAACATACAAACATAAGAATCTCATGATATCTTCACATACTAGCATAAGAAAAATCATCAGCATGTTAACCTAAATTTTTAAGCCCTCCTAGGTTTCTAATTCTTTCATGGCCGAAACTTTCATGAAGAGCAATCAAGTTCTAAGCAACATGCAACCATGTAAACCCTAAACTCATATCATATCATATTTCATAAGGAACAACTTGAGCATATTTAGTTTGGGTTCTAAGTGCCCTAAGCTTCTAACCTTATCATGGCCGAACCCTAGCATGCCTCATTCTAGGTTACAAGTAGCATGAAAGTGTTGAACCTTAAGCCAATATCCTACACATTTCATGAGGAACATCATAAGCACATTTGGTTCAAGTTCTAAACTTCCTAAACCCATTAACTCAAGGTGGCCGAAACACATCAAGCATGGAAACTAGGTTTCTAGTGGCATAAGGGCATGGAAACCACAACTAAATTTCATAGCATTTATCACAAGAAACATCATGAGCATATCTAAGTTGGATTCTAAATTTCTCTAGGCCTTTAGACTATTAGTGGCCGAAACATGTGAGCATGGAAACTAAGTTTCTAGTGGCATAAGAACATGGAACCACAACTACATTTCATGGCATTTATTGCAAGAAACATTATAAGCCTATCTAAGTTGGGTTCTAAGTTTTCCTAGGCCTTCAACCCAATGTGGCCGAAACATGTGAGCATGGATTTGTTTTTCATGTGGCCTAAAAGCATGGAAACCCTACAAAATTTTCATGGCATCATTACAAGAAACATCATGAGTAAACTTAGTTTAAAATCTAAGCATCCTAACTTTAAAACTTAGTGTGGCTGAGAGTTACATGTAACCAAATTTCTATGTAACAAGCAACCATAAGAACATCAACTAGTTTCATATCATTTCATCAAGAAGGTCATGAGCCTCCTAGACTTGGTTTAAACTTTCCTAGGCCTCAAATCTCCTCATAACCGAATCTTCATAAGCATGAAATACAATTCAAACCAACATACAATCATGGCATAACATTTTAGCTTCATATCTTGTCTTAGGAAAAATCTTAGCATGCTTAGTTTTAGGTTTAAAACTCTCCTAGGCCTTTAGTTCTTCCATGGCCGAATATTCATGAGCATGGAGATGGAGTTTCAAACAACATACAAGTAAGAGAACAAAAATTAACAACACCATTATCATAGGGTACATAACACAAGAACAAGGAAACATGTTTAGTTGAGTCTTAAGCTTACCTAGTCCTCTTGTTCATGCTTGGCCTAGAGTCTAAGGTTCATGGATCTAAGTTTTCTTTATTCATTCTAGAATGGAAACCTTAGATTAAACTCTTACATAAGATACATGTCACAAGAAAATAATAAGCATATCTAGTTTAAAATTTCTTAGACTCTTCCTCTTGTCTTGGCCGAAATTTCATAAAGCAAACCCTAGGTTTTAAGCGAACTATCTTCATGGGAAAAACCATATAAGTCATTGTACCAAAGGTGAGGGGAAGCTTACCTAGTGTTCACTTGTTAATCCTTAAAGGAAAGGGTACCCTTGGTGAAGAGGAGGAAGGGAGCTACTTCTTCTAGCACTCCTTTTGATTTCACTTGCTTGGAAGGGTACACCTTGAAGGCTCCTCCTTGTAATTTAGTTTTCTCTTAGGGAGAAAACCTAAACTTGGCTTGTGGAGAAGAGGGAGGAAGGCTCTAGTTTCGGCAATGGTGAGGAAGAAGGAAGAAAATGAAATCCTTTTCCTTCTTTCCTTTTTATGCTAAGTGGGTGGAAGATACAAAAATGGACTTTGCTTCCCTTTCTCCTTAATTCATGTATATAATTTTCTAATGAGAATATGTCCTCATTCCTCTCCCTTAATCCTTCTCATCATTGCCCTCTTAAACCCCACAAAAATAGAGAAGAAAAAGAAAGAAAGACAACTTGTCTTTTGCTTACTTCTTTTCTTTACCAAGAGGTAAACAAGAGTGAGAAAGCTACTTGATTGTCTCTTGTTCCCTCACTTAATTATATCCTCACTTTTAACTTCAATTCCCATCATTTTCCATTCATATGTTATTCATTATCCTAGTGGTTATCATACATAATTTTATTTCTATCCTTTGTGAGAGGTTCAAGGTTCAAACCTTCACCTCTACTTTTTATTTCTCATATTTCTTTTTCTTTTGATTCTTCTTACCTTTATGCTCTAAAGCAAATAACACCCATATACTTACCTTATAATTTTGTGGGTGTTACAGTACCCCATACCTCATAGAAAGTTCGTCCTCGAACTTAAAATAACTCCGGATACTTTTGTTTCATATCATCTTCTTGAGGGCACCTCCAATGTAACGACCCACCTTCTACACTACTACTACTCTCTAAAGGTGGACGCTACTTAACTACTGACTCTACTTAACCGGTGTGATTAAAAACCACATGGAAACTCTACCGAAAAATTTTGGCAGAATCTCCCCTGTACCGGTGACATTAAACTGATATACAAACACTGTATACATCAGCCACAGGCGGCTGGAACATATATTAGACAACCACGCAGTTTATATATATGAAAAAGAATCAAAATACTGAAAGAAATAACTCTATCAATGCATGATAAAAACACTCCAATGGAAATTGCATATACAAGTTCTAAATTCTTTTAACAATTCGACGGAAGCAATCTTAATAATTTTTTTAAAGCTAAGTCCCAAGATCTCTCCATAGTCCTGGCATCACACATCGTCACAGCATCTCGTTGTCGCCTTCCTTCTTACCCTTTTCCTTTATCTTTTATCTGCAGTAGGAGGAATGCAAACTATAAGAAAAATGCTTAGTGAGCGCTATCTAACTCACAAAATCTCGATATGCATGTATATAAATAAAAACATGCTAAAACTGAATGCTAACATGTAAAGCTACTCATGCTCATAAATAGCAAAGAAATCAACTAACTGAAAAGCTAACATATAAAGCTAAGCATGCTCATCAACTAACAAATAAATAACATGTAAGAAACTAAACATGTAAAAGCTGCTAACATAAAAGAAAGCTAAACTTGCTGATCTTTTAAACAAAGTGAAACTTACTTCATTTACTCTAAACTTATTCTTTTATTTCACTTGTTTAAAATTTATACTTTAATACTTGAAAATAATAATCAACTTCTCTTGGGCCCAAACATAGTACCATTTTATGCGCGTTCCCTAATAGGTTGGGGTAGCGAGCCGCCAATCCTAAAAGAGCAGACCTTGGTCTACCAGAGCCAAGACCTTGGAATTGGACACCTGGATTTGTTTAACGACAACCTTGGAAGTCGGGTACTAGCCTCTTCTTAAAAGTAAAATAATTATTAACTTAATTACTTCTTCTTTAAATGACTTGGCATTTTAATAGCATCTTGTGTGCCAAAATCTCTAAAGTATTGACTTTGGGATTTACTTAAGGCCTTGGCCTTTTCTTTCTTTTCTTTTTCTTTCTTTTTACTTGTTAATGCTTCTAAAAGAATTTGATAAAACTCTTATTTTCCCACTAGAATACATGCTTGTTCATGCTTATTAAAACAGCAAATAAAAACTAAAGAAACTGCTCATGTGTATCTAGTAATATAGAAAACTGATCATGCTCAACTCATAGCAATTAAAAACTGCATATACTCAATAATAGCAAATGAAAACTAGAAAATCTGCATATAAGACTAATACAAATCTGCGCTGTGAATGTTACAAAATTCTGCACTACAATGCTTAACAAGATTCTGTTCTACAATGCTTAATCATTCTTTTCATTCTGTAAACATTCCTACCTCGAGAGGGAACTATTGAGGCATATATGCACCTAAGAAAACTAGGCTGAATTCTATACCAAAATCATGCCTAATGAGCTAGAGAAAAATGATATTGCTTCTACTTAAACTCGATGTTCACTAACTACTCAGCTAAATCACTAACAACCATTCTGCACAATAAATTGCGAAATAAAGGAATCAAGCTTGCTGAATTGAAACTTTAAAAATTAAATTTGCTGAATTATCAAAGAGAAAGGCTGTCCTATGCTCTAATAGAGCTGTACATTTCTGCAGTGAACACAAAGAAAACTTGAACTGGAATAAGCACCAAAGGGGGCTGTTCTAAACTCCAAATGGAGTTGTTCTTGTCTGAAAAAAAATGCACAAAGAAGGAGGTTGATCACTACTACAATTGGGGCTACTCTTAACTACTGCAAATACCACAGAGAAATGGGACTGTTGGTGCCCCTTTCCTAACACAAACCGAACTAAACCTGTTGGAACTTGGAACCTATATAAAGCATGTTTCGTTCCAAAATCAAATCCCATATCTAGCAACAGGATACTGATTCTTGCTGCCACAGAACTTAACAGAAAGGAAACCAAGAATACATGCTACTAAAACTTCAATAATACAGAACCCTAACCAAAAAGGGAACAACATGGCAGCAAACTTCAGAACAAAGCAGAACAAATTCGTAACACAATAATAAGCATAGTTCGGAATCTAATCCAATCAAAAACCCTTTCCCTATTCCTTAGTAACCTCACGGCAGTAAGCCCTAATCCACAATCTTCACAAGAAAATTCGAAACAAAAGGAAAAGAACCCGGAACTATCCTACTGTAGGTGAGTAACGACTCACCCTTGTTCTTTAACTTACAACCGGAGAGGAGCAAATTCTAGGGTTTCGGGTGAAGCTTGAAGATCTCAGCGGCTCCCTTGAGTTCCCGAGCTCCCTTCGTCGCGGTGACCACGTGCGGGTGAAGGCCATCCGGAAAAAGTCTTCATCGGCGCTGGAGAAAAGACCTAACGCCGTCGCCCCTTTCCGCCCGAGCAAAAGAGTCGCGCGGCGTCGCGTGTGAGGAGAAGAGGAGAGGTATCGCGAAATTAGGTCACGGGAAAAGGAAATATAAACTTATCCCTTAAGTTATTCTCGGTTCCAACTATAACTTAAATATTTTTCTCTCCCTCTTAGGTTAACACAGCCCGTGAGCGCAGCTGGTCAAGCGGGTTTTGCTCGAAGCCACAGATCGCAGGTTCGATCCTCGCTGCACCCCTTTATCCTCTTATTCTCTGTTACTAACTTCTACCTTATATATATTTTATTCAATATATAATTAACAAAACAACCACAGACCGGTTGGTTGTGTTAGTTAGAGCCCTAGAGCCAATCATTTGATGATTGTATGGAGTCATTGTATCATATTCTTGTATATTAATAAAGGCATTTGCTTGGTTATTATACTTATTTATATTAGTGCCAAATAGACTAAGTATAATAGCATCCTTGAGTAGAAAGGTTCTTACCTATATCAATCGATTGGTTGAATCGATAGTGAGATGATATAGGGAACACTACTCTAAATCATTCCTAGTCGAGTATTAACATTCAGGGACAATGTTAATACAATAAGACTAGCATGTAGGTCAGCTCGATGACTTGATCTCACAAGTCATGGATATAGAGATATCAAGCTGACACATGGGTATGCATTAGAGAATGTATACTGAATGACCCGCCATGAGAAAGTATCATGGATCGTTATATGAGTGTCATATACTTTCTCATGTGGCTATTAGTAAGACTATTAGTCCTTAGACCTGAAGTCACCACTGATCCCTACATAAGGAGTTATGTATTTTGGTTTCGTCAAACGTCACCCGTAACTGGGTGGACTATAAAGGAGATTACTAGGTATATAACGAATTATGTAGAGGGATGTGAGTGATGTAGATGGGATCTATCCCTCCCATATAACGGGAGCGACATCGGTATTCTTGATAGAGTGAGACCATTAAGTGCATGGCCATGCCCAAATGAGTCAACATTAGATGTTGAGCTCATTTGATCGAGTGAGTCTACTTGGAGTTCAAGATTTAGGTTGATTAGAGGATGACACGGTCTATGCCTCATATTGATCAATCTAGATGTCAAGGATAGAAGGATAATGTCTCATATATTGTGAGGAGTCACAATTAGTAGTCACAAGGTGATGTCGGATCTCGACATTCTTGTAACTTGGGTAGTAATGATGTGTTGCTAGATACCGCTCATTACTTATGCTCCTAAATGGGTTTAGGGCATTGCCAACGTTACAAGAACCTATAGGGTCACACACTTAGGACAATTAGATGGAGATTAGGTTCATATGATGAACCAAGAGGATTAGATTCATTTGATGAATCAAATTGGATTAAGAGTAATCCTAATTGGGCTAACTTGAGTTCGACTCATGTTGATTCATGTGTTTAATGAGTCTAATTTAGATTTTGACTCATTGAATCAATTTAATTTAATGAATTAGGTTCATTATATTAAGTTGGCTCGAATCAAATGGTTAGATTAGATCAACCATGGTAGAGATTGAGTCAAGTTTGACTTGACTTGAGAAGGAAGACCAAAGGTCAATTTTGACTTGACCTTTTGCCATCTCATTGGTGAGTTGGCATTAGGTGAACCAATAATGATGTTCCACATCATCATGGGTGCCACCTCATGGAAGTTACAAAGCCATTCTCTTTAATGGCTTCATATTAATTGCAATTAATGCAATTAATTTGGGAGTTTTTGAGAGTGGCCGGCCACTTTGTGTTTGTGTGGGAATTCATTTTTCCATTCATGTGGTGTAACTCCTTCTTCTTCCTTGTGTTCTATCCTTGCTCTCCCTCCTCTTCCTTGCCGTGACCTATCAAGGTGCTAGCACACCTTTGTTTAGGTTTTCTCCATCAAGAATTGTTCGTGTGGATACTTCTAGAGGACCGACGCTTGACGGTCTAAAGATCCGGCAACTTCTTGGACGAGCGGGAACGCGAAGGGCTTCGCTACAAGGGTAATGATCTTAACTTTAGTGTAGATCTAAAGTTTTTACAAACTCGTACAAGAAAAAGTTTTTTCAAAAAGTTTTGTTTACGAATCTTTGCACGAGATCCATGGCTTTGGGTGACTCGGGGTTTCCACAACGTGAAAAAGCGATTTTCGCGGCCCGACGAACCCAACAGTGGTATCAGAGCCACGTGCAAAGACTTGTACGAGTTCGTTTGTATTTTTATGAAAAATATACCTTCTGTAATTTTCTGTAAAAATTGAGTTTTTAGAGTTTTTATGAGTAATTTTTCTGTAGAAGCGAAGCACAAGTGTCTCAGCACTTGTAGGCTTCGGCTACCGGAAAGTTTTCTTTTAAACGACTTCGTTTTGCCCCAAATCCATTTGGGACAGCGGGGTTGGGTGCCATTAGATTGCAAAGGAGCAACTCACGATGGTTAGATCGTGGGTAGGGGCATTGCCCCTAACCCCGTAAGGGAATTTGCTTCGCGATTGCACCCGAAATCGCTAAAAACGAACCCACCGGGAAGATTTTTTCCGAAACGGCAATGTCTCGGCCCAAATCGTTTTGGGACAGCGAGTTTGGGCGCTGTTGGATCGCAAAGGAACCCTCGCGATGGTTAGATCGCGGGTAGGGGTGCTGCCCCTGGCCCCGCAAGGGGATCCGTTCCGCGATTGCGCCCGAAACCGCTAAACGGGACCGCCGGGAAATTTTACTCTTAAAAATTATAAAAATTATTTTTAAAATTATAGAAAATTATGAAAAATATATAATTTTGAATTATATATTAATTTTGTGATAGTCATGGCCCAAAAACCCAATATGATTGGTTGTGTTGTAATTCATAATACGGCCTGCATGCCGTTATGTGTTTGCGAGTGTTGTATTATATTCGCGACCTGCGCGTCGTGCCTTCTCTTATATTCTTGTTGTAAATTAGATTTAGACTCGAATGTAACTCGATTTTCAAATTGTAATGTACAAATTGGAGCGGCGGAGGGTCCACACAAGACGGAGTTCCGAGGCGGGCACGAGCAACACAAGGTGGTCAAAGGGAGGAGCTTGGAGAAGCTGTTGACCCTAGGTTGACCAATCGATCTTCTCATTGGCTTGAGAAGATCGTAGTAGGGCCATGACTAAATCACAAATAGATTAATTAATTGCTTGTGTATGTGATGCATATTTAATAAGTAGTTAATTAATTAGTGCCTTACGATTAGATTAGATCTAAGTCGTGCACATGATGCACCCTTGCGATTAGATTAGATCTAAGTCGTGCACAAGATGCATCCTTTTCGATTATATTAGATCTCAATCGACTCAACTCTAATGCCTAACCGTGCCGTGATACCTATCACTACATCGATCACATGTATTGTTGAATCTGCCAAAGCAGAGCAATACATATTATCTTGGTAGGGTACGGAGGGACAATCTTGGTCCCGCATATCAACGCATGGGTGAATACAAACTCAATTAGATTGAGTATTCCTAGTTACTCGGTTGGATCGAGTCAACTATAGGCATTCTTCCAATAGTTGGAAAGGTTGGACAAAATCACGTTTATATTAACTCTCGGGCGTATTAGCCAAAGCTAACTCGAGTTTTAATATAAATGCGGATATTGATTCTATAAACAAGAGTTGCATAGAGATGTAATTGGTAATCATTACCTACCGATCATACTAAGCCTTGGGCGTATTAGCCAAAGCTAACTCAAGGGTTAGTATGATGTGGATCTTGTCCCACAAGAATTATAGAATTCAGTCGGAGCATCATTTAATTAAAGGCCTAATTAAATGATTTTAAAAGAATATGATATTTCTGCAAATTTTTCGTTGTAGATAACCATGACGTCGAACACGAATTCCTTCTCCCTGCGATCTGTCCTTGAGAAGGACAAGCTCAACGGAGCGAATTTCTTGTACTGGTACAGGAACTTGAGAATAGTTCTTACCTAGGAGCGTAAGCTGTACGTTCTGGAGCAGCCCATTCCGGAGGCTCCTCCTGCCAATGCCCCGCGAGCCGACAAAGATGCTTACAAGAAGCATCAAGACGACGCATTAGATGCGTCTTGTCTAATGCTCGCGACCATGAACTCAGAGCTTCAGAAGCAACATGATGGGCGCTTTTGATATGGTTGAGCATCTTCGCCAACTATATCAGGGACAAGCGAGGCATGAGAGATTTGAGATCTCGAAGGCACTGTTTCAGTGCAAGATGTCAGACGGGGCTCCTGTAGGTCCTTATGTACTCAAGATGATTGGGTACATAGAGAATCTACAAAGACTGGGGTTCCCACTTGGCCAAGAGCTGGCCACTGACTTGATCTTGCAGTCCTTGCCGGATAGCTATAGTCAATTTGTTCTCAACTATAACATGAACGAGATTGACAAGCCACTGCCCGAGCTGTTACTAACTACTGAGATTAACCTTAAGAAGGTTAAGCCCATTCTGATGGTCCAGAAGCACAAGGGCAAGGGCAAGCCCAAAGGTAAGGGAAAGTCCCAAACCAAGGGCAAAGGCAAGGCACTGAAGCCTAAAGGAGGGGTCGCCAAGGATGCTACCTGCTTCCACTGCGGTTAGACCGGAAGAGGAACGCAAGGTATACTTGGAGGATCTTAAGAAGAAGCGAGTGAGACTTCCACTTCAGGTATATATGTTATAGAAGTCAATCTATCTATTTCTACATCATGGGAATTAGATACTGGATGTGCTTCTCACATTTGTACTGATGTGCAGACGTCAGAAATAGCGAGCATTGGCAAAGGGCGAGGTGGACCTACGAGTAGGCAATGGAGCACGGTTCTGCTGTTGCTGTAGGAACTTATCAACTATCTCTGCCCTCCGGGCTTGTACTAGATTTAGATGATTGTTGTTATGTGCCTGCTCTTACTAAGAACATAGTTTCAGTTTCTTGTTTAGACAAGAAAGGATACTCTTTTATAATAAAAGACAAATGTTGTTCTGTTTATTTAAAAGATATGTTCTATTGTAGTGCACCACTAATAAACAGACTCTATATTCTAGACCTTGAGAGCCCTATTTATAACATAAATACCAAGAAGTTCAAGTCAAATGACCTGAACCAAACTTATCTCTGGCACTGTCGCTTAGGTCATATAAATGACAAGCGCTTATCCCATCTCCATAAGGATGGTTTGCTGGACTCATTTGATTTTGAATCATATGAGATATGCGAGTCATGCCTACGAGGCAAGATGACCAAGACTCCTTTTAGTGGGCACAGCGAGAGAGCGACTGATTTGTTAGGACTCATACATAGTGATGTATGTGGCCCTTTCAATGTCGCTGCTAGAGGCGGTTACAGATATTTCATCACATTTACTGATGACTTCAGTAGATATGGTTATGTGTACTTGATGACACATAAGTCCGAATCCTTTGAAAAGGTTAAAGAATTCAAGAATGAAGTACAGAACCAGCTTGGCAAGAGTATTAAAATACTTCGATCAGATCGAGGTGGTGAATACTTAAGCCATGAGTTTCGTGACTATTTAGCTGAGTGTGGGATTCTATCTCAACTCACTCCACCCGGAACACCATAGTGGAATGGTGTATCCGAAAGGAGGAATCGTACCTTATTAGATATGGTACGATCTATGATGAGTCACACAGATCTTCCGACATATCTATGGGGATATGCTCTAGACACGGCAGCTTTCATTCTCAACCGAGTTCCATCCAAGGCCGTGATAAAGACACCATATAAAATATGGACTGGGAGAGATGCCCAGGTGTCTTTCATGAGGATTTGGGGCTGTGAGGCTTACGTACGACGTCAAGTCTCAGACAAATTAGGATCCAAATCCGACAAGTGCTATTTTATTGGATATCCCAAGGAAACTAAGGGATATTACTTCTACATTCCCAGTCAGCACAAGATAGTTGTGGCAAAGACTGGGGTCTTTCTAGAAAGGGACTTTGTTTCTAGAAAGACTAGTGGGAGCGCGTTCGATCTTGAAGAAGTTCAAGATGCGAACAATAGCATTGATGCCTCGATGGAAATTGAACTGGAACCACAAAGTGTTGTGGATGATGTTGTTCCACAAGGAGTTGAGGACCAACAGCCAGTTCAAGTAGACATACCTCTTCGCAGGTCTGGTACGTCGTCAGCCTGAGAGATACTCATTTCTCTTGTCTGACCATGATGACATTGTGCTCATAGAGGATGAGCCTACCACCTATCAAGAAGCTGTGATGAGACCAGATTCCGAGAAATGGCTAGAAGCCATGAGATCCGAAATGGAATCCATGTACACCAACCAAGTATGGACTTTGGTTGATCCACCTGAAGGGGTAAAACCCATTGGGTGTAAGTGGGTCTTTAAGAGAAAGACTGACATGGATGGACTTATTTATAAGGGTCGCTTAGTAGCTAAAGGTTTCAAGTAGATTCATGGTATTGTCTATGATGAAACCTTTTCTCCAGTAGTTATGTTTAAGTCCATTCGGATCATGCTTGCTATTGCAGCCTACCATGACTATGAGATATGGCAGATGGATGTCAAAACTGCGTTTCTGAATGGAAACCTACTCAAGGATGTGTACATGACACAACCTGAGGGTGATGTGCGTAGATTATATACTCTTTTATGCATGTTTTTACGCACATTTACATATTTTGAGCATGCTTGATCTATGCATTTTTATACTTCCAGCTTTCCTTTTAGTATATTTACTCTTTTGGTTCGGAGATCTACTTTTTGTGCATTTTCTGTACACAGGAGTCGATCTGGTGAAGAATCTACATCTTTGGGCATGCATTGGAGGAAACAAAGGGAGAAAGCACCGGGCCGTGTACCTCACACGGCCCTGCACTGGTATGGAGCTCGGGCCGTATGGAGTTTGGCACCAACAGAAGAGGAAGATGACATGGCCGTGTGAACCTCGCACGGCCGTGTCAAGATTTGAAGCCAACCAGAGCAGAAGCCTTACATGGCCGTGTGGATCTACACGGCCGTGTGAGATTTCCAGAGACCAAGCGGTGCGGTGTGCACCACACGGTGGTGTAGCATTCCGAGACTAAGCGGTGTGGCGTGTGCACCACAGTGTAGCATTTCCAGAGGCGAAGGGTTCGGCGTGTGGAGTCACACTGCGGCTGGCGGAGAGGGAACTAGACATGGCCGTGTGAATCTCACACGGCCGTGTCACGGGGTCGTGTGGCGCCCGATTCCCTCCTCTATTTAAACCCTTCTTCATGAATTGAAAGGGGATCTCTCCCCCTTTGGGAGAAGGCAAGATTTGGTGGTTTCCTCCCATTATTGGGAGGATTTCTGGGCGATTCTAAGGGAGATCTCGACGATTTCGACTCCGGAGCGAGGATTGGATTCAAAGACGAGGCTTCTTCGTAGATAAGTTTTCTCTTTCCCCCTCTTCTTGATTTCTTGGATTGGGGATTTAAGAAATGCTTGTAATCTCTATTTGTTCGGTTTTTCTTCCTCGATTCATGGAGTAGATCTTGTATTCTAGGATTAAGGGAGTATTTGTATGGTGGATTGATGTAATCTCTTATGGATTTGCCATTTTCTTGTTTCAATGACATTGTCTTGCTTGTATCAATTAGATCTTGAATGATTAATGGTGATTTGTGCTTGATTCTCATTCTTGATTGATTGTTTGGATTTCTTGTGGACTTTGTAAAGATAAACTCTCACTCGATCATCCGAGGGATCCACGTGACAAGTGCAAGCCCGTGTAAGGACGTTTGAGAGATAATCTTGAAGAGGAAATGGGAATATTCAAGAGAGTAGGATGGATCTTGTGATTAGTTTCTTGTATCTTGATAGATTAATAAGTTGTGGGCTTCTATGTTGATATCCGAGGAAGGCATAGTAATAGGTGCGCTTCTGTGTAAGGACAACGTAGGTTCATGTCTAATTAATCTTATTTAGATACATTTCTTAGTCCTTAGCCAGTTGTCTATTGCAAGAGAGAACCGACAACTTTCTACATGTTTGGCAATTGAGGGATAAGAATTGGTGAGTCATTTACATTCAAGAAATCTTACAAAGAAACCGAAACTCCTAGAATCTCCCTTTATCATAACCCAAAACACTAAACTCTTGTTTGTTGATCTTTAATATTAGATTTGTTTACCTTTACTTTGCATTTGAAACGATTGGATAGTTGTTTAGCTAATTTGCATTGAGACATTTCTAGTGCTTATTCCAGTCCCTGTGGATACGATAATCTTTTATATTACTTGCGACATTTCCGTACACTTGCGGAGCGTGTTGGCGCCGTTGCCGGGGGCTGCGCTATAACATTAGGAATTATCAATTGAGTTAGACTAAACTTAACATTTGTTTTCCTTTCATATTGCATAGTTGTAACTAATCAGTAGATTTCTGTTTTTACTTTCTTGTATAACTTTCACTTCTTGTTAATTCTTTTTGTACAAATTCAATTTTGCATTTTTGATCCTTCTATTTTTCTTTTTGTGTCGAATTGCCATCTGCTATCCTGTTCTTGTGTATGCGAAGATCTAACTTTGCAGGGGAATTCTTTCCTTTTGACCCTGAGATTGATAGAACTTTCCATAAAAGAAGAATTCTGCAAAGGCAAATTGAAGAACAGGAACATTTTAACATGGCGAATAGACCACTTAAGGATTATGCAGCACCCTATACGAGAGGTTTTCGATTTAGTATTTCAAGACCTTCAGTGGAAGCTAATAACTTTGAGATCAAACCCGCAATCATATCTATGGTGCAGCAGAACCAATTCGGTGGAGGACCTCATGAGGACCCTAATTAACACTTAGAGGTCTTTTATGAAATATGTGGTACCATGAAAATGAATGGAGTTCCTTCAGATGCAGTTAGATTATTGTTATTTGGGTTTTCTCTAAGAGATAGGGCAAAGCAATGGCTGAATTCTTTGGCCCCTAATAGCATCACCACTTGGGAGCAGTGTGAGCAACAATTTCTTGATAAGTTCTATCCACCAAGCAAAACAGCTCATATGAGGAATTTAATTGCAAGCTTCAAGCAAACTGACTCAGAATCTCTTTTTGAAGCATGGGATAGATATAATAGTATGCTCAGACAATGCCCACATCATGGGTTGGAAAGATGGTTAGTGTTGCATACTTTTTATAATGGTATCAATTATCATACCAAAGTGTCCCTTGATTCAGCTGCTGGAGGGGCACTTATGAACAAAAGCTTAGATGAAGCCGAAGAAATCATTGAAAGTGTAGCACAAAATCATCATCAATGGGCAAATGAAAGAAGTGGAGGCTATTCCTCTGTAAACCCAACAATTAAAGCATCAGGGAAGTTTGATGAAGATGCAGTCACTCTTTTGTCTGCAAAATTGGATGCTCTTACAAAGAAATTTGAGAATATGGGGACTAGTGCTAATATGGTCAATGCTATTAGTACATCTTGTGAAGTATGTGGGAGTTCAGAGCATTCAAATGACTCATGTCCATTGGGAGCTATCACTGCACAAATCAATCAACTTGAACAATGTGATGCAATCATGAGTTACAATCAAAGGCAGAACAACCCATACTCAAATACTTATAACCCTGGATGGAAGAGTCATCCAAAATTTTCTTACAGAAACAATCAAGATCAAGGACCATCCATGGGGGCAAGACCAAATTTTCAAGATGGGCAACAAAATTTTCAACATCTATCTTCTCAAGGCTTACCAAAGTCAAATGTTGAAAAGATGCTTGAAGAAATTATCTCAGGTCAGAATGAAATGAAGCAAGATATAGCAAAGCTCATCTAGAGAATGGATAATTCTGAAAAGTATCAAAAGATCCAGGATAGTCAAATTGCCCAACTAGCTTCCTCATCATCCAGAGCACCAGGACAACTTCCAGGAAAACCTGATGTGAATCCTATGGAGCATTGCAATAGGATTGAGCTTAGGAGTGGACGGACCTTGGGAGACTCCCAAGTGACTGCTTCAAAAGGGATACAAAAAGAAGAAGAGCTCTCTCCTCCTATATCAAATCAGATTCAAGCTAATAAGGAGAGTACCATTGAGGTTGAAGAAACTCTTCCACTGAACCATCAGAGCAAAGCTGTCCCTTTTCCTCAAAGACTTACAATGCTCAAGAAAGATGAAGAATTTGGCAAGTTTCTAGAAAAAGTTAAGGAAATTTGTGTAGAGGTACCTCTTATCGATGCTATTCTGCAAATGCCTAGATTTGCCAAATTCCTGAAGGATCTCATGTCAAACAAGAGAAGAAGAGGAGAGGTCGAGACCATTGCACTTAGTGAGGAATGTAGTGCTATTTTTGAAAAGAACACTTCTCCAAAACTGAAGGACCCAGGGAGCTTTTATATCCCTTGCAACATAGGAAAAGAATTTTTTGAAAAAGCTTTCTATGACTTAGGGGCGAGTGTTAGCCTCATTCCTTACTCAATTTGTAATAAATTAGGTCTCAAAAACATTAAACTTACTACTATGACACTTCAACTTGCCGATCATTCCTGCAGGTACCCTTTGGGTATTTTAGAAGATGTGCCAGTAGAGGTGGATGAGAATGTTATTCCCACATATTTTGTCATGTTGGACATGGAAGAGGACCCTAGGATTCCTATCATATTAGGAAGACCTTTCCTTGCTACAGCTGGAGCTATAATTGATGTCAAAAATCATAAGCTTTCTTTGGTAATTGGTAAGGAAAAGTTGGAATATGATTTATCTAATATCTCTAACCATGTCTCGTCTCTTTTAAATGCTTGTAGCAGGTCAAGCATTTATAAACTTGAGGAATGGAATTTCCATCCTCATGGAAGGCCACCAAATGAAGAAGACAATGTGGTGGAGGATGTTGGGAGAAGATCTCCCAACAAAAATGAAAAGTATATCTGTCCTCCAAGGGCGAGGAAAAGAAGCGAATGATAAAGTTTGGTCGAGCTAAAGACCTTAAACAAGCGCTTCTTGGGAGGCAACCCAAGGGTTCTTTTAGTTAGTTTTGATCTGCATCTAAATCTCTTTTAGTTTGATGCATTCTTTTGATTTTTGTTTTCAGGTTAGGTGCAAAACGGAGCTCGGCCGTGTGCTATACACGGCCAGGCAAAAGTTGCAGAGAAGGGAAGTGCTTAGGCCGTGTCATCCAGACACGGCCGTGTAGCATCTTCTGAGGAGAAAAGGATCTAGGCCGTGTCTAAAACACGGCCGTGTAAAGAATCTCGAGAGGAAGGATGGAGAGGTCGTGTCCCAGACACGGCCGTGCGAGGAATCCAGAGAAGGAAGAGGGGGAGGTCGTGTGGATCTACACGACCCGTGCAAAGAATCCCGAGAGGAAAGATGGGGAGGCCGTGTAGATCTACACGGCCCGTGTAGGAGAACTATAAAAGTCTTCTTCCTACCTCACACGGCCAGATCTTGGCCGTGTTCCGCACACCCCCGACTCTCCAAAACATATCTTTCTCTCCCAATTTCGTAAAAACCCCTCTCTAATCTCTCAAGATCTCTTAGATCCGATTCTCCTCCTCTCTAAGACTTGGACTTTTTGTTCTCTTAACCTAAGATCTTTTGTTCTTTGAAGTTTTGTTCTTTGAGTTCCACAACTCTAGATAATTCTTCCCCTATCTAAACTCGTCAAGATGTCCAATATTTTGAAGAGACTTCGCAAAGGGGGTGGTGGATCTAGTGGAGACAAAGAGAAGGAGCCATCAAGGGACAAAGGAAAACAACCAGTGAAGGGCAAAGGCAAAAGGACTTCACGCAACGAAGGTAATGACAATGAATTCAATATTGTGTTTAGAAATGATGATCAAGTAACTAGATTTGCAATTCTTGTCAATAGAAAGATAGTGTGTACTAGATATATGGACCAAACTGTTCTTGATATGCTTGGAATTAGGGAAGATGTAGATTTGATGATTGGGTTTTTGGATTGGAGTGATATTATGTACACACATTTGCCTACATATCCTCGTCTTGTTTTGGAATTTTTAAGTTTATTGGATGTCCATTTTACTAATGAAGATGATTATTCTGGAAAAATCTCTTTTAGATTAATGAATCAAGAATTTCTATGGGCATTTAGTGACTTTAATTCTTGTTTTGGAATAACCACCGGTAGCCCTCGTAGGTTTGATCCAAGGTTTAATTGGAATCATTTTTGGAATGCAATAACTGGGTTAGATCAACCTTATGAGCCTTCAAGAGCTAAGGCCTCCCATATGCAAAACCCCATCTTTAGGTATCTACATAGAGTCATGAGTAAAACTTTTTTGGTAGGGGAGAGAGTGATGGGGTGGTTAAAAAGATAGAGCTTTATACTTTATGGGCTATGCTTTATAAGGTTGAATTTGACTCTGGTTTTCATTTTGTTCAAACCTTATTGAGATCGGCTAGGGCATCATCGGGATCGATTGTTTTTGGTGGTTTGATTACCCGAATAGCTTATAATTTAAATCTTGATGTTGATGGGTTGGAAATAATTCATGGTAATGACATGATTGACATTGATACATGTCTTGCTATGAAAATGATCGTTCGAGATGAGAATGGTTTCGCGTTTCCTAGGAGGAGTGGTTCTCCTTTACCCCTTCCTTTTCCTGAACGAACTACTATTCGTAACCCGGCTAATTGGGTGATTTCTGAGTTAGATTTTGAGGATAACCCTTCTATACCTTGAGACACTGAGCCACATCATGAGCCCTCGTCATCTGGACACACGCAGCCTTCTAGCTTTATGGAGCCTGCTAGGCATTCTTTTGCATATGGCACGGGATCTTCTAGGTTTGATTTTTCGGATTTTCGTACGTCTCTAGAATCACTTCATGAGAAGCAAGATTCCCAACGAAAAATGTTGGAGGGGCGCTTCTCTTTATCTGATGATCAGTTTAGGGAGGTACAAAATCATTTTTCAGTTTACGAGGAATTTTCAAGGTCAAGTGGCTGAGTTTGTACAGGATTATGATACTGATCAGCTAGGATGAGAGATTTTATGCAGAGTATGACGCTTACTAGCCAACAAGTAGATGCTTTATATGAGTATCATAGATCCTTGGATGAGATTCCAGGTTTTCCTAGTTTTCCTATTGGCCAACCACGTCGCAGACCTCCTTTCCCTCGTCCACCTCCACCTCCTCCACCATACTGATTTCATCGGGACGATGAAAAGTTTAAGTCTGGGGGGGGGGTGTCATGTATTGTTTAGTTTGGTTTTCAATTTTTGTTTTTGTTAGTTTTTCATGTTGGTTCTTATTTTCATTGCTTGTTGCTTTATTTTGCTTGTTTTTGAAATAATCATGGCAAAAAATTTTTGAGAACATCAAATCTTCACTTATATGCTTTCTTGGATTCAAGTGAAATGTTAGCACGATTATTGTCTTGATTCATGATGTTCGAATGATGCTAGTAGTAAACTTTGTGTAGTTCTTTTTTCTATCTTGGGAAGCATTAATAAGCTAAGAATCTTATGGTGATGAGTTTTAGTTTTGGTTCAACCTTAAGGATTTTATCTTCACTACACTTGTGCTTGACGCTTGAATAGTTGATGTCATTGAAATAGTCATGATTCCTCTTGTTTGCTTAGTACTTGGTTTCCATGGTGATTTCTCAACTTTCATTTTGGTTACTGGATGAGGCTCAAATCATTAAAGCTCATTTGGAAAAATCAAAATATCCCAACATGTGTGCTAAAAGTACATTTGTGAATAAGTTTTGCACAATGCAAACACTTATAAAAAAAAAAAAAATGAAAAAATGAACAATAAGGGATATAAAAAACAGTTGTCATGAGTGGAATCTAGCAAGTCACCCCTTTGAGACCGAGTTAGGTTACTGGGAAATGACTGTTTAGCTTCTCTTGAGATTGAGCACACCTTTGAGACCTTGGGTTAGTTGAGAAATATGAACCAAGTGAATGGTGAGTAAGTGCCTATCACTGGTTACTTGTCTTTCACTGGGAACACTAGGAATTCAAATTTGATGACGACTTGACTAGGACATGGATTGAAACTTGAAGGGTGTTGAGTTACTTTTACACTGCGCACAAGATTCTTATGCTTGAACCAT
This sequence comes from Zingiber officinale, assembly GCF_018446385.1. Taxonomy (NCBI): domain Eukaryota; kingdom Viridiplantae; phylum Streptophyta; class Magnoliopsida; order Zingiberales; family Zingiberaceae; genus Zingiber; species Zingiber officinale. The sequence continues at coordinate 61,700,643 of NC_055998.1, forward strand.
ACTTTACTTGTTTCCATGATCATGCTTGTTAATGAAACTTTTTGATAGAGTTAGGAAAGTGCACTGGGTTTTATGAATGTGTTGTAGAACATATGAATTTAGACTGCAGCATTTTGCTTGAGGACAAGCAAAGGTTTAAGTCTGGGGGTGTGATGTGCGTAGATTATATACTCTTTTATGCATGTTTTACGCACATTTACATATTTTGAGCATGCTTAATCTATGCATTTTTATACTTCCAGCTTTCCTTTTAGTATATTTACTCTTTTGGTTCGGAGATCTGCTTTTTGTGCATTTTCTGTACACAGGAGTCGATCTGGTGAAGAATCTACATCTTTGGGCATGCATTGGAGGAAACAAAGGGAGAATGAACCGGGCCGTGTACCTCACACGGCCCTGCACTGGTATGGAGCTTGGGCCGTGTGGATTTTGGCACCAACATAAGAGGAAGATGAGATGGCCGTGTGAACCTCGCACGGCCGTATCAAGATTTGAAGCCAACCAGAGCAGAAGCCTTACATGGCCGTGTGGATCTACACGGCCGTGTGAGATTTCCATAGACCAAGCAGGCTGTGGCCATCTGGTAGTGTAGCATTTCGAGACTAAGCAAGTTGTGGCGTGTGCACCACACGGTAGTGCATTCCGAGGCGAAGGGTTACGGCGTGTGGAGTCACACGGTCGTGCAGCTTTGGCAGAGAAGGAACTGGACATGGCCGTGTGAATCTCACACAGCCGACGGGGCTGTGTGGCGCCCGATTCCCTCCTCTATTTAAACCCTTCTTCATGAATTGAAAGGGGATCTCTCCCCCTTTGGGAGAAGGCAAGATTTGGTGGTTTCCTCCCATTCTTAGGAGGATTTCTGGGCGATTCTAAGGGAGATCTTGACGATTTCGACTCCGGAGCGAGGATTGGATCCGAAGACGAGGCTCCTTCGTAGATAAGTTTTCTCTTTCCCCCTCTTCTTGATTTCTTGGATTGGGGATTTAAGAAATACTTGTAATCTCTATTTCTTCGGGTTTTCTTCCTCGATTCATGGAGTAGATCTTGTATTCTAGGATTAAGGGAGTATTTGTATGGTGGATTGATGTAATCTCTTATGGATTTGCCATTTTCTTGTTTCAATGACATTGTCTTGCTTGTATCAATTAGATCTTGAATGATTAATGGTGATTTGTGCTTAATTCTCATTCTTGATTGATTGTTTGGATTTCTTGTGGACTTTGTAAAGATAAACTCTCACTCGATCATCCGAGGGATCCACGTGACAGGTGCAAGCCCGTGTAAGGACGTTTGAGAGATAATCTTGAAGAGGAAATGGGAATATTCAAGAGAGTAGGATGGATCTTGTGATTAGTTTCTTGTATCTTGATAGATTAATAAGTTGTGGGCTTCTATGTTGATATCCGAGGAAGGCATAGTAAGAGGTGCGCTTCTGTGTAAGGACAACGTAGGTTCATGTCTAATTAATCTTATTTAGATACATTTCTCAGTCCTTAGCCGGTTGTCTATTGCAAGAGAGAACCGGCAACTTTCTACATGTTTGGCAATTGAGGGATAAGAATTGGTGAGCCATTTACATTCAAGAAATCTTACAAAGAAATCGAAACTCCTAGAATCTCCCTTTATTATAACCCAAAACACTAAACTCTTGTTTGTTGATCTTTAATATTAGATTTGTTTACCTTTACTTTGCATTTGAAATGATTGGATAGTTGTTTAGCTAATTCGCATTGAGACATTTCTAGTGCTTATTCCAGTCCCTGTGGATACGATAATCTTTTATATTACTTGCGACATTTCCGTACACTTGCGGAGCGTAACAGAGGGTTTTGTAGATCCACAGCATACTAGCAGAGTATGCAAGCTGCATAGGTCCATTTATGGACTAAAGCAAGCTTCTCGGAGCTGGAATCTTCGATTCGATGATGCAATCAAATAGTTTGGTTTCATCAAGAACGAAGATGAACCTTGTGTCTACAAGAAGGTTGTAGGAGACATAGTTGTCTTCCTCATATTGTATGTGGATGACATACTACTCATTGGGAAGGACATCCCTATGCTTCAGTCTGTCAAGACTTGGCTAGGGAGTTGCTTCTCAATGAAGGACTTAGGTGAGACATCCCGCATTCTAGGGATACAGATCTATAGAGATAGATCTAAGAGATTGCTTGGCCTAAGTCAGAGTACATACATTGACAAGGTACTCCTTCGGTTTGCCATGCAGAATTCCAAGAAGGGATTTCTGCCGATGTCACATGGCGTGAGTCTTTCGAAGACTCAAGGTCCCTCTTCTAGAGAGGAGAGAGACCGCATGGATCGGATCCCTTATGCCTCGGCCATAGGATCGATCATGTACGCTATGCCATGTACTCGACCTGATGTCTCGTATGCTTTGAGCATGACGAGTAGATACCAGTCAGATATCGGTGAAAGTCATTGGATAGCGGTCAAGAATATTCTTAAGTACTTAAGAAGGACTAAAGAATATTTCTTGATATATGGAGGCAATGATGAGCTAGCTGTAAAGGGTTACAGTGATGCTAGTTTCCAGACCGATCGGGATGACTATAGATCGCAATCGGGGTTCGTATTTTGCATAAATGGTGGTGCTGTCAGCTGGAAGAGTTTGAAGCGAGGATCTGATGGTGATTCTACAATACATTCTTTGCATCGAGGCGAAAGGAGGCGGTTTGGATCCATGAGTTCATCATCGAATTTGGGGTGGTTCTAGCATTCTTGACCCCATTGAGCTCTATTGTGACAACAATGGAGTTATAAGACAAAGGAACCTCGCTCACACCAAGCACATACTACAACGCTTCCATCTCATTCGAGAGATTATCGATAGAGGAGATGTGAAGATTTGCAGAGTACCTACAGAGGCTAACATCGCAGATCCCTTGACCAAGGCTTTGGCACAGAGAAAGCATGATGGTCACACTAGGTCATTAGGCCTTAGAGCCTATACTGATTGGCACTAGTGCTAGTGGGAGATTGTTAGTTAGAGCCCTAGAGCCAATCATTTGATGATTGTATGGACTCATTGTATCATATTCTTGTATATTAATAAAGGCATTTGTTTGGTTATTATACTTATTTATATTAGTGCCAAATAGACTAAGTATAATAGCGTCCTTGAGTAGAAAGGTTCTTACCTATATCAATCGATTGGTTGAATCGATAGTGAGATGATATAGGGAACACTACTCTAAATCATTCCTAGTCGAGTATTAACATTCAGGGACAATGTTAATACAATAAGACTAGCATGTAGGTCAGCTCGATGACTTGATCTCACAAGTCATGGATATAGAGATATCAAGCTGACACATGGGTATGCATTAGAGAATGTATACTGAATGACCCGCCATGAGAAAGTATCATGGATCGTTATATGAGTGTCATATACTTTCTCATGTGGCTATTAGTAAGACTATTAGTCCTTAGACCTGAAGTCACCACTGATCCCTACATAAGGAGTTATGTATTTTGGTTTCGTCAAACGTCACCCGTAACTGGGTGGACTATAAAGGCGATTACTGGGTATATAACGAATTATGTAGAGGGATGTGAGTGATGTAGATGGGATCTATCCCTCCCATATGACGGGAGCGACATTGGTATTCTTGATAGAGTGAGACCACTAAGTGCATGGCCATTCCCAAATGAGTCAACATTAGATGTTGAGCTCATTTGATCGAGTGAGTCTACTTGGAGTTCAAGATTTAGGTTGATTAGAGGATGACACGGTCTATGCCTCATATTGATCAATCTAGATGTCTAGGATAGAAGGATAATGTCTCATATATTGTGAGGAGTCACAATTAGTAGTCACAAGGTGATGTCAGATCTCGACATTCTTGTAACTTGGGTAGTAATGATGTGTTGCTAGATACCGCTCATTACTTATGCTCCTAAATGGGTTTAGGGCATTGCCAACGTTACAAGAACCTATAGGGTCACACACTTAGGACAATTAGATGGAGATTAGGTTCATATGATGAACCAAGAGGATTAGATTCATTTGATGAATCAAATTGGATTAAGAGTAATCCTAATTGGGCTAACTTGAGTTCGACTCATATTGATTCATGTGTTTAATGAGTCTAATTTAGATTTTAACTCATTGAATCAATTTAATTTAATGAATTAGGTTCATTATATTAAGTTGGCTCGAATCAAATGGTTAGATTAGATCAACCATGGTAGAGATTGAGTCAAGTTTGACTTGACTTGAGAAGGAAGACCAAAGGTCAATTTTGACTTGACCTTTTGCCACCTCATTGGTGAGTTGGCATTAGGTGGACCAATAATGATGTTCCACATCATCATGGGTGCCACCTCATGGAAGTTACAAAGCCATTTTTCTTTAATGGCTTCATATTAATTGCAATTAATGCAATTAATTTGGGAGTTTTTGAGAGTGGCCGACCACTTTGTGTTTGTGTGGGAATTCATTTTTCCATTCATGTGGTGTAACTCCTTCTTCTTCCTTGTGTTCTATCCTTGCTCTCCCTCCTCTTCCTTGCCGTGACCTATCAAGGTGCTAGCACACCTTTGTTTAGGTTTTCTCCATCAAGAATTGTTCGTGTGGATACTTCTAGAGGACCGACACTTGACGGTCTAGAGATCCGGCAACTTCTTGGACGAGCGGGAACGCGAAGGGCTTCGCTACAAGGGTAATGATCTTAACTTTAGTGTAGATCTAAAGTTTTTACAAACTCGTACGAAAAAAGTTTTGTTTACGAATCTTTGCACGAGATCCATGGCTTTGGGTGACTCGGGGTTTCCGCGACGCGAAAAAGCGGTTTTCGCGGCCCGACGAATCCAACAGGTTGGGCTGGGTTCGGCTGAGATTCGTCTCGGGTCAAGGTCTCGGGTTCGAGTCTCAACTTCCACATTTTTTGGTCAAAACTTCTTTCTTTTTGTAAACATACTAAACGACCTCCAAATATTACGTAAAAATACTCTAAAAATTCCTAAAAATCTCTAGAATATTTTAAAAGAATTTCCAAATATTTTTATGGACTTTTAAAACTTGAAATAGGGAAAATTGGATCGTTACAATCCCCCATACCTTATAAAAAGTTCGTCATCGAACTTAGAATAGCTCTGGATACTTCTGTCTCATACTGTCCTCCCGCTCCCAAGTGATTTCCTTGTGCTTCTGGTTTTGCCAGACGACCTTCACTAGTGGTACTTCTTTGTTTCTCAATCTCTTGACTGCTCTGTCCACTATTTGTGTAGGTCTACTCTCGTAGCTAAGATCCTCTTGGATCTGCACTGTCTGAGGCTGAATCACTTGGCTGGGGTCGTGAAGACACTTCTTTAACATGGAGACATGAAATACATTATGTATTGCTAACATGTCTTGTGGTAAGTCCAGCTTGTAAGCTACTTTCTCAATCCTTTCTGTGATCAGGTAAGGTCCTACATAACGAGGACTTAATTTTCCCTTTTTGCCAAATCTCATCACTCCCTTCATAGGAGCGACCTTGAGAAAGACTGAATCCCCTACTTGGAATTCATGTGGCCGACGGCGTGTGTCAGCATAACTCTTCTGTCTACTCTGGGCAGTCTCAATCCTCTATCTGATCTTCTGGATAGCCTGAGTAGTCTCATCTATCAGTTTTGTCTGAATGCCCAGCTCTGCTTCCATTTCTTTTCTCTCTCCTGCTTCTTGCTAGCATATGGGTGATCTGCATTTCCTGCCATATAGTGCCTCATAAGGTGTCATCTTGATGGTGGTCTGATAGCTATTATTGTAGGCAAATTCAGCTAAGCATAGATACTTGCACCAACTTCCTTTAAAATCTAGTGCACAAGCTCTGAGCATATCTTCTAGAATCTGATTTACTCGCTCTGTCTATCCATCAGTCTGAGGATGGAAGGCTATGCTGAACTTGAGTTTGGTGCCTAGTGCAGTCTGAACACATTCCCAAAAGTGAGAGGTGAAGCGCCCATCTCTATCAGAAACAATAAATTTAGGAACTCCGTGAAGTCTGATCACCTCTTTAACATACAGCTGTGCCAACTGCTCTATAGAGTGGGACACCTTGATGGCTAGAAAATGAGCAGACTTAGTCAATCTGTCCACTATCACCCATATCGCATCATATCCATTTGTGGTTCTTGGGAAACCTGTTATGAAGTCCATGGATATGTCTTCCCACTTCCACTCTGGTATAGAAAGAGGCTATAGAACTCCTCCTGGTCTCTGGTGTTCTGCTTTGACCCTCTGACATGTCAGGCAGGTACTGACATATTTAGCTACATCTATTTTGAGTCCAGACCACCAAAATCTCTGTTTCACGTCTTGATACATCTTGGTAGAACCAGGGTGCATGGAGTAAGGTGTACTATGAGCTTCTTCTAAAATTTTCTTTCTCAGCTCTTCATCATTGGGGACACACAGGCGGCTCCCCTGATAAAGAATTCCACTGTCTGATACTCGAAACTCCGAATTTTCTTCTTTCTGTATCCCTTGCTTGATCTTCTGGATATCTAGATCTTCACTTTGCTTTCTCTGTATATCCTCAAGCAAGGTAGACTCTACGGTCAATGTAGAGAGTTGCCCATAAATAATTTCCATTCCAAAATCTGACAACTCCTTCTGCAGTGGTACGGCTAATGATGACAAAGACATCAGGGATGTACTGGATTTTCTACTTAGTGCATCTGCCACTTTGTTAGCTTTGCCTGGGTGGTAGAGGATTTCACAGTCATAATCTCTGACCAACTCTAGCCACCTATGCTGTCTCATGTTTAAGTCCTTTTGAGTGAAAAAGTACTTAAGACTCTGATGGTCAGTGAAAATTCTGCACTGAACGCTAAACAAATAATGTCGCCAGAGTTTTAGTGCAAAGACCACAGCTGCCAGCTCAAGATCATGTGTGGGTAATTCTTCTCATAGTCTTTGAGTTGTCTGGAAGCATAAGCTATCACTTTTCCTTCCTGCATGAGTACAGCTCCTAAGCCCCTCTTGGAAGCATCACTGTAGATGTCAAAACTCCTGTCACTTTCTAGAACTGTCAAGATAGGAGCACTGGTCAGTCTCTTCTTGAGCTCTTGGAAACTCTGCTCACATTTATCTGACTATTCAAACTTCTTATTCTTCCTGGTGAGGGCTGTTAATGGAGAGGCTATCCTAGAAAAGTCCTCCACGAATTTCCTGTAGTACCCAGCTAAACCAAGGAAGCTTCTGATCTCCCTAGCATTCTTGGGTCTACTCCAGTTGTTGACTGCTTCTATTTTGGCTTGATCCACTTGAATGCCTTCTTTAGAAATTATATGACCTAGAAATGCCACCTGATCTAACCAGAACTCGCACTTTGAGAACTTAGCGTAAAGCTGCTTTTGCTGAAGAGTCTGCAGTACTATCCTCAAATGCGTGTCATGCTCCTCTGGGGTTCTGGAATAGATTAGAAAGTTGTCGATGAACACAATGACAAATTTGTAAAGGTATTCTCTGAACACTCTGTTCATCAGTTCCATGAAAACTGCAGGTGCATTAGTCACACCAAAAGGCATGACTACGAACTCGTAGTGTCCGTATCTGGTCCTGAAAGCCGTTCTGGGTATGTCTCTTTCCTTCACTTTTAGCTGATGGTACCCAGAACGCAGGTCTATCTTTGAGAATACTGTCGCCCCTCTCAACTGATCAAATAAGTCGTTGATTCTAGGAAGGGGGTACTTGTTCTTGATTGTCACTTGATTCAGAGCTCTATAATCTATGCACATCCGCATAAATCCATCCTTCTTCTTGACGAACAACACGGGAGCTCCCCATGGTGAATGGCTAGGGCGGATGAAGTCTTTGTCAAGCAGCTCCTGAAGTTGTTCTTGTAGTTCTTTCAGCTCTGCTGGAGACATGCGGTATGGAGCTTTTGAAATTGGACCGGTACCAGGAACCAGTTCAATCTCAAACTCCACTTCTCTGTTGGGAGGTAGTCCAGGTAGCTCTTCTAGGAATACCTCTGGATACTCACAGACTACCCGAACTTCCTCCTGCTTGGGTCTTTCTTGTTCTTCTGTACTCACAATGTGCGCAAGAAAATCAGCACACCCTTTAGCTAACAACTAGTGAGCTGTGAGAGAAGAAAGGAACTTCTGGGTCTTCCTCTTTGGCACCTCTGTGAACTCAAAGGATGATTCACCTTCTGGACTAAAGATCACTTTCCTTCTGTGACAGTCCACTGAAGCACTGTACTTGCTGAGGAAATCCATACCCAAAATGATATCGAAATCCTGCATGGCGAGGACCACCAGATTTATACATAGCTCACTGTCTGAAATTCTGACTGGTACAGCCCGAAGCCACTGGTTGGATTCCATGACTTCCCCAGAAGGTAGGGTCGTCAGGAACTTGGAGTTCATGCTTTCTGTAGGTACCTGTAATTCTTTGGCAAAGGGTACTGATACAAAAGAATTGGTCGCTCCAGTATCAAATAGTGCAGTAGCTAAATGCTGAAAAATAACTACTTGACCTGTTATGACCGTCGAGGCACTAGCAACTTCTTCTTTGGTGAGGGAGAATACTCTGGCACTGGCTAGAACTGGTGGTGCTTCCAACCTTCCTTGACTGATCTGAGGTCCTTCCAGAGTTGCAGGCATATAATGTAGCTAAGGTTTGCCTCCATATTGTATTGGCTGTGGTTGAGGTGCTTTGAGCTTGTTAGGACATTCTTTAGCCATGTGTCCTTCCTGCCCACATGCATAGCATCCAGTCTTACCCAAAAGACAGGCTCCTGGATGTGTTCTCCCACATTTAGGACAGAGAAGGATCTTGGTCTGCTTATTTGCTGGTCCTCCTTTCTGGTTACATCCTGAGTTCAACTGCTTTCTTTTGTTACCCTTGCCTTTCTAGTTCTGCTTATTTGCATGAGGTTTCTGACTCCCAGCTGCCTTATCTTCGATCTTGACTGACTTTTGCTGCGCTCGTTGTGCTCTGATGCTGTCCAGATAGTGCTCTGCAACTAATGCTCTACTGACAAGCTCTTCGCCAGTCTGAGGCTGATGAGCTCCACTACTCACATTAAATGCTATCACTGGCCTCAGCATCCTAAGCATTAGTCTGACTCGTTCCTTCTCCGTGCTTACTAGCTCTGGGCAGAGACGAGCTAGCCTATTGAATTTCTTTACTGCTTCTTCCACTGACAGGTCACCTTGTCTGAATTCTATGAACTCCTCATAATGCTTATTGGTGATCCGCTAACGGAAGAATTCTTCATAAAACTCTGCTGCAAAGTTAGCCCAGCTCATCTGTTGCTCTTAACTCTCTCCCACCACATACGAGCATCTCCAGATAGGCAAAATGAAGCACACTTGACCTTCTCGACTTCTGGCCAGTCAAGAAGCTCCATGGTGCTTTCCAGTGTCCTTAACCAAGCCTGAGCATCCCAGGGCTCAGTCATGCCTGAGAAACTCTCTGGCTTCAGTTTCAGCCACTGTATCAAATATGCTTCTTGTCTTCTAGGTGTTGTGGGGACTTCTAGGGTAGCTGGTGGAACCTCAGTCACCACTGGAGTCTCCACATTAATGGTTGGAGGAGTGGGAGGGACTAGCTGCTGATTCGCCATCAGATTGACGATCACTTGCTGCTGCTCTGCTACTTGTCTCTGGAGTTGAGCAACAATTCAGAGAGATTTGGTTCAGCTGCTCTGGGCTCTTCGTTCTCCTGAGCTTGGTCCTCAGTACGAGTTGTACGGGGGCGTCCTCTTCTTGACATCTAATTATGCAAAGAAAAGAAAGACTTGATATATATTCTTTATCCTTTCTAACCAAACTTAGGTATATGAATAAAAGAGAAACAAACTTCTATCTTACTAAAGCGCATGCAAGCAAATACTCTATACTACAAATAATAAAGAAAGCAAAAGAAAGAAAACTTAAATACTTTCTTACTTGAAGACGGCAAGGATGATGCTGATGTGTGATGCTGGAGAATGGGAACTGCTCTGATACTGTAACACCCACTAAGCTTTTAAGAATAAATATGAGAATGATGAATTTTTCCTTAGAAAAATAATAAGAAGTGAGTTGAAGTAAAAAGAAATAAAATGAAATAAAAAGAAGTAATGGTCAAGGATTGAACCTTGAACCTCTTATATTATATTTCATAGAGTTAATGGGTAACAACCAGTTGGGATAGAGAGAAGATATTGATAGCAAAGGAGGGAAACTCATGATAAAGGTGAGAATAAAAGATAGCCAAAAGAAAACAAGTAAAGAACAAGAGAAAGGCAATTTGCCTTCCTCCCTTCCTCTCCCTCTTTCTCTCTTCTCTTGCCAAAAATAAAAGAGACCATTAAGGGGATTCATTCCCCCTTATTTCACCATGAATGATGGGGATAAATAAATAAATAAAAATAAAAATAAAATAGAAAAAAAAAAGGGCTAAGGGAGAAGGAAAGCAAAAACTAAGTTTGCTACCTCTTCCCCCTTAACATAAAAGAGAATATGTAAAGGGAAAATTCTATTTTCTCTCATTTTCTCATTCTCTCCTCTCCCTCACCGAAACCTCAGTTCCCCTCTCCTCCATTTTTGGCCCCAAGCCAAGGTTTTCTCCTAAGAAAACCTAAGATACAAGGAGGACTTAGCAAGGGAATCAAGGGAAAGGAACTAGAAGAAGAGGCTACTTCTTCTTCACCATACCTTAGATCCACAAGCGAAAAAGGATGTAAGTTTACCCTCACCTGTGGTACAAGGCTTTTATGTGTTTTTCGGATTTTATGAAGATTTTAAAACCTAGAAACAAGTTTGAGAAAATTCGGCTAAGAAGAGCTTTCAAAAATCTAGTGATGTTTAACTAGTCTTCACTACATGATAGATTTTCTATGCCATGGAAAAGGGTTCTTCTTCATGTTTTTATACCTATATGATGCTTGATCAGAGAAGTACTTAACCCTAGAATTTCGGCCAAAAATATTTTTAAGAGGCTAGGGAAATTTATTGTTTTACCCAACTAGTACAAGGTTCTTCCTATGAAATATTAAGGATCATGTATTAGTTTTCTTGCTTAGAAGATATTTGAACTAAAAGAAAACCCACTCATATGTTTCGGCCAAGAAAGGGTTTAGGGTTAGGAAGACCCTTAAATTTACATAAACATGCTCATGTGATAGAATACAAATATCTTAAAAGAGTTGTATGTTTGAATATTGCTAGAACTTCATGAACTCTTTCTTAGGGTTTTCGGCCATGATGAGATGAATAGCTTAGAAAAGCTTAAACAAAACTTTAATATGCTCAATACCTCTGTGATGTTTAGATATGAAATTTGTCTAATGCCCTCATGCTTGATTAGGGTGTAGAAAAATTGGTTATATGACATATGACATGTATGATCACAAGAGTCCAAGTTTGTTCATGAACCAAATATATATATATGTTTCTTCGTAAATTTTACCATGAAATTTACTTAGGTTTTTCATGCTTTAGGCCACTTAAAAACCTAGCTAAAGAATGGTAGGTTTCGGCCATGAGAAAAAAATAAAAGAAAAAGAGAAAAAGAAACATAGAAAGCCTAAGACACAATTCATATGTATGCTCATTATGTTTGTCTTTACACATGCTATGAAACTTGTATGACTTCACATGTTTTTATGTTACTTGAAGCAAGTTTAAACACTGATGAGTTTCTGCCAAAAAGGATTTAAATGACCTAGAGGCCCTAGAATTTAAACCAAAGGTGTTAAAATGCTTCTTATGAAAATATGATAACCTATTGATTGTGTCACATGCTTGTATGATTTTTCCATGACCTAAATGGACCATTGTAAGTCTCGGCCATGAAGGTTTAGATGCCCTAGAAACCCTAGGACCTAAATTAAATATGCTCATATCACTCTACATGAAATATGATAAGTAGAAAGCCAAGGTTCAAATGCTATATGTTGTTTTATGACCTAAAATGATGCTAGGGTTTGTTTCGGCCATAACTATTGGATGATGCCTTGTATGAATTTATACATAATGTTAGTCCAAGTTCACATGCTTGTATGCTTGTTTGTAGCCCTAATGAGAACTTGTTAAATTTCGGCCATGATATATGTTAAGGGCTTAAAGAACTTAGGAACTAATTCAAATGTGTCAAATGTGTTTACCTTGTTCCTTGGTAAAAATGTTATAAATATGATTTAAAGTTGTCCATGCTTTTATGTCATATGGAACCTTGTTCCACACCTTAAGGTTTCGGCCATATGAAATTAGGGACTTGAGGAACTTAGAAACTAAGTTAATCATGTTTATAATGCTTCCTATGAAAATGCTATGATGATAATTTAGGTGCCACATGCTTGGATGTTGTGTTTAACCTAAATTGAGCTTTAAAGGGTTTCGGCCACAAGGGTTTAGGAAGCTTAAAACCAAGATAAATATGATACCATGTTTCCAATGATAGGATAATCACAAGATACACCCTTATGCTTAATATGTATGCTTGTGATTTATGACTTATGATATGATATGCATGTTTTTATGATATGATATGCTTTGTGCTTAAATTATGCATGCTTATGTTATGATATGTGGTTAAATTATGCATGCTTGATGCTATGTTTAGTGCTTAAAATATGCATGCTTTCATGATATGATATGTGGTTAAATTATGCATGCTTGATGATATGCTTTATGCTTAAGACATGCATGTTTTTATGATCTATGCCTAAGTGATGCATATTGATATGACATGATGTATGCCTAAGTGATGCATACCTTTATGATATGATGTATGCCTAAGTGATGCATACCTTTATGACATGATGTATGCCTAAGTGATGCATACCTTTATGATATGATGTATGCCTAAGTGATGCATACTTTTATGACGTGATGTATGCCTAAGTGATGCATACTTTTATGATATGATGTGTGCCTAAGTGATGCATGCTTTTATGATACATGATATGTATGACATGTATTTTACTTTATATGTGAGTGGCTTGTACCAAGGGTGGACTCCTAATCAGTCCCTAGGCCTTGCTTTGTGATCTAGGCCAAGCCTTGCTTTGTGATCTGGGCTAATAAGGGATGGGCTCCTTAGTACACCCCTAAGCCTTGCTGTGTGATCTAGGCTAAGCCTTGCTTTGTGATCTGGGCTAATAAGGGATGGACTCTTTAAATACGCCCCTAGGCCATGCTTTGTGATCTTGACCTAGTTCCTAGTATGATTCAAGACTTGCTACCTTGGATATACTTAGGACGCGCGCATCTATGTTATGTATGTATGGTACAAGCCGGGGCCCTAAATATGTTGATATTATTTTCAAGTATATATGTAAAAGAAAATGGTTTAAAGGATCATGAGACATACACATGTTTTGCGGATACATGTTTTCCAAAATCATATTGCATACACCTTATGATTATGCTATGTTTCATGTTATGCTCTTGATTATGATATGCCATGATAAGGTATGATTACGTTATGTTCATGCTATACCTTATAGACATGTTTCGGCCTTGATTTGTTGATGCTTGATATATAGATTTCGGCCATGGATATGATGATGCCTTGATGTACATGTTTCGGCCATAGTATGATGCTTTGATATACATGTTTTGGCCATGCTTTGATATACCATGATACTTGTTGTTATGCCATGTCTAGCTATGTTTTATGCAATGCACTATGTATATGTTTCGGCCATGGTGATGCTTGATATGCTATGACTAGTTGAGATTATATTATGATGCATGATATGCTTGAATAGAATGCTATGTTATGCCATGATTAGTTTAGATTATGACTTGTTGATGCATTCTTGATTATGTGCTGATTGTTGGTTTTAGTAAGTAGGAAAGGAACTTACTGAGCCATGAGTGCTCATAGCTTACTTTCCTTGTACCACAGATAAAGGAAAAAGCTGGATGAGTTAGAGGAGCAGCAGGAGGGGCAATGAAGATGTGTGTGGCGGTGGCTAGGCAACCAAATAAATAAGAACCTGCTTAAAGTTTCTTTAAAGAACTATGCATTGGTATTTTATGACTTGTGATACCTAAACATGTGTGGCTTGACATTATGGTTCCACTGGATTTGATGTTATGATTTTTGATGCCATGTGATAGTATAGTTCAAAAGAAATTTAAAAGAAAAGTTTTATTAAAACTATGAAAATTATTTTAAGTCTTCCGCTGTTTTAAAAAGAAAAATTTATACGTAGAGTATCGTAGCCCCGTCCCTTAGGGTAGCAGGAAGGGCGGGCGTTACAGATACCAACTGTAACGACCCACCTTCTACACTACTACTACTCTGTAATGGTGGACGCTACTTAACTACTGACTCTACTTAACCGGTGTGATTAAAAACCACATGGAAACTCTACCGAAAAATTACGACAGAATCTCCCCTATACCGGTGAACTTAAACTGATATACAAACACTGTATACATCAGCCACAGGCGGCTGGAACATATATTAGACAACCACGCAGTTTATATATATGAAAAAGAATCAAAATACTGAAAGAAATAACTCTATCAATGCATGATAAAAACACTCCAATGAAAATAGCATATACAAGTTCTAAATTCTTTTAACAATTCGACGGAAGCAATCTTAATAATTTTTTTTAAGCTAAGTCCCAAGATCTCTCCATAGTCCTGGCATCACACATCGTCACAGCATCTCGTTGTCGCCTTTATCTTTTATCTGTAGTAGGAGGAATGCAAACTATAAGCAAAATGCTTAGTGAGCGCTATCTAACTCACAAAATCTCGATATGCATGTATATAAATAAAAACATGCTAAAACTGAATGCTAACATGTAAAGCTACTCATGCTCAAAAATAGCAAAGAAATCAACTAACTGAAAAGCTAACATATAAAGCTAAACATGCTCATCAACTAGCAAATAAATAACATGTAAGAAACTAAACATGTAAAAGCTGCTAACATAAAAGAAAGCTAAACTTGCTGATCTTTAAAACAAAGTGAAACTTACTTCATTTACTCTAAACTTATTCTTTTATTTCACTTGTTTAAAATTTATACTTTAATACTTGAAAATAATAATCAACTTCTCTTGGGCCCAGGTATAGTACCATTTTATGCGCGTTCCCTAATAGGTTGGGGGTAGCGAGCCGCCAATCCTAAAAGAGCAGACCTTGGAATTGGACACCTGGATTTGTTTAACGATAACCTTGGAAGTCGGGTACTAGCCTCTTCTTAAAAGTAAAATACTTGTTAACTTAATTACTTCTTCTTTAAATGCCTTGGCATTTTAATAGCATCTTGTGTGCCAAAATCCCTAAAGTCTTGACTTTGGGATTTACTTAAGGCCTTGGCCTTTATTTCTTTTCTTTTTCTTTCTTTTTACTTGTTAATGTTTCTAAAAGAATTTGATAAAACTCTTATTTTCCCACTAGAATACATGCTTGTTCATGATTATTAAAAAAGCAAATAAAAACTAAAGAAACTACTCATGTGTATCTAGTAATAAAGAAAACTGATCATGCTCAACTCATAGCAATTAAAAACTGCACATGCTCAATAATAGCAAATGAAACTAGAAAATCTGCATATAAGACTAATACAAATCTGCGCTGTGAATGTTACAAAATTCTGCACTACAATGCTTAACAAGATTCTGTTCTACAATGCTTAATCATTCTTTTCGTTCTGTAAACATTCCTACCTCGAGAGGGAACTATTGAGGCATATATGCACCTAAGAAAACTAGGCTGAATTCTATACCAAAATCATGCCTAATGAGCTAGAGAAAAATGGATATTGCTTCTACTTAAACTCGATGTTCACTAACTACTCAGCTAAATCCCTAACAACCATTCTGCACAATAAATTGTGAAATAAAGGAATCAAGCTTGCTGAATTGAAACTTTAAAAATTAAACTTGCTGAATTATCAAAGAGAAAGGATGTCCTATGCTCTAATAGAGCTGTACGTTTCTGCAGTGAACACAAAGAAAACTTGAACTGGAATAAGCACCAAAGGGGGCTGTTCTAAACTCCAAATGGAGTTGTTCTTGTCTGAAAAAAAATGCACAAAGAAGGAGGTTGATCACTACTACAATTGGAGCTACGCTTAACTACTGCAAATACCACAGAGAAATGGGACTGTTGGTGCCCCTTTCCTAACACAAACCGAACTAAACCTGTTGGAACTTGGAACCTATATAAAACTTGTTTCGTTCCAAAATCAAATCCCATATCTAGCAACAAGATACTGATTCTTGCTGCCACAGAACTTAACAGAAAGGAAACCAAGAATACATGCTACTAAAACTTCAATAATACAGAACCCTAACCAAAAAGGGAACAACATGGCAGCAAACTTCAGAACAAAGAAGAACAAATTTGGAACACAATAATAAGCATAGTTCGGAATCTAATCCAATCAAAAACCCTTTCCCTCTTCCTTAGTAACCTCACGGCAGTAAGCCCTAATCCACAATCTTCACAAGAAAATTCTAAACAAAAGGAAAAGAACCCGTAACTATCCTACAGCAGGTGAGTAACGACTCACCCTTGTTCTTTAACTTACAACCAGAGAGGAGCAAATTCTAGGGTTTTGGGTGAAGCTTGAAGATCTCGGCGGCTCCCTTGAGTTCCCGAGCTCCCTTCGTCGCGGTGACCACGTGCGGGTGAAGGCCAGCCGAAAAAAGTCTTCGTCGGCATCGGAGAAAAGACCTAACGTCGTCGCCCCTTTCCGCCCGAGCAGAAGAGTCGCGTGGCGTCGCGTGTGAGGAGAAGAGGAGAGGTATCGCGAAATTAGGTCACGGAAAAAGGAAATATAAACTTATCCCTTAAGTTATTCTCGGTTCCAACTATAACTTAAATATTTTTCTCTCCCTCTTAGGTTAACACAGCCCGTGAGCGCAGCCGGTCAAGCGGGTTTTGCTCGAAGCCATAGATCGCAGGTTCGATCCTCGCTGCACCCCTTTTTCCTCTTATTCTCTGTTACTAACTTCTACCTTATATATATTTTATTCCATATATAATTAACAAAACAACCACAGACTGGTTGGTTGGGCTGGGTTCGGCTGAGATTCATCTCGGGTCAAGGTCTCGGGTTCGAGTCTCAACTTCTACATTTTTTGGTCAAAACTTCTTTCTTTTTGTAAACATACTAAACGACCTCCAAAAATTACGTAAAAATACTCTAAAAATTCCTAAAAATCTCTAGAATATTTTAAAAGTATTTCCAAATATTTTTATGGACTTTTAAAACTTAAAATTGGGAAAATTGGGTCGTTACATCCAAAGGAGTTGAGGGTGCCTCCAAGAGGTTTGATTGGATAAAACTTTATCCGATTGCAAATGACCACTTTTGACAGGTCGAAGGCACCTCCAATGGGCTTGAAGGTGCCCTGGACTGGTTGAGGGCACCTTCAAGCCAATGAAGGTGCCTCCAACACTACAGGCAGCGTAGGCGCCTTCAGCCCTTTGTTGAAGGCACCTCCAGCTAGCTTTTCAGCTCCTTTTGACTTGTTTTCTTATTCAGAGGCTCCGATCGCATGGGTGATTGCGGCCAACTGAAATAGGGCTCACCCGAACTCAATTTTCGGCCTTTTCCTCGAGGAGGCTTCTGACCCGGCTTCTTGTCCCTCAAACACCGCGCACGTTCTTCTCGTCCACCGGTGTACTCTTTCACAGCTCTCTCATCTTTAGGACGCACCAAGCACGTCGGCTTCCTTCCTGTGCCGTCCTTCTCACAGTTGCGTCTTCCGCTTGACTTCCTGTGCTTCTAAACTCTTGCACACTTAGACACTAGGATCAGATAACAAGCAGGACCTAACCTAACTTGGTTGATCACATCAAAACAACCATGGGATGCAACAATCTCCCCCTTTTTGATGTGCATCAACCCAAGTTCAAGTTAGGGAAAACAACCAGATAAGTAGTAATTTAAAGAAATTACTGAACTAACATTTTAAGCATAAATATTGCAAAACTAAATACTACAAGACTAAAAAATATTAACCTCTAAAATCTAGAACTTCCCCTAAACTTGTCCTATCTCCCCCTTTGATCACATCAAAAACATGGGGTAATAATTATTAAGAAAAAATTTTAAAGTTTATAGAACAATTTTCTTAAGTAAATACTCAAGTTTTTTTTTAAAAATTAATCATTTCAAAATAATTTCTAAGTAAAAAAGCATTTTTAAAGAAGATTTTGCAAACATAACTATTTTTCTAAGTAGAATTTTTTTTTTAACTTACGCAATTTTTTTTTTATAAAAAAATTGAGAATTTTTCTAAGTAAAAAAATTTTATGCATGAAACATTTTTTAAAAAAAAATCTAAGGAATTTTAAAAATTTTTGAAAATTTTTTTTAAAGCATTATTTAATTCTAATTTTAATGCTTTACCAGAAATTTAATTAAACATTTTATTTCAAAATTTTGGCTTCCAGGTCATGGTGAGGCACTAGACCTTCTTGGTTATTGGAGAAACAACCACTTACTTAAACAAAACCTCATAAATAAATTTTAACGTTTAATTTTCTCGCTGAAAGCTTTAAATAAAATTTAGTCTAGTAAAGATTTTGGAACCGAGTAAAGGTTCCTTTCTACTGGATTAATCAAGAATTTAGGGGGTATATAACCTTCGGGAACTTTCCTGAGTTGTCCCTGATGTTTTCTAATGTACCAGTTTAATTTTCCATATAACTTGAGTTTTGATTTTGGAAATTTATTTAAGCATGCATAATCATTTTTAAATTTTTGAATTTTATTTTTCAATTTCTTATTTTCTAATTTTAAATTATGGTACATTTCTAGTGAATATGCTTTTGCTAAATTTAATTTTAACTAACTATTTTCTTTTTCTAATTTAACTAAATCTTTAGTGACTACTTTAATGAATTGAAAGGATTGCTTGGAAGTTAGATTATGTACTTGACTTACCTCTATTTCTGATACTCCCCCTTCATCGCAGTTTTCTTCATCTGATGATCCTCCCCCTTCATTTATGCTCATCTCCGTGCTAGATTCTTTGAAAAGATGGTTGGCCATCAGTACAAATCCCGAGAAGGTTTTGACTTCTGATTGCGAGGATGATGATTCATCCCATGTAGCCTTCAAACTTTTGCACTTCGAGGACATCAGCTTTGAAAACTTCTCCTTGTCCCTTTTCTTCAGTCTTGGGCAGTCATCCTTGATGTGCCCTTCCTCATTGCAGTTGTAGCAACGAACCATCCTTTTGCTGTGTTGATGCCTTTTTGACTGCAATCTAAATTTATTATTTTTAATAAATTTATTCAATTTTCTTACTAATAAGGCCGCTTCAGACTCGTCGATCAACACTTCAGAGTCGGGATCATCCTTTTTGGCTTGTAGGTCAATATTGAGATTTGGCTTCGCTTGACTTGGCTCTGTAATTTGAGACTCGTGAAGTTCAAAGGTAGAAAATAGGTTTTCTAAAGTACTTACCTCAAAGTCCTTAGAGATGTAGTATGCATCTACTAAGGATACCTATTCTGGAGATCTTAGGAAGGTGTTGAGCATGTACCAGATCGATTCTCGATTTGTTATCGATTCTCCGAGGATATTTAGCCGAGTTATCAGCTCTTTGATTCTTGTTTGGAGTTCCGCTACCTCTTGCCGTTGTTCATCAGGAGATTCGTCAGTTGAGTCCGAAGGATGTCCCGCCTTGCTAGCTTCACTTCTGAAGTGCCTTCGTGGAGCTCCAGGAATTTTTCCCAGAGGTCTTTGGCTGAGTCGTAGCTTTCGATCCGACTTACCTCTTGGGGTGGCAAAGTTTGAGCAGGTGAAATTTCTCCTTTCCATTGGCCAAGAAATCGGCTTGCTCTTTCTTAGTCCACTGATACTCTTCTTTGTCTTTTGGAGCTATAAAACCAAATTTCATAGTTAGAAGAATGTCAAAATCCATTTTAAAAAATACCTCAATTCTGTTGGTGCAACCTTAGGTCAAGGTTGACCTGGTTGACTTGACTCGAGTTGACCTGACTCGAGTTGTATTTTGATGTTTGACGAGAATAGAAAAGTTCTATTCTGATGTTTGACGAGAATAGAAAAGTTCTATTCTGATGTTTGACGAGAATAGAAAAGTTCTATTCTGATGTTTGAAGAAAATAGAAAAGTTGTATTCTGATATTTGACAGAATACAAACTTGGGAGATTGCGGGTGCAAGCTTTGGTCAAGTTTGACCTGGTTGACCCGAGGTGAGTCGACCTGATTTGGGAAAATCCTGGTGAGTGAAGCCAGGTGAAAATCCTAGTGAGTGAAGCTAGGTGAAAGTGAAAATCCTAGTGAGTGAAGCTAGGTGAAAGTGGAAGTCCTGGTGAGTGAAGCTAGGCAGTTTGGAAGTCTTGGTGAGTGAAGCCAGGTAAGGGAAATCCAGATGGGTCAAGGTCGACCAGACATCTGGTGAAAAGTCCAAGCAGGGAGCTTGGCACGGGAGAAGTCCAAGTATGGAGACTTGGCACGGAGAAGACCAAGTTGGAGACTTGGCACGGGAAGTCGGAGAGAGCTCGGTAGCTCGGTAGCTCGGTCTCCGGACGAAGTCGGAGAGAGCTCGGTAGCTCGGTAGCTCGGGAGCTCAGTAGCTCGGTAGCTCGGTAGCTCGGGAGCTCGGGAGCTCGGTAGCTCGGTAGCTCGGTAGCTCGGTAGCTCGGTCTCCGGACGAAGTCGGAGAGAGCTCGGTAGCTCGGTAGCTCGGTAGCTCGGTAGCTCGGTAGCTCGGTCTCAGGACCAGGTAGGATTTAGGGCTGGGAGCTCTAAATCTGGATCAGTCTGGAGACCGATCAGGAGAAAATGCCGCAGAAGCAAAAGGGTGGTGGATCGGTCTATGGACCGATCCACATCCAATCTGATCGGTCGCCACGACCGATCAGACCATCCTCAGACCGATCAGGCTGTTGTCTGATCGGTCCAAGGATCTGCGATCGATCTGCTGACCGATCCACAGTTAAGATCATTGGGCATGCGCTTTCTCTGATATTTTCTGTTCCGCACTTCTTTTTGCCCATATCTGTTTAACCTTCTGCTGTGAGTCTTTTGGAGATACAGGTTGCAGGTACCATACCAGTGCTTAGTTTCAAATTAAGCCTCATCAAAGGAATGAGACAAAAGATCTTTCCACTGCTTTTTTTGCGTCAAATACATTTGAAGCAGCAACGGCTACAGGTTGCGATTG
The DNA here is from genome assembly GCF_018446385.1 of Zingiber officinale. NCBI lineage: Eukaryota > Viridiplantae > Streptophyta > Magnoliopsida > Zingiberales > Zingiberaceae > Zingiber > Zingiber officinale. Next base: position 61,721,763 of record NC_055998.1, read on the forward strand.
GCTGTGTTTCTGACAGTGATCAGGCGGCGATTGGCTTAACTCCTGGTGATTGGTTCGAGCTCAGAGGCACCAGTGAAGACCGTGGTTCTATTGGTGTGAGCTCAGAGAATCAGAAGAGGAAAAGAAGCGATTGGCGAAGCCGTAGCCTGCAGTAGGGATTCGGTGCAGATTGGCAGCGATCCGGTGCAGGCTGATCGAATGCAGAGACATAAGAAGCAGTGTATGCTGGAAAGAAAAAAAAAAGAGAAGAACAAGAAAAAAACAAGAAGCAAGAAAAAAAAGTGTGTGTGTTTTGGTTGAGAGCTTGCTGTGCTCTTGGACTCTGTCTTCATCATCTTCGTGGCTGTGAGCTTACTTCGATTTCCTTTGAGCCATTGTGATCTGTAAGTCTTGTGTGCTTCATTTTAAATCTGTTCAAGACTTTGTGGAGAGGTTTCTCCACCGAGAAGGAGAGCTTCATTAGCCGGAGTCATCCGGGGTGTGATCTACCGAAGATCAAGGGCTCGTCCACCTTACGGACACGCCGAGGAGTAGGGGCAAGTTATCCCCGACCTCGTATATCCGTGTGTTAGTGTGCTTGTTTCCTTCTTGTTTTAGTTTCCTAATTCCGCTGTGCTAACAAGTTTCTTTGTAGAAATTTGTGTTTAAGTTTTTAAGAGGCTATTCACCCCCCCCCTCTAGCCATCTAAGATCCTAACAAGTGGTATCAGAGCTTGGCGCTCTTTATCCGGACTAACACCCTAAAGAGCAAGAAGATGGCTATGAAGGAAGGCTTTAGCACCAATCGTCCACCCTACTTCGACGGAGCGGATTTCCAATATTGGAAGAGCCGCATGGAGTATTACCTCAAGAACGACATCTCCATGTGGTTCTCGGTCAAGGAAGGGTTTACACCTCCAAAGGACGAAGAAGGTAAGGAACTAGACTCGTCAAGGTGGTCCGCCGAGCAAACCCGCAAAGGACAAGCCGATGCCAAGGCAGTGGTAACCCTACAATGTGGGCTAGCCAAAGATCAACTCGTCAAGGTAGGTCCAGTTACGAGCGCAAAAGAGTTGTGGAACAAGCTCATCGAGCTCCAAGAAGGAACCCGAGACTCTCAGATCGCCAAGAGAGACTTGTTCCTAAACCAACTACAAAACCTCACCATGAAGGAGAACGAAATGGTAAGTGAACTACATGGAAGGTTCAAAGAGATCCTCAATGGTCTTCATTCCGTGGATGAACGTGTAGAGAATCGCGATCTCGTAAGGCATGCACTCAAAGCTTTTCCAAGGAATGCCTTGTGGTCATCAATGGTAGATGCCTACAAGGTTTCCAAGGACCTTTTCAGTTGTTAAGTTAGATGAATTTTTCTATGAAATGGAACTTCATGAACTTGCTAACAAAGGTCAAAAAGAGAAAGGTATTGCCTTAGTTGCAGGAGAAAAGAGCAAGGATGGAAGAAGAAAGAAAGAAAAGAAGAAGGAGAAAGAGATCCCTACATCCTCATCCTCCTCCGAGTCCGATGATGAAGGTGGATCATCATCAAGCGAGATGTCCAACTTTGTAAGGAGGATCATGAGAAGAAGCCGGAGATACAAAGGGTAAATCTCTTGATCAAAATATTGATAAGACTAATGTTACTTGTTATGAGTGTAGCAAGAAAGGACACTATCGGATCGAGTGTCCAAAACTCAAGAAGAAGGAGGAGAGGGCCAAGAAGAAGAAAGCTCTCAAAGCTACTTGGGATGAATCCTCCTCAAGCTCATCGGAGGAAGAGAAGAAGGAGAAAAGCACACGTCAACTAGCGCTCATGGCAAGGGAGGAACCGGACTCCGGAAGTGATGGTGACACAAGTGACACATCAACCGCGGCTTCATCATCTTCGGATGATGAAGAGGTAACTTCGCCTCATTTAGAAAAGTGTTATAGAACTATTACTCATTTGTCTACCTTGCTTAAAAAATCAAAAACAGAAAATAAATCATTAAAAGAAGAAGTAGAAAACTTGAGGGCCCTCAGGGAAGATGAGGTTGATGACCTACATCTAGAGGTCCTTGAGGATGAAAACAAAGCTTTAAAGAGTGAAGTTGAGAAACTCAAGAAAATGCTTGAGAAATTCTCAACTAGCTCTAAGACCTTAGACATGATTCTAAATGCCCAAAGGGCGGTCTACAACAAAGCCGGGTTAGGATATCAACCCAAAGAGTCTAGTTTCATTTCACTAGTGTCTAGAACCCAATTTCATAGATCACATGCTTCTAGGGTTCATAAGAATAGGAAGGGTGTAACCAAGGCATGGGTTCCTAGGTCTTACATTGTAGATGCATTAGGTCCCAAGATTTGGGTACCTAAAACATCTATCTTTCGTGTCTTGTAGGCATTGGTAAAGGGGGAGCGTCTATCAACTTGGTTTGTTGATAGTGGATGCTCCAAGCACATGACCGGGGACAAGTCACTATTTTCTACCATTCAAAACAAAAATAGAGGTAATGTGTCATTTGGTAACAATGGTAGTCTTAAGGTTATAGGAGTTGGAGACATTCATATATCCGAATGCCTCCAAATCAAGAATGTCCTTCTAGTCAAGGGGATGACTTTTAATCTCCTAAGTGTCAGTCAATTGTGTGATACGGGTTACACAATTGAGTTTCATTCGAGTCAATGTCTAGTCAAAAACATTGACACACTTGACACGGTACTATTAGGCACAAGAGTAGATAACATTTATCAAGTTTCTTTTAAAAGTGCTACTAATGCTCTTGCTAAGTGTTTCATGTCAAAAGAAGAAGAATCGTGGCTTTGGCATAGGAGGTTGGCTCATGTGAACATGAAGAATATCCGGAAGCTGGTCAACAAAGGTTTAGTGCGAGGCTTACCAAGCATCAAGTACCAAAAGACCAAATTGTGTGATGCATGTCAGAAGGGTAAACAAACTAAAGCGCCTCATAAAGGTAAAAGCACTGTAAGTACAACTACTGCCCTAGACTTATTACATATGGATTTGTTTGATTGCAGTAGTGTTATTTCATTAAATGGAAATAGATACTGTTTAGTGATTATTGATGACTTTACTAGGTTTACATGGACCTTCTTTTTGAAAACTAAGGATCAAACCATAGATATTTTTATTTCCTTTTGTAGAAGAACTGAAAATGAAAAATCAACAACAATTAAAACCATTAGAAGTGATCATGGTGGTGAATTTCAAAATCATAGGTTTTTAAAATTCTGTCAAGAAAAGGGATATAGGCATGAGTTCTCTACTCCAAGGACCCCACAGCAAAATGGGGTTGTGGAGAGAAAGAACCGAGTCTTACAAGAGGTTGCACGAAGTATGCTCAATGAGTACTCACTACCGAGTTACTTATGGGCTGAAGCTGTGAATACAGCTTGCTATGTGCAAAACCGAGTCCTGATACATAGGTTTTTAGGAAAAACTCCTCATGAACTTTGGTTTGGGAAACCCCCTACAATTAAACATCTTAGGGTGTTTGGTTGTAAGGTGTTTATTTTGAACACCAAGGATCATCTTGGAAAATTTTCGGCCAAGGCTGATGAAGGGATACTGGTCGGGTACTCGCTCACCAGCAAAGCCTATCGAGTCTACAACAATAGGACTAAATTGATTGAAGAGTCCTCTGATGTAGCTTTTGAAGAAATCCCTAACTTAAATGATCAATCAAGGGATGTAGGAGAAATTCAATTTGAACTTAGAAATCTAAGTTTGAATGATCAAAATGAAGAACGAGTCGAAGTTGACTCTGATGTTGATGAGCAAAGGCAACAAAGAACTCAATCTGATCCTTTGCCTGATATTGAGTCCTTGCCTGTGCCTAGTGAGGCCATTCATGAGGCACCATCAACACCAAGACAATCTAGGATAGCCACTAGTCATCCCCAAGACTAAATTGTGGGAGACATCCAACAAGGGGTTAGGACTAGGTCATTCTTTAGAAATGAGTCTAATGAAGTCGCATTGATTTCAGAGATTGAACCAAAATTAGTTGATGAGGCATTGCACAATCCTGATTGGATCTTAGCTATGCAAGATGAGTTAGGTCAATTTGAAAGGAGCCAAGTGTGGGACTTAGTTCCTAGACCTAAGAAGACCACCATTATTGGAACTAAATGGGTCTTCAAAAATAAGTTAAACCAAAAGGGAGAAGTCGTAAGAAACAAGGCGAGACTTGTAGCCAAGGGCTATAGTCAAGTCGAAGGCCTCGATTATGATGAGACTTATGCTCCCGTGGCACGATTAGAGTCCATTCATTTGATGCTAACTTTTGCTGCACATAGAGGTTTCAAGCTCTATCAAATGGACGTTAAATCGGCCTTCTTAAACGGATTCATCAAAGAAGAGGTCTATGTTGAACAACCACCGGGGTTTGTGAATACCGAAGCTCCAAACCACGTGTACAAGCTCAAGAAAGCACTTTATGGGCTTAAACAAGCACCACGAGCTTGGTACGAAAGGTTGTCAACATATTTACTAGAAAAGGGTTTTGTAAGAGGCCAAATAGACCCAACACTATTTCTGCGTAGAGATGGTGAAAACATTTCTGTAGCCCAAGTGTATGTCGATGACATCATTTGTGGCTCAAATAACAAGGGCTATGTGAATGAATTTATCACTCACATGGAAAGTGAGTTTGAGATGAGTCTAGTAGGAGAATTGACTTTCTTCCTTGGACTTGAAATCAAGCAAACTCGAGATGGAATTTATGTCCATCAAACAAAATACACTCAAGAGATGCTCAAAAAATTCAACATGAGTGACTCTAAGGAAGTGTCCACTCCAATGGCGACAAACACTCGTCTTGACAATGATGAGAGTGGAAAACCAGTTGATCTAACGCAATATAGAAGCATGATCGGTAGTCTTCTATATCTCACAGCTAGTCGACCGGACATACTTTTTGCTGTGGGCATGTGCGCTAGATATCAAGTTTGTGCCAAGGAATCTCATTTAACTGCAGTTAAGAGAATTCTAAGATATCTCAAGGGCACAATTAAAGTAGGACTGTGGTACCCTCGTACGGAGTCTTTTGATTTGATAGGCTATACCGATTCCGATTATGCTGGATGCAAATTGGATCGGAAAAGCACTAGTGGGGGTTGCCAATTTTTAGGTTCATCGTTGATTAGTTGGTCAAGTCGGAAGCAACATTGTGTTGCTCTCTCCACGACCGAGGCTGAATACATTGCCATGGGAGAGAGTGTATCACAATTGTTGTGGATGATTCACACTCTAGAATATTATGGACATTCATATAAAGGAGTGCAAGTGTTATGTGACAACATTAGCACAATAAACCTAACGAAAAATCCAGTCCATCATTCTAGGACCAAACACATTGAAGTGCGTCATCACTTCATTATAGATCACGTAGCTAGGTGAGACATTGCACTCACATATGTTGAGTCAAAGTCAAACCTAGCCGATATTTTCACTAAACCTCTTCCGGAAACTGAATTTAGTCATTTAAGGAGAGAATTGAGAATGTGTTTGGCTCAATAAGTCATTTTGACCACATCATGATCAATAAGGACAACTACAGATGACAAGAGAAATTGGGAAATTAATTTGGGCAACTTGGGAACATCTCACACAAACTATAAGGTTTAAGAAAATATTTTTGGTTGCTAGAAATGGGGTGAGATGCTAGGATCAACCAAATTATTCAAAATGTATCATGCATCCCATGAATAATTAGGTTGAAGAGACATAAATTGAGTATGGGGAAGGCCATTACATAATTCATGTGTATTTGGCTCCTAGATCTTACTCATATATTCCAACCACGGAATCTTGGTTGGACCTGTGTCTAGAAATCATCTAACCTTGTTGATGTGTTGATTGATACCCTTGATCGATACCTTTCGTGATTTTGTTTGAAACTAGGATAAGTCATTGAAATTATGATAGAAATTTGGATATATTTTGACAAACTTGAAACTGAATCTTTAGGACTATAGACAATTTAAGACCATAGGACCTCATCGCTGGAAATTAGTTATGCATATAGACTCTTCAGGGTCTAGTTACTGAACTTGGAAGGTTTACTGGAGAAACATCTACGAATTATATACGAATTTCAGTTACTAAATTTCAGTATCAGACACTGATCGGTCTGTCGACCGATCTAGTGAGGTCTGATCGGTCTGGTGACCGATCAGAGCGTGCCAAAATACTGATTTTCGACTGTGTTGTCTGAAATTTCAGCTGAAAGTTAAAACACAATTTGTGTTTTGGATTTCTAAAGGTTTGAAACTCTCCAAGACATTGTTGGTGCAATGGTCAAGGGGGAGTTGACTTTTAGGGGGAGTTTTTACTAGTCATGATTAGTGATATGGGATTATCACTAAGTTGATTGTTGATGTTAGTATCAAGGGGGAGATTAAGGGTTTCAGTGAAAGGTATGGGACTTTCATTAGGAAGAAACTCTTGATCTTGAATCACTCTTTTTGATGTGTGTCAAAAAGGGGGAGAATGGGAGAATGTTGAGAGAATGTTCAAGGAAGAACATTAGAGTTTGGGGAGAATGTTCAAGGAAGAACATTGGAAAACCTAAGTTAGGTTAACCTAACTTGATTATGGTTTTTGTCAAACATCAAAAAGGGGGAGATTGTTAGTGCAACCTTAGGTCAAGGTTGACCTGGTTGACTTGACTCGAGTTGACCTGACTCGAGTTGTATTTTGATGTTTGACGAGAATAGAAAAGTTCTATTCTGATGTTTGACGAGAATAGAAAAGATCTATTCTGATGTTTGAAGAAAATAGAAAAGTTGTATTCTGATGTTTGACAGAATACAAACTTGGGAGATTGCGGGTGCAAGCTTTGGTCAAGTTTGACCTGGTTGACCCGAGGTGAGTCGACCTGATTTGGGAAAATCCTGGTGAGTGAAGCCAGGTGAAAATCCTAGTGAGTGAAGCTAGGTGAAAGTGAAAATCCTAGTAAGTGAAGCTAGGTGAAAGTGGAAGTCCTGGTGAGTGAAGCTAGGCAGTTTGGAAGTCCTGGTGAGTGAAGCCAGGCAAGGGAAATCCAGATGGGTCAAGGTTGACCAGACATCTGGTGAAAAGTCCAAGCAGGGAGCTTGGCACGGGAGAAGTCCAAGTATGGAGACTTGGCACGGAGAAGACCAAGTTGGAGACTTGGCACAGGAAGTCGGAGAGAGCTCGGTAGCTCGGTAGCTCGGGAGCTCGGTAGCTCGGTAGCTCGGTCTCCGGACGAAGTCGGAGAGAGCTCGGTAGCTCGGTAGCTCGGGAGTTCGGTAGCTCGGTAGCTCGGTAGCTCGGGAGCTCGGGAGCTCGGTAGCTCGGTAGCTCGGTCTCCGGACGAAGTCAGAGAGAGCTCGGTAGATCGGTAGCTCGGTAGCTCGGTCTCAGGACCAGGTAGGATTTAGGGCTGGGAGCTCTAAACCTGGATCAGTCTGGAGACCGATCAGGAGAAAATGCCGCAGAAGCAAAAGGGTGGTGGATCGGTCTATGGACCGATCCACATCCAATCTAATCGGTCGCCACGACCGATCAGACCATCCTCAGACCGATCAGGCTGTTGTCTGATCAGTCCAAGGATCTGCGATCGATTTGCTGACCGATCCACAGTTAAGATCATTGTGCATGCGCTTTCTCTGATATTTTCTGATCCGCACTTCTTTTTGCCCATATCTGTTTAACCTTCTGCTGTGAGTCTTTTGGAGATACAGGTTGCAGGTACCATACCAGTGCTTAGTTTCAAATTAAGCCTCATCAAAGGAATGAGACAAAAGATCTTTCCACTGCTTTTTCTGCATCAAATACATTTGAAGCAGCAACGGCTACAGGTTGCGATTGGCTGTGTTTCTGACAGTGATCAGGCGGCGATTGGCTTAACTCTTGGTGATTGGTTCGAGCTCAGAGGCACCAATGAAGACCGTGGTTCTATTGGTGTGAGCTCAGAGAATCAGAAGAGGAAAAGAAGCGATTGGCGAAGCCGTAGCCTGCAGCAGGGATTCGGTGCAGATTGGCAGCGATCCGGTGCAGGATGATCGAATGCAGAGACATAAGAAGCAGTGTATGCTGGAAAGTAAAAAAAAAGAGAAGAACAAGAAAAAAAACAAGAAGCAAGAAAAAAAAGTGTGTGTGTTTTGGTTGAGAGCTTGTTGTGCTCTTGGACTCTGTCTTCATCATCTTCGTGGCTGTGAGCTTACTTCGATTTCCTTTGAGCCATTGTGATTTGTAAGTCTTGTGTGCTTCATTTTAAATCTGTTCAAGACTTTATGGAGAGGTTTCTCCACCGAGAAGGAGAGCTTCATTAGCTGGAGTCATCCGGGGTGTGATCTACCGAAGATCAAGGGCTCGTCCACCTTACGGACACGCCGAGGAGTAGGGGCAAGTTATCCCCGAACCTCGTATATCCGTGTGTTAGTGTGCTTGTTTCCTTCTTGTTTTAGTTTCCTAATTCCGCTGTGCTAACAAGTTTCTTTGTAGAAATTTGTGTTTAAGTTTTTAAGAGGCTATTCACCCCCCCCCCCCCTCTAGCCATCTAAGATCCTAACAAATTCTTCATATCCATGTAGCGAAACCTCTGTCAAATTTTGGGGGATGAATGTTTGTTCTGGCTATCGTCTTGATCTTTGTGCTTCAGTTGGCGGTCAGTCCTTCTGAGGCGGTTTGGCTCTGATACCACTTAATGGTGCAACGGGGCCGACAAGAGGTAAGGGGTGAATTGCCTGCAATAAAAAATTATCCTCCTCAAGGCTTTCAACTCAAAAATAAAAGCAACAATTAAATAAAATAACAATAATAAAAGAGAGACAAGAAATTTAACTTAGTTACAACCAAGAAGGTTATTAATCCAAGGCAGTCGAACAACTCTACTAGAATGTCTCCTTCACTGTAGGCAGAGAAGCCTTTCTTACACACTAAAAATGCTCAGAAGTTGCTAGGAACTTAATACAGAGTTGATTGAATATTTCCTAGCTCCAGGGGACTTTATATAGCTCATGGAAACTCTATCTCGAGTCTCAAGGGCTCCTCCAAAGGGGTTGAGGGCGCCTCCAAGAGGTTTGACCGGATAAAACTTTATCCGATTGCAAACGACCACTTTGGCCAGGTCGAAGGCGCCTCCAATGGACTTGAAGGCACCCTGGACTGGTTGATGGCGCCTTCAAGCCAATGAAGGCACCTCCAACACTGCAGGCAGCGCAGGCGCCTTCAGCCCTTCGTTGAAGGTGCCTCTAGCTAGCTTTTCAGCACCTTTTGACTTGTTTTCTTCTTCTAAGGCTCCGATCACCTGGGTGATTGCGGCCAACCGAAATAGTACTTACCTGTGCCCAATTTCCGGCCTTTTCCTCGAGCAGGCTTCCGACTTGGCTTCTTATCCCTCGAACGCCGCGCACGTTCTTCTCATCCACCGGTATACTCTTTCGTAGCTCTCTCATCCTTCGGACGCACCAAGCCCGTCGGCTACCTTCCTGTGCCGTCCTTCTCACAGTTGCGTCTTCCGCTTGACTTCCTGTGCTTCTAAGCTCTTGCACACTTAGACACAAGGATCAGATAACAAGCAGGACCTAACCTAACTTGGTTGATCACATCAAAACAACCATGAGATCCAACAATCTTCCCCTTTTTGATGTGCATCAACCCAAGTTCAAGTTAGGGAAAACAACCAGATAAGAAGTAATTTAAAGAAATTACTGAACTAACATTTTAAGCATAAATATTGCAAAACTAAAAATTGCAACACTAAAAAATATTAACCTCTAAAATCTAAAACTCCCCCTAAACTTGTCCTATCTCTCCCCGTTTGATCACATCAAAAACATGGGGTAATAATTATCAAACAAAAATTTTAAAGTTTAAAGAACAATTTTCTTAAGTAAATACTCAAGTTTTTTTAAAAATTAATCATTTCAAAATAATTTCTAATGAACAAAACATTTTTAAAGAAGATTTGCAAACATAACTATTTTTCTAAGTAGAAAAAAATTTTTAACTTAGGCAATTTTTCTATGTAAAAAAATTTTATGCATGAAACATTTTTAAAATCAAAATTTGAGGAATTTTAAAAATATATGAAAACCCTTTTTAAAGCATTATTTAATTCTAATTTTAATGTTTTACCAGAAAGTTATTTAAACATTTTATTTTAATATTTTGGCGTCCAGGTCATGGCGAGGCACTAGGCCATCTTGGTTATTGGAGTAACAACCACTTCCTTAGACAAAGCCTCATAAAGAAATTTTAACGTTTAATTTTCTCACTAAAAGATTTAACTAAAATTTAGTCTAGTAAATATTTTGGAACCCAGTAAAGGTTCCTTCGTATTAGATTAATCAAGAACTTCGGGGGTATATAACTTTCGGGAACTTTCCTAAGTTGTCTCTGATGTTTTCTAATGTACCATTTTAATTTTTCATATAACTTGAGTTTTGATTTTAGAAATTTATTTAAGCATGAATAATCATTTTTGTATTTTTCAATTTCTCATTTTTTAATTTTAAATTATCATACATTTCTAGTGGGTATGCTTTTGCTAAATTTAATTTTAACTCACTATTTTCATTTTATAATTTAACTAATAATATGACAAGTGGAGTTCTACCCCCAAATTTCTCTAGGCAATAAAAGAAAAAATTTCTTTCGGATGTCAAGAACTATATTTGGGATGAACCACTTCTTTACAAGAAATGAAGTGTTGTAATTTATTGAAAACGTGTGCATGAGGAAGAAGTTAAGAACATTTTGTTCCATTGTCATTCTTCATCTTACAGTGGGCATTTGGGATATTTGAAAACAATTGCAAAAAATCTTACAGGCAGGATTTTATGTGCCAAACTTATTCAAAGATATACGAGAATTTATACAATTTTGTGATCAAAGCCAAAGGATCGGAAGTATAACCAAGAGAAATGAAATGCCACTAAACTGCATCCTTGAAGTTGAATTATTTGATGTGTGGAGAATAGATTTTATGGGACCATTTCCTTTCTCGTGAGGAAACAAGTTTATTTTCATGGCGGTGGACTATGTGTCAAAATAGGTGGAGGCCATAGCTTCTCCTACAAGTGATGCAAAGACGGTCATCAAATTGTTTAAAAAGATAATTTTTCCATGATTTGGCATTCCTAAAGCAGTTATTAGTGATGAAGGGTCATATTTTATAGAAAAACAATTTGAAAACTTACTCAAGAAATATGGAGTAAATCACAAAGTGGCAACACTATACCATCCATAAACCAATGGGAAATTTTAAATCTCTAATCGAGAAATTAAGGCCATACTAGAGAAAATGGTCTCTACTTCATGAAAGGACTGGTCATTGAAGCTAGATGATGTTTTATGGGCATATCGTACAACTTACAAAACACCCATTGGTATGACCCCATTCTGACTAGTCTATGGAAGTCATGTCATCTCCTAGTTGAATTGGAACATAAAGCTTACTAGACAATTACAAAACTTAATATGGATCTCAGGGCAACAGGAGAAAAAAGGAAGTTCCACTTAAATGAACTTGATGAATTAAGGTTGGATGCTTACGAACATGTCAAATCTTATAAGGAAAGGACAAAGAAATGGCATGATCAACGGATACTACATAGGAATTTCAAAGAAGGAGACCTAGTCTTATTATTTAATTCAAAGTTAAAACTTTTTCCAGGAAAGCTAAAATCACGATAGATAGGTCCGTTCAAACTTAAAAAGGTTTATCCCTTCGGAGTAGAGGACATTTGGAATGAAGAGCTTGGAGTTATTAAAGTGAATGGTCAATGTTTAAAATGGTATGTCCATGGTATGCAGTTAGGGGAGAAACAGAAGTATACTTCATTAAACCTAGTCCCCAGAATGATCTTACACTGGTCGAGCTAATGACTTTAAATAAGCGCTTCTTGGGAGGCAACCCAAGGATTCCTTTAGTTAAATTCAATTTTAGCATTCTTTTTCATTAGTTAATGTTTTTAAATTGTTGTTATTTTTTTTTTCAGGTTGTACATTGCTTCCATGAGTTGGCCATGATTATTTCATAGGCATGGAGGCATTAGAGAAGTCGGAAAAGAGGAATTTCAGCAATATTGAACATAACAAGGCTCGGCCGTGTAGCACACACGGTCGTGTGACACCTATAGAGAAGGAGGAGAACTCAACCGTGTGACTCACACTGATCGTGTGAGCTCACCCGAGAAAAAGAAGGACAAGGTCGTGTGATTTCACACGGTAGTGTGAAAATTCCAGAGGAGAAGAGGAAGGAGGCCGTGTTACACACACGACCGTGTGAGCTCAATCGAGAAGAAGGTGAGACTACCCATGCCATTTGGCACGACCGTGCGAAAAAAATCAAGAAGGAGAAGAAGTAGGCTGTATCTTAAACATGGCAGTGTGAAGGGAAAAGGAGTATGGCCATATGGAAACTCACACGACCCAAGCTAGGTTTTAAAAGTTAGGGCACGGGGGTGTGAGACCCACACGGCTGTGCCCGCCGCTTGCTCCCTTCTTCTCTCCTCTTTCTTATCTCTTCTTCTTCCCAAAGGTCATAAACTACCCCCTTCCAATTTCTTCACCTATTTCCCTTAAAGTTCAATGTCAAATCTAATCAAGGGAACTACATCAACAAGAAGAGAAAAGGAGAAGATGCTTGCTTTGAAATGAAAGGATTTATGTTTCATAGGTATTTCTAGTAACTTTGACATCATTTTTTCTAGTGATGAACAAAAACATTGTTATTTTTCTTTATGCAAACATTCCATCTTGAGCACTAAGTTTATAGATTATGCAACCTTGGATACTTTAGGTTTTAGAGGTGATATTGATTGGCTCTTTGAAAGAATAGGTTGGGATAAATTGATGAACATGAAATATCCAACTTACCCTATAATTGTTTTAGAAATTTTAAGTTCTATCACGCTTGACAATGTGCAATGTGGGGGGAAACTCAAATTCTGATTATTGAATGATGATTATGAATGGACATTATGTGATTTTGCTACTTGTTATGATTTTCCAAAGGATGGTGCATGTATGATTCTCTTGAATTTGAAAATTCATACTTTTGGCAATTAATCTCTGGGTAATTTACCCAAAGCCTCTAATATCATTAATCCCATCTTTAGATACATTCATTTATTTATGAAAAACACTATCTTTGGGCGGGAGGATAAGGAAGGAATAGTAAGACTTACTGATTTATATTGTCTATGGGCAATGGTTGAAAATGTTTCAATAAATTCTGGTTATTTCTTTCTTAAGCATTTAGTGAAATTAGGAAAGGCAGAATCTACCACACCTATTATCTTAGGTGGGTTGCTAACTCAAATGTCGCTAGTGCTAGGATGTGATCTAGATGGTTTAGAGATGGTTGAGGAAACTTATGGATTGAATTTGAATTCATGTTTAGCAATATGGATGTTAAGACGTGAGGAACATGGATATAGCCTCCTTGTCAAAAACAATTTTCCTTTGCGATTGCCAAATCCTGATTTAACTACTATTTGCATTAAGGAGAATTGGCATTTAACCCTAGCAAATCAACATTCTAAAGTCATATCAACTAAAGTTACAAGGGATGTTCATCCAATTAATCATGACATTCATAAATTCAACTTCCATGAACTTCATTCTATTTTAGATAACATTAATAATGATTTGGATTTAACTAATAAATTACTCACGAAGGAAGATTTCATGAAGGATGAACAATTTAAGAAATTGCAAGAGTGTTTCAAAAGTGAAAAAAAGTTATGTATCAAAATTTCTGAATTTATGAACTCTTATAGGGCTCAAATGCAATTTAATGAAGATTTTCAAGGCTTTATGAGATATTTGCAAGATGACTTAGACAAATTGTTTGAATATCATAAATTTTTTTAGGGATGAGGTACGATGGTTCATTGATCTTTTTCCCTTTCCCCTTCCTGAATTCCCCAAACTCCCTCCTCTACCACCATATTGATTTCATCAAGATAATGAAAAATTTAAGTCTGGGGGGGGGGAGTTTGCAACCTGAAATTTCAGCATTTTCTTTTGAAATTTCTATAATTTTTTTTTACATTTTCAGTTTTTGACGCACATTTATATATTTTATGCATGCTTTGTCTACAAATCTTCATACTCTTAGTCTTACTTTCAGCATAATTACTCTTCTTTGTTCAGAGATATTCTCTTGTGTATTTTCTATAGGATCGAAAGCGCTACGAGGGGGGGGGGGGGTGAATAGCGCTCTTGGCTATTTCGTTTGTTTCGGAAAACCCAAAGTAAATGTGTAATGGAATATAAAAATAAGTTAAAAGCAATCGCTAAAACTTTTGCTTACCTGGTTCGGAGTCCGTGTCGATTCCTACTCCAAGGCCCGCACGTAAGAGTGCTTTCGATGGGCAATTCACTATCAATTCCAAATAAGTACAAGTAAGAAATTACAATATTAAAAACAACTCCAAAGTAAAAAATACCAACGACTACAGATCTGGAGATTCTTGTTCTCGGTTGTTGTCAGAGCTTCAGGGGGTCGTGGAAGTGTTTTGTCGGCAGTGCGCAAAAGAAGAAGTTGTTCTGAATGTTGTATCAAGGCTTCTGGTCGAGGCTACTTTTATAGGCCGTTTCGAGCGCCCGAAACCCCTCCAGGCACCTAGACCACGTGGCTCGGCCACTCTATATGCGCCACATCAGCTTGGAGATAACCTTTGGGTTTCTAGCTGTTGGACTAACTCTGGGCGACCGGACCAACTCAGGGCACCCGAACTAGTTTCGGGCGCCCAGACCCCTTCCAGGTGCCCAGACCAGCTTTTTCCAGCTCCTTTATTTTCTGTAAAATAAAGTTAGTTCAAGCATAAACAATATACATATAATATGAAATTATGACAGCCTCTGACTGTCTAGTTCTGACTTTGAGTTTCGTCGAAACTCTAGGTTGAACTGACGCATATTATTCTCTCGCCGGGGAACGCATCCTCACCTACTCCTCTTAGGATAGTTTACTTGTTGCCAGATTGGTCTTCTAGACTGATTGGACTTTTTGTCTAGGGTTACCACCCCTTAGGACCTATGGTTACTACCTACTACGGTTTTCCTCAACCTAAGGTTACCACCTCCAGGACCTAGGGTTACCCTCCCTAGGGTTTTCAACCTGCCTAACCGCAGCTAGGACTTTGCATCAACTAGGGTTACAACCCCCTAAGGTTTTCCACCTGCCTAGAATCCACTAGGACTTTTTCCTAAGACAACTTAGGACTTTCCTGCAAGCTCAATGAACCTTGTTAGATCACTAATAATCTTCACTTTGAACTCCTTGCCATTATCAAAACTCAAGTTCGATCGTCGGATGCTTCCCACACCAACAATATCTCTCTTTTTTATTATGGCAACAAAAGTCAAAGTTAAGTAAAACATATAAAAAGATGCAATATCAAGAAGCAAGTGCAAGATTTAAAAAGAAGTAATATTTATAACAATATTTATAACAACTTGTTGTAGCTCCCCCTTAATTACTTATTCACTACTTAACTTCACTTTTCTCTCTCCCTTTGCCATATATCAAAAAAAATACTAAATAGAGAAAAAGGTGAAGGATAAAAATTTTTTAGCTCCCCCTGAAAGGTAGCATTTACTTGCCAAGTTGAAAGTAGACTTTAATTAAGAAAGAGGAAAAACTTAGCAAAGATTTAAGTTTTGAAAAGTAATTTTGGGTTCGCCAAAAACTTAGCTAGATTTGAAAATGACTTATCTTTTCCAAAAGAATAACTTATCTAATTTTTAGCTTTGAAAATAGTTGTTTTGTCAAATACTTAGCTTTGAAAAATAATGATAAGAACTTAGTTTTAATACTTAGTTTTATAAAGGTTTTGAAAAAGATTAGTTAAAAACACTCCGTTCAAAAGCTTAGTTTAATAAAAAATTGATAGAGACTAAGTTATGTACTTAGAAAAACACTTTTTTTTACCAAAAATACTTTTAGCTTTAAAGATATTGTGATAAAAACTTTAGCTTTAAAAGGATTCTAATAAAGCATTTAACTTTAAACAGAATTTTTGAAAAAAAAAAATTGATAAAAGCCAAAAAAAAATTGATCAAAATTTAGTTAAGTACTTAACTATTGATAAACACTTAGCATTTTTTTTAAAATAACTTATCCAAGTAAAAGTTTTCTTTGAAAAATACTTTATCAAATACTTAGTTTTTGTCTTTTAAAAAATAGTTTTAAAATTAAATTTCTTCTTTCACTCCCCCTTAATTAATACAAAAATAATTGAATTATGTTTTAAATGTTCTAGAGTCCATACATGAGTAACAACATATTTTCAAGCAAAAACACCTACTCTTAAACAAATGTTTACTCGTTAGCTACTAGCTATTTATCATGTGATAGTAGCTTTCACTTGGTTAGTCAAATTAAATAAGTATTCCAATTAGTTTGACTAACCATGGATAACTTAATTTGATTAATTTGAATTTGGTCTTTATTGCCCAGACTTATGTTGATGCATAGACATAAACATTCTGAAGTCCAGGCAGTACCCTATGCATCTCATACCATTCTAAGTGTTTTTCATACACAAGTAGGGTAATCCTAATGTGCTTCTGAGATGCTCTAGCTGAGACCTAGGGGAACATGCTTTCTAGGAGGTAAATACCCAGTCTAAGTACAAAATTTTGAAAAAACTAATAAAATTAGAATTTTAAAAATATTTTTCATAGATTTTTAAAATCAAGCTATTTTAAAAATAAAGAGGAATATTTTAAAAATAAGCTCTATTTGTTGGTTGGTCCTAGGAATATTGTACCGGTTCCCCAGTATAAAAATTTTGTACAAGTCCTGAACCTTTCCTAACAACCTATTGTGTTCTTTAGAAATTAAATATGGAATCGCAAACGGAACTTAACATTATTGATTCCAAATTTAACTTATCTGTTCTTAGAGGTTTAGACTTGGATCACAAACGATACTTAACATTATAGATCCAAATCCACCTATGTTACAAATTTAATTAAATATTTATTTCAGAAATCGGCTCCAAGGTCAAACATGGCGAGGCACTTGGCCTTTTTGGGTATGGGAACATCCACCACTGCCTCGACAAAACCTCTTAACGAAATTCAATATTTAATTTCCTTATATAACTCTAGGTTTAACTAAAATCAACAATCGAATCACAAGATCGAAAAATAAAAGAAACACAAATTCGAAACAAATCCAAATATCTAGAATCTCTAGCCTCTTGTGTTAAGAATTCATACAAAGAAAAACTAGTATGATGCTTAAAATAATTACTAATTATAGATTTCTTTGTATGCAGCAGCCTCTTCATCTTCTACCGTATTCCTCTTTTTATCTTGGGTGTCGTGTGGGTGACAATCTTCCAAGATGAGAACCACCCAAGCCCTTCTTCTTCCTTCTTCCAAGTTTCGGCCAAGCAAATTTCTCCAAGAGATAGCAAGTCTCGGCCACCATCACCAAGCTCCAAGGGATGCTAGAAACAAAGCCTCCTTTTCCTCCTTCTTCTCCTAGCAAGATCTGGCCACCTTCCAAGCTCCAAGAGATGATGAGGTTCGGCCAAGGAGAAGAAAGAAAAAGGAAAAAGGGAGAATAAGAGGGTCGGCCACACCAAGGAAGAGAGGAGAGGAATAAAAGAGAGTTCTCTTTGTGAAGGCACCCCCTCCCTCTCTTTTATAATCCTTGGTCTTGGCAAATAAGGAAAGTTTTAATAAAAACTTCTTTATTTTCTTTGTCATGAAAAGGAAAATTTAATTAATAAAAAACAATTTCCTTTTCTTTTATTAAAGTGGCCGACCACCTCTAACTCTCCAAGCAAGGAAAGTTTTAATCACAAGAATTAAAACTTTCTAATTTGTTTCCGGTAATTTAAAATAAAAATTTCTCTATTAATTTTCCCTTCATGGTTGGTTATAAAAAGAAACTTTTATAAATTAAAATATCTCTATTAAAACATGTGGATGATTTCCAAAAAGGAAAGTTATCTTTAAAATAAAAATCTTCCTCTTAATCTACAAATAAGGAAAGATATAAAATCTTTTCTTAATCTTTTGTAGAAACTATAATAGGAAATATTTAATTTTAAAATTCTCTTTTAAAATCATGAACATGGTTTCATAAAAGGAAAGTTTTATCAAAAATTAAAATCTTCCTTTCAATCTACAAATAAGAAAAGATATCAAATCTTTTCTTAATCTTTTGTAGAAAGCTATAAAAGGAAATATTTAAATTTTAAACTCTATTTTAAAACCATGAGGATGGTTTCATAAAAGGAAAGTTTTATCAAAAATCAAAATCTTTCTTTTAACTACAAATAAGGAAAGATATCTAACCTTTCTCTTAATCTTTTGTAGAAAGCTATAAAAGGAAAGATTTAAATTTTAAACTCTCTTTTAAAACCATGGCTTCCTCATATGAAAGATTTAAAAAATAAAATCCTTTTTAATTTAATGTGGCCGGCCACACCAAACTTGGATTCAAGCTAGCGTCGGCCACACAACTTGGCTCATCCTATTTGCTTGGCCGGCCCAAGCTTGGGTTCTAAGCTTGCTTGGCCGACCACCTTAGAATAGGTATAAAAGTGGGTATAGGTGGGTATAATACTTTATAAATAAGAGGCTATGATAGGGACCGAGAGGAGTGATTGGTTTTGTTCTCCTGATGAAATTAAACTTCCCATGTTCGCCCTGAACACCCAACTAAATTTCATTAATAATAATTCATTCCACTAAAGAATTATTATTAAACTACCGCACCAATCCCAAATTACATTTTTGGGCTCCTTCTTATCATGAGTGTGTTAATCTCCCTGTGTTTAAGATGTCGGATGTCCACTAATTAATTGAGTTACTGACAACTCACTTTAATTAATATCTTAGTCCAAGAGTAGTACCACTCAACCTTATTGTCGTGTCGGACTAAGTCCACCTGCAGGGTTTAACATGACAATCCTTATGAGCTCCTCTTGGGGACATTATCAACCTAGATTACTAGGACATAGTTTCCTTCTATAATCAATAACACACACTATAAGTAATATCATTTCTCAACTTATCGGGCCTATTGATTTATCGAGCTAAATCTCACACTTTGATAAGTCAAAGAAATAAATACTAAATATATATGTTTGTTATTATATTAGGATTAAGAGCACACACTTCCATAATAACTAAGGTCTTGTTCTTTTATTAAGTCAGTATCAAAAGACCTTACCTTAAATGGTCCTGCTCAATGCACTCAAAGTGTACTAGTGTAATTTATCAATCAAGATAAACTAATACCTAATTACACTATGATTATTCCAATGGTTTGTTCCTTTCCATCTCAGTCGTGAGCTACTATTTATGATTTATAAGGAATTGATAACATTATCTTCTGTGTGTGACACCACACACCATGTTATCTATAATATAGATTAATTGAACAACTATGCTTAGCATAAATGTAGACAATTGACCAATGTGATTCTTTATTTCTAAATGAATGTTTTATACAAAAGCTAGGCTTTTAGTATACATTCTAACAATCTCCCACTTATACTAAAGACTATGCTTCCATATACCTTGCCATACATCTGATTCTCAAACCTTCAACATGTCCATCAAAAGCTCTTGCCTTAAGGACCTTAGTGAAAAGATCTCTCATGTTATCATATGATGCAATCTTGGCGGCAACAACTTCTCCTCGTTATATGATGTCTTGTATTGGGTGGTACTTGCGCTCTATTGTGTTTACTTACCTTATGGGCTTGTGGTTCCTTCGAATTTGCTACTGCACCAAATAATTTAGGGCAAATCAGGAATCACATCTAAGTCCATCATGAAGTTACTGAGTCATTCAGCTTCTATGGCTGCCTCAGAGGCTGTCATATACTTAGCTTCCATAGTGCTGTCCGAAAAAGCACCTATGCTTAACACTCCTCCATTGTTATGGCTTCACCTCGTAAAGTAAGCACAAAACCCTGAGGTTGACTTTCTATTTTCCATATAAGATTAGAAGTCCAAATCCGTGTAACCCATAGGGAGCAAATCATCTGCTTTGTAAGCTAGCATATAATCTTTAGTCCCTCTTGGGTACTTCAATATAAGCATTACAGCAGTCCAATGTCCTTGTCCAGGGTTACTTTGATATCTGCTAAACATGCCTACGGCAAAATAGATATCCGGTCTCAAACACAGCATTGCATACATTAGTCTTCCGACAGCCGAAGTATAAGGGACTGCCTTCATGTCCTCTATCTTCTTTGATGTCTTCGGAGACATCTCTTTAGATAAAGCTACTCCATATCTAAAAGGTAGAAAACTATTCTTGGAGTCTTGCATACTAGAGCAGGCTAGTATTGTATCGATATATAAAGCTTGGGATAAGCATAATATTCTTTTCTTACGATCTCTTATTACTCTGATCACGAGAATATGTGTGCATTCTCCCAAGTCCTTCATATCGAATTGCTTGGACAACCATACCCTTACTTCCGACAACACTTTGATATTGTTTCCAACTACCAAAAATGTCATCTACGTATAGTACAAGAAATACCACCACGTTTTCATCACACTTTTTGTATACACAAGACTCATTCGGACACTAAATAAATCCATAGGTCTGGATTACTTCATTAAACTAGATGTTCCAAGACCTTAAAGCTTTTGCTTCAGTCCATAAATAGACCGATTGAGCTTATATACTAGATGCTCTTTGCCCTTTGTAATGAACCCCTCTGGTTGCTTTATATGGATGTTTTCTTCAAGACTTCCTTAAGGAAAGCTATCTTGACATCCACTGGCAAATCTCATAATCCATATGAGTAGTAAAAGATAAAAGAATCTGGATAGACTTAAGCATGACTGCCGGTGAAAAGGTTAGCATTTTTCAACAAGTCTTGCTTTGAAGATTTTCACCTTCCCGTCTGTCCTTCTTTTTCTATTGTAGACCTATTTACACCCAATGGCTTTTACACCATTTGGTGGTTCTACAAGCTCCTAGACATTATTAGAATACATAGATTCTATTACTGTATTCATTACGCTTTGCCAAGATGCTGCATCTTTATCTTGGAGTGCTTCGTCATATATTCGAGGATCAGGTTTATGTTTACCAGGGATCTAGTTCAAAGCCTCTCCCAAAACATGAATCTTTTAGGTTTCCTAACAACCCTCCCACTACGACGAGGCACTGTCTATAATTATGCACCATTTGTGATACATGTTGCAGTTTCTTGTGGTATCACATCTTGTACAGTTGGTACTAGTTTAAACATGTCTTCTCTAATTTCCTTAAGAACAATTTTGTAACAACCGCACTTCTCAACCCTAACTCAAGCCACAGTCGCTACTCCTTTATACAAATTAAGAACATTATTGTATGTACACTGTTCGGTTCAGAGATCTTGTCACGCCCTAGAGGAGTCTCTGTCCGAAGAAATTTCGGCAGCATCTCCCCTGTACGGCGGACAATCTGAAACTTTTCTACATCTCACATATACATCAGCCACAGGCGGCTGGAATGATAACAGAAATAAAAACAAACATCACGCAGTTAATAAAGATATTCAGCCTCTGGCTGTCACAACCACGCAGTTAAAAATAGTAATCAATAACAATAGGACTCTGACTCGAAATCCACCCTACTCCACTACACTCGTAAAGCTCAAATCCAACGAACTCACCTCTTCTGCCGTCCAGACAGGCACGAAGTAGAATGAAATCCAATATCATATCAAAAATCCATCAAAAGGTATCACCCATACAATATCCATAGGAAAAATCCAAAGACAATACTAAAACAAAGTCTGATATAGAAAAAGACCAAAATAAAACAAATAACGAACTAGTAGAGAACTGGCTCTACGTGCAGATGGGGGGCCAGCGACTGGAAATCCATATAAATCAACAATGGAAGTCCAACAGCAGGTACAACTGATATGCATAATAAAACAAATAACAGATAACACTAATCATGCGTACAGTCTCCTGAATACGAGAAGGAATAAATGCAACTGGAACGAAATCAGGAGATAACTGTACTAACCGGGATCAAGGTACAAAGGTAACAGGTCGTCAGACCGGGGAAGTCATAATCCTGTATGTATGTCAATCATATGCATCCACATAAATGCAGCAAGTATATGCAGCAATCACAAACAATAAATGCAATAAATGCATATGGTGACCGTACACTCTGACATCACTGCTCCTGCAGAGCGACTGAGTGGACGGGATGCTGTCGGAGTACTCCTGTCCTCTGTCCCCAAATCATAAATGGGGGAGCTCAATGCTCTCATCTCCCGGTACACAATGACGGGGAGGATATTTCTGCCGGCTACCACGCTGAGTCTCCTGACCAACGGAGCCAAACAGAGTCCACCATCTGTCGGCTACTACGCTGCTACACTAAAGCGGAGCCAAATAGAGCGGAACTGACTGACGGCTACCACGCTGAGTCCTAAAACCAACGGAGCCAAACAGCAGAACCGCCACACACCTGTCTGATATACCACTAATCCATGGGTGGTGGTGTGTGCAGTACATATAACTGGCGATACGCTCACAATAATAGAGCAGACAACCGCACAGCATGCAATCATGCTAGATGATGCATGACTCTAAACATGGCAATATCATGAATAGCATAGCAAGATCCATACATAAATAAAAGGTGTAACACAAGTCAATGTATCGGATGGAAGGTACACAAACAGATAGGGTATCATATAAACCCTAAGTCCTGAACATGATGTATCACATGGTTGGGTCACTACCGAAAGCATGTATGGTCAGGTCAATAATAACATGCAGTGCATAATAAATAAACAAACAACATGTAACAGATCATGTAGTGACCAACCGAATCAAATGGAAAACACAATTCTTGCTATATGTTAAACACTTTATTATGCATATCAAAAGACATAAGTCAAAGTACCCGCCTCCGAAAAATAGAAAGGTCCGATTTGACTCCGAGATACTCGTCTCGCGTCAAAATCCTGTGTTAAATCGCACAGTTTAGCTAATTTAATTATAAACAAATAGCTAAACTAATTTCTAATCCACTGACTAGTTAGGGTTAGTTTCATGAACCCCAATCACACAGTTATACAACTTATAAACCTAAATCACCCTATAACCAAATTAATTATGTATCAAGTCGTACCTAGAACATGTATCAAAAATGTGTCAACTAAATCCATAAACCAAATACTTACCTTACCGCTGCGGGATGGGGTTGCTGCCAAAAATCAAAAACACCCCACAATACACCAAACCTCACCAATCCGTGACCTAGATTAGAAGCAAAGAAAAACATGAACTGAGATCTAGCCACAAACCTAATTCCACAGCTAGGTATGGCCCTTACCTTCCCAATTCTGCTAGGGCAGATCACAATGAAGACAGAACCACTGTGAAAAGCAAAACTAGGGCACAGCTCCTTGTCTTCGGCACTGTCAACAGAGACACCAAAAGAGAAATTCCAGCCAGCGCTCAGGGACCCAACCTAGTGTTCGGATGCTCGATTTTCGGGTGCTCCAGGTGTCCGCGAGAAGAGGAAGGAAGGCTCTGTGAGTTGCAGCGGTGGCGCTGGAAACTCCACAGCAAGGACTACGGTAGACGAGGCTTTGGCTGGACAGAGGAGAGAAGAATCAGTGTCACTGGAGTTGGGGGCAGAGGCTAGGGCACCGGCGATTGGGGTCGGCGTCGGCTTCTGTGGTCGGCGTCGGGTGGCTAGGGCAGGCGGTCGGGCGGCGGTGCTAGGGCTGAGAATGCTGTCGTCGTGAGGGGCAGGGGATGAGGAAGAAGAGGAGAGAACCGCCGAGTAGCCGGCGGTTAGGGCTCCTTTTGGCGTCGGGTTCGGGAGTGAGGGAGAGGAGAGGCGCGCGGGGATGTTTCGGCGAGAAAGAAAACAGAATGAGAAATAAGAAAAAGAGAAAAAGAATTTAAAAAAAAAAGAAAAGGAAAAATCAACTTTTCCTCATTTAAACGGGGTAACCTAAACAGGCTTTTCCGGGCCCCGTTTTTATCCCCTTTAACTTGTCCATACGAGCTCCGAAAAATTCCCGAAAAATCTCCAAAAATTCCGGAAAATTCCCTTATTAAGATTCGCCTATTTTTCGGTATTTTACATTCTCCCCCACTAACAAAAATTTGGTCCCCAAATTTCATTATATACCATCAGCAAGTACTAACAACAGATATAAAGTATAAATGCTGAACGGTAAATTAAATCACATACCTCAAGTGAAAAGATGGGGATATCGAGCTCGGATAGTATCCTCGAGCTCCCAAGTAGCCTCCTCATCCGAATGATGCTGCCATCGGACTTTAACCAGCCGGATAATCTTGTTCCGCAACTGACGCTCTTTCCGGTCGAGAATCCGTACCAGAACCTCCTCATATGTAATGTCAGGCTGAACTGGAACTGGAATATCTGTCAGCACATGCGTCGGGTCGGGCACGTATCTACCTAACATAGATATATGGAATACATCGTGGACGCCTGACAGGGACGGTGGTAGTGCTAACCGATATGCTACTGCTCCGATCCTCTCCAAGATCTCGAAAGGACCAATGTACCACGGAGCTAGCTTACCTATGATGCCAAATCTCTTCACCCCTTTCGTGGGTGAAACTCGCAGAAATACATGGTCGCCTACAGAGAACTCTAGGGGTCTGCGTCTCCGATCTGCATAACTCTTCTGGCGGTCCTGTGCCTCTGACATCCTCCGTTTGATAGTACGGACTAACTCTGCGTCCTGCTGAGCTCTCTGAGGTCCCAACAACTGGGCCTCTCCAACGTCATCCCAGAGAGTGGGTGTCCGACAAGGTCTACCATACAACGCCTCAAACGGTGCCATCTGGATAGCCGAATGAAAGCTATTGTTGTAGGCAAACTCTACCAACGGCAGATGGTCCTCCTAACTGCCTCCAAAATCCATAACACATGATCTCAGCAAGTCCTCAAGAGTCTGAATAGTCCGCTCTGACTGTCCATCTGTCTGTGGATAGAAAGTTGTACTAAGTCGAAGCTGTGTGCCCAAGGCCTGCTGCAGACACTGCCAGAAACGAGACGTAAACCGTGGATCTCTATCCGAAATGATACTCAACGGAACACCATGTAGTCTGATGATCTCCCGACAATACAGATCTGCCAATCGATCCAGGGGATCAGTCCTCCGGATAGCTAAGAAATGCGCGGATTTGGTTAATCGATCAACGATTACCCAAATCGCGTCATGACCTCGTCGTGTCCTCGGCAATCCTACCACAAAGTCCATGGTAATGTGATCCCACTTCCACTCGGGAATAGGAATCACTGAAGTAACCTGCAGGTCTCGTGCTCACCTTCACTGGCCGATGACAAGACATCTAGCTACGAAATTCGCGATGTCTTTCTTTATGCCGTTCCACCAGTAGGAACGTCTCAAGTCTCGATACATACGGGTCCCGGATGGATCGCAAATCGAGAGCGGTGTGCCTCCTAGCTCCTGTAAGACCGGATGAGACCGAGGTACGCATAACCGCCTCGAAGTATATAACACCTCCTCGTCTCGTAAACTCGGTCACGCCTTAAGCTATCTCGATCGCTAATGAACCGCAAATGCCGATCACCACTGAGCCTCTCGGATCTTCGCCCGATCGACGATCGAGCAACCATAGTAACTAGAATACCCTGCTCTGTAGATCCTGCTCCTCAAGGTCTAACTCAAAAAAACTCTGAATCAAGTCCGTAAGCCAAAGTCGCTCTGGACTTCCTGCTGAGTGCATCGCAACCACATTAGCTTTCCCGGTGGTAGCTAATGGTACAATCGTAGTCCTTCGAAACTCCATCCATCTCCTCCGTCGGAGATTAAGCTCCTTCCGAGTGAAAATATATTTGAGACTCTTATGATCGGTGAGAATCTCAAATGTGATACCGTATAAATGATGTCGCCATAACTTCAGAGCAAAATGATGGCAGCTAACTCCAAGTCATGAACTGGTAGTTCTTCTCATGCTCCATCAACCGACGAGAAGCATAAGAGACTACTCGCCGTGCTGCATCAGAACAGCGCCCAAACCCTGAAGAGAAGCATCGGTGTAAAGTAAAACCAAAATCGAGCCGACACTAATCTCCGCCTCAGCCCCGAAAGCTGGTCTCGCAATCCTCAGTCCACGTAAACTTCACGCCTTTCCTGGTGTCAGTAGCATAGCAATACGTGAGAAACCCTCGACAAAACGTCGGTAATACCCGCCATTCCTAAATCGCGGATCTCTCGAATCGACTTCCGCTCCCAATCGGTGACACCGATCTTCTGAGGATCAACTGAAATACCTCTACTAGAAACCACGTGTCCCAGAAAACCGACTGAGGATAGCCAGAATGCACACTTGCTGAACTTCGCGTACAGCTGATGTCGTCGAAGAATCTCCAAGACTATGCGAAGATGCTGTGCGTGCTCCTCCTCGGAATGAGAGTAGACCAATATGTCATCAATAAAAACGATAACAAACTGATCCAGATACTCCAGAAATATGCGGTTCATCAAGTCCATAAACACCGTTAGAGCATTGGTAAGCCCAAATGGCATTACCAAAAACTCATAATGACCGTATCGAGTACGGAAAGCTGTCTTCTGAATATCTGAGTCTCTGACTCTCAGCTGATGATATCCAGATCGCAGATCAATCTTAGAATACACCGATGTACCTCTGAGCTGATCAAACAAATCCTCGATCCTTGGTAAGGGATATTTATTTCTAACGGTCAATGCATTCAGCTGTCTGTAGTCAATACATAACCTCATAGTGCCGTCCTTTTTCTTGACAAATAATACCGGAGAACCCCATGGGGAAACACTAGGGCGAATAAATCCCCTGTCTAAAAGCTCCTGGAGTTGAACCTTCAGCTCATTCAACTCTTTTGGTGCCATACGATATGGAGCTTTAGATGTCAGTGCGGTTCCCGGAATTAACTCAATAGCGAACTCCACTGGCCTTCTGGAAGGCAAATCTGGCAGCTCCTCTGGAAACCCATCTGGGTACTCCCGGACTACAGGAACGTCGGAGAGCAGCGAACTGCTGCTGTCCTCAGTACAAATCAAAGATAACAGAAAACCCTGACAGCCATGTGACAGCAACCTCTGAGCCTGTATCGCTGAAATGATAGATAAGTCGTCGTCTCTGATGCCAGTGAAATCTCACGAGGGTTGGTTCGGAGGCCGGAATGTGACCACCCTCGTCTGGCAATCAACTGTGGCATGATATGCTGACAAACAGTCCATGCCAAGAATAATATCAAAATCGACCATTTCTAATACTAAAAGATCCACTGTAAGTATTAGGTTGCCAAAATCTAACGGGCAACCTCGGACCTCCTGGGTGACATCCAATGAATCACCGGACGGTAGGGAGACGGTCAAACGCTGGGGTCTGAGAGTGGGTAATCTACCAACCTCCCGCATAAAAGTGCGAGATATAAATGAATGCGAGCTACCAGTATCTATCAGTATATCTGCAGATAAGGCATAAATAGAAATCATACCGCGGAAAACGGATCCGTCGGCTCGCTGCGCATCCTCTCTGGTCATCACATGAACACGCCCGCCTCAAGGAGGAGGAGGAGGTATGCCAGTAAGCTCGCCATCGAGGTCAGGCCGATATCGCGCTAGAGAAGACCGAGAGGACGCGATCGATACCGGTACCGGCCGACCGAGTCTGCATGCACTATAGGCCGAGGTCGATCCGACATCGCTTCGCCGGATAATAAAGTCCGGAATGTAACTCGGGTGCTATGGAAGCACTAGAGTACTCTGCCCAAGCATGCCAAATGCCGCCGCAGTGAAGCACTCTGTCGACCATGTAAAGGTTGGGCTCGCCGCCTCCTCAATAAGTTCGGATCGACCGGATCGTCCTCCATGATCGACCTCCGAAGCCATATTTCGAGTCTTCGCGACAATCTTGGCCAGGTCCGTGCAAATGAAAGCAAACTGACTGTCCCAGAGAACAGGCTGAAGTGACATGATCTCTGGATCCACATCTGAAACAGCGAATGTCGCTGGCAGGTTGTTTCCGATTTTGCTGGGAATACCGGAAACGTCCTGAAGAAGACTGCCCTGATTTCTGAGGTTTACGTGATACCCCAGATGTACCCTGATATGATCGACTACGCCTGCTCTGCTGTGATATAGTCTGAGGCTGCTGGCTCTGTCCAGATGTCTGACTCGGCTGCTTCCTTTTCCTATCCGGAAAAACTCTCTGCTGAGCTGACTCAATAATGAGGGCTCTATCCAACATCTCCGCATAAGATGTGATACCAAGACCGACAAGTCTTAGTTGCAAATGTCCATCCAGTCCCTGAATGAACTGCTGCATACGTGAACTGTCGTCAGCAACTAGCTCTGGACAAAACCTGGCCAATCTGTCAAACTCTGCATTATACTACCATCGTCCGATTATTCTGCAAACTCAAGAAATCGCCAATGAGCCATCCGATAAGCTCTGGAAAGAAACGGCTCTCAAAAGCCTCTCCGAACCGCCCAAGTGATGTTCGCTCACCGATGATGGAACGCGAGTAAGCCACCAAGTGTCGGCCGCGTCCCGTAAGTGACCGCTTTCTCCCACTCGGAGCAAGCAATATAAAAGAAAGTCCGCTCCATAGTCTCAATCCAAGACAAGGCCACACTTGGATCTCGGTCTCCTCGGAAGAGTGTGAATCGACTCTTCATCGATTCTGCCAATACTGGAATCCTGGCTCGTGCCGCGGCAATATCAGTGAGGTGTGTCGCTACCGGTGGTACCGCTGCATAGACCGAAGGAGGTACTCCCGGTGCTGCTGGGTAAACTGGAGCATATGCTGTCGGTGGCACTGTAGGGTGAACATAAGTGGCCGCAGCTGGATGTACGGTAGGCAATGGTATCGAATGTGGAGTAGCCGGTATCCCTAGTGCAGGTGCTGCTGAGTACACTGTATGTACTGGGGGCACAGGGGCTGCTGGTGCCGGATACACGGTGGGTCCAGGTGGCGGTGGTGCCGAGTACGCAATAGACTGAGCTGGAGCTGGTGTCGGATATGCTAATGGTATCCCTGGTGGTACCGGAAATACAGGAGCAGTGGATACTGTCGGTGCAGCTGAGGTAGGCACCTCTAAGGGAGTCATCGAAGTCTGAAGGCCCGACGCAACCACAGTATGCTGAGTCTGTCCCTGGCTGACAGGCTCATCAACAGAAGGCATCTCTGGTATATCCAGAGATCCTGCAGTCCTCGCACGTGCTCGTCCAGCACCACGTCTCGCAGCAATACGCGTAGATCGCCTCATATCTGTTAAATTATATTACAGATATTACTACAAGTATAAACAATTACCAAAATGACACCATACCTAATTGCTGTCTGGAGATGTTCCGTCGCTGTCCAGCCCCCAAATTGACCTCGGAATTCCGTACGAGAAAAACAACACTGGAAATCCATATAAATCAATAACGGAAGTCCATAACAAAATCGAAACGGAAAATCCGTGCAACCCCAAATAACTGCCCAGACTAATCTGTCTCGCAACTAGGGCTAGTATAAAAATGTCCAAAATACCAAATGCAGGTATCACACCCTGCACTGATACCAATGAATTGGTATCAGATAAATCCCGAAAATCCAACACACGGAAATCAAATAAATATCGCCAAACTTTGGCGAACTGATACCCAATAAACTGATATCAGATTATTCAAAGTATCCATAATACGAAAACAAAGATCGTATAAATCCAGAACACACAGCAAGTATCGTATAACCTGCTCTGATACCAAATAAATTGTCACGCCCTAGAGGAGTCTCTGTCCGAAGAAATTTCGGCAGCATCTCCCCTGTACGGCGGACAATCTGAAACTTTTCTACATCTCACATATACATCAGCCACAGGCGGCTGGAATGATAACAGAAATAAAAACAAACACCACGCAGTTAATAAAGATATTCAGCCTCTGGCTGTCACAACCACGCAGTTAAAAATAGTAATCAATAACAATAGGACTCTGACTCGAAATCCACCCTACTCCACTACACTCGTAAAGCTAAAATCCAACGAACTCACCTCTTCTGCCGTCCAGACAGGCACGAAGTAGAATAAAATCCAATATCATATCAAAAATCCATCAAAAGGTATCACCCATACAATATCCATAGGAAAAATCCAAAGATAATACTAAAACAAAGTCTGATATAGAAAAAGACCAAAATAAAACAAATAACGAACTAGTAGAGAACTGGCTCTACGTGCAGATGGGGAGCCAGCGACTGGAACTGCTCCGGACAGCCTCAACCTGAAAATATCAACAATGGAGGCGGGGTGAGTTCAACACTCAGCAGGTACAACTGATATGCATAATAAAACAAATAACAGACAACACTCATCATGCGTACAGTCTCCTGAATACGAGAAGGAATAAATGCAACTGGAACGAAATCAGGAGATAACTGTACTAACCGGGATCAAGGTACAAAGGTAACAGGTCGTCAGACCGGGGAAGTCATAATCCTGTATGCATGTCAATCATATGCATCCACATAAATGCAGCAAGTAAATGCAGCAATCACAAACAATAAATGTAATAAATGCATATGGTGACCATGCACTCTGACATCACTGCTCCTGCAGAGCGACCGAGTGGACGGGATGCTGTCGGAGTACTCCTGTCCTCTGTCCCCAAATCATAAATGGGGGAGCTCAATGCTCTCATCTCCCGGTACACAATGACGGGGAGGATATCTCTGCCGGCTACCACGCTGAATCTCCTGACCAACGGAGCCAAACAGAGTCCACCATCTGCCGGCTACTACGCTGCTACACTAAATGCCAGCGGAGCCAAACAGAGCGGAACTGATTGCCGGCTACCACGCTGAGTCCTAAAACCAACGGAGCCAAACAGCAGAACCGCCACACACTTGTCTGATATACCACTAATCCATGGGTGGTGGTGTGTGCAGTACATGTAACTGGCGATGCGCTCACAATAATAGAGCAGACAACCGCACAGCATGCAATCATGCTAGATGATGCATGACTCTAAACATGGCAATATCATGAATAGCATAGCAAGATCCATACATAAATAAAAGGTGTAACACAAGTCAATGTATCGGATGGAAGGTACACAAACAGATAGGGTATCATATAAACCCTAAGTCCTGAACATGATGTATCACATGGTTGGGTCACTACCGAAAGCATGTATGGTCAGGTCAATAATAACATGCAGTGCATAATAAATAAACAAACAACATGTAACAGATCATGTAGTGACCAACCGAATCAAATGGAAAACACAATTCTTGCTATATGTTAAACACTTTATTATGCATATCAAAAGACATAAGTCAAAGTACCCGCCTCCGAAAAATAGAAAGGTCCGATCTTACTCCGAGATACTCGTCTCGCGTCAAAATCCTGTGTTAAATCGAACAGTTTAGCTAATTTAATTATAAACAAATAGCTAAACTAATTTCTAATCCACTGACTAGTTAGGGTTAGTTTCATGAACCCCAGTCACACAGTTATACAACTTATAAACCTAAATCACCCTATAACCAAATTAATTATGTATCAAGTCGTACCTAGAACATGTATCAAAAATGTGTCAACTAAATCCATAAACCAAATACTTACCTTACCGCTGCGGGATGGGGTTGCTGCCAAAAATCAAAAACACCCCACAATACACCAAACCTCACCAATCTGTGACCTAGATTAGAAGCAAAGAAAAACATGAACTGAGATCTAGCCACAAACCTAATTCCACAGCTAGGTATGGCCCTTACCTTCCCAATTCTGCTAGGGCAGATCACAATGAAGACAGAACCACTGTGAAAAGAAAAACTAGGGCACAACTCCTTGTCTTCGGCACTGTCAAACAGAGACACCAGAAGAGAAATTTCGGCCAGCGCTCAGGGACCCAACCTAGTGTTCGGATGCTCGATTTTCGGCGGCTCCAGGTGTCCGCGAGAAGAGGAAGGAAGGCTCTGTGAGTTGCAGCGGCGGCGCTGGAAACTCCACAGCAAGGACTACGGCAGACGAGGCTTCGGCTGGACAGAGGAGAGAAGAATCAGCGTCACTGGAGTTGGGGGCAGAGGCTAGGGCACCGGCGATTGGGGTCGGCGTCGGGTGGCTAGGGCAGGCGGTCGGGCGGCGGTGCTAGGGCTGAGAAAGCTGTCGTCGTGAGGGGCAGGGGATGAGGAAGAAGAGGAGAGAACCGTCGAGTAGCCGGCGGTTAGGGCTCCTTTTGGCGTCGGGTTCGGGAGTGAGGGAGAGGAGAGGCGCGCGGGGATGTTTCGGCGAGAAAGAAAACAGAATGAGAAATAAGAAAAAGGGAAAAAGAATTTAAAAAAAAAAGAAAAGGAAAAATCAACTTTTCCTCATTTAAACGGGGTAACCTAAACAGGCTTTTCCGGGCCCCATTTTTATCCCCTTTAACTTGTCCATACGAGCTCCGAAAAATTCCCGAAAAATCTCCAAAAATTCCAGAAAATTCCCTTATTAAGATTCGCCTATTTTCCGGTATTTTACAGATCTACTCTGAACTTGTCTCGACTGTTAAGTCAGGTTTTGGGAGAGAAATAGAGTTGAGATGAAGTTTTGAATTGCTTGAGGGTCTAGGCCGTGCGGTGATGACCGGCCATGTAGCCTTACTCAGCCCTAGTTTGGGCACGACCGTGCGTGCCACACGGCCGTGTAAGGTCGGTCGTGTGTTCCACACGGCCGTGTAAGGCCCTCCCTGCTGGAGCAGGGCACGGTCGTGTGGCTTCCACACGGCCCTGTCACCTTGGCAGTAACAAAGAGGGGCATGGTTGTGTGTCTCACACGGTCGTGTCACCTCGGCTGAGTTAAAGTGGTGCATGACCGTGTGAATCCACATGACCGTGTCATTTTACCCGAGGAGGAGAGGTGCATGGCCGTGTGTGGCACATGGCCGTGCAACCTTTCCAGAGGCTAAGCCTTGCATGGCCGTGTGTGGCACACAGCCGTGCAACCTTTCCTGAGGTGAAGCCTTATATGGTCGTGTGTGGCACACGGCCGTGCAACCTTGGCCGAGAGGAAGAGGGTTGGCACCGTGTGACTCCACATGGCTGTGTCATGGCCGTGTGGGGGTCACACCCTACATCCCAAAAGTAGTGGTTCTCCCCTTTGAACTACTTCTTGACTTATCATTTTATCCCACAACTTTAGGGAGAATATTTGACAGTTCAACTACTACCAAGCTGCAAATTCATTGTACACCATTCTTAATAGTACTTTTATACTAAACAAAGATAAGAACATATGTCCATCAATACCAAAATCTAACATGGTCAGACACTAGCAAATTCCAGGATCACTTCCCACTGTTCTGTCACACATAACATCAAACATTGCTCCTGCTGCCCCCTCCTACTCAAGCTTTCTCTTACCTTTATCTGCAGTATAAGGAAATGCAACTATAAGCAAAGTCTTAGTAAATACCATCTACTCACAAAACTACACATTAAAGAGAACATGCCTTTTATTGTAAAACTGCTTGGGGGAAAAAAACATAAACATGCACTTGAGTATAGTTCACGCTAAAACATATGCTTTGTAAATTTGCACATGATATGTATTTGTAACTAGTTTTATAATGCTAAACATCAACTTAAACCTTGCTCGTAATGGAACGAAAATAGAAATCCTGGCATATCATAGAGTTCATCAACACTATACTTTATTCAAGTTCTCCACTTAATGATGGTTTCACTACAACAAACCAATGAACTTTGAAAACTTTATCATACATATTAGTGAACATAATAATCAACTTTCTTGGGTCCGGCAATGTACCACTTATGTGCATCCTTAATAAAATCTGAGGTAGCTAATCCCGAACCTATTAAGGTACTACTAGGCGAACTTATGCTTAGGGGCAATCTAGGAGTCCATCCCATGGACCTTGTGTCCAGTACATGCCATTTTAAAATAAAATACTTTCTTCTACTCAGTACTTTCTTATAATTACACTTGTTGTCATTTCAACAAACATCTTATGTGCACTTAATCCCCCACACATATAGGGAAGTATCTTAGAGAACTTGATTATTCTTCTTAGTCCCAAAAATTTAATGGGAAGCAAATCAAGGTACTCACACTACAAGAAAAAAGCCTAACAACAACGGTTTTTCCCCGTTGTCGTAGCCCATTTTAAACTGTTGTTAAAGGTCGTGTTGTTAAAAGGGGTGCCCAAAGACAACAGTTTTTAGCCGTTGTCTTTGAAGGCAAAGACAACATTTTTACAACAGTGAAAAACTGTTATCTTTTCCTTCAAAGACAACAGTTTTTCACCGTTGTCTTTGAGCGTCTACCTTTAATAACAGGGTCTTCAACAACTGTTTTAAACTATCTATGACAACGGTGAAAAACCGTTGTCTTTTTTAGAAAAAAAACTAAAAAAATTAATACACAATTTTTCAATATTATAAATC
The DNA here is from genome assembly GCF_018446385.1 of Zingiber officinale. NCBI lineage: Eukaryota > Viridiplantae > Streptophyta > Magnoliopsida > Zingiberales > Zingiberaceae > Zingiber > Zingiber officinale. The sequence continues at coordinate 61,756,166 of NC_055998.1, forward strand.
ATTCAAAATACTAAATTTCAAAATAAAATTTAATATACAATTTTCTAACATTCAAAAATAATATCTATAACATTCTGAAGAAATTTCATAAGCAACCAACAAAATTTCATAAGCAACCAACAAAATGATAACACTATTAAAACAAAAGTAGAACAATGTAACACAAGCTTTTCTACTTAGATGTCGGTGAAGAGGAGGGATTGCAGCTCCTAGTGCTCCTTAATTTATTAAAGTCTCTTCATTTTTTTAGCTTATCGACATTCTTCCCAATACTCTTGAGGACACCTAAAAAGAGCAGAATGAAATTATGCAATCCTGTGCACAAGAACTATGTAATTCTAAGTGGTGGATCATGTCTGTCACAAGTTCGCCACTAATTTTTTTGACCATTATGCACAGATTGTAGACAAGCATGAAAATAAGCAGAACCATAAATATAAGCGAATAAAGGATACCTTTCAATCTTCTAAATCTTCTTTTCTGGTTGGCCCGTCTCCTTTTCCTCTCTTCTTTTGTTAACTCTGCCTCTTCTTTGATGTTTCCTTTTCCATGAAAAATCTCCTCAGGGACAAGCATAGCCGCATCTGAGACGGCCAATGGAGCAACCTGCAAAACCATTATATTTTAGTGTAGCGCCCGAAAAATTCTCAAAACTATTTTAGAAATATTCTATGATTTTATGAAATTTTAGAATATTTTTATGGAATTTTTAGAGTAGCGGAAGTAGCAAAAATAAATAGAAACGTAAAATACCTTAAGTGGGAATTGAACCCGAGACGACTTATAGTGGACTCTAGTAACCAAGTGAACCCAGCAGGGTCGTGCTGAAAGGAAAGGGGAACAATTTTATTTAAGTTAGAGTTGGGTGAATTAATTCCTTAATATAAATAGGGAATTAAGTGAGGAGTTTTAATTTGATCGTGACTTACCTCTTCTCCTCACCCTTACACGCCGCCCCCTTCTCCTCTTCTTTCTCTCGGCGCACCAAGCCCCAAGGGCTAGGGTTCCGTCCCAAGGGCAAGAGGAACACCTTCCGGCGATATCTCGGTTAGAGGACGTTTCTCTCCGAGAGAAGAGCACGTAGACGCGAGGAGATCGACGAAGGGATCTTCTCCACCGGAAATCTAGCGATCAGATCGTAAGGAAATCTAGCGCAGGATGTAAGAAACCCCTCACCTACAGTATAAGTAGTTCTCGTGTGATTGCATGCTTTAGTTTATTAGTTTATGGATTTTCGGCACATAGGGTGTGCAACAACACACGCCAAGTGCTCGATAGTATGTTCATCACAATTAAAATGCGACTTAGGCATTTTAATAGTTTAGCTAAATGCGATAGAAGCATTTAATTAGTATATGCAGTTTTCTACAGCTTATATGGGACTACGGTTTAATGGGTGGGCTTCCACAGTCGCCTCTAGGTTCAGATAACCTAGCTCTAGGTTCAGATAACCTAGAAATAGCAAGATAAGAGAATTTAGCTATAACTAATATTTTATTTTAGCAGTGGCACTGTACTGGATTAGATATCCATTGGGTTGGGCTCCCACAGTCGTCCCTAGGTTTAGATATCCTAGTAACCCTACTAAATTCGGGACTTGCAAACCCGGGTCTAGTTAGGGATACGCGCATAGCACGTACAGTTGCCGGGCCCATCAGCAGCATGATTATGTATTTTCATCTATCTAGGATAAATAGTTTTCAAACTCACAAATCAGTTGTGTATACAGTTTAAACTCAGTTCTAGCTTAGTTATAGTTTTAGCTCAGTTCATGCTTCAGCTTAGTTTTCATTATTGATACATGTGATAGTTCTATGATTAGTTTTGGTTTCTACGTTGTATGATATCATGCCATGCTCTCACCTGTTCAGCATGTATTTCAAATAGCATGTTTTCAAACCATAGATTGCATCGTATGCATGTTTTGTGAGGTAGATGGTTGCTTACTAAGCGAAAGCATACATATACTGTTTTCCTTATACTGCAGATAAAGGTAAAGGAAAGATGGACAAGCGGAGGCTGGAGGGCAATGCGATGAAGATGTGTGTAGAAGGAACCTGGAATAAAGATCTTGGAGAAATTAGCAAACTAAGACTTTAGTTTTATATAGTGTTATTTTCCGCATTTCTAGTTATTTTAATGCCTTGAATCGTGCACGACTTGCTTAGATTGTTAGTACTTATGCTCATAATCCTAGTTATGTGTCATTGGTATGTTTCCAGCTATTATAGAACTCTTGAAGGTGAGTTCGGCATGAAGCAGTGCTGAAATCAGAGTTTTGCTGCGAAATCAGAAACCCCAATCGATCAACGGATCGATTGGGGGCCCTTAATCGATCAACGGATCGATTGGGAGCCTGGTCCCGTGAACAGTAAGCTTCTGGATCGATCAGCCGATTGATCCAGTCGCATTCTGTCGCAAACAGAGAGTTCAGGGATCGATCATTCGATCGATCGGGAAATCACTCTCGCGAACAGAGAGCTCTGGAATCGATCACTGGATCGATCAGCCGATCGATCCAGAATATTACTCTGAGCACAGTAGCAATCTAAATCGATCCATGGATTGATTCAACAGCTTGCAATCGATTGAGTTCAATCTGGATCAATTGGGAAGCAAGGTTTCGACCAGGAAATCTTGTAATTCAGTTCCTTGACCATAGGGGATGTAGATATGCCATGTATACCTTAAATTGCATCCCTCAGCACATGTAGGACCAAGAATTTGTATTAGCTTGGTAAAGTTTTTAATTGGTACAGTTTTCCGCACCTAGACTTAGAAATGGTCATGGAGATAGCTTAGCACAGCATAATGTGACGGTCCGGCCTTGCAGCCTAGCCAGTAGAAGGCGGGTCATTACAGAGTGGTATCAGAGCAGAAAGTTCCATACTTTCTACACACATCAGCATTGAACCTGCAGCTTCCAAGTAAGAATACCTCTCACTTTGTTATGTTTATTGCTTTCATGTTTGTAGATAACTAAAGTATGCTTATCTGTGATAGTAACTAACATGATAGTATTAGCTATGTAAACATGATGCTTTAGTTATGTATGTCCTTTGTTCCTTTAGAAATGGCACGAGCACGCCCAGCTAGAAGGGCACCAGATACTGAGCCCCAGCATGAGGCAGGCAGTTCAGTGCCTCCCCCAGACCTTACAGCAGTAGTGGCTCAGTTACAGAAGCAGCTAGCAGAACACACTCCCACTGTCACCCCAGAACCTAACTTAGCAACTCCAGTAGTTATAGAGGTTCCACCAGTCCAGCCTACAGCACCAGTAGCCCCAGCAGTAGAGACAAGGAGAGAAGCCTATCTGATCCAGTGGCAGAGAGTTAAGCCAGAGAACTTCTCAGGCACCAGTGAACCATGGGATGCTCAGGCCTGGTTCAAAACACTGGAGAGTACGATGGAGCTTCTGGACTGGCCAGAACATGAGAAGGTGAAATGTGCATCCTTCTGCTTGACAGGAGATGCACGTATGTGGTGGGAGAGAATTAGAGCGAAGCGCCTAGTGAACCAGATGACATGGGCTAACTTCGAGAAAGAATTCTTCGAGGAGTTCTTTCACATGTGGGTCACAAACCGCCACTATGACGAGTTCACTGAGTTTCGTCAAGGAAACCTATCAATTGAGGAAGCCGTGAAGAAATTCAATAGATTGGCTCATCTATGCCCCGAACTAGTCAGCACAGAAAAAGAAAGAGTCCGGATGATGCTCAAGATGCTGAGGCCGGAAAGAGCAATGAACGTGGCTGGCGGCGTTCATAGGCCGCAAACCACTAAAGAACGAGTCAGTAGTGCTCTGACCACCGAGCACTACCAGAACAATATCAAACAGCAAAAGCAAGTCCTCTCATAGTCCAAAGGGCTGGGAGGCTCAGGCACTCAGAAATAACAGGGCCACAGCTCTAACTGGAAAGGGAACTCCAGCAGCAAGCGCAAACTAGGGAGTTACCCGAAAGGAGGACCAGCTAGTAAACAGCCTAGTTATCTCAAATGTGCTACTTGTGGGAAATTTCACCCAGGAGTTTGTCGCAAGGGCACACGAGGATGCTTTGAATGTGGACAGGAAGGGCATATGGTGAAGCAGTGCCCAAACAAGACTAGTCTTCCTCAACCACAGCCGATTCAGTACGGAGGCCAGCCAGCACAGCTACATCAGATGCAGGCCATTCTAGATGGTCCACACATCAGCCAGGGCAGATTAGAAGCCCCTCCAGCTACGACCAATGCGAGGATCTACTCACTCACCAGAGAGGACGTAGCAAATGCCTCGACTGTTGTTTCATGTCAGATTAGTATTTTACAGCAAAGTACAACTGTCTTATTCGATACTGGGGCAACCCATTCCTATATATCCAGGATGTTTTCCGAAAAGTTAGCAATACCCCCAGAGGTACTCAGCAGTCAGTTTTTGACAACATTACCTTCTAGGGAAATTATGAAATCCACGCGCTGGCTCAGAGCAGTGCCAGTTATTATTTCGGACAAAGAACTCTTTTGTGATCTGATAGTGCTAGACATGACTGATTATGATGTCATTTTTGGAATGGACTTCCTGATCAGATACGGTGCCTCTATAGAGTGCCGTAAACAGAAAGTCGTATTCCAACCCGAAGCAGAAGTGCAGTTCGAGTACATCGGAGAACCAAAGAGAAAGGCCAAGAAGTTTCTCTCAGCTCTAAAAGCACAGAAATTAATGGACTCAGGATGTACGGGATTCCTAGCACATGTAGTCAATATCAGACAGAACAAGGACCAACAGCTAGAAGGGATCCGAGTTGTATGTGACTACCCAGCAGTTTTCCCTGAAGAGTTACCAGGCCTAGCACCAGACAGGGAGATTGAATTCGAGATAGAACTCATTCCCGATACGAACCCTATCTCTAAAGCACCTTACCGCATGGCTCCAGCAGAACTGAAGGAACTTCATGAGCAATTACAGGAGCTGCTTGACAAGGGCTTCATATGTCCTAGTCACTCACCATGGGGAGCGCCTGTATTGTTCGTGAAGAAGAAAGACGGGGGCATGCGCCTGTGCATAGATTACCGAGCACTGAACCAAGTCACCATCAAGAACAGGTATCCTCTTCCCAGAATAGATGACCTGTTCGATCAGCTAAAGGGAGCAGCAGTGTTCTCTAAGATAGACCTCAGATCAGGTTATCATCAGGTGAAAGTTAAAGAAGGGGATATACCCAAGACAACATTCAGGACTAGATACGGACATTATGAGTTCGTAGTCATGCCCTTTGGCGTGACAAATGCTCCAGCTACTTTCATGGATCTCATGAACAGAGTATTCAGGGACTATCTAGATAGATTTGTTATTGTGTTTATCGATGACATTCTTATCTATTCAGGAACTCAGGATGAACACGCAGAGCACCTGAAAATAGTATTGCAGACTGTTCAGCAGAACCAGCTGTACGCCAAGTTCACGAAATGTGAATTTTGGTTAGATTGTAACACCCACGAATTTCTTAAGCTAAGTATGTGAAGATTTTCAATTAGAATAAAGGAAGATAAGATAAGATGGAACCAAAAATATATATATATATATAAAAAAAAAGAGAGTTGGTCAAGGATTGAACTTTGAACCTTCTTAAGCTAAGGATTATGGAATTACCACTAGACCATCATGAGTTATTGTTGAATAGAGAATGGGAATTGTAGATAAAGATAAAACCATGATTAAGAGAAGGAAGCAAGAAAACATCAAGTAGCTTTCTTCCTCTTTCTCTTGATTAAGAAGCAAGACAAATTGTCTTGCCTTCCTCACTCTTTTCCATTTTGGTGGAGATTCAAGAGGGAATGAGAGGAGAGGAAGTAAGGGGATGAATGAAGATATTTTCTTCATCATTAAGAGGATAAAGGATGAGTTAAGAAGAGGGGAAAGCAAAGTTCCTTTTTGCTTCTTACTCCCACCTAGCATAAGAGGAAAAACAAAGAAGGGATTTCATTTTTCTTCCCTTCCCTCACCATTGCCGTGACCTAGAGTATCCCCTCTCCTCTTTCCGAAAATCCAACTAGGTTTTCTCCCTAAGAAAACCAAACAACAAGAAGGAATCCTCAAGATCTACCTCTCACAAGCAAGAGAAGCAAAAGGAGCACTAGGAGGAGAAACTCTCTTCTTTCTTCTCTTCACAAGGGGTATCTTCTTTTAGGGAAAAGACCAAACAAAAGGAGGTGAGTATCCCCTCACCTGTGGTACAAGTTGTTATATGATTTTGTTCAAGTTTAGATGAATCAACAACTTAAAGTTTCCTTTATAAATTTCGGCCATGACATTTGTAAGGTTTATGGAAGTTCAAAACCAAAACCAACATGTTTAAGTTTTTTTTTTCTCATGATATACTATGAATATGACCTTGATATTTCATGCTTGTATGTGGCTTGGAGTTAGGTAATACCCTACCTTAGGGTTCGGACATGAAAAGATTTAAAACCCTAGGGAAGCTAAATTTAAAAACTAACATGTTTATGATCTCTTCTATGATGTTATATGAATATTGTCTTGATGTTTTCTACTTGTATGTTGCTTAGAACTAGTAGGACCCTACCATAAGGTTTCGGCCATGAAGGGATTAAATACCTTAAGGAGGCTCAACCTCAAATCTAGCTTGCTTATGTTTTACCTTATGAAAATAACATAAAGCACTTGAGATTCATGTTGCTTAGGGTTAGGTTTTCACATGATAAACTTTCGGCCAACATGAAATGTAAGGCTTAAGCAAACCTAAATTAAACCCTAACATGTTTATGTTTCTCTCCATGATATGCTATGAAATTCATAATGTACTCACATTGTTGTAAATTCTAGAAGAAGTATCAAGTATGAAGTTTCCCATAATATGTTATGAATGTTCTCTTGATGTTTTATACTTGTATGTTGCTTAGAACTAGTAGGACCCTACCACAAGGTTTCGGCCATGAAGGGATTAAATACCTTAAGGAGGCTCAACCTCAAATCTAGCTTGCTTATGTTTTACCTTATGAAAAGATATGAAGATAACATAATGCACTTGAGATTTCATGTTGCTTAGGGTTATGTTTTCACATGATGAACATTCGGCCAACATGAAATGTAGGGCTTAGGCAAGCCAAAATTCAACCCTAACATGTTTATATTCCTCTCCATGATATGCTATGAAATTTTGTAGAGTACTCACATGCTTAGAACCTATGTTTTGTGGCATTCAGCCACCTATATTTTGTGGACTTAGGAAGCTTGAAACTTTAACCTAATATGCTCATGTGATTGCCTATGATAGATGCATGGAAATTGATTAGGGTTCACATGTTTACATGCTATTTGAAACCAAGTTTGGACCTTGTATGTTTCGGCCAAGGTGGGTTTAAAAACCTAGGAAGCATAGAACCTAAATCAAATATGCTTATGATGTTCCTTATGTTAAATGTTATAGAAATGAATGTGGGTTCATATGTTTGTATGATTTAATAAAACCTAAATGAGCCTATGCATGTTTCGGCCACCCTTAGTGGGTTGAGAATTTAGACTAAGTTATGACTCAATATGTACCTTCCTTGCCATGATATGAATTAGGAGAAGTTAACTTGTGATCCATGCATGATTATGTTTTCTTTTTCCTTCCATGATATATTATATTGCTCGTTTAAGTATGCTTATGAACCATGCATGAGAATGATACCTAAAATGGCTATGTGCCCAAATATGATGGCTATGTGCCCAAGACAAGTATGATGGCTATGTGCCCAAGTATGCATGGCTATGTGCCCATTTATGCATACCTTATAAACGACATGAATGACATGAACATGATATGCTATGAATGACATGAATGTGATATGCTATGAATGACATGAACATGATATGCTATGAATGACATGAACATAATATGCTATGAATGACATGAATGTGATATGCTATGAATGACATGAACATGATATGCTATGAATGACATGAAAATGATAGGCTATAAATGACATGAATAAGATATGCTATATGTTATGAAATGATAGAGATATGATATGACATGTATTTTACTTTGAATGGCTTGTACCAAAAGGGTGGGCTCCTTATGCGCCCCTAGGTCGAATTATGGGCCTAGTAAAGGGTGGGCTCCTTACGTGCCCCTAGGCCAAGCTACAGGCCTAGTTTCCTAGTAGGTTCAAGACTAGCTACCTTAGGTCTACTTAGGATGCGCGCATTATGTATGTATGTGGTACTAAGCCGGGCCCCTTTCATGTTGAGATTATTTTCAAGTACTATATGATATTGTTTTAAGACATCTCACACATGACATAAATCATGTTTTGAAAGGCATATTACACATGACATTACCCATGTTTCAAAGGACATCTTGCATCCATGCTTACGTTATGATGTGAAATAATGCTTGCAGTTATGCTATGATATGATGCCTTGATGCTATGAAAAGAAATGTCATGATGCTTTCACTTATGCTATGATGTACACTTATGCTATGATGTGATATATGCTATGATATGATGATTTCTTATGCTATGATATGATCTATACCATGATATGATGATTTCTTATGCTATGATATGATCTATACCATGATATGATGATTTCTTATGCTATGATATGATCTATAACATGATATGATGATTACTTATGCTATGATATGATGTTACTTATACCATGATAAGATTTATGCCATAATATGTTGTTTACTTTATGTTACAATATTATTGAAATTTATGCCATGATATGATATGTTTTTAATTATATGATGATATGAGCGTCATTTATTCTATGATGTATGATATGATGATTTACATGATATGTTGGTTTTTGTGAGTAGGAAAGGATCTCACTAAGCCTTGAGTGCTTACAAATACTTTTCCTTGTACCACAGATAAAAGGTAAAGGATGGATAAACTAGAGGAGCAGTAGGAAGGGGCAAGAGATGTGTGATGGTGACTTGGCTAAAGAAATAAAATGACCTGCTTAAGTGAACTTATGAATAATATGTTATGTTATGTGATGTCTTTCATGATTCCCTATGCATGTGTTAAAAATGAATAATATGACTATTTAAGTTGAACCATGCTATTTCATGCTCATATGCTTAGTATGGTTTTATAAAAATATATATATGCTTCTGCTGTATGTATGTTCATGTACGCTAAGTAAAAAAAAAAAACGAAAGTGACCCCTCCCTCACTAGGCAGGAGTGAGTAGAAAAAGGGGCAGGCGTTACAGGTTGGTATCAGAGCCAGGTTAGCCATCTCACTACACACATCAAGCCTCCATCCTGCCGCTCCAAGTAAGAATTTTCTATGCTTACTCTATTTTATGCCTGATATGTTTATTTAAATATACATGCCTATTTTATTGTTATGATTTTTAGTCTAGGAATATATGATTGTAGGATAGGGTTGACGATAACATATGCTAGGTTGTATTAAGAATGATAACTACCTTATGTTATTCTAGTTGGGAACTATAACGACTTATGCTAGCATTGTTGTTATTTATGAAGATAATCATGGCTACTAGAAGGCATAGTGGCAGACCCGATGAGACAGTAACTCCACCAAACCTGACTCAGGTAGTCACAGACCTCCAGCGTCAAATCACCGAACAACAACAATTGATTACTACTCTAATGGGTCAGCAAGGAAATCCAGTCACCCCGCCAACAAATCAAAACACTATGCCCGTCATACCTATAGCTGCTCCGATGCCACCAACAGCCCCTGTTCCAGTAGTCCGACAGGAAACTTATCTGATACAGTGGCTGAGATTAAAGCCGGGGATTTTACGGGTACATGTGAGCCATGGGACGCCCAGGCCTGGTTCAAGATGGTGGAAAATATCATAGACCTGCTAGATTGGCCCGTACCAGAAAAGATCAAGTGCGTGTCTTTCAGTTTTTCTAGAGACACAAGGATGTGGTGGGAAAGAGTTAAGGCCAAGAGACAAGTCAATCTGATGAACTGGACAGATTTCGAAGCAGAGTTTCTGGAGGAATATTTTCATATGCGGGTGACAAATCGGCATTATGACGAGTTCACCGAATTTCGACAAGGCGATTTATCAGTTAGTGATGCTGTGAAGCGCTTCAACCGCCTCGCACGCCTATGTCCAGAGTTGGTCAGCACGGAAAGAGAACGGGTCAGATTAATGTTGAAAATGCTCCGACCTGAAATAGCTTTGAATGTGGCCGACGGAGTTAATAGACTGCAAACCACGGAAGAGCTAGTCAGCAGTGCTTTGATCACCGAACATTATCAAAAGGCGATGAACGAAGGAAAGAGTCCGGCACAGACTGAAGGACAAAAATCACAGAGTACCAAGACAAACAGGAAAGGAAATTCCGCTGGAAAAAGAAAACAATGGAACAACAGTAAAAGTGGTCCAGCAAATAAGCAGCCGAGGTACCCTCTTTGTGCCACTTGTGGAAAGCAGCATTCCGGAGTATGCCACCAGGGTACGAGGAAGTGCTACAGTTGTGGACAAGAAGGAAATATGGTCAGAGACTGCCCTACCCGGTTCCAGGTACCATCTCAGCAGTATGACCAGAATAGGAGTACCCCCGCACAGCTACATCAGATGCAAGCGGCAATAGAAGGGACTCTGATTAGCCAAGGGAGATTAGAAGCCCCACCAGGGACGACGAATGCCAGGGTTTTCTCTCTCACCAAGGAAGACGTGGTGAGTGCTTCTACTGTGGTCACAGGTCAGCTATCTATTTTCAGTCAGTATGCTACTGTATTATTTGATATTGGAGCAACCCACTTGTTTGTCTCCATACCCTTCATGAAAAAGTTAGAAGTACCACCACAAGTCATAAATGGTAAATTCTTAACAACCTTACCTTCGGGAGAAGTGATGCCTTCCGATCAGATGCTGCGAGCCGTGCCTATCCGAATCGCAGACAGAGAACTCTACTGCGATCTGATAATACTCGACATGCAGGATTTTGATATTATACTAGGCATGGACTTCCTGAGCAAGTACGGCGCTTCAATCGAGTGCCGTAAAAGAAGAGTAGTCTTCCAACCGGAAGCCGAACTGAGGTTCGAATTTATTGGAGAACCAAGGAAAGGAATTGAGGGATTCCTATCAGTTATGAAGGCGCAGAAGATGCTAGATAAAGGATGTACTGGCTTTCTACCACAAATGGTCGACACAAATCGAACCAATGACTAGAAACTAGAAGATGTCCCGGTAGTATGCAAATATCCAGAGGTATTTCCAGATGAATTACCAGGATTAGCCCCTGATCGAGAAATAGAATTCGAGATTGAATTGATTCCTGGCACTAAACCGATCTCTAAAGCACCCTACCGAATGGCGCCAGCTGAGTTGAAGGAACTGCAGGGACAACTATCAGAGTTACTTGATAATGGACTTCTTCGCCCTAGTCACTCCCCATGGGGAGCTCCGATACTGTTCGTAAAGAAGAAGGATGGAACCATGCAAATGTGTATAGACTACTGAGAACAAAATAAGGTAACAATCAAGAACTGGTACCCTCTTCCACGGATCGACGACTTGTTCGACCAATTGAAGGGTGCAACCGTCTTTTCAAAGATTGACTTGAGATCCGGCTATCATCAGGTGAAAGTGAAACGGAGTGATATTCTGAAGACGACATTTCAAACAAGATACGGACACTATGAGTTTATAGTTATGCCCTCTGGTGTAACTAATGCTCCTGCTACATTTATGGATCTGATGAATCGGGTATTTACGACGTATCTCGACAAATTTGTGATCGTCTTCATTGATGATATCCTCGTCTATTCCAGAACCCCAGAGGAACACGTTGAACACCTGAACACGGTGCTACATATCCTTCAGGAGAAACAACTATATGCAAAGTTTTCCAAATGTGAGTTCTGGCTTGATCGGATATCATTCTTGGGTCATGTTATCTCCAAAGACGGAGTAATGGTGGATCCAAGCAAGATCGAAGCTGTAAGTAACTGGAACAGACCGAAGAATGCCAGCGAAGTCAGGAGTTTTCTCGGGCTTGCAGGCTATTACAGGAAATTTGTAGAAGATTTTTCCAAAATTGCAGCCCCTATGACATGTCTCACCAAAAAGAACAAAAGGTATGAATGGACGGATGACTGCGAGAAGAGTTTCACGGAATTAAAAAGGAGACTGACTAGTGCGTCGATCCTTACTCTTCCGGAATGTGACAAGGGCTTCGATATGTACAGCGATGCCTCTATATTAGGATTGGGAGTTGTACTCATGCAAGACGGCAATGTCATTGCCTACGCCTCTAGACAACTTAAAGAGCATGAAAAGAATTATCCCACCCATGATTTGGAACTAGCAGTTGTGGTCTTTGTGCTCAAAACACGGAGACATTATTTATATGGAGCTCAGTGTAAGATTTACACCGACCACCAGAGTCTGAAATACTTCTTCACACAGAAAGACCTGAATATGAGACAACGTAGATGGCTCGAACTAGTCAAGGACTATGACTGCGAGATCTTTTATCATCCAAGAAAGGCGAACAAGGTGGCTGATGCACTCAGCAGGAAGTCTTGTGCCACCTGATGTCACTGTTTTAAAGTTTGAGGATGAACTTTCTATGATGTATGGGGTACTGTAACACCCACGAATTTCTTAAGCTAAGTATGTGAAGATTTTCTCTTAGAATAAAGGAAGATAAGATGGAACCAAAAATATATATATATATAAAAAAAAGAGTTGGTCAAGGATTGAACCTTGAACCTTCTTAAGCTAAGGATTATGGAATTACCACTAGACCATCATGAGTTATTGTTGAATAGAGAATGGGAATTGTAGATAAAGATAAAACCATGATTAAGAGAAGGAAGCAAGAAAACATCAAGTAGCTTTCTTCCTCTTTCTCTTGATTAAGAAGCAAGACAAATTGTCTTGCCTTCCTCACTCTTTTCCATTTTGGTGGAGATTCAAGAGGGAATGAGAGGAGAGGAAGTAAGGGGATGAATGAAGACATTTTCTTCATCATTAAGAGGATAAAGGATGAGTTAAGAAGAGGGGAAAGCAAAGTTCCTTTTTGCTTCTTACTCCCACCTAGCATAAGAGGAAAAACAAAGAAGGGATTTCATTTTTCTTCCCTTCCCTCACCATTGCCGTGACCTAGAGTATCCCCTCTCCTCTTTCCGAAAATCCAACTAGGTTTTCTCCCTAAGAAAACCAAACAACAAGAAGGAATCCTCAAGATCTACCTCTCACAAGCAAGAGAAGCAAAAGGAGCACTAGGAGGAGAAACTCTCTTCTTTCTCTTCACAAGGGGTATCTTCTTTTAGGGAAAAGACCAAACAAAAGGAGGTGAGTATCCCCTCACCTGTGGTACAAGTTGTTATATGATTTTGTTCAAGTTTAGATGAATCAACAACTTAAAGTTTCCTTTAAAATTTCGGCCATGACATTTGTAAGGTTTATGGAAGTTCAAAACCAAAACCAACGCGTTTAAGTTTTTTTTTTCTCATGATATACTATGAATATGACCTTGATATTTCATGCTTGTATGTGGCTTGGAGTTAGGTAATACCCTACCTTAGGGTTCGGACATGAAAATGTTTAAAACCCGAGGGAAGCTAAATTTAAAAACTAACATGTCTATGATCTCTTCTATGATGTTATATGAATATTGTCTTGATGTTTTCTCCTTGTATGTTGCTTAGAACAAGTAGGACCCTACCATAAGGTTTCGGCCATGAAGGGATTAAATACCTTAAGGAGGCTAAACCTCAAATCTAGCTTGCTTATGTTTTACCTTATGAAAAGATATGAAAATAACATAAAGCACTTGAGATTCATGTTGCTTAGGGTTAGGTTTTCACACGATAACCTTTCGGCCAACATGAAATGGAAGGCTTAAGCAAACCTAAATTCAACCCTAACATGCTTATGTTTCTCTCCATGATATGCTATGAAATTCATAAGGTACTCACATGGTTGTAAATTCTAGAAGAAGTATCAAGTATGAAGTTTCCCATAATATGTTATGAATGTTCTCTTGATGTTTTATACTTGTATGTTGCTTAGAACTAGTAGGACCCTACCACAAGGTTTCGGCCATGAAGGGATTAAATACCTTAAGGAGGCTCAACCTCAAATCTAGCTTGCTTATGTTTTACCTTATGAAAAGATATGAAGATAACATAATGCACTTGAGATTTCATGTTGCGTAGGGTTATGTTTTCACATGATGAACATTCGGCCAACATGAAATTTAGGGCTTAGGCAAGTCTAAATTCAACCCTAACATGTTTATATTCCTCTCCATGATATGCTATGAAATTTTGTAGAGTACTCACATGCTTAGAACCTTTGTTTTGTGGCATTCGGCCACCTATATTTTGTGGACTTAGGAAGCTTGAAACTTTAACCTAATATGATCATGTGATTGCCTATGATAGATACATGGAAATTGATTAGGGTTCACATGTTTACATGCTATTTGTAACCAAGTTTGGACCTTGTATGTTTCGTCCAAGGTGGGTTTAAAAACCTAGGAAGCATAGAACCTAAATCAAATATGCTTATGATGTTCCTTATGTTAAATGTTACAGAAATGAATGTGGGTTCATATGCTTGTATGATTTCATGAAACCTAAATGAGCCTATGCATGTTTCGGCCACCCTTAGTGGGTTTAGAATTTAGACTAAGTTATGACTCAATATGTACCTTCCTTGCCATGATATGAATTAGGAGAAGTTAACTTGTGATCCATGCATGATTATGTTTTCTTTTTCCTTCCATGATATATTATATTGCTCGTTTAAGTATGCTTATGAACCATGCATGAGAATGATACCTAAAATGGCTATGTGCCCAAATATGATGGCTATGTGCCTAGGACAAGTATGATGGCTATGTGCCCAAGTATGCATGGCTATGTGCCCATTTATGCATACCTTATAAACGACATGAATGACATGAACATGATATGCTATGAATGACATGAATGTGATATGCTATGAATGACATGAACATGATATGCTATGAATGACATGAACATGATATATTATGAATGACATGAATATGATATGCTATGAATGACATGAACATGATATGCTATGAATGACATGAACATGATAGGCTATAAATGACATGAATAAGATATGCTATATGTTATGAAATGATAGAGATATGATATGACATGTATTTTACTTTGAATGGCTTGTACCAAAAGGGTGGGCTCCTTATGCGCCCCTAGGTCGAATTACGGGCCTAGTAAAGGGTGGGCTCCTTACGTGCCCCTAGGCCGAGCTACGGGCCTAGTTTCCTAGTAGGTTCAAGACTAGCTACCTTGGGTCTACTTAGGATGCGCGTATTATGTATGTATATGGTACTAAGCCGGGCCCCTTTCATGTTGAGATTATTTTCAAGTACTATATGATATTGTTTTAAGACATCTCACACATGGCATAAATCATGTTTTGAAAGGCATATTGCACATGACATTACCCATGTTTTAAAGGACATCTTGCATCCATGCTTACGATATGATGTGAAATAATGCTTGCAGTTATGCTATGATATGATGCCTTGATGCTATGAAAAGAAATGTCATGATGCTTTCACTTATGCTATGATGTACACTTATGCTATGATGTGATATATGCTATGATATGATGATTTCTTATGCTATGATATGATCTATACCATGATATGATGATTTCTTATGCTATGATATGATCTATACCATGATATGATGATTTCTTATGCTATGATATGATCTATAACATGATATGATAATTACTTATGCTATGATATGATTTATGCTATGATATGATGTTACTTATACCATGATAAGATTTATGCCATAATATGTTGTTTACTTTATGTTACAATATTATTGAAATTTATGCCATGATATGATAATTTTTTAATTATATGATGATATGAGCGTCATTTATTCTATGATGTATGATATGATGATTTTACATGATATGTTGGTTTTTGTGAGTAGGAAAGGATCTCACTAAGCCTTGAGTGCTTACAGATACTTTTCCTTGTACCACAGATAAAGGTAAAGGATGGATAAACTAGAGGAGCATCAGGAAGGGGCAAGAGATGTGTGATGGTGACTTGGCTAAAGAAATAAAATGACCTGCTTAAGTGAACTTATGAATAATATGTTATGTTATGTGATGTCTTTCATGATTCCCTATGCATGTGTTAGAAATGAATAATAAGACTATTTAAGTTGAACTATGCTATTTCATGCTCATATGCTTAGTATGATTTTATAAAAATATATATATGCTTCCGCTGTATGTATGTTCATGTACGCTAAGTCAAAAAAAAAAATGAAAGTGACCCCGCCCTCACTAGGCAGGAGTGAGTAGAAAAAGGGGCGGGCGTTACATAGATCAGGTGTCCTTCCTGGGTCATATCATCTCGAAGGATGGTATCATGGTAGATCCCAGTAAAATAGAAGCGGTGAGTAACTGGAAAAGACCTAAGAACGCCAGTGAAATTAGAAGCTTTCTGGGATTAGCAGGTTATTACAGAAAATTTATAGAGGACTTCTCCAGGATAGCCTCCCCAATGACAGCTCTTACCAGAAAGAACAGGAAATTTCAGTGGACAGAGGACTGTGAGAACAGCTTCAGTGAGCTAAAGAGGAGATTGACCAGTGCTCCCATTTTGCCTCTACCAGAAAACACCGACAGCTTTGACATTTATAGTGACGCCTCTAAATTGGGACTAGGAGTAGTACTGATGCAAAATGGCAAGGTGATCGCCTATGCCTCCAAACAACTCAAGGACTATGAGAGGAAATATCCTACTCATGATCTTAAGCTTGCAGCAGTCGTGTTCGCTCTCAAAATTTGGAGACATTACTTGTATGGAGCTCAGTGTAAAGTGTATACAGATCATCAGAGTCTGAAGTACTTCTTCACTCGAAAGGATCTGAATATGCGACAGCGTAGATGACTTGACTGTTGGGTTCTTCGAGCCGCGAAAATCGCTTTTTCGCGTCGCGGAAACCCCGAAGGACCCAAAGCCGTAGATCCGTGCAAAGATTCGTATACAAAATTCGAAAAAAAACTATTTCTTGTACGAGTTCAAAAACTGATCTACTACTTAGATCTATGAGGAAAAAGTGTTTACCCTTGATGCGATGCCCTTCGCGTTCCCGCTCGTCCAAATGATGCCGGATCTCAAGACCGTCAAGCGCCGGTCCTCTAGAAGTATCCACACGGACACACTAGATGGAGATGACAAAAAACCAAGGTGTGCTAGCACCTATGTGGTTCGGCCAAGGGAGGAGAGGGAGAGGGAGAGCTTGAGAGAGAGAAGGAGGAAGATGCACACAAGTGAATGAAAAATGAATTTTTCCACCCAAAAACCAAGTGGCCGGCCACACTTCAAAATTCACATTAATTGCATTAATTGCAATTAATATGAAACCATAAAATCACATTAATTGCATTAATTGCAATTAATATGAAACCATTAAGAGAGTGACTTTGTTACTTCCATGAGGTGGCACCCATGATGATGTGGAACATCATTATTGTTCCACCTAATGCCAACTCACCAATGAGGTGGCAAAAAGGTCAAGTCAAAATTGACCTTTGGTCTTCCTTCTCAAGTCAAGTCAAACTTGACTCAATCTCTACCATGGTGGATCTAATCCAACCATTTGATTCGAGCCAACTTAATATAATGAATCTAATTCATTAAATTAAATTGATTCAATGAGTCAAAATCTAAATTAGACTCATTTAACACATGAATCAACTTGAGTCGAACTCAAGTTAGCCCAATTAGGATTACTCTTAATCCAATTTGATTCATCAAATGAATCTAATCCTCTTGGTTCATCATATGAACCTAATCTCCACCTAATTGTCCTAAGTGTGTGACCCTATAGGTTCTTGTAACGTTGGCAATGCCCTAAACCCATTTAGGAGCATAAGTAATGAGCGGTATCTAGCAACACATCATTACTACCCAAGTTACAAGAATGTCGAGATCCGACATCACCTTGTGACTACCAATTGTGACTACTCACAAAATAATGACAAGTGTCCTTCTATCCTAGACATCTAGATTGATCAATATGAGGCATAGACCGTGTCATCCTCTAATCAATCTAAATCTTGAACTCCAAGTTAGACTCACTCGATCAAATGAGCTCAACATCTAATGTTGACTCATTTGGGCATGGCCATGCACTTAGTGGTCTCACTCTATCAAGAATACAGATGTCGCTCCCGTCATATGGGAGGGATAGATTCCATCTACATCACTCACATCCCTCTACAGAATTCATTATATACCCAGTAATCGCCTTTATAGTCCACCCAGTTATGGGTGACGTTTGACGAAACTAAAGTACATAACTCCTTATGTAGAGATCCATGGTGACTTCAGGTCTAAGGACTAATAGTCATACTAATAGTCACATGAGAAAGGATATGACACTCATATAACGATCCATGATACTTTCTCATGGCGGGTCATTCAGTATACATTCTCTAATGCATACCCATGTGTCAGCTTGATATCTCTATATCCATGACTTGTGAGATCAAGTCATCGAGCTGACCTACATGCTAGTCTTATTGTATTAACATTGTCCCTGAATGTTAATACTCGACTAGGAATGATTTAGAGTAGTGTTCCCTATATCATCTCACTATCGATTCAACTAATCGATTGATATAGGTATGAACCTTCTACTCAAGGACGCTATTATACTTAGTCTATTTGGCACTAATATAAATAAGTATAATAACCAAACAAATGCCTTTATTGATATACAAGAATATGATATACATGAGTCCATACAATCATCAAATGATTGGCTCTAGGGCTCTAACTAACAATCTCCCACTAGCACTAGTGCCAATCAGTATAGGCTCTAATGCCTAAAGACATAGTGTGACCATCATGCTTCCTCTGTGCCAAAGCCATGGTCAAGGGATCTGCGATGTTAGCCTCTGTAGGTACTCTGCAAATCTTCACATCTCCTCTATCGATAATCTCTCGAATGAGATGGAAACGTTGTAGAACTGCTGTGAACTCTGCCAGTTCATAACACTACCATCTAAGCAAAACACGAACCCTGATTGCGATCGGTAATCATCCTGATCGGTCTGGAAGCTGGCATCACTGTAACCCTTTACAGTTAGCTCATCATTGCCTCCATATATCAAGAAATATTCTTTAGTCCTTCTTAAGTACTTAAGAATATTCTTAACCGCTATCCAGTGACTTTCACCTGGATCTGACTGGTATCTGCTCGTCATGCTCAAAGCATACGAGACATCAGGTCGAGTACATAGCATAGCGTGCATGATCGATCCTATGGCTGAGGCATAAGGGATCTGATCCATGCGGTCTCTCTCCTCTCTAGAAGAGGGACCTTGAGTCTTCGAAAGACTCATGCCATGTGACATCGGCAGAAATCCCTTGGAGTTCTGCATGGCAAACCATAGGAGTGCCTCGTCAATGTATGTACTCTGACTTAGGCCAAGCAATCTCTTAGATCTATCTCTATAGATCTGTATCCCAAGAATGTGGGATGCCTCACCTAAGTCCTTCATTGAGAAGCAACTCCTTAGCCAGGTCTTGACAGACTGAAGCATAGGGATGTCCTTCCCAATGAGTAGTATGTCATCCACATACAATATGAGGAAGACAACTATGTTTTCTACAACCTTCTTGTAGTCACAAGGCTCATCTTCATTCTTGATGAAACCAAACTGTTTGATCACATCATCGAATCGAAGATTCCAGCTCCGAGAATGGCCTCTAGCCATTTCTCGGAATCTGCTCTCATCACAGCTTCCTGATAGGTGGTGGGCTCATCCTCTATGAGCACAATGTCATCATGGTCAGACAAGAGAAATGAATATCTCTCAGGCTGACGACGTACCCTATCAGACCTGCAAAGAGGTATGTCTACTTGAACTAGTTGTTGTTCCTCAACACCTTGTGGAACAACATCATCCACAACACTTTGTGGTTCCAGTTCAATTTACATCGAGGCATCAGTGCTATTGTTCGCATCTTGAACTTCTTCAAGATCGAACGTGCTCCCACTAGTCTTTCTAGAAACAAAGTCTCTTTCTAGAAAGACCCCAGTCTTTGCCACAACTACCTTGTGCTGACTGGGAATGTAGAAGTAATATCCCTTAGTTTCCTTGGGATATCCAATGAAAAAGCACTTGTCGGATTTAGGTCCTAATTTCTCTGAGACTTGACGTCTAACGTAAGCCTCACAACCCCAAATCCTCATGAAAGACACCTGGGCATCTCTCCCAGTCCATATCCTATATGGTGTCTTTATCACGGCCTTTGATGGAACTCGGTTGAGTATGAAAGCTGCCGTGTCTAGAGCATATCCCCATAGATATGTCGGAAGATCTGTGTGACTCATCATAGATCGTACCATATCTAATAAGGTACGATTCCTCCTTTCGGATACACCATTCCACTGTGGTGTTCCAGGAGGAGTGAGTTGATATAAAATCCCACACTCAGCTAAGTAGTCACGAAATTCATGGCTTAAGTATTCACCACCTCGATCTGATCGAAGTACCTTAATACTCTTGCCAAGCTGGGTATTTCATTCTTGAATTCTTTGAACTTTTCAAAGGATTCAGACTTATGTGTCATCAAGTACACATAACCGTATCTACTAAAATCATCAGTAAATGTGATGAAGTATCTATAACCGCCTCTAGCAGCAACATTGAAAGGGCCACATACATCACTATGTATGAGTCCTAACAAATCAGTTGCTCTCTCGCTATGCCCACTAAAGGGGGTCTTGGTCATCTTGCCTCGTAGGCATGACTCGCATATCTCATATGATTCTAAATCAAATGAGTCCAGCAAACCATCCTTATGGAGCTGGGATAAGCGCTTGTCATTTATATGACCTAAGCGACAGTGCCAGAGGTATGTTTGGTTCATGTCATTTGACTTGAACCTCTTGGTACTAATGTTATAGATAGGGCTCTCAAGGTCTAGAATATAGAGTCCGTTTATTAGTGGTGCACTACAATAGACCATATCTTTCAAATAAACAGAACAACATTTGTCTTTTTATTATAAAAGAGTATCCTTTCTTGTCTAAACAAGAAACTGAAACTATGTTCTTAGTAAGAGCAGGCACATAACAACAATCATCTAAATCTAGTACAAGCCCAGAGGGCAGAGATAGCTGATAAGTTCCTACAGCAACAGCAGCAACCCGTGCTCCATTGCCTACTCGTAGGTCCACCTCGCCCTTTGCCAATGCTCTGCTATTTCTCAGCGCCTGCACATCAGTACAAATGTGAGAAGCACATCCAGTATCTAATACCCATGATGTAGAAATAGATAGATTGACTTCTATGACATATATACCTGAAGTGGAAGTCTCACTTCGCTTCTTCTTAAGATCCTCCTGGTATACCTTGCAGTTCCTCTTCCAGTGCCCGGTCTGACCGCAGTGGAAACAGGTAGCATCCTTGGCGACCCCTCCTTTAGGCTTCAGTGCCTTGCCTTTGCCCTTGGCTTGGGACTTTCCTTTGCCTTTGGGCTTGCCTTTGCCCTTATGCTTTTGGACCATCAGAATGGGCTTAACCTTCTTAAGGTTAATCTCAGCAGTTCGTAACATACTAAGTAGCTCGGGCAGTGGCTTGTCAATCTCGTTCATGTTATAGTTGAGAACGAATTGACTATAGCTATCCGGCAAGGACTGCAAGATCAAGTCAGTGGCCAGCTCTTGGCCAAGTGGGAACCCCAGTCTTTGTAGGTTCTCTATGTACCCAATCATCTTGAGTACATAAGGACCTACAGGAGCCCCGTCTGACATCTTGCACTGAAACAGTGCCTTCGAGATCTCAAATCTCTCATGCCTCGCTTGTCCCTGATATAGTTGGCGAAGATGCTCAACCATATCAAAAGCGCCCATCAACTCATGTTGCTTCTGAAGCTCTGAGTTCATGGTCGCGAGCATTAGACAGGACACATCTAATGCGTCGTCTTGATGCTTCTTGTAAGCTTCTTTGTCGGCTCGCGGGGCATTAGGAGGAGCCTCCGGAATGGGCTGCTCCAGAACGTACAGCTTACGCTCCTGGGTGAGAACTATTCTCAAGTTCCTGTACCAGTCCAGGAAATTCGCTCCATTGAGCTTGTCCTTCTTAAGGACAGATCGCAGGGAGAAGGAATTCGTGTTCGACGTCATGGTTATCTACAACAGAAAAATTTGCAGAAAATCATATTCTTTAAAAAATCATTTAATTAGGCCTTTTAATTAAATGATGCTCCCACTGAATTCTATAATTCTTGTGGGACAAGATCCACATCATACTAACCCTTGAGTTAGCTTTGGCTAATACGCCCAAGGCTTAGTATGATCGGCAGGTAACGATTACCAATTACCTCTCTATGCAACTCTTGTTTATAGAATCAATATCCGCATTTATATTAAAACTCGAGTTAGCTTTGGCTAATACGCCCGAGAGTTAATATAGATGTGATTTTGACCTATCTTTCCAACTATTGGAAGAATGCCTATAGTTGACTCGATCCAACCGAGTAACTATGAATACTCAATCTAATTGATTTTTTATTCACCCATGCGTTGATAGACGGGACCAAGATTGTCCCTCCGTACCCTACCCAGATAATATGTATTGCTCTGCTTTGGCAGATTCAACAATACATGTGATCGAGGTAGTGATAGGTATCACGGCACGGTTAGGCATTTTAGAGTTGGTTCGATCTAGATCTAATCTAATCGAGAAGAATGCATCTTGTGCACGACTTAGATCTAATCTAATCGCAAGGGTGCATCATGTGCACGACTTAGATCTAATCTAATTGTTAAGGCACTAATTAATTAATTAACTATTAAACATGCATCAGATACATAATAATTAATTAATTAATCTATTTGTGATTTAGTCATGGCCCTACTACGATCTTCTCAAGCCAATGAGAAGATCGATTGGTCAACCTAGGGTCAACAGCTTCTCCAAGCGCCTCCCTTTGACCACCTTGTGTTGCTCGTGCCCGCCTCGGAACTCCGTCTCGTGTGGACCCTCCACCGCTCCAATTTGTACATTACAATTTGAAACTCGAGTTACATTCGAGTCTAAATCTAATTTACAACAAGAATAAAAGACGAGGCACGACGCGCAGGTCGCGAATAACAAAATAAATACAACACGCGAAAACACATCACGGCACGCAGGCCGTATTATGAATTACAACACAACCAATCATATTGGGTTTTGGGCCATGACTATCACAAATTAATATATATAATTCAAAATTATATATTTTCATAATTTTCTATAATTTTAAAATTAATTTTTACAATTTTTACAAGTAAAATTTCCAGGCGGTCCCGTTTAGCAGTTTCGGGCGCAATCGCGGAACGGATTCCCTTGCGGGGCCCAGGGGCAGCGCCCCTACCCACGATCTAACCATCGCGAGGGTTCCTTTGCGATCCAACAGCGCCTAAACCCTCTGTCCCAAAACGATTTGGGCCGAGACATTACCGTTTCGGAAAAATCTTCCCGACGGGTTCGTTTTTAGCGATTTCGGGTGCGATCGCGGAGCAAATCCCCTTGCGGGGTTAGGGGCAGCGCCCCTACCCACGATCTAACCATCGTGAGTTGCTCCGTTGCGATCTAAAGGCACCCGAGTCCGCTGTCCCAAAAGATTTTGGGTCGAAACGAAGCCGTTTGGGAAAATTCTTCCCGATAGCCGAAGCCTACAAGTGCCGAGACACTTGTGCTTCGCCTATAAGGAAAAATTACCCATAAAAACATAAAAATTGAATTTTTACAGAAAATCACAGAAGTTTTTGTTTTCCAAAAACCAAAAACTAACTCGTACAAGTCTTTGCACGTGGCTCTGATACCACTGTTGGGTTCTTCGAGCCGCGAAAACCACTTTTTCGCGTCGCGGAAACCCCGAAGGACCCAAAGCCGTAGATCCGTGCAAAGATTCGTATACAAAATTCGAAAAAAAACTATTTCTTGTACGAGTTCAAAAACTGATCTACTACTTAGATCTATGAGGAAAAAGTGTTTACCCTTGATACGATGCCCTTCGCGTTCCCGCTCGTCCAAATGATGCCGGATCTCAAGACCGTCAAGCGCCGGTCCTCTAGAAGTATCCACACGGACACACTAGATGGAGATGACCAAAAACCAAGGTGTGCTAGCACCTATGTGGTTCGGCCAATGGAGGAGAGGGAGAGGGAGAGCTTGAGAGAGAGAAGGAGGAAGATGCACACAAGTGAATGAAAAATGAATTTTTCCACCCAAAAACCAAGTGGCCGGCCACACTTCAAAATTCACATTAATTGCATTAATTGCAATTAATATGAAACCATAAAATCACATTAATTGCATTAATTGCAATTAATATGAAACCATTAAGAGTGTGACTTTGTTACTTCCATGAGGTGGCACCCATGATGATGTGGAACATCATTATTGTTCCACCTAATGCCAACTCACCAATGAGGTGGCAAAAAGGTCAAGTCAAAATTGACCTTTGGTCTTCCTTCTCAAGTCAAGTCAAACTTGACTCAATCTCTACCATGGTGGATCTAATCCAACCATTTGATTCGAGCCAACTTAATATAATGAATCTAATTCATTAAATTAAATTGATTCAATGAGTCAAAATCTAAATTAGACTCATTTAACACATGAATCAACTTGAGTCGAACTCAAGTTAGCCCAATTAGGATTACTCTTAATCCAATTTGATTCATCAAATGAATCTAATCCTCTTGGTTCATCATATGAACCTAATCTCCACCTAATTGTCCTAAGTGTGTGACCCTATAGGTTCTTGTAACGTTGGCAATGCCCTAAACCCATTTAGGAGCATAAGTAATGAGCGGTATCTAGCAACACATCATTACTACCCAAGTTACAAGAATGTCGAGATCCGACATCACCTTGTGACTACCAATTGTGACTACTCACAAAATAATGACAAGTGTCCTTCTATCCTAGACATCTAGATTGATCAATATGAGGCATAGACCGTGTCATCCTCTAATCAATCTAAATCTTGAACTCCAAGTTAGACTCACTCGATCAAATGAGCTCAACATCTAATGTTGACTCATTTGGGCATGGCCATGCACTTAGTGGTCTCACTCTATCAAGAATACAGATGTCGCTCCCTTTATATGGGAGGGATAGATTCCATCTACATCACTCACATCCCTCTACATAATTCATTATATACCCAGTAATCGCCTTTATAGTCCACCCAGTTACGGGTGACGTTTGACGAAACTAAAGTACATAACTCCTTATGTAGGGATCCATGGTGACTTCAGGTCTAAGGACTAATAGTCATACTAATAGTCACATGAGAAAGTATATGACACTCATATAACGATCCATGATACTTTCTCATGGCGGGTCATTCAGTATACATTCTCTAATGCATACCCATGTGTCAGCTTGATATCTCTATATCCATGACTTGTGAGATCAAGTCATCGAGCTGACCTACATGCTAGTCTTATTGTATTAACATTGTCCCTGAATGTTAATACTCGACTAGGAATGATTTAGAGTAGTGTTCCCTATATCATCTCACTATCGATTCAACTAATCGATTGATATATGTATGAACCTTCTACTCAAGGACGCTATTATACTTAGTCTATTTGGCACTAATATAAATAAGTATAATAACCAAACAAATGCCTTTATTGATATACAAGAATATGATATACATGAGTCCATACAATCATCAAATGATTGGCTCTAGGGCTCTAACTAACATTGACCTGGTCAAAGTCTACGACATAGACATCCTCTACCACCCAGGGAAAGCAAATAAGGTGGCAGACGCACTTAGCAGGAAGTCCAGTGCTACTTTATTATCCCTAGTAGCCATGTCACCGCCCCTACAGAAGGAAATCACAGATTTCAGTCTTGAACTGGTAGTGGGACAACTCTCTACTATGACCTTAGCATCTACCCTGCTTGGTGACATCCAGACAGCTCAGGAACAGGATTCTGAAATTCAGAAAATCAAGCAAGGGATAGCAGAACCAGGAAGTGGAGAGTTCAGAATGGCTGATAATGGGGCAGTATATTTCGGTGACAGACTATGTGTTCCAGATCAGGAGTAACTACGAAGGAAGATTTTAGATGAAGCTCACAGGACTTCCTATGCGATGCATCATGGCTCCACCAAGATGTACCAGGATTTGAAGAAATGCTTTTGGTGGCCTGGGATGAAGAGAGACATCGCTAGATATGTTAGCACCTGTCTAACCTGTCAGAGGGTCAAGGCAAAACATCAGAGACCAAGAGGAGTTCTGCAGCCTATCCAGATCCCAGAATGGAAGTGGGAAGATATTTCCATGGATTTCATAGTGGGATTACCCAGAACCACGAATGGTTTTGACGCCATCTGGGTAATAGTCGACAGATTGACTAAATCAGCCCACTTCTTAGCTATCAGGATATCCTACTCCATGGAGCAGCTAGCTCAGTTGTATCTCAAGGAGATCGTCAGACTGCATGGATTTCCACGGACTATCATCTCAGACAGAGACAGTAGGTTCACGTCACACTTCTGGGAGTGTGTACAGTCAGCATTGGGCACTAAGCTAAAATTCAGCACAGCTTTCCATCCTCAGACAGATGGTCAGACGGAGCGGGTAAATCAGGTACTCGAAGATATGCTTCGAGCATGTGCCCTAGACTTCAAGGGAAGTTGGTGCAAATATCTGAGTTTAGCAGAATTTGCATACAACAACAGCTATCAGGCCACTATTGGTATGGCACCCTACGAGGCTCTCTATGGGCGGAGGTGTAGATCTCCAATCTGCTGGTTTGAAAGTGGTGAACAGAAGGAACTAGAACTTCAGACAGATCTAGTAGCAGACACCACAGCAGCTATACAGCAGATCCGCCAGAGGATAGAGACAGCTCAGAGCCGCCAGAAAAGCTATGCTGATACACGGCGTAAACCCGTAGAATTTTCAGTTGGGGATACAGTATTCCTCAGAGTGGCTCCCATGAAGGGAGTAATGCGTTTTGGGAGGAAGGTCAAACTAAGTCCCAGATATGTGGGACCATAACTTATCACTAGAAGAGTTGGCAAGGTAGCATATGAGCTAGAGCTACCACAGGAGATGTCAGCCATCCATAATGTATTTCATGTCTCTATGCTGAAGAAGCATATCCCATATGCCACCCAGGTGATTGAGCCCCAGTCGATACCAGTCCACGAATACCTCAGCTATGATAGTCGGCCTATTCAGATAATAGACTGAGCAGTTAAGAAATTGCGGAACAAGGAGGTACCATTAGTAAAAGTCATTTGGCAAAATCACACAGCAGAAGAAGCAACTTGGGAGACAAAAGCTAGTATGAGGCAGAAGTACCCAGAGTTATTCTAAGTTCGAGGATGAACTTTTTATAAGGTATGGGGGATTGTAACGCTCGAAAAATTCTCAAAACCATTTTAGAAATATTCTATGATTTTTCTGGAATTTTAGAATATTTTTATGGAATTTTTAGAATAGCGGAAGTAGCAAAAATAAATAGAAACATAAAATAGCTTAAGCGGGAATTGAACCCGAGACCTATTGGGTCCTACGACTTATAGTGTACTCTAGTAACCAAGTGAACCCAGCAGGGCCATACTAAAAGGAAAGGGGAACAATTTTATTTAAGTTAGAGTTGGGTGAATTAATTCCTTAATATAAATAGGGAATTAAGTGAGGAGTTTTAATTTGATCGTGACTTACCTCTTCTCCTCACCCTTACACGCCGCCCCCTTCTCCTCTTCTTTCTCTCGGCGCACCAAGCCCCAAGGGCTAGGGTTCCGTCCCAAGGGCAAGAGGAACACCTTCCGGCGATATCTCAGTTACGAGGACGTTTCTCTCCGAGAGAAGAGCATGTAGACGCGAGGAGATCGACGAAGGGATCTTCTCCACCGGAAATCTAGCGATCAGATCATAAGGAAATATAGCGCAGGATGTAAGAAACCCCTCACCTATAGTATAAGTAGTTCTCGTGTGATTGCATGCTTTAGTTTATTAGTTTATGGATTTTCGGCACATAGGGTGTGCAACAGCGCACGCCAAGTGCTCGATAGTATGTTCAGCGCAATTAAAATGCGACTTAGGCATTTTAATAGTTTAGCTAAATGCGATAGAAGCATTTAATTAGTATATGCAGTTTTCTACAGCTTATATGGGACTACAGTTCAATGGGTGGGCTCCCACAGTCGCCTCTAGGTTCAGACAACCTAGCTCTAGGTTCAGATAACCTAGAAATAGCAAGATAAGAGAATTTAGCTATAACCAGTATTTTATTTTAGCAGTGGCACTGTACTGGATTAGATATCTATTGGGTTGGGCTCCCACAGTCGTCCCTAGGTTTAGATAACCTAGTAACCCTACTAAATTCGGGACTTGCAAATCCGGGTCTACTTAGGGATGCGTGCATAGCACGTACAGTTGCCGGACCCATCAGCAGCATGATTATGTATTTTCATCTATCTATGATAAATAGTTTTCAAACTCATAAATCAGTTGTGTATACAGTTTAAACTCAGTTCTAGCTTAGTTATAGTTTTAGCTCAGTTCATGCTTCAGCTTAGTTTTCATTATTGATACATGTGATAGTTCTATGATTAGTTTTGGTTTCTACGTTGTATGATACCATGCCATGCTCTCACCTGTTCAGCATGTATTTCAAATAGCATGTTTTCAAACCATAGATTGCATCGTATGCATGTTTTGTGAGGTAGATGGTTTCTTACTAAGCGAAAGCTTACAGATACTCTTTTCCTTATACTACAGATAAAGGTAAAGGAAAGATGGACTAGCGAAGGCTGGAGGGCAATGCGATGAAGATGTGTGTGGAAGGAACCTGGAATAAAGATCTTGGAGAAATTAGCAAACTAAGACTTTAGTTTTATATAGTGTTATTTTCCGCATTTCTAGTTATTTTAATGCCTTGAATCGTGAACGACTTGCTTAGATTGTTAGTACTTATGCTCATAATCCTAGTTATGTGTCATTGGTATGTTTCCAGCTATTTTAGAACTCTTGTAGGTGAGTTCGGCATGAAGCAGTGCTGAAATCAGAGTTTTACTGCGAAATCAGAAACCCCAATCGATCAACGGATCGATTGGGGGCCCTCAATCGATCAGCGGATCGATTGGGAGCCTGGTCCCGCGAATAGTAAGCTTCTGGATCGATCAGCCGATCGATCCAGTCGCATTCTGTCGCAAACATAGAGTTCAGGGATCGATCATTCGATCGATCGGGAAATCGCTCCCGCGAACAGAGAGCTCTGGAATCGATCACTGGATCGATTGGCCAGTCTGGATCGATCAGCCGATCGATCCAGAATAATACCCCGAGCACAGTAGTAATCTGAAATGATCCATGGATCGATTCAACAGCTTGCAATCGATTGAGTTCAATCTGGATCGATTGGGAATCAAGGTTTCGACCAGGAAATCTTGTAATTTAGTTCCTTGACCATAGGGGATGTAGGATATGTCATGTATACCTTAGATTGCATCCCTCAACACATGTAGGACCAAGAATTTGTATTAGCTTGGCAAAGTTTTTAATTGGTACAGGTTTTCGCACCTAGAATTAGTAATGGTCATGGAGATAGCTTAGCACAGCATAATGTGATGGTCCGGCCTTGCAGCCTAGCCAGTAGAAGGCGGGTCGTTACATTCAGTGACTCGAAACTGTTTTTACCATAAACTAAAAGACAACACCAAAAGATATTTTTACCTCTTCCATTGCTAGAGCAGGTACATTGACTTGTATAGACATGTCCTCAATAACCTACATCATAACTTATGGTCAATCAAGAAATAAATACTAAAAGAATTAAACACTTGATAAGCTTTATTGCTAACCAGCTTTGGAGCAAAATGGAAGTGAGACAGCGCATCCAACTTTAAGGAAATCTTTTTAAATAGCATTGTTGCCTGCAGCCATAAAAGAAAAAGTGTATGAGAAAAGCTGAGAAGCTACCCAAGCAGCCAGATGTTATCGCAGATCAATACCATAGATCTAGTGGATCTGTATTATTAACAAATTCAGATTGCAGATATCCCAATGTCAGTTTTTTTTGGCTATAAAGTAATGTCATTATATGCATCAGTAAGAAAGACATCCATCAATAATATAATATTCCATCAGGACTTCTGAAAAGTTTCTGAAGCAAACAAACAGAAAGGAGGGAAAACCCAAAGAGCTTGAGAGGTTTCAATATAATTTCTCAATAGTGAGAATACAACAGTTGTAAGGAGCTTAAAGAAAATGCGTCGATGAAGACTTATAAACTGACACCTAAGACATACAAATTATCATTCTCATCAGCCATCAATCACTAAACTATGATTACTATCCTACCAGCAGCTGAAATTAGAAATTGAAAAAAATGCAGATAATTTTGGTACAAATAGCTACTAATTGCTAGGGTTCAGTTTGAATTTTTATGACAAAATTTACCACATAGGAATAGTAAATAAGTGGACAAGTAAAATACCTCAATCTTAAGTTTATCAGAAGCAGAAAGAAGAGCTGGAGCTAGACCCGTCTTCTGCGCATATTCTTCCTAAATTACAAAAAAAAGGAGAGAGAGAGAGAGAAGTGAGCATAGTCTATGTATCACACATTAGCTGATTAATAAAAATGATTTGCATGAATGAAGCAACGAACCTCATATATCTCGGCAAGACCCTTCTTACTCTTATTTTCATCCTGTTAAAAAGTCCATTATGACATTGTTCCCACTTAGAAGTGTTCAATTTATATATCTTAATGTTGCCAAAGTTAGACAGAACAAGAAAATTACCATCTCTTTGGTCTCCTTAGGGGGTTTAGATGGCAAGATAGGTGCTCTTTCAACGTCATCAAAATGACCCTGGAAGCAATCATAAACTTGAACATTACATGATTCTAATTGGTGTGTTTTTGTGGTTTTACATTTAGATATTATTGTCTTCACGATCTTTGTTGTCTAATAAGAATGAATTGTTTAATTAATAGCCGTGCTTGGCATGTTAGATTGTTAATCTTTCTGGTCTTGAGAAAGAAATAATGCATATTGTTGTTTCAAATACCAATATACCATTTTATCTTTTCATGAATATATACATCAAGCAATTTTCTAAATACATCTAGAAATTATTGGATTTTCATACTCTTTTAGCCTGATTAAAGGGGTATGAAATGTATGCAATTAAAACAAACTATTTCTCAGTACATTTTTCAACCACAACCCAAGTTTGAATTTCATGATGAAAGAGTAAAAAGATAGAACCAAAATAAAATCCTCCAGTGAATAATATTTTCATGCTGCAACACGTTAAGATCCTCCCGTCAACGATACTACACGAATAATTGAAAAGGCAAATTAGAATCAAATGATCATGGCTAAGTTGTAGCACCCACTAAGCTTTTAAGATAAAAATGAGAATGATGAATTTACCTTAGAAAAATATTAGTAGAATGTTGAACCAAAAAGAAATAAAAAGAAATAAAAATAGGGAATGGTCAAGGATTGAACCTTGAACCTCTTATGAAGTAAATGATAGGATTAATGGGTAATAACCAGTTGGGATAGGAATAATATATTGATAGCAAAGGAGGGAAACTCATGATAAGGGTGAGAGTAAAAGCTAGCCAAAAGAAAATAAGAAAAGAACAAGAGAAAGGCAACTTGCCTTCCTTCTTTTCTCTCCCTTTTCTTCTTCTTTTGCCGTGACTTAAAGAGGGGGATTAAGGGGATTCATTCCCCCTTGTTTCATCATGAATGATGAGAACAAATGAATAAATAAAATAAATATAAAAAAAAAAGGGCTAAGGGAGAAGGAAAGCAAAAACCAATTTTGCTACCTCTTTTTCTCTTAACATAAAAGAGAGTATGTAAAGAGAAGATGTTATTTTTCTCTCATTTCTCTCATTCTCCCCTCTCCCTCACCGAACCCTCAGTCCCCTCTCCTCCATCTTCGGCCCCAAGCCAAGGTTTTCTCCTAAGAAAGCCTAAGATACAAGGAGGACTTAGCAAGGGAATCAAGGGAAGGGAACTAGAAGAAGAGGCTACTTCTTCCATCACCACACCTAAGATCCACAAGCGAAAAGGATGTAAGCTTCCCCTCACCTGTGGTACAAGGCGTTTTATGTGCTTTTCAGATTTTATGAGGATTAGAAAACCTAGAATAGAATTTAAGAAATATTCGGCCAAAGAAGAGTTTTCAAATCTAGGAAGGTTTAAACAAGTCCTCATTTCATGATATTTTTCTATGCTATGTAGGAAGGTTTTCCTTCATGTTTTTATACCTATATGATGCTTGGTCAGAGGAGTACCTAACCCTAGAATTTCGGCCAAAAATATTTTAAAGAGGTTAGGGAAATCATTGTTTAACCAAACTAGTACAAGATTCCCTCCATGAATTACTAAGGGTCTTTTATTGGTTTTTCTTGCTTGAAAGTTACTTGGAACCTAAAGAAATCCACTCATATGTTTCGGCCAAGAAAAGAGCTTAGGGTTAGGAAGACCTTTAAATTTAAGTAACCATGTTCATATGATAGAATATAGAGTTCTCTTAAAGAATTGCATGTTGAATATTGCTAGAAATTCATGAACTCTTCATTAAGATTTTCGGCCATGATAAGATGGATAGCTTAGAAAAGCTTAAACAAAATTTTAACATGCTCAAGACCTCTGTGATATTAAGATATGAAAGTTGTTTAATGATCTCATGCGTAATTAGGGTATAGAGAATTTAGTTACATGATATATGACATGTAAGAACACAAGGGTCCTAGCTTGTTTAAGAACCAAATTTGTATATGATGTTCTTAGTAATTTTTGCCATGAAACTTACTTAGGTTTTCCATGCTTTAGGCCACTTAAAACCTTGTTTAGAGATTGGTAGGTTTCGGCCATGAGGAAAAATAAAAGAAAAAGGAAAGAAACCTAGGAAGCCTAAGACACAATTCACATGTATGTTTATTATGCTTGCCTTTATACATGCTATGAAACTTGTATGACTTCCTATTCTTTTAGGCTATTTGAAGCAAAGTTAAACATTGATGAGTCTCGGCCAAGTAGGGTTTAAATGACCTAGAGGCCTTAGAATTGAAACCAATTGTGTTAAAAATGCTTCTTATGGAAATATGATAGTATGTTGATTGTGTCACATGCTTGTATAATTTTTCCATGACCTAAATGGACCATTGTATGTTTCGTCCATGAAGGGATAGATGCCCTAGAAACCCTAGAACAAAAATTAAATATGCTCATGTCACTCTACATGAAATATGATAAGTAGAAAGCCAAAGTTCTCATGCTATATGTTGTTTAATGACCTAAAATGAGGCTAGGGTAAGTTTCGGCCATACCCATTGTATGATGCCTTATTATGAAATTATACATGATGTTAGTTCAAGTTCACATGCTTGTATGCTTGCTTTTAGCCCTAATGAATACTTGTTAAATTTCGGCCATGACATATGTTAAGGGCTTGAAGAACTTAGGAACTAGCTCAAATATGCTTACTATGTTACTTGGAAAAAAATGCTATAAATATGGTTTAAGGTTTCCATGCTTTCATGACATTTGGGACCTTGTTTCACACCTAATAGGGTTCGGCCACATGAAGTTTAGGGACTTGGAGAACTTAGAAACCAAGTTAATCATGCTTATAATGCTTCCTATGAAATTGATGTGATGATAATTTAGGTTCCACATGCTTGGAGGTTGTTTTTACCTAAATTGAGATCTAAGGGGGGGTTCGGCCATGATAAGAACCCAAGGGATTAGGAAGCTTAGAACCCAAGCTAACTATGTTACCATGTTTCTTATGATAGTATAATCACATGATACACTCTTATGCTTAAACATGTATGCTTGTGATTTATACTTTCCATGATATGGTATGTGCTTAGAAATATGCATGCTTTGATGATATGCTATGTGCTTAAAATATGCATGCTTTCATGATATGCTATGTGGATAGAAATATGCATGCTTTGATGATATGCTATGTGCTTAAAATATGCATGCTTTTATGATATGCTAGGTGGATAGAAATATGCATGCTTGGATGATATGCTATGTGCTTAAATTATGCATGCTTTCATGATATGCTATGTGGATAGAAATATGCATGCTTTGATGATATGCTATGTGCCTAAAATATGCATGCTCTCATGATATGCTATGTGGTGAAAATATGCATGCTTTTATGACATGCTGTATGCCTAAGTGATGCATACTTTTTATGGCATGATGTATGCCTAAGTGATGCATACTTTTTATGACATGATGTATGCCTAAGTGATGCATACTATTTATGATATGATGTATGCCTAAGTGATGCATACTTTTATGACATAACGTATGCCTAAATGATGCATACTTCTATGATATGCTATGTGACTAAATGATGCATTTTTATACATGCTACTTTACTTTGTAAGGCTTGTACCAAGGGTGGGCTCCTAATCAGCCCCTAGGCCTTTGGTTGTGTGATCCAAGCTAGTAAAAACAAAGGGATGGGCTCCTTAGTACGCCCCTAGGTCTATGGCTGTGTGATCCGGACCTAGTTCCTTGTATGATTCAAGACTTGATACCTTGGATATACTTAGGAAGCGCGCATATCTACGTGATTTATCTATGTGTGGTACAAGCCGGGACCCTGATTATGTTGATATTATGTTCAAGTATATATGTAAGAAGAAATGGTTTTAAAGATCATGAAACATACACATGTTTTCGGATACATGTTTTCAAAATCATATTGCATATACCTTATGATCATGTTGTGACGATGCTATGATACTATGATATGCCATGATTAGATATGATTATGTTATGTTTCATGCTATGCTTTAAGAGATGATATGCCATGACTAGTTATGATTTTGTTATGTTGCATGATATGCTTAAAGAGTATGATATGTTATGCCATCACTAGTTGAGATCATGTTATGTTGAGACATTCTTTGATCATGTGATGATTTTCGATTTTAGTGAGTAGGAAAGGAACTTACTGAGCCATGAGTGCTCATAGCTTACTTTCCTTGTACCACAGATAAAGGAAAAAGCTGGATGAGCTAAAGGAGCAACAGGAGAGGCAAGGAGATGTGTGTGGCAGTGGCTAGGCAACCAAATAAGAACCTGCTTTAAAAACTTTTAAAGAACTATGCTTTGGTATCATGAATTGTAGTACCGTATGTGTGACTTGATGTTATGTTTCTACTAATTTTGATATCATGTTATTGATGCCATGATAGTGTAGTTCGGATTTGATGAAAAGAAAAAAACAAAAGAAAAGTTTTTATTAAACTAAGAAAATTATTTTAAGTCTTCCGTTGTTTTAAAAAGAAAAATTTGTACATGGAGTATCGTAGCCCTGTCCCTTAGGGTTAGCAGGGAGGGCGGGCGTTATAGGTTGGTATCAGAGCCAAGTTTTTGCCAGCTCACTACACACACATCAAGCCTCCGACCTGCCGCTCCAAGTAAGAATGCTTATGTTTAATTTTCTTGTTATATGTTTATGCTTAATCTACTTGTTATATGCTTATGCTTAATTTCATGTTATATGACTTATGCTTTATTTATTTATTTTCTTCCTTGTTATATTGTCTATGCTATACTTTCTTTGCTACATTGCTTATGCTTTATTTCCTTATGTTATATTGTTTGTCACTCTATTCCTTATTTTCCTTATGCTGCTTATGCTTTAGTTTCATGTTTTGCTTGCTTATGTTTGATGCTTTATTCTATGCTTTTAGTTATAATTTAGATTAGGATTACATATTAGTAGGTTAGGAATAATACCATAACAAATGGATAGAAACAAAATAGTACGTTAGATTGGCTAAAAATGATAACCACTTACACTAGTCTATTTATCATTATTTAGATAAACATGGTTAGGACACGCAATACCCGAACCGAGGGGACAGTGACTCCACCAGACCTGACACAGGTAGTCGCAGACCTCCAGCATCAGATCGCAGAGCAACAGCAGCTGATCACTACCTTAATGGGTCAGCAAGGCAACCCGATTACCCCACCGGCAAATCAGAATACACTACCGGTTATACCTACAGCCGCACCAGTGCCCCCGGCTGCCCCTACTCTGATGGTCCGACAAGAGGCCTATCTGATTCAGTGGCAAAGGCTTAAGCCGGAAGCATTCTCGGGAAACTGCGAACCATGGGATGCGCAAGCCTAGCTCAAGACCGTGGAGAGCATAATGGAACTACTGGACTGGCCTGAACATGAGAAGGTCAAATGCGCGTCGTTCTGCCTTATCGGAGATGCCCGGATGTGGTGGGACCGAGTAAAGGCGAAAAGACAAATAAACCAGATGTAGTGGACGGATTTTGAGACAGAGTTCTTAGAAGAATTCTTCCATATGCAAGTGACCAACAAGCACTATGACAATTTCACTGAGTTCCGGCAAGGTGATCTGTCAGTCAACGAAGCCGTCAAGAAGTTCAACCGCCTAGCGCGTCTGTGCCTAGAACTGGTCAGCACTGAAAAAGAAAGGGTCCGGTTAATGTTAAAGATGCTCCGACCCGAGATCGCTCTGAACGTAGCTGGCGGAGTTAATAGACCGCAGACTGCAGAGGAGCTAGTCAGCAGTGCCCTGATTACCGAGCACTACCAGAAAGCAATGAACAAGGGCAAGAACCAAGCACTGACCGGAGGACAAAAATCACACAATACCAGAACCGACTGGAAAGGAAACTCAGGTGGAAAGAGGAAACAGTGGAACAACACAAAAGGTGGTCCGGCCAATAAGCAAACCAAGTACTCTCAGTGTGCCACATGTGGAAAGATGCATTCGGGAGTATGTCTCCTAAGTACCAGAAAGTGCTACAACTGCGGAAAGGAAGGTCATTTGGCAAGAAATTGCCCTACTCAGTCTCAGGTACTACCTCTGCAGAACAACCAGAATATGAGTACCCCTGCAAAGCTGCACCAGATGCATACTGCCATAGAAGGGACTTCAATCAGCCAAGGAAGATTGGAGGCCCCACCCACTATGACGAACGCCAGAGTCTACTCTCTTACCAAGGAAGACGTGGCGAATGCCTCTACTGTTGTCACAGGTCAGCTACTTATTTACAATCAGTATGCTGTAGTATTATTTGATACCGGGGCAACACACTCGTTCGTCTCAACACCTTTTATGAAGAAGCAAGATATACCACTCCGAACTCTAGAGGACACATTCTTAACAACCATATCATCCGAGGAGATTATGCCATCAGACCATATGCTGCAAGCAGTACTCATTCGGATCGCAAACAGAGAACTCTACTGCAATCTGATAGTACTTGATATGCAGGATTATGACATAATATTGGGCATGGATTTCCTTAGCAAATACGGTGCTTCAATTGAGTGCCCAAAAGGAAAGTGATTTTCTGACCTGAAAATGAACCAGAGTTTGAGTTTTATGGGGAAGCGAAAGGAACGAAGAAGTTATTGTCATCTATTAAAGCACAAAGGATGTTAGATAAAGGATGTATAGGGTTTCTAGCGCACGTGGTTGATACCAATCAAGTCAAAGACCCGAAGCTAGAGGATGTCAGGGTAGTATGCAACTATCCAAAAGTATTTCCTGATGAACTACCAGGGTTGGCCCCTGACAGAGAGATAGAATTCGAGATCGAATTGATTCCTAGTACTCAGCCGATCTCAAAAGCACCTTATCGTATGGCTCCGGCGGAATTAAAGGAGCTTCAGGAACAGTTATCCGAATTACTCGACAAGGGACTTATTCGTCCTAGTCACTCTCCATGGGGAGCTCCAGTGCTGTTCGTAAAGAAGAAGGATGGGTCTATGCGAATGTGTATAGACTACCGAGCGCTGAATAATGTGACGATCAAGAACCGGTACCCACTCCCACGGATCGATGACCTGTTCGACCAACTGAAGGGTGCGACCGTTTTCTCAAAGATAGACCTACGATCCGGTTATCATCAAGTGAAGGTGAAACCAGATGATATACCAAAAACAGCATTTCGAACCCGATATGGACACTATGAGTTCATAGTTATACCTTTAGGAGTAACCAACGCTCCTGTAGTATTTATGGACTTGATGAATCAGGTATTTACGGCATATCTTGATAAATTTGTAATCGTCTTTATTGACGATATACTTATCTACTCGAGAACCCCAGAAGAACATGCTGAACACCTGAATACTGTACTACGGATCCTTCAAGAGAAACAACTATATGCAAAATTCTCCAAATGCGAGTTTTGGCTTGACCGGGTAATATTCCTAGGTCATGTCATCTCCAAAGATGGATAGAAGGACACTTGTCATATTTTGTGAGGAGTCACAATTAGTTGTCACAAGGTGATGTCGGATCTTGACATTCTTGTAACTTGGGTAGTAATGATGTGTTGCTAGATACCGCTCATTACTTATGCTCCTAAATGGGTTTAGGGCATTGCCAACGTTACAAGAACCTATAGGGTCACACACTAAGGACAATTAGATGGAGATTAGGTTCATATGATGAACCAAAAGGATTAGATTCATTTGATGAATCAAAGTGGATTAAAAGTAATCCTAATTGGGCTAACTTGAGTTGGACTCAAGTTGATTCATGTATTCAATGAGTCTAATTTAGATTATGACTCATTAAATCAACTTAATTTAATGAATTAGATTCATTATATTAAGTTGGCTTGAATCAAATGGTTAGATTAGATCAACCATGGAAGAGATTTGGTCAAGTTTGACTTTATGCCACCTCATTGGTGAGTTGGCATTGATGTTGACCAATGATGATGCACCACATCATCATGGTTGCCACCTCATGGGAGTTACTAGTGAGTGCCACCTCATGGAGGTTACATTCCCTCTTTGATGACAACTTAATGCATTAATAAGGGGGTTACATTTGGGAAATGTGGTCGGCCACAATTTGAATGAAAATGGATTCATTTTCATTCAAGTGATGATTATTGCATCTTCTTCCTCTCAAGCTCTCCCTCTCCTCCTTACTTGGCTGAACCACATAGGTGCTAGCACACCTTGATTTTTTTTTGGTCATCTCCACCTAATTAGTTCGTGTGGATACTTCTAGAGGAGTGTCTATTTTGACACTCTCGAGATCCGACACCGTTTGGACGAGCGGGAATTTTGCGAGGGCACGCTTCAAAGGTAAAAGTTCTCAACACATAGATCTAGGAGTAGATCCAAAGTTTTTGAAACTCGTACTTGTATTTCATTCGGTTTTTCCTTGCACGGATCTACAGCTTTGGGTGATTCGGGGTTTCCGCGACGCGAAAAGCGATTTTCGCGGCCCAAAAAACCCAACAAAATTAACCTATGCAGCTTTCATAATCTGCAGTATGCTGTGGATCTACAAAACCCTCAGGTTGTGTCATGTACACATCCTCGAGCAAGTTTCCATTCAGAAACACGGTTTTGACATCCATCTGCTAGATCTCATAATCGTGGTATGCTGCAATAGCAAGCATGATCTGAATGGACTTAAACATCGCTACTAGAGAAAAGGTTTCATCATAGTCAATACCATGAATTTGCTTGAAACCTTTAGCTACCAGATGACCCTTAGATATAAGTC
Organism: Zingiber officinale; assembly: GCF_018446385.1. Lineage (NCBI taxonomy): Eukaryota > Viridiplantae > Streptophyta > Magnoliopsida > Zingiberales > Zingiberaceae > Zingiber > Zingiber officinale. Next base: position 61,795,768 of record NC_055998.1, read on the forward strand.
TATCCATGTCAGTCTTTCTCTTAAAGACCCACTTACACCCAATTGGTTTTACCCCTTCAGGAGGATCAACCAAAGTCCATTCTTGGTTGGTATACATGGATTCCATTTCGGATCTCATGGCCTCTAGCCATTTTTCTGAATCTAGTCTCATCACAGCTTCCTGATAGGAGGTAGGCTCATTCTCAATGAGCATAGCGTCATCATGGTCAGACAAGAGAAATGAGTATCTCTTAGGCTGACGGCGTACCCTATCATACCTGCGAAGAGGTAGGTCTACATGAACTGGTTATTGTTCCTTAACTCTTTATGGAACAATCTCATCATCCACAACACTTTGTGGTTCCAGTTCAACTTCCATCAAGGCTTCAATGCTATGTTCCATATCCTGAACTTCTTCAAGATTGAACGTACTCCAACTAGTTTTTTTCTAGAAACAAAGTCCCTTTCTAGAAAACCCCTAGTCTTAGCCACAACTACTTTGTGTTGACTGGGAATATAGAAGTAATATCCCTTCGTTTTCTTGGGATATCTTATAAAATATCACTTATCGGATTTGGGTCCCAGTTTGTCCGAGACTTGATGTCGAACGTAAGCCTCACAACCCCAAATCCTCATAAAAGATACCTGGGCATCTCTCCCAGTCCATATCCTATATGGTGTCTTTATCACAGCCTTGGATGGAACACGCTTGAGTATGAAGTCTGCTGTGTCCAGAGCATAGCACCAAAGAGATATAGGAAGATCTGTGTGACTCATCATAGATCGTACCATATCTAATAGGGTACGATTCCTCCTTTCGGATACACCATTCCACTGTGGCGTTCCAGGAGGAGTAAGTTGGAATAGAATCCCACACTCAGCTAGATAGTCACGAAACTCATGGATAAGGTATTCTCCACCTCGATTTGATCGAAGTATCTTAATACTCTTGCCAAGCTAGTTTTGTACTTCATTCTTGAATGCTTTGAACCTTTCAAAGGATTCTGACTTATGTGTCATCAAATACACATAACCATATTAACTGAAGTCATCAGTAAATATAATGAAGTATCTATAACCACCTCTAACAGCGACATTGAAAGGGCCACATACTTAAGTCCTAACGAGTCAGTCGCTCTCTCGCTGTGTCCACTAAAGGGAGTCTTGGTCATCTTACCTAGTAGGCATGACTCGCATGTCTCATATGATTCGAAATCAAATGAGTCCAGCAAGCCATCTTCATAGAGCTGGGATAAGCGTTTGTCATTTATATGACCTAAGCGACAATGCTAGAGATAGGTTTGGTTCATTTCATTTGATTTGAACCTTTTACTATTTATGTTATAGATGGGGTTCTCTAAGTCTAGAATATAGAGTCCATTCATCAGAGGTGCACTACAATAGAACATATCGTTTAAATAGACGGAACAACATTTGTTCTTTATGATAAATGAAAAACCTTTCTTGTCCAAACAAGAAACTGAAATTATGTTCATAGTAAGAGCAGGCACATAACAACATTCATCTAATTCTAGTACAAGCTCAGAGGGTAGAGATAGAAAGTAAGTCCCTACAGCAACAGCAGCAACCTGTGCTCCATTGCCTACTCGTAGGTCCACCTCGCCCTTCGTCAATGCCCTGTAATTTCTCAACGCCTGCACATTAGTACAAATGTGAGAAGCACATCCGGTATCTAATACCCGTGATGAAGAAATAGAGAGATTAACTTCTATAACATATATACCTGAATTAGAAGTCTCACTTTTCTTCTTCTTAAGATCTTCCAGGTAAACTTTGCAGCTCCTCTTCTAGTGCCCGGTCTGACCGTAGTGGAAGCAGGTAGCATTCTTGGCGACCCCTCCTTTGGGTTTCAGTTCCTTGCCTTTGCCCTTGGCTTGATACTTTCCCTTACCTTTAGGCTTGCCCTTGCCCTTATGTTTTTGTACCATCAGAATGGAGTTGGGCTTAACCTTCTTAAGGTTGAGCTCAGCAGTTCTCAACATGCTAAGCAGCTCGGGTAGTGGCTTGTCAATTTCGTTCATGTTGTCATTCATGACAAATTGACTATAGCTCTCCGGCAAGGATTGCAAGATCAAGTCAGTGGCCAACTCTTGGCCAAGGGGAAATCCCAACCTCTATAGATTCTCTATGTACCCAATCATCTTGAGTACATATGGATCTACGGGAGTCCTGTCTTACATCTTGCACTGAAACAGTGCCTTAGAGATCTCGAATCTCTCGTGCCTAGCTTGTCCTTGATATAGTTGACGAAGATGTTCAACCATATCATAAGCACCCATCAACTCGTGATGCTTCTGAAGCTCAGAGTTCATGGTCGCGAGCATGAGACAGGACACATCTAATGCGTCATCTTGATGCTTCTTATAAGCATCACGGTCAGCTCGCGTGGCAGTGGCGGGAGGTGCCTCGGGAATGGGCTGCTCCAGGACGTACCGTTTTCGTTCCTGTGTGAGAACAATTCTCAGGTTCCTGTACCAGTCCAGGAAGTTAGCTTCATTGAGCTTCTCCTTATCAAGGACAGAACGCAAGGAGAAGGTGTTCGTGTTTGACGACATGGCAATCTACAACAGAAAATGTAGAAAATAAATATCATATTCCACTAATCATTTAATTAGGCCTTTAATTAAACGATGCTCCTACTGAATTATAGAACTTTTGTAGAATCGAGTCATGGATATGGTCAAACCACACTCACTAGATTCTAACCAACTATCTATATTTCTTGTGGGACAAGATCCACATCATACTACGCCTTGAGTTAGCTTTGGCTAAATCGCCTAAGACTTAGTATGATCGGTAAGTAACTAATCACTAATTACATCTCTATGCAACTCTTATTTATAGGATCAAGATCCACATGTATATTAAAACTTGAGTTAGCTTTGGCTAAATCGCCCAAGAGTTAATATAAATGTGATTTTGACCTATCTTTCAACCATTGGAAAATGTCTATAGTTATACCCAATCCAATTGAGTTTAACTAGTTATACTCAATCTGATTGAATTTGTACTCACCCAAGAGTTGATAGGCGGGACCAAGATTATCCCTCCGCACCCTACCAAGATAATATGTGTTGCTCTGCTTTGGCATATTCAACAATAACATGTGATCGAGGTAGTGATGGGTATCACGGCATGGTAGGCATTTTTGAGTTGACGCGATTAAGATCTAACCTAATCGTTGATGTGTATCATATACCCGATTTAGATCTAATCTAATCGTGGTGCATAATATACGTGATTTAGATCTAATCTAATCGTTAAGGCACTAATTAATTACTCTACTCTAGCATGCATCACATACACACACACAAGTAATTAATTAAATTGTGATTAGTCATAGCCCTACTACGATCTTCTCAAGCCAATGAGAAGATTTTATGGTCAACCTAGGGTCAACAACTTCTCCAAGCTCCTCCCTTTGACCGCCATGTGTTGCTCGCACCCTCCTCGTAACTCCTCCTCGAGTGGACCTTCCACCGCTCCAATTTTGTACATTACAAATTTGAAACTCGAGTTACATTCAAGTCTAAAACTATTTTACAACAGGAATATTAAAATAGAGAAAGGCACGATGCGCAGGTCGCATAGCAAATACAACATGCACATCACAAAAAATGGCGCACAGACCATAATATGAATTACCACACATTTTGTCCAATCTTATTGGGTATTTGGGCCATGACCATCACAAAAATTATACATAATTCTAAATTATGTAATTTCCATAAATTTCTATAATTTTTCCTACTATTTTTACAATTTTATGAGTTACAACTTCCCGGCGGTCCCGTTTAGCGGTTTTCGGGTGCGATCGCGGGACAATGCCCCTTGCGGGGTTAGGGGCAGCACCACTTCTCGTGAAATGAGTCTCACGAGTGTCCCACGATGATCTTACAGCACCCTAAGCCACTGTCCCAAAACATTTTGGGTGAGACCTTGCCGTTTCGGAAGGCGTTTCTCGGTAGTCGAAGCCTACAAGTGACCAAACACTTGTTGCTTCGCTTCTACGAAAAAAATACTCATAAAATACATTAAAAAAGTAAATATATAGAAACTTACAGATCTGTAGTTTTTCATAAAAAACCAAAATAAAACACATACACGCTTCGCACGTGGCTCTGATACCACTGTTGGGACTTTCGAGCCGCAAAAACCACTTTTTGCCTTGCGGAAACCCCGAAGTCCCATGCCACCGGATCCGTGCGAAGATAAAAATTTTTATGTACATGTTTTTATAACCTAGATCTACATGGTAGAGAAGTTATACCTTTGATGCGAAGCCCTTCGCTTATCCCGCCCGTCCAAGGTTCACCGGATCTCAAGGGTGTCAAATGAACACCCCTCTATGTGTATCCACACGAACAAAAGGATGGAGAAGAAACCTTAGAGTGTGCTAGCACTCATGGAGGTTTGGCCAAGGAGGAGGAGAGGTAGAAAGATGAGAGGACGAAGAAGATGGAGTTACACAAGCACATCTAATGCACACTTAAGTGGTCGACCACTTAATGGAGGAGTTTTTATCTCCATGGTATACCAAGGGTCACAACTCTTGGTCTCCCTCATGAGGTGGCACACACTCATGTAACCTTTGATGATGTGGCACATCATCATTGGTCGGCCCTATGCCAAGTCACAATGACATGGCATTTGGTCAAGTCAAGGTCAAGTCAAACTTGACTCTTCATCTTCCTTCTCAAGTCAAGTCAAACTTGACTTAAATTCTCCCATGGTTGATCAAATCCAACCTTTGATTCAAGTTAATTTAATTTAGTGAATCTCTATCCATTAAATTAAATTGATTCAATGAGTCATAATCTAAATTAGACTCATTGGACACATGAATCAAATTGAGTCCAACTCAGTTAGTCTAGTTTGGATTACTCTTAATCCAATTTGATTCATCACATGAACCTAATCCTCTAGGTACATCAAATGAACCTAATCTCCATCTAATTGCCCTTTGTGTGTGACCCTATAGGTTCTTGTTGTTGTTAGTTAGAGCCCTAGAGACAATCATTTGATGATTGTTGTATGGACTCATTGTATCATATTCTTGTATATAAATAAAGGCATTTGTTTTGGTTATTATACTTACTTGTACTAGTGCCAAATAACTAAGTATAATAGAATCCTTGAGTAGAGGGTTCTTATCTATATCAATCGGTTAGTTGAATCGATAGTGAGATGATATAGGGAAGACTACTCTTAATCATTCCTAGTCGAGTATTAACATTCAGGGACAATGTTAATGCGACGAGACTAGCATGTAGGTCAACTAGATGACTTGATCTCACAAGTCATAGATATAGAGATATCAAGTTGACACATGGGTATGCATTGGAGAATGTATACTGAATGACCCGCCATGAGAAAGTATCATGGATCGTTATATGAGTGTCATATACTTTCTCATGTGGCTATTAGTATGACTACTAGTCCTTGGACCTGAAGTCACCATGGTTCCCTACATAAGGAGTTACGTACTTTAGTTTCGTCAAACGTCACCCGTAACTGGGTGGACTATAAAGGCGATTACTGGGTATGTAACAAATTATATGGAGGGATGTGAATGATGTAGACAGGATCTATCCCTCCTATATGACGGGAGAGACACCGATATTCTTGATAGAGTGAGACCACGAAGTGCATGGCCATGCCCAAATGAGTCAATATGAGATATTGAGATCATTTGATTATAGTGAGTCTACTTGGAGTTCAAGATTTAGATTGATTAGAGGATGATACGGTCTATGCCTCATATTGATCAATCTAGATGTCTAGGATAGAAGGACAATGTCATATATTGTGAAGAGTCACAAATAGTAGTCACTAGGTGATGTTGGATCTCAACATTCTTGTAACTTGGGTAGTAATGATGTGTTGCTAGATACCGCTCATTACTTATGCTTCTAAATAGGTTTAGGAGCATTGCCAACGTTACAAGAACCTATAGGGTAACACACATAAGGTAATTAGATGGAGATTAGGTTCATTTGATGAACCTAAAGGATTAGGTTCATGTGATGAACCAAATTGGATTAAGAGTAATCCAAATTAGGTTAATTGAGTTGGACTCAATTTGGTTCATGTGTTAAGTGAGTCTAATTTGGACTTAGACTCATTTAATTAATTTAATTCAATGAATAGAGATTCATTAAATTAAAATTTACTTGAACCAATGGTTAGATTAGATCAACCAAGGGAGAGAAGTGGTCAAGTTTGACTTGACTTGAGAGGAAGATGAAGGGTCAAGTTTGACTTGACCATTTGCCACCTCATTGGTAAGTTGACATTAAGTGGCTAATGATGATGTGCCACATCATCAAGTCTAGAACATGTGTGTGCCACCTCATGAGGAAGATCAAGAGTTGTGACTCTTGAAATCCCATGGAGTATATAAACCTTTCTTGAAAGTGGCCGGCCACTTGTGATTATTGTGGGAGTTTCATTTGTGTTGTGAAACCTCCTTCTTCTTCCTCAAGCTCTCAATCTCTCTCCCTCTCCTCCTTTGGCTGAACCTTACAAAGGTGCTAGCACACCTTTGTGTTAGGTTTCTCCATCTATAGCGTGTGTGGATACACATAGAGGGTTGTACACTTGACAACCTCGAGATCCGGCATAACCTGGACGAGCGGGATTACGCGAAGGGATTCGCATCAAGGGTAAACTCTTCTCCTTGTAGATCTAGTGTAGATCTAGGTTAGAAAACTCATATTCGAAGTTTTACGAAATTTTATTCTTCGCAAGGATCCGGTGGCGGGGGTTTCGGGGTTTTTGCAACGCAAAAAGTGATTTTTAAGGCCCGAAAGACCCAACAGTTGTTGGTGCAAGCTGCACCAGCATCAAACCTGAGTTTTGATGTTGTCAAAGGTTCAAGTTAAGTCTTGTTATGATCTAACAAGTTGACTGAGTGTGCAGGATGTTTACTTTCTCATATGACTATTAGTATGACTACTAGTCCTTAGACCTGAAGTCACCATGGTTCCCTACATAAGGAGTTATGTACTTTGGTTTCGTCAAACGTCACCCGTAACTGGGTGGAGTATAAAGGTGATTACTGGGTATGTAACGAATTATGCAGAGGGATGTGAGTGATGTAGATGGGATCTATCCCTCCTATATGACGGGAGAGGCATCGATATTTTTGATAGAGTGAGACCACGAAGTGCATGGCCATGCCCAAATGAGTCAATATGAGATATTGAGCTCATTTGATTTAGTGAGTCTACTTGGAGTTCAAGATTTAAATTGGTTAGAGGATGACACGGTCTATGTCTCACATTGATCTATTTAGATGTGTAGGATAGAATGACACTTGTCATATATTTTGAGGAGTCACAATTAGTAGTCACAAGGTGATGTTGGATCTCAACATTCTTGTAACTTGGGTAGTAATGATGTGTTGCTAGATACCACTCATTACTTATGCTTCTAAATAGGTTTAGGATCATTGCCAACGTTACAAGAACCTATAGGGTCACACACATAAGGTAATTAGATGGAGATTAGGTTCATTTGATGAACCTAAAGGATTAGGTTCATGTGATGAACCAAATTGGATTAAGAGTAATCCAAATTAGGTTAATTGAGTTGGACTCAATTTGGTTCATGTGTTAAGTGAGTCTAATTTGGACTTAGACTCATTTTATTAATTTAATTTCAATGAATAGAGATTCATTAAATTAAAATTTACTTGAACCAATGGTTAGATTAGATCAACCAAGGGAGAGAAGCGGTCAAGTTTGACTTTACTTGAGAGGAAGATGAAGGGTCAAGTTTGACTTGACCATTTGCCACCTCATTGGTAAGTTGGCATTAAGTGGCTAATGATGATGTGCCACATCATCAAGGCTAGAACATGTGTGTGCCACCTCATGGGGAAGATCAAGAGTTGTGACTCTTGAAATCCCATGGAGTATATAAACTTTTCTTGAAAGTGGCCGGCCACTTGTGATTATTGTGGGAGTTTCATTTGTGTTGTGAAACCTCCTTCTTCTTCCTCAAGCTCTCAATCTCTCTCCCTCTCCTCCTTTGGCTGAACCTTACAAAGGTGCTAGCACACCTTTGTGTTAGGTTTCTCCATCTCTTGCATGTGTGGATACACATAGAGGGTTGTACACTTGACAACCTCGAGATCCGGCATCACCTGGACGAGCGGGATTACGCGAAGGGATTCGCATCAAGGGTAAACTCTTCTCCTTGTAGATCTAGTGTAGATCTAGGTTAGAAAACTCATATTCAAAGTTTTATGAAATTTTATTCTTCGCACGGATCCGGTGGCGGGGGTTTCGGGGTTTTTGCAATGCAAAAAGTGAATTTTAAGGCCCGAAAGACCCAACAGTTGTTGGTGCAAGCCGCACCATAATCAAACCTGAGTTTTGATGTTGTCAAAGGTTCAAGTTAAGTCTTGTTATGATCTAACAAGTTGACTGAGTGTGCAGGATGTTTACTCAACCAAGAAAGACCTAGTTGGAGGCTAGGCAAGAGAAATCTTAGCAGATCGTGGAACGCAGGTGCAAGTCCAAGGAGGTCGAGAGGACCTGAAGCTTGGCAGTATGATCGAGAGGTCTGGAGAACCTAAGATCAAGGGAAAAATCCTGGTGAGCCGATCAAAGCTAAGTGAAAAGTCCAAACTAGATCTGGAGGATCTAACTTTGGCAGGTAGGTTGAGGTGAACAACTGGAGGAGCGACAGTGAGGTCGGATTCCCGAAGGGAAGAACCTTAGGTCGCTGATCCAACTGAAGAAACCAGGAAGGTTTCCAAGTTGAGATCAAGACAGTGATAATGTCTTTTATATTATTAATCCTGCATTATATTACTACTGTTCTAACATCTGTTTTGCAGGAAATAGTTTTTGCTTAACCTTCTGTTGTAGGACCGACTGGATCGGTCAACTGAACCTGTGGTTCGGTCGACCGAACAAGATCAATACAAAGCAGCTAACATCTCAGAACAAATGATGGGTACTGATCGGTCAACCGAATAGTAAGATTGGTCGACCGAACCATGAAGACTCAGCACAGGATAGTTCATCAGCAGCGATCAGCAGAAAAGGGAAAAAGGACTGATCGATCGACAGAACCGGAGGACCGGTCGACCGATCCAATCAGAATTAATTGCGGCATTAATGAAGATCTTGGTTGATTTCGACGAACAGGGAAATAGATTGTTCGGTCGACCGAAAAATAGGTCTGGTCGACCGAACCTGTAACGACCCAGCCCTTTGGCCTCTTGAGCGTCCCTTGCAGTGGCCCACTGACGGCCCCTTATGTCGTCGGCCCATTTGGCGATCTCTCATGTCATCGACCGACGACCCTTGGCCGTGCCGTTACTCACTAGGACTTTCCACCCCTGGGCAGTGGATTTTTGCCTCCCCCAAGATTCGAACTCTAGACCTCTAGGCTTAAGTACTAGAGTTTATGAATCCTACCGCTCACTTGGCTACCAGGATTCATAAACTCTAGTACTTAAGCCTGGAGGTCTAGAGTTCGAATCTTGGGGGAGGCAAAAATCCACTGCCCAGGGGTGGAAAGTCCTAGTGAGTAACGGCACGCCCAAGGGTCGTCGGTCGACGACATAAGAGATCGCCAAATGGGCCGACAACATAAGGGCCGCCAGTTGGGCCGCCACAAAGACTGCCCAAGAGGCCAAAGGATCGGGTCGTTACAGAACCATTTATGAGCATTTACCACAAAAGATCGAGCCAGCTTCTATTTTCGGCGAGCAAGGAATGGAACAGGGTTCGGTCAACCGAACATAGGGATCGGTCGACCGAACGCTCAAGGAAGTTATAAAAAGTGCTCGAAGTCAGAGGCTGTGACAAGATTTTCTGATCAACTCAAGTTCTATTCTGCAAGCTGTTCGTGCTTCATCAACTCTGCGAGTCATTCCGATAGTGCTGACCTAGCTTCGACTTTCAAATATATTGTCGGTATCTTTTACTTTTGTATTGTACTTAAATTCATTTAAGATAGTAGGAGTGTTCTATCTTAAACATCTTTGTATCTGTACGATCCACTTCTTTCCGAGGATTTTGGAAAAAAGGGCTTTAGTGTTTTGCCCATCTGTGCGGTCAAGGACCACGGGCCTTCGAGTAGGAGTCGAGCTAGGCTCCGAACGAAGTAAAATACCTTGTCTCTTTTCTTATTTTTGCTGCACAACTTTGGTTTTAAAAGATTAAAAGAATAGTTTTTAAAGGAGCGATATTCATCCCCCCCCCCTCTATTGCTTAAATCGTTCTATCAATTGGTATCAGAGCCCGGTTAGCTCTGAAATTTCTTAACCGATTTTCAAAGCATCTTTTTTAAAAAAAAAACTTTCTTTTCTTTTCCTTTAGAATATTTTTATTCATTCTTCAGGCACTACTAATCCCAAGACGAAAGTCTTGGAAATTTTTTTTAATTTTTGTCTTACAAGAATGACGAACTCGTATCAAGAAGGATATAGTACTGTCCGACCTCCACTATTCAAAGGAGAAAATTTTAGTTATTGGAAGAATAGGATGGAGTGTTACTTGAAGTCCGATATCGTGTACTGGTTCACTGTTTTGAAAGGATATACTCCCCCCAACAAAGGACGGAACAACACTAGAACCAGAAGAATGGACTCCCCAAATGATCAAGAAGGCACAATTAAACTACAAGGCGATCAACACCATTCAGTGCGGGCTTACTATGGAGGAGTTGAACCGAACGGTCCCTACGACGACGCCAAAGAATTGTGGGACTCGCTAGTCAAGCTACACGAAAGAACTAACAACTCAAAGGTAAACAAACGAGATTTATTTTTAAATAATTTATTAAATATAAAAATGTTTCCTGGAGAGACGGCTTCGCAACTACACGCTCGACTGAAGGACATCTTAAACGGCCTCCACCTGATCGGGCATAGTCTTGAAAACCGCGACACAATAAGGTATGCTTTGAACGCTTTTCCGAGGAATGCTTTGTGGGCATCAATTGTAGATGCGTACAAAGTTTCCAAAGATCTTTCAATTCTTAAGTTAGACGAGTTATTTTGTGAATTGGAATTACACGAACAGTCTAACACAAGCCATGTCGAGAAAGGTGTAGCTTTGTATGTTGGATCAAGCAAGGAAAGAAGATCAAAAAAGAAGACCGAGTCAGAAAGCAAACCAGACTCGGACTCAACAAATGAAGAAGAATTAGTCAACATGGTCCGAAGGTTGTTGACTAAAAGGAAGTTTAGAAGAAGCACCAAAAAGACCTCACCAAATCAGATCCAAAACAAATCAAAAGTGATTTGTTATGGCTGCAACAAGAACGGCCATTTCAAAAATGAATGTCCAAATCGGAAAGAAGAAGGACCCAAATCATCAAGACGAAAGAAGGCTCTTCAAGCGACATGGGACGAAACTTCTTCCGACGAATCTGACGCGGAGCAAATGAAGCACTCGAGCCACCTTGCATTTATGGCAAGAAATGAAGATTTCGGGTCCGAGTCCGACGAAGAGTACGAATCTGAGATCGACATCGAGTCCGATAAAAGCCCCAAATCGGAAGATCCAAATATGGTAACCATTTATTCAAAGTCTAATTTGCTTAAAGTAGTTAAATGTTTGTTTAAAAAATTATCAAAATCAGAAAAACAAAATAACTTGTTACTTAAGGAAATAGACCACCTTAAGCAACAAGTTAACTTGAGTGACTCAACTAACCGAGTTCAAATCGGAACTTCAACTCAAGTTGAAAAACTTGAGGAAGAAAATTCCGATTTGAAAGTTCAAGTCGAGCGACTCAAGAAAATGTTGGAAAGTTCAAAATGGGATCCAAGTGTCTAAATATGGTACTTGGATCACAACGAGCCATGTATAACAAATCAGGACTTGGTTACAAACCCAAACAAACAAACAAACCATACTTATCCTTAATCAGTCAAAATACTAGAAGTCAAGTCCAAGCATGGGTTCAAACAAACTTTTTAACCAAACAAATTGAACCAAACCTCTACTTGGTCCCTAAGAGTCGAATCCATTACTTAGATAGACCTTATCTAAGCTATAACTCAGGGGGAGCAAATAAAAAAACAATCCAACCAACTTGATTAAATCAAACTCAATACTTAGCCTTAGGATTATTATTTTTTTTTTTTTTTGCTTAGAATGGTTAGATGAGAAAGGTTTACCAAACCCCCCTACAACATAGCACCGGAATGGATTGGGATGATAGTACGTCAAGGAAACTTTGTCGAAGGCATGTCTAGGCTGAATATGGAATTCTACCTGGTGCACTAGACTTAGTGGATCTGACCGAAGCTACCCCAGTCAAACATAGGCAAGTTAGACCAAAATTTAGTACTAAGTTTTTTTTTGGACAGGAATAGTTAAGAAAGTCTTTAGCAAGTGGTCTAATGATATTCAAGTAGGTCATATGCCTCGCCACTGAACTGAAACTTATCCTTAGGACGCATGCTTGATTAACCCAAAACTAAGTTTGAATCTAACATGAGTTCAATAACCTCTTTCAATAAATTCAAAATTAATTGAAATCTAATTCAAATCTAATTCAAACTTAAATTCAAATTCAAAATTAATTGAAATCTAATTCAAACTTAATTAAATTCAAATTAAAAATTAATTGAAATCGAATTCAAACTTAATTAAATTCAAAATTAATTGAAATCTAATTTAAACTTAATTAATTCAAATTCAAAATTAATTGAAATCTAATTCAAACTTAATTAATTCAAATTAAAGCCTATTTAAAAACTTTAAAATTAATTATCTTAAAAATTATTTTAAAAATTATTTTTTAAACTTATTAAAAAAAATTAAACTTATTAAAAATTATTTTAAACTTTTTAAAAATTATTTTAAAAATTATTAAAATTTATTTTAAACGTATTAAAAATTATTTTAAACTTATTAAAATTATTTTAAATTTATTAAAACTTTTTAAAACTTATTAAAATTATTTTAAACTTATTAAATTTTTTTTTAACTTATTAAAAATTATTTTAAACCTATTAAAATTATTTTAAACTTATTAAAAAAAATTTTAAAAACTTATTAAAAATTATTTTAAACTTATTAAAACTTTTTAAAACTTATTAAAATTATTTTAAACCTATTAAAATTATTTTAAACTTATTAAAACTTTTTTTTAAAACTTATTAAAAATTATTTTAAAACTTATTAAAAAAATTTTAAAACTTATTAAAAATTACTTTAAAACTTATTTTAAACTTATTAAAAATTATTTTAAAACTCACTTTAAACTTATTAAAAATCATTTTAAACTTATTAAAAATTATTTTAAAACTTATTAAAAAAAAATCTTTAATGTTCTGTCGACCGAACGGAATGTTAGGTCGACCGAACCGACGTAACTGCAATTACTCACATATTCAATTAATCGGTCGACCGAACAAGTTTATCGGTCAACTGAAAACAAAAACTTCAACCGTTCACCTATTTTTACACCTAACGTTTCTCTCTGAAAAATAAATTTATCGGTCGACCAAACAGGTGTCCGATCGACCGAACATCATTTCATCTGTCAAAAAGAGTAGCGATATAAAGGGATCGATCGACCGAACCCTTTATCGGTCGACCGATCACCCTCTATATAAACAGAATCGGGTGACCTTTAGAAAACACCCAATCCATTCTCCTCTTTTCTAATCTGTTTGCCGATTCTAGCCTCACCTCTTCTCCGAAAATGCCTCAGTAATTATCTAGTCTTTTCTCAATTAATTATATACTGCAATATTAATTTTCATTATCATCTTTATAGTGAGAAAAGTAGAGCTATTGCACAACGAGAGGCTAGCTCTCTTAATCCCAGCCAAGACCCTAGGTTTTCTTTTGAAGAATTGCGTCAATCTTTTCCTAATAAGAAATTTAAGGTGTTAGGAACGCATTGTCTAGATCTTCAATTCTATCAAACCTTCTGTCCTGAGGTCATAGACATCACACAGCACTTTCAACTAGACAGTATTGTCTTTTGTCGTCATGCATATAATCCTATTTTGTGTTCTGAGTTTTATCATAATCTGTGTGAACTTGATCCCCATCATTATAGAACTAGAGTTGCTACTCGAGATATGTTGTTTGATCTTGACATATTTATTCGATTTCTACAGATCCGACCTTCGGTTAACCATATCTTTTTTAGTAAGTCTCTTCCCGATCCATTACCTGCTCCCTTCTCTCATCTGACCCTTGACATCATGTATGCCAACTTCTTTGAGGGACCTCGTCCTAAAAAGATGTCAACTGTACCCCTTTGTCCAAAAGATAATGTTTTTTATAAAATGGTCGTGTCTTGCATTTATCCATTATCATCTAGAGATCAGGGTGTCTTGCGTCCAGTTCATCTTTTTCTGATGTATGCTCTTAGACATCGACTAGACTTTGACTTAGGATACTGGGTATACAGATCTATCATTTACTATTCAGGGTACAGTACTTCATATAAGGTTCATATGGTTCAGTGTCATGTTCTTATTGCCTACATTGCTTCTCTGGGTGTGGGAGTTCATCGGGGTGAGTTGATTGAGCAATCAAATTTTGATCTTGTCGGGATTAGGCAGTTGTCCTTGGTTGGGATTAAGACTAGCACCGAGGGGCTTGTGTACAAAAGAAATCATCCACGCTACATCCCACTGGCTGTCGACGACCCTATTGCTGAGGATGATCTGATCCCAGTTACTGTGCCTCCTCCTGTGTTTATTGATCCTGGTTTCGCCATGACGCCCTGCTTTGATTTTGCTCAGAGCAGTTCATATGCTCCTCCTCCTCCAACTAGTGACTTCTTTACCCGTCTGTGAGATGATATTTTTAGTCGTATTGACTCCTTGGAAATAAAAATGGATGATCAGTACAGCTCTCTTCAGGGACAAATTGCAGATTTTCATCAAGAGATGATAGAGCGTATTGATGCTTTAGAGAAGGAGCAGCGGAGGATGTTTGATTATTATCAAGATGATGAGGATGAGGATGAGTGATTCTGGGGATCTGTTGCTTGTGACTTATTAAATCTATTGACTTGAATTATGACTATGTTTAATTTTAAGGAATTTCTAGTTAGTCATGTTTTTTTTCTAAATTAATTCTTTGCTAAATTCTATAGAATAGGTTTGTTTGTTTTGGAAATTATTACTTAGTTTATCTTTCAAAATTATTTTTGTAAAAATTCTCTTTCAAATTTTTAGTTTTCAAAATTTCTTTCAAATTATTTTAAATTTTCTGGAGTAGCTTAAGATCTACCATAGAATTGCATGATCCTATAGTCCTAGGAGCCAGCATCTCACAAGCACAGTAGGATCCCTTGTTTGATAACTTAGAATGGGTGAAATGCTTAGGGTTTAGCCCTAGATTTCAGATGCTTATGTCAGTACATCGCTATAAATCTGGGCTTTAAAACAACATACATGAATCAATTTAGGTTAACTAACCGGTAAAAACCCAGTTAGTACTAAGTACTCAAATTGACCAATCTGAGTCATCAGCTACTATCTAGTGATAGTTAGCCTTGAACAAAGGTTGGACATTTCATCATAAGGACAATTTTCCTTAGTTTTCCTACCCATGTCTTAGGAATTTGTCAATTTTAGGAGGAGCTTCAAACAAGATTTTTAAGTTTATATCTTTTTTTTGTTTAGTGACCAACTCCTTTTCAAAATATATTATATAATCTTCAAATTTTATTTTCCAAAATTTTTCAAACATATTTTTGACTTAGTGAAATATTCTTCCTTTTCAAGATATTAATAAAAAAACTATTTTTCAAAAAAATTTTAGTTAAATTTTTTCTTTTCAAAAATTTTATTCAAAATTTACATTACTAAGTAAAATTTTCAAACAATCTTACTTGGTTTTTGGGTCTTCCCCTATTTTTTATGTGTATCAAAGGGAGAGAGATAGTGAATTCAAGGGGAGTTATTTAACTCAAGGGGAGAAAAATTGCTTCTTTATTTACTTGTTGCATAATTTAACTTAACTTTGAACCTCTGTTGCCAAACATTAAAAAAGGGAAGATTGTTGGTGCAAGCCGCACCAGAATTAAACCTGAGTTTTGATGTTGTCAAAGGTTCAAGTTAAGTCTTGTTATGATCTAACAAGTTGACTGAGTGTGCAGGATGTTTACTCAACCAAGAAAGACCTAGTTGGAGGCTAGGCAAGAGAAATCTGCAAGTCCAAGGAGGTCGAGAGGACCTGAAGCTTGGCAGTATAATCAAGAAGTCTAGAGGACCTAAGATCAAGGGAAAAGTCCTGGCAAGCCGATCAAAGCTAAGTGAAAAGTCCAAACTAGATATGGAGGATCTAAGTTTAGCAGGTAGGTTGAGGTAAATAACTGGAGAAGCGACAGTGAGGTCGGCTTCCCGAAGGGAATAACCTTAGGTCGTTGATCCAACTGAAGAAACCAGGAAGGTTTCTAAGTTGAGATCAAGAGAGTGATACTGTCTTTTATATTATTAATCCTACATTATATTACTACTGTTCTAACATCTATTTTGCAGGAAATACTTTTTGCTTAACCTTCTATTGCAGGACCGACTGGATCGGTGGACCGAACTTGTTGTTCGGTCGACCGAACAAGATCAATACAAAGCAGCTAACATCTCAGAACAGATCAGATCAGAGTCTGATCAAAAACTGATCGGTCGACCGAACAGTAAGATCGGTCGACCGAACCATGAAGACTCAGCACTGGACAGCTCATCAGTAGCGATCAGCAGAAAAGGGAAAAAAGATTGATCGGTTGACCGAACTGGAGGACCGGTCGACCAATCCAATCAGAATTAATTGCGACATTAATGAAGATCTTGGTTGATTTCGACGAACAGGGAAATAGACTATTCGGTCGACCGAAAAATAGGTCCGGTCGACCAAACCATTTATGAGCATTTACCACAAAAGATCGAGCCAGCTTCTGTTTTCAGCAAGGAAGGAATGGAACAGGGTTTGGTCGACCGAACAGAGGGATCGGTCGACCGAACGCTCAAGGAAGTTATAAAAAGTGCTCGAAGTCAGAGGCTGTGACAAGATTTTCTGATCAACTCAAGTTCTATTCTGCATGCTGTTCGTGCTTCATCAACTCTGCGAGTCATTCCGATAGTGCCGACCAAGCTTCGACTTTCAAATATATTGTCGGTATCTTTTACTTTTGTATTGTACTTAAATTCATTTAAGATAGTAGGAGTGTTACTATCTTAAACATCTTTGTATCTGTACGATCCACTTCTTTCCGAGGATTTCGAAAAGAAGGGCTTTAGTGTTTTGCCCATCGGTGCGGTCAAGGACCACGGGCCTTCGAGTAAGAGTCGAGCTAGGCTCCGAACGAAGTAAAATACCTTGTCTCTTTTCTTATTTCCACTGCACAACTTTGGTTTCAAAAGATTAAAAGAATAGTTTTTAAACGAGCGATATTCACCCCCCTCTATCGCTTAAATCGATCTATCACTTGTAACGTTGGCAATGCTCCTAAACCCATTTAGAAGCATAAATAATGAGCGGTATCTAGCAACACATCATTACTACCCAAGTTACAAGAATGTTGAGATCCAACATTACCTTGTGACTACTAATTGTGACTCTTCACAATATATGATAATGTCCTTCTATCCTTGATATCTAGATTGATCAATTTGAGGCATAGACCGTGTCATCCTCTAATCAATCTAAATCTTGAACTCCAAGTAGACTCACTCTAATCAAATGAGCTCAATATCTTATATTAACTCATTTGGGCATGGGCATGCACTTAGTGGTCTCACTCTATCAAGAATAATGATGTCACTCCCGTCATATAGGAGGGATAGTGTTGGGATTTTCGAGCCGCAAAAATCACTTTTTGCGTTACAGAAACCTCGAAATCCCATGCCACTGGATCCGTGCAAAGATTAAGAGAACAAAAATTTCGTGTACATGTTTTTCTATCCTAGATCTACATTAGATCTACATGGTTAAGAGATTACCCTTGTAGCGAAGCCCTTCGCGAATCCCGCTCGTCCAAAAGTTGTCGGATCTCGAGTGTGTTCAAGTGGACACACCTCTATACGTATCCACACGAACAATAGAGATGGAGAAAACACTTAGAGTGTGCTAGCACTCTAAAGGTGTTCAGCCAAGGAGGAGGAGAGGAAGAGAAGAAGAAGTAAGGAGGAATAATAATGATCGATCAAGAAAATGAGAGTAAAAATGGCTTAAGTATTTTCATTTAATGATCTTCATTAGGTCGGATGGACCAGATTCTCAACGGATGGCTTAGATCTCTCTGATCTTCAACGAACGGTCCATAATGCTCCAAGGTGTGATCGCCTCGTTTAGCGCTTGATTTGAGCCCAAATGTGGTCTGATTTGATCGGGTCCATGACCCTTTTGATGTCTACAAAATAAGAATCAAATATTAGCATCAAATACCATAATTATAAGCCAATCTGCAATTAAATCCAAGATCACATGCAATTATGAAATACAATGTAAAATGTGAGATTAGGCTATGAAAAGACCATTAAAGATATGCATTATGAATCAAAATAATATAGCAAAATCATGGTTATCAAATCCCCCACACTTAGCCTTGGACGTCCCGTTCAAGTCAAGAAAACCTAAAATCATCTCCACACAAATTTCCTAGCAATACCTAAAAGATAGTAAACGGTAATTAACTATGGTCATCTTAAAGATCACAAACAATCATGAATACAATTCAAACAATAATCAGTAGGTATGGTGCTTTCAATCCAATTGAAAAATTAAGCAAGTTGCAATCTCACAATGGATTTGCCTATTCTAACTCTCACACTCAAGCATGAATAAAAATGGAGCTCACTCAATGCAACTCACAACATTTCACTACCATAAGGTTGCTTATTTTCTAATTCTCCACCACAATAAAACATAGCATACAAGAATCAAAAAGATTTTATCAACAAGAATTAAAATGGGAGCAAAAAGAGCAATTGAAATGAATGTAGTAGCAAAAGAAAAAAACATTAATGAAGAAAATGAGAAGATGAGAGTATTGGAGGAGTATACTTGATGAGTTGACCCATTTTGATGTGAAAAGAGATGAATACCATTTATTATTACCAATTCAAAACATCAAGCTAACCTCTCCTTTAATTTGATGGCCAACATAAAATCTTGATACTCTATCTCCAACTTTGATACTCTTTTGTCTTGCCCTGTTTTCACTGTTTTTTTTTCTAGCTCTTACACTTCAATTCCAGCATTTGGATCAAAAATAATCTCAAATCATGAAGAATAATACCCTCCCCCACACTTAAAACATTGACCGTCTCGGACAATTAAACACATTTTGCTATCCACTATTTAAACACCTTTTAACCACTGTTTTCCTTTTTCCATCTGCAGAATTTACTTTTTCTTCCTTTCTCTATTTCAGATTCAAATCCATTATAAACAGAGACCATTCTGACTTGCTGCAATTTTTAAAATCCAAGTAAAACAGCAACTGTATTCTTCCCAGCATTCTGAATTTATCAAATAACATTGCAATTGAGACATTTAACTTGAATTTGAATTCTGCAACAGATTTTATCAATATTTCTGATCAGAAACAACATTAGCAGTTGGCACAAGAAATTTAATCCACAGCAGCAACAATAGTCCAGTTTTTTTTTTTTAGAATTGAAGCTAGTAACTATGAATTGTTTCTTCAATCTGCAACTACAAAACAAAATTCGTTCACTCCAATAGTATCCATTTTCATCCCTTGCAAATTCCATATCTGCAGGTTCCTCTCTCTGTTTTAGAATTGGCTTAAGGCTTGGCACACATAAATCAGCAATTTACAGCTACTATTCCAAAAATCCAAATTCAGAAATCAAATTTTGATAACTGCCATTCCATTTTGATCTAATTGAAGATTGCATTCCTATTGCAGTTGTTCTTAGTCATTCATTAGCTAGGGAAATGAACTCACCTTTGTATGGCTTAAGAAGCAAATAGAATTAAAGCAAAACACAGCTCTAAACTCAGCTCCTGCTCATTTCTGCATCCAAATAATTTTTTTTCTTCCTCTTTTTTTCATTTAATCTTCAGCAGGACTTAACCACATTTTCTTACAAAGGCACAACAATTCAGCTCGAATTTGAACTTCCTATAGATGCAATTTCTATAACCAAACCCCAAACTGCAGAATTGAGTGTTAAGTTTTCAGTTCCAACTTGTGTGTCTGATTTGTAAGTAATTTTCAGTTTAAAAATCAGGTAAATTCTGGTGAAGAAAGATCACCATTTATCAAAACTAAAACAACAGCTAGATTTCAATTTTTCCATGAACAAATGGCATCAAACTCCATTTTGTGTAGTAAAATACAAATTCCAGCATTTTCCTCATAACTTTATATCAACTTTGCATTATTAAGCCAACAAAAATCTCAATTCTTCTTCGTCTTGTTTTTTAAGACCCATTACAATGCATACTTGAAAGAATTCCAAGTTTCATTAACTCTAATTCATCACAATTCAATTCCCAAATTGGCACAGAAATGTGCATTTCATACTGCAAAATCTGCATTTCCAGGTTGCTTCTCTTTATGATTTCCTATTCTTTCAGCTTCATTCTCTTTTGATTTCATTGTTCCATTTCTGATTCCTGTAAATCAGCTTCAACTTCCACTGATTAAAGAGTTTCCAGGAACACTTAACAGTTAACTTATCTAGCTGATACATCAATTGCATGTAAAATCTCAGAATTCTAGTTTCAGCAACCAATTTTGAAAACCATTTCTGGTAATATAACAACCTTAATGCAGGAGCTTCTTATCCTTAGCAACAATTTTTACTTAACTACTGCCTTGCTGTATGACAAACATGTAGTGAAAACAGAATTCAAGCATCTATGGCAATAAATGCATGTTGCTATTTCTTTATGCTTGTATCCGTCTAGTAAATTTTGTGTAAGACATAAAAACACAAAGGCACCATTTGTTACTGAATTTGATGAGTTTCAATTGAGTTCATAACTATTGAAGATCTCCACAGATTTTAATACCAACATGATACACAGAATTTTAAAAACTACAGGCCATTTTTTTATATATATTAACTTCAAATGGTTCAATTGTTCAGCTGAAACTTCTGCACAGCCACTAATAGACAGTTTCAACACCATCTCAATCCAGCAACTTCTAATTCGGAAATCAGATTCAACATCTCCTTCCTGATCAGAATTTAATTTTAGACGACCTCAAGCTAAAATTGACACACACAAACCAAAATGGTGCAGAGAACTTTGCACTTAGGTTTAAGACAATTGTTCCTATTCAAAATCAGAATTCAGTTCCTCAAAGAAGTAACCGGATTCAAGAAATTCAGTAATTTAGGTTTTTAGCTCAAAGATCTGCAGCTTCCTGATCAGCAACAATTTCAGCAGTTGGTACAAAACAGTTTCAGAAATCATGCCTTTTATCCACTCTAATTCAATCCTTCCTCCGAAAGTTAATCCATTTGAATTTCTTCCTAAGTATTACAACTCACTGATTTAAGAACCAATGTATTGTATCAGTATGAAAATCAGAAATGAAAACAAAACTGAGGATAATTCTGAATTTTTCATTTCTCATTCACCATGCATTACTGATCTTGCTTGCTATCCAGAATTAGCATGAAAAATCCCTCTCTGTTTCTGCAATGACCAATTTCTCCAGATTCCAAACATACAAGCAACTTCAACTTGATGTATTAAGTATCAGCAATGAATACTAGAGTAAATTCATCTTGAAGCATACAATGTAAACAAGGGAACAAAGTTTGATAACAATCAATTTGCGTTTCTGTATTCTGCATTTCTGTGTTCTGCATTTCTGTGTTCCTGCAGCAAACATCTCCTTTGTTTTTTTTTTCTTTTTCATTTGTTTGACTTCCAAGTTTAGATTATAATTCTTGAATGACTTATCACTTCATAACTTGAAATTTCACTTTCTTCCTTCATTCTGCTTCTACATTAAACATCAGCCTTCATTTGCTGTCAATGGTCACTGCTGCAAATTCTGCTACTTCTCAATTGGTCCAACCATCAATTTGCTCCCAACAATTCAGAAATCTTCAGTGGATCAGTTTCTTGATTCTTCATTTCTTAAACTCTTCTTATCACTGCCTTTTACTGCATTCAAAAATAGTGGCTTAAAGAAGTTGCTGGCCTTGAGCTATGAAAAAGTTAGGCTTCAATAAGAAGAAGAAAAAAAAACAACTGGCAATAAACCAAGTGCCAAATTAACTCAAAGTTCTAAAATAGCCATCCTATTTCTGCATTTGCATCTTGGTAACAAATTCTCAAGTTCAATGTATCAAGTTTTAACGAATTATTTCAGTCTCAACTTAAGGTTTCAGCTTCAATTTCGAATTTCCAGCTTCTGATTTCTAATTCAGCAACAGATTATAAATCTATCCATGCAATTTGTAGAAGACATAGAAATACAAGAAACACACTTTGTCACTGAAATAAGAAATCTAATTTCAGAATTCTAATTCATTGTTTCCAATCTCTTGATCAACTGAGGAGTGTATTCACCAAAATGGCAAATTGAAAACTTAAGTTAATACATTCATTCATAGCTTGATTGGTTTTATCCTTGACCTTAAGTACAATTTGTTCTTGTTTCTTTGTCTATAGTAGGCATAGATAGGGATTCAAACTGAGCCCTGTAGTAGACCAGCCGATCACCTCTTAAAATCCTTAACAACAACAGCAACTTCAGAAAATAGTGAACCAAATCAATTTGTAGAGAATTCCCATGAACTTCAAACATATGTAATTCACCCTCACATTCAAACCTTAATCCATCTTAGCAATCCAACTCATCAAAAATTTCCATCAAAACTCCCAATGAAATAAGAATGACAACCAAAGTGAATCAAGAATTAAAATGAAGAGTATCAAGAATTAGATTGCTTGATGAAAATATTTCAAGAAAATTGTGGAGAAAGAAATGGGAAATAATGAAGGAGCAAAAATGACAAATATCCTTTATTTCCATGCATACATATGCTATTGTGACTTTGAAAAGAAAACTAAGAAAGTTCTAGAGTTTCAATTGTTGTAAGTACATGCCACACAAAGAAAATAATAGTGTTTAGGCTTAAAGTGGTCCTCTCTAGGTATTATTCATGCAAACAAGCTCAACTAATCAAATTGGAATCCACCACCAAATTAACTAATATCATGTAAGTAAGGCATCCAATCATGTCAAACGACCTAAATTGATGATCAAATTTAAGAAACTTTTACCATCTTAAACATATTACTAGCGAATTCCCATGGAGACTTTTATTCAAATTGAAAAGCTATGTATACCAAACTAAATGCAAAAGTGTGGAATCAAAGTGTGGAAGTAAAATGCAAAATTCAAAGTATGTAACTAAAGAAATGCATAAAAAGAATTTTATTAACAAAACATGAATTAAAATGCATAAGAAAATGAAATCGGAACCAACTCCCCTTTAATTCCGGTGGTCGAAGAAGATTTAGCAAAAGAATCCACGTCGGAAATGGAGTAATTGTTGTTCTACTGAAATTCTTTTTATTCTTCATTTTTCTTTTGAAAACCTTTTCTGGAGGACGGAGGAGGTTCAGTTCAAGCATCCACTCTGGAAGCTTGTATTCTCCTACAACATCAACAAAAGAAAACACCTCCCACACACATGTGGGATAAAAAGATAATAGGAGAACATTAGTCTTGGTAGGAAATGTATCAAACAATGGATCACATCTAACAAAATCAATGAATGGTACCTCAATTAAATTTTTTGATAAATCACAAATAGTACTCACCTTGTCATTTTGAAAGGTACCTGGAGTAGTGATTGTTACCTCCTCTTCATCAAGATATGGCTCAAGCTCTGGTTCTAGTGACTGTACAACCTCATATAGTGATTCTTGGGTGCTTGGCTCCATAGCACAAGTCTCTACACTTATATCTTCAATTCTTGGTGATTCTTGAGGTAATGCTTCCAATAAGCACTCCCCTACACTTAAATCATCTTCAAAAATATGTTCAGAACCTGAATCACTAACAACATCTTCAACAACAAAATCATTAAGATCAGAAATTTGCATAATTACATATTTATCACAAAAAATACTAGAAAAATCATGTGAATTAATGGAAGTAGGGTCAGGCCTGACAGAATCGCTACTTTCCATCTCTCCACTGGAATTTCGTGCTTGCAACTGATTGATGGATGATGCAATTTGATCCAACTGAATTTGTATGTTCTGTATCCTTGAAAATTGTTGCTCTTAATGCTCACTCATTTGTTGCATGATCTCCTTGAGTTTCCATGTTGACTCATCCATCTGAGGGTCATTTTCTTGAAAAGGTTGTGGCATAAAATTTGTTGAAACTTCTTGAAATCTATATGAACTCTGGTAGGTTGGATATGGCTCTACAAATTGTCCTTGTGCACTTTCATACCTGAAACATGAATTATCCACCCAATTAGCATTAAAACCATTAGAAAATGACTCATACCTATTTTGTTGATCCATGTATGGGTAATATTGATACTCAGGCTGAAAATACTGATTCTCCATTCCACCTCCAAAATTCTGAAAATATGGATCCATGCTAAAGAAATCTCCTATTCTTCACTACAACACTAAAAATCAAGATTAGAAGACTCAAAAGCATAAAGTTTCAAACACATAAAATTATGAACAGTAAAAGCACTTAATAATTCAAGAACAAACCAACATGAAAATACAAAAAGAATTAAGCAATTAAATCAATCAACATGCTAACAAAATAAACCAATTAATGCACAATCCAAAATAAACGCACACTACTAATTATTCCCCGGCAACGACGCCAAAATTTGGTGTTAGCCATTTTGCATGTCACGTGGCACATCAAATTAATAAAGATTGGAAACTCACTAAAATTAAGACAAATGTTGTAGTAAGGAGTCCCAAGTCATATTTTTCCAAGGGTAACTAATAAACGTGTGAGTACTCTAGAATTGATTCAAATAAAGTTATTATATTAACAAGGTCTATTAGGCTTTTCCATTTGATTCACATCACAAATCGATTCTCATCTTCACATGATTCACTCATTTCAATAACTTCGTATCAATTAAATTCGGATTCTTATTCATCATCTAATTAAATGAATTCATTACCCTATCTTCAATACCACACCAGTAAAATCTAAATTCTTTTGCCCAACACTCTTCTTGAAACCTAGCAACATCCATTTCTCAATCAATTTCAATAATCAAGCTCAAACAAAGTAATGTATGAATGGAGATAACAATCAAAAACTCATGTAAGTGTTTAACATTTAAACAAATTATCAGTAGCAAAGGTTAATTGCAAAGAGCTTGGAATTGATAACTGAATAGCAAAAATCTACAACCTACAGTGACTGTAAAATAGAACATAGATTAATTGCAAGGGTTTAACAGGGTCCGGGTTTGTAAGCAAGGAAATTCAGAAAAGAAACTGCAGTAAACTGGAACAAGTAGAAATGATAAAGAAAATGAATCAAAAAATGGACAGAAACTCTCGGAAACCTCCCCTCAAGTTCTGATGGATGCGAAATTCGCTGATCAGAAACCTCCCCTCATAGGAATACGGCGGTGGAACAGAATCAATGCGTGGCTGAGAAACCTACCTCTGCCGCTCTCTGATCACCGGAAAGTGAACGCCAAAGCTTGGAGATCGTCGTCGTTGAAGAAGAAAAAGAACTGGATCTGGAATCGGGAATGGGAAGCTCGGCATCGCGGCGGAGAAGTAGCAGCTACAGTGGAAATGTCGCGAGCCGAGTCCAGGGACACTGTAGTTCCTCACGCGACTTTTAAATCTTCTCAAATCTGATCGGACAGTCCAGAACAATTCGGGGCTTCATCAAAGGCTGGATGAGTTCAGATCTGGATCAAAACTTCTGGATATTCATCAATGGACGAGATATGCTTCTCATTAGGTCGGATGGACCAGATTCTCAACGGATGGCTCAGGTCTCTGTGATCTTCAACGAACGGTCCATAATGCTCCAAGGTTTGATCGCCTCGTTTAGCCCTTGATTTGAGCCCAAATGTGGTCTGATTTGATCGGGTCCATGACCCTTGTGATGCCTACAAAATAAGAATCAAATATTAGCATCAAATAACATAATTATAAGCTAATTTGCAATTAAGTCCAAGATCACATGTAATTATGAAATACAATGTAAAATGTGAGATTAGGCTATGAAAAGACCATTAAAGATATGCATTATGAATCAAAATAATATAGCAAAATCATGGTTATCAACCGTGTCATCCTCTAATCAATCTAAATCTTGAACTCCAAGTTGACTCAATCTAATCAAATGAGCTCAAATCTTATATTGACTCATTTGGGCATGGCCATGCACTTAGTGGTCTCACTCTATCAAGAATAATGATGTCACTTCCGTCATATAGGAGGGATAGTGTTGGGATTTTCGAGCCACCAAAACTGCTTTTTGCGTTCCAGAAACCTCGAAATCCCATGCCACTAGATCCGTGCGAAGATTAAGAGAATAAAAATTTTGTGTACATGTTTTTCTATCCTAGATCTACATTAGATCTACATGGTTAAGAGATTACCCTTGTAGCGAAGCCCTTCGTGAATCCCGCTCGTCCAAAAGTTATCGGATCTCGAGTGTGTTCAAGTGGACACACCTCTATACGTATCCACACGAACAATAGAGATGGAGAAAACACTTAGAGTGTGCTAGCACTCTAAAGGTGTTCGGCCAAGGAGGAGGAGAGGAAGAGAAGAAGAAGAAAGGAGGAATAATAATGATCGATCAAGAAAAGGAGAGTAAAAATGGCTTAAGTATTTTCATCTAATGAAAATACTTAATGCTCATTAACACCATTAATGAGCCTCATTAATGAGCCTTAATGAGTATTTAATATTCTTCATATGGTCATTTTGAAACTCATTCGAAATTTGAATCTAAAATTCAAATTAAATTTCATTTATCATTGAATTCAAAATTCAATGAATATCATCATTAAGCCTCACTTGAGTCTAACTCAAGTCTAGCCTCACTTGAGTCTAACTCAAGTCTAACTCAATCGAATCTTACTCAATTAATCTAATTTGGATTACTCTTAATCTAATTTGATTCATCATATGAACCTAATCCTCTAAGTACATCAAATGAAGCTAATCTCCATCTAATTGCCCTTTGTGTGTGACCCTATAGGTTCTTGTAATGTTGGCAATGCTCCTATACCCATTTAGAAGCATAAGTAATGAGCGGTATCTAGCAACACACCATTACTACCCAAGTTACAAGAATGTTGAGATCCAACATTACCTTGTGACTACTAATTGTGACTCTTCACAATATATGACAAGTGTCCTTCTATCCTTGACATCTAGATTGATCAATGTGAGGCATAGACCGTGTCATCCTCTAATCAATCTAAATCTCGAACTCCAAGTAGACTCACTCTAATCAAATGAGCTCAATATCTCATATTGACTCACTTGGGCATGGTCATGCACTTAGTGGTCTCACTCTATCAAGAATAACGATGTTACTCCCGTTATATAGGAGGGATAGATCCCATCTACATCACTCACATCCCTCCGCATAATTTGTTACATACCCAGTAATCGCCTTTATATGTAACACCCCTAGAAAGCCTAGATAAGAAAGTAAGGATAATGAGAGTACGAATGAAAAGAAGGTGTAAATATTCTAAGTTAAATATTAAGATGGATTTAGATGATTAAAACTTTATGAAAGAAAAATAAAGTTGAGAGTATAAATCATCTATGCATGATTTAAAATGTATGGAATTAATATGGACAAAAGGAAGAAATATGAGATAATATATATATGTATGAAATATTTATGCATAATGCATAATATAGTAATATACGAATTATTATGTACAAAAGAAAATAAAATGTTAGAAGAGAGATTGAACCTTGGATCTCTTGTAAGGAACATGTATAGGATACCAAAGGGGATAGGAGAATTATTGATAAGGAGAGAAAGGATTAAGTAGTTAAGAATAAGAAAGGATTCTTTCTACTTAAAAGGAAAAGGAAGTAAAAAGAAATAAAAATATACATAAACAAGTTTTGATCCTTGGTTCTCTTGTGGATGCATGCATGTGTTAACCAAGTGGGATAGGAGAGGATATTGTAAGAGGAGAGATAGGAATTTTAATTAAAGGAGAGAAAAGAGAGAAATTAAAGGAAAGAAAAGAGAGAACTCAAAAGGCATTTCTCTAGAATATTCTTGTCATTTAAGGGGAGAAATGAATAGGGAGGATGGATCAAGTCAAGTTTCCTCCCCTCATTTTAGTATAAATAGGCATGGAGGGTGACTTCAACTTCATCCCCCACTCATTCTCCTCCTCTCCTCCCTTTTGTGCCGAGACTCACCTCTCCCTCTCTTCTTCTTCTTGTTGCCGAGCAACACAAGAGGAAGAACCTCTTCTTCCTCTTCACTCTCTCCCTCTTTCTCTCTTGTTGTTGCCGAGCAACACAAGAGGAAAGAGAAGCCTCTTCTTCCTCCTCCTCTCCACCAAAAGACCTAGCCACTCCTCTCCTCCATTGGTGCCGAGCAAAGCAAGCAAGGAAGAAAGGTCCAAGCAAGTTCTCAACTCTAGGAAACTTAAGCGAAGAAGGTAAGCTTCCCGTCACCTGTGGTACAAGGCTTTTTATATATTTTCAGATTTTATGAGGATTTTAAAACCTAGAAACAAGTTTGAGAAAATTCGGTTAAGAAGAGCTTTCGAAATCTAGTGAGGTTTAACTAAGTCTACACTACATGATAGATTTTCTATGCCATAGAAAAGGGATCTTCTTCATGTTTTTACACCTATATGATGCTTGATCAAAGGAGTACTTAACCCTAGAATTTCGGCCAAAAATATTTTTAAGAGGCTAGGGAAATTATTGTTTTACCCAACTAGTACGAGGTTCTCCCTATGAAATGTTAAGGATCATGTATTTGTTTTCTTGTTTAGAAGATAATTGAAAATAAAAGAAAAAAAAAAGGGAAAGGAACCTAGGAAGTGTTATACATAATGAGAAAGAATGAAATTTATGCTATGTATATGTCATGATATGTGATAGCATAGGAAATGCTATACATAATGAGAAAAGAATGAAATTTATGTTATGTATATGCCATGATATGTGATAGCATAGGAAATGCTATACATAATGAGAAAAGAATGAAATTTATGTTATGTATATGCCATGATATGTGTTAGCATAGGAAATGCTATACATAATGAGAAAAGAATGAAATTTATGTTATGTAAATGCCATGATATGTGATAGCATAGGAAATGCTATACATAATGAAAAGAAATGAAAAATGAAATGCATGAAAGATTGTTAGGGATATGATATGATAGTTATGCATGATAAATTATTTTTGTATGGTTTGTACCAAGGGTGGGCTCCTTAAACGCCCCGGGGTCGATGGAATAAGACTCGGGCCTCGTCAGAAATGGGCTTCTGAATGCCCTAGGTCGATGGAGTAAGACTCGGACCTAGTATGTATCTATGGTAGGGTTCAAGACTTGCTACCTTGGACCTACTTAAGAAGCGCGCGCATTATGTATATGGTACAAACCGGGATCCCCTCTAATGATGATATGAATTTCAAGTACTTATAAGTATAAGTTTTCAAATTCATGATGCATTGCCTACATATGTGCTTGAATTATCTGATGATTAGATATTATGTCACGTAATATTATGATATGACTATGAATATGATACCCTTGTATATCGTATGCTTATGATACCTCGCATGATATTGATATGCAATGATATGAATTCGGTTTTAGTGAGTAGGAAAGGAACTTACTGAGCCATGAGTGCTCATAGCTTACTTTCCTTGTACCGCAGATAAAAGAGAAAGCTGGATGTACAACGGAGCAGCAGGAGGAGCAGATAGTGATGTGTGTGGTGGTGGCTCGGCAAGAACGATTCGGACAAATTAATATTTTTAGTTATAAGTTCAATATATGCAATTTGAACAAATCAGAATATGTGATATTATGCTTAATAAATTAAATTCTTTAAAGTTTTTATTCTTCCGCTGTTATAACTAAATCATGTACGTAAGTAGTATAAGAACATAACGCCACCTTTGGTTGGGTAAGAAGGGTGGGCGTTACATTATAGTCCACCCAGTTACGGGTGATGTTTGACGAAGCCAAAGTATGCAACTCCTTATGTAAGGAACCATGGTGACTTCAGGTCCAAGGACTCATACTAATAGCCACATGAGAAAATATATGACACTCATATAATGATCCATGATACTTTCTCATGGTGGGTCATTCAGTATATATTTGTTGGTTGCTACTTGGAAAACCCAATGGCTCCACTGTACAAAAATTTTGTACGTGATCTGACCTTTCCTAGCTACCATGTGTTCTTTTAAGTTAAACTTGTATCTCCTACGGAACTTGACACGTTTGATTCCAAGTTTAACTTATATGTTCCTTTAGGTTTAGATTTGGATCTCCTGCGGAACTTAACACGTTTGATCCAAATCACCTAGGTTATAAATTCAATTAAATATTAGTTTCCAAAATTGGCTTCCAGTACTGCATGGCGAGGCACTTAGCTTTCTTGGATATGGGAGCAACCACCACTGACTAGACAAAGCCTTTTAAGGAAAGTTAATATTTAATTTCCTTATATAACTCTAGGTTAACCAAAAGGAACAATCAAATCACAAGGAAAAAGAACAAGAACACAACATCGAAATTAAATTCGAAAAACAAGATTCGAATGCCTCTTGTATTTGGTATATATACAAAGAAAAATTAACTAGTATGTTGCGGAAATTAAATACTAATTATACCTCTTCCTTGTATGCCAAAATCCTCGAGATCTTCTGCTGTATCCCTCGCCTCCTCTTGGACGTCGTATGGGCGACGATCCTCCAAGACAAACACCACCCGGAGAGCTTCTCCTCCTTCTCTAGAATTTGGCCACCACCACCACAAAGGAGCAAAAGAGAGCAAAGGGAAGAGAGGGAGAGGGGTCGGCCACTTGATGATCTCCAACAACATAATATCAATTGTTATGTTTTTCAAGGCCTCCCCTTCCCCCCTTTTTATATTAGTTTCCCAACGAAAAATTATGGAAAGAGTTTTATAAAAAATTAGACTCATTCCTATTTCCTTTTAATTTTTTCCTTTTCTTTCCTTTTAATTAATCAATCCTAGATTGATTTATTAATTAAACAACTATTTGTTGATGTTTAATTATTTGACCGGCCCCTTGCTTGGGCACCAAGCAAGGTGGTCGGCCACTTATTAAAAGGGAAAGAAAGAAAAAAAAAATTTATAAAATTTTAAAAGAAGAAAACTTATAATAAAATTTTACAAACTCTCTTTTTTTCTAATGTGGATATTAAAAGGAAAGTTTTAAAATTTAAAACATCTCTAATAATATTTCTTTTTAAAAGAAAGTTTTATAAATTTTACAACTCTCTTTTAAAACCTTGTGGCCTAATTTAAATTAGGAAAATTTTAAAATCTCTTTTTTTACAAATTATAAATATCTGAGGAAATTTAAAAATTCAAAAACAACCTTCCTATTTTAAATATTACGGCCGGCCCCTTTGCCCAAGGCAAGGGACGGCCACTTCTAGAGAATATGTGGCCGGCCATTGCTTGGTCACCAAGCAATGAACCGGCCCCTTCTTGGACACCAAGATAGGCTATTCTTTGGATGGACTTGAGGCTTTATTGAGGCTACAACAGGGACCTAGAGGAGAAATTGGTTTTGGCCTTCCGATGAGCTTGAGTATCCCGTGCTCGCCCCGAACACACAACTCAAGTTCATCGATAATAACTCATTCCAGTAGAGAGTTATTACCACACTACCGCACCAATCCCAAATTACATTATGGGCTCCTTCTTATCATAAGTGTGTTAGTCTCCTTGTGTTTAAGATTACGAATGTCCACTAATTAAGTGAGTTACTGACAACTCATTTAATTAATATCTAGCTCCAAGAGTAGTACCACTCAACTTTATTGTCATGTTGGACTAGGTCCACCTGCAGGGTTTAACATGGAAATCCTTATGAGCTCCTCTTGGGGACATTCTCAACCTAGATAACTAGGACACAGATTCCTTCTATAATCAACAACATATACTATAAGTAATATCATTTCCCAACTTATCGGGCATATTGATTTATCGAGCTAAACCTCACCCTTTGATAAGTCAAAGAAATAAATATTAAATATACATGCTTGTTATTATATTAGGATTAAGAGCACACACTTCCATAATAACTAAGGTCTAGTTCTTTTACTAAGTCAGTACAAAAGGAACTTACCTAAATGATCCTACTCAATACACTTAAAGTATATCAGTGTAATTTATTAGTCAAGATAAACTAATACTTAATTACACTACGTCTATTCTGATGGTTTGTTCCTTTCCATCTTAGTCGTGAGCAACTGTTTATAATTTATAGAGAACCGACAACATGATCTTCTAAGTGTGACTCCACACTTCATGTTATCTACTATATAAATTAATTGAACAATTACATTTAACAAATAAATGTAAACATTTGACCAATGTGATTCTTTATTTCAAAATAAATGTGTACAAAAGCTAAACTTTTAAGTATACACTCCAACAATATTCTCCAATGCATGCTCATGTGTCAACTTGATATCTCCATATCCATGACTTGTGAGATCAAGTCATCGAGTTGACCTACATGCTAGTCTCGTCGCATTAACATTGTCCCTGAATGTTAATACTTGACTAGGAATGATTAAGAGTAGTGTTCTCTATACCATCTCACTATCGATTCAACCAATTGATTGATATAGATAAGAACCTTCTACTCAAGGACGCTATTATACTTAGTTTTTTGGCACCAATACAAGTAAGTATAATAACCAAAAAATAAATGCCTTTATATGCATAAGAATATGATACAATGAGTCCATACAACAATCATCATATGATTGGCTCTAGGGCTCTATCTAACAATCTCCCACTAGCACTAATGTCAATCAGTGTAGGCTCTAAGGCCCAATGACCTAGTGTGACCATCATGCTTTCTCTGTGCCAAAGCCTTGGTCAAGGGATCTGCGACGTTAGCTCCTGTGGGTACTCTGTAAATCTTCACATCTTCTCTATCGATGACCTCTCGAATGAGATGGAAGCATCATAGTATATGTTTGGTTCGCTGGTGTGAGCGAGGTTCCTTAGCCTGCACAATTGCTCCATTGCTGTCACAATAGAGCTCAATAGGATCTGCTATGCTAGGAACCACCCCAAGCTCAGTAATGAACTTGCGGATCCAAACTGCCTCATTTGCTTCTTCTGATGCAGCAATATACTCAGCCTCTGTTGTAGAATCAGCGACTGTGTCCTGCTTTGAACTCTTCCAGCTCACAACACCGCCATTTATGCAAAACACGAACCCAGACTGCGATCGATAATCATCCTGGTCAGTTTGGAAGCTAACATCACTGTAACCCTTTACAACTAGCTCGTCATCGACTCCATATATCAAGAATTATTCTTTAGTCCTTCTCAAGTACTTAAGAATATTCTTGACCGCTATCCATTTCACCTAGATCTAACTGGTATCTACTCGTCATGCTCAAAGCATACGAGAAATCAGGATGAGTACATAGAATGACATACATGATAGATCCTATGGCTGAAGCATAAGGGATCTGATCCATGCGGTCTCTCTCCTCTCTAGAAGAGAGACTTTGAGTTTTCAAAAGACTCACACCATGTGACATCGGCAGAAATCTCTTCTTAGAGTTCTACATGGCAAACCGTAGTAGTACCTTGTCAATATATACTCTGACTTAGGCCAAGCACTCTCTTAGATCTATCTCTATAGATCTGTATACCTATAATACGGGCTACTTCACCTAAGTCCTTCATTGAGAAACAATTCCCTAGCCAAGTCTTTACAGACTGCAGCAAAGGGATGTCGTTCCCAATGAGTAGTATGTCATCCACATACAATACAACGAAGACCACTGTGCTCCCTTCTACCTTCTTGTAGACACAAGGTTCATCTTCATTCTTGATGAAACCAAACTGTTTGATTGCATCATCGAATCAAAGATTCCAGCTCCGAGAAGCTTGCTCTAGTCCATAAATGGATTTATGCAGCTTGCATACTCTGCCAGTATGCTGTGAATCTACAAAACCCTCAGGTTGTGTCATGTACACATCCTCAAGCATATTTCCATTCAGAAAGGCGGTTTTGACAACCATCTACCAGATCTCATAATTGTGGTATGCTGCAATAGCAAGCATGATCCGAATGGACTTAAACATCGCTACTGGAGAAAAGGTTTCATCATAGTCAATACCATGAATTTTCTTGAAACCTTTTGCTACCAAACGACCCTTATAGGTAATAAGTCCATCCATGTCAGTCTTTCTCCTAAAGACCCACTTACACCCAATGGGTTTAACGCCTTCAGGTGGATCAACCAAAGTCCATACTTGGTTGGCGTACATGGATTCCATTTCGGATCTCATGGTTTCTAGCCATGACTTAGAATCTGGTCTCATCACAGCTTCCTGATAGAAGCTAGGCTCATTCTCAATGAGCATAGCATCATCATGGTCAGACAAGAGAAATGAGTTTCTCTTAGGCTGACGACGTACCCTATCAGTGTTAGTTAGAGCCCTAGAGTTAATCATTTGATGATTGTTGTATGGACTCATTGTATCATATTCTTGTATATAAATAAAGGCATTTGTTTTTGGTTATTATACTTACTTGTATTGGTGCCAAATAACTAAGTATAATAGCGTCCTTGAGTAGAAGGTTCTTACCTATATCAATCGATTGGTTGAATCGATAGTGAGATGATATAGGGAACACTACTCTTAATCATTCCTAGTCGAGTATTAACATTCAGGGACAATGTTAATGCGATGAGACTAGCATGTAGGTCAACTCGATGACTTGATCTCACAAGTCATGGATATGGAGATATCAAGTTGACACATGGGTATGCATTGGAGAATGTATACTGAATGACCCGCCATGAGAAAGTATCATGGATCGTTATATGAGTGTCATATACTTTCTCATGTGGGTATTAGTATGACTACTAGTCCTTGGACCTGAAGTCACCATGGTTCCCTACATAAGGAGTTACGTACTTTGGCTTCGTCAAACGTCACCCGTAACTGGGTGGACTATAAAGGCAATTACTGGGTATGTAACAAATTATGTTGAGGGATGTGAGTGATGTATATAGGATCTATCCCTCCTATATGACAGGAGAGACATCGATATTCTTGATAGAGTGAGACCACTAAGTGCATGGTCATGCCCAAATGAGTCAATATAAGATATTGAGCTCATTTGATCGAGTGAGTATACTTGGAGTTCAAGATTTAGATTGATTAGAGGATGACATGGTCTATGCCTCATATTAATCAATCTAGATGTCAAGGATAGAAGGGCACTTGTCATATATTGTGAGGAGTCACAATTAGTAGTCACAAGGTGATGTTGGATCTCGACATTCTTGTAACTTGGGTAGTAATGATGTGTTGCTAGATACCGCTCATTACTTATGCTTCTAAATGGGTTTAGGAGCATTGCCAATGTTACAAGAACCTATAGGGTCACACACAAAGGGAAATTAGATGGAGATTAGGTTCATTTGATGATCCTAAATGATTAGGTTCATATGAAGAACCAAGTTGGATTAAGAGTAATCCAAAGTAGGCTAATTGAGTTGGACTCAATTTGGTTCATGTGTTAAGTGAGTCTAATTTGGACTTAGACTCATTTAATCAATTTAATTCAATGAATAGAGATTCATTAAATTAAAATTGACTTGAACCAATGGTTAGATTAGATCAACCAAGGGAGAGAAGTGGTCAAGTTTGACTTGACTTGAGAGGAAGATGAAGGGTCAATTTTGACTTGACCATTTGCCACCTCATTGGTGAGTTGGCATTAAGTGGTCCAATGATGATGCTCCACATCATCATGATTGCTTAAGTGGAATGCCACCTCATGGGAGTTACCAAGAGTTGTGACTCTTGGCATCCCATGGAGGTTACAATTCCCCTTAAAGTGGTCGGCCACTTTTGATGAGGAGTTAGTGCATTTTATGTGCTTGTGTGAGTAACTCCATGATGATGCTCACATGGAGTTGTGACTCAATGATGATGCTCCCCCTTCTTGGCCGAACCACCTAAGGTGCTAGCACACCTTTTGTTTGGTCTTCTCCACCTAGTTTGTTCGTGTGGATACACATAGAGAAGTGTCTACTTTGACACTTTCGAGATCCAGCGAACCGAGGACGAGTGGGATACGCGAAGGGCTTCGCATCATGGGTAAAGATCTTCTCCTTTGTAGATTTAGGGTAAATCTAAGTTAGAAACTCATACACGTAACGTTTTGAAATTTTAATCTTCGCACGGATTCGGTGGCTGGGGGTTTCGGGGTTTTCGCAACGCAAAAAGCGATTTTTGCAGCCCGAAAAACCCAACAATCTGACCTACGAAGAGGTATGTCTACTTGAACTGGTTGTGGTTCCTCAACTCCTTGCGGAACAACATCATCCGCAACACTTTGTGGTTCCAGTTCAACTTCCATAGAGGCTTCAGTGCTATAGTTCACATCTTGAACTTCTTCAAGATCGAACGTACTCCTACTAGTTTTTCTAGAAACAAAGTCCCTTTCTAGAAATACCCCAGTCTTTGCCACAACTACTTTGTGTTGACTAGGAATGTAGAAGTAATATCCCTTAGTTTCCTTGGGATATCTAATAAAATAACACTTATCAGATTTGGGTCCCAGTTTGTCCGAGACTTGACGTCGAACGTAAGCCTCACAACCCCAAATCCTCATAAAAGACACCTAGGAATCTCTCCCAGTCCATATCCTATATGGTGTCTTTATCACAGCCTTGGATGGAACTCGGCTGAGTATGAAGGCTGCAATGTCTAGAGCATAGCCCCAAAGAGATACAGGAAGATCTGTGTGACTCATCATAGATCGCACCATATCTAATAGGGTACGATTCCTCCTTTCGGATACACCATTCCACTGTGGTGTTCCAGGAGGAATGAGTTGAGATAGAATCTCACACTCAGCTAGATAGTCACGAAACTCATGGCTAAGGTATTCTCCACCTCGATCTGATCGAAGTATCTTAATACTCTTGCCAAGATGGTTTTGTACTTCATTCTTGAATTCTTTGAACTTTTCAAAGGATTCTGACTTATGTGTTATCAGATACACATAATCATATCTACTGAAGTCATCAGTAAATGTAATGAAGTACCTATAACCTCCTCTGGCAGCAACATTGAAAGGGCCACATACATCACTATGTATAAGTCCTAACAATTCAGTCTCTCTTTCACTATGTCCACTAAAGGGAGTCTTGGTCATCTTGCCCAGTAGGCATGACTTGCATGTCTCATATGATTCGAAATCAAATGAGTCCAGCAAACCATCTTTATGGAACTGGGATAAGCGTTTGTCACTTATATGACCTAAGCGACAGTGCTAGAGATAGGTTTGGTTCATTTCATTTGATTTGAACCTTTTGGTATTTATGTTATAGATGGGGTTCTCTAAGTCTATAATATAGAGTATGTTCATCAGCGGTGCACTACAATAGAACATATCATTTAAATAAACTGAACAACATTTGTTCTTTATTATAAATGAAAAATCTTTCTTGTCCAAACAAGAAACTGATATAATGTTCTAAGTAAGAGCAGGCACATAACAACAATAATCTAATTCTAGTACAAGCCCAGAGGGCAGAGATAGAGAATAAGTCCCTACAGCAATAGCAGCAACCCGTGCTCCATTGCCTACGCGTAGGTCCACCTCGCCCTTCATCAATGCTCTGCTATTTCTCAGCGCTTGCACATTAGTACAAATGTGAAAAACACATCCGGTATCTAATACCCATATGAAGAAATAGATAGATTGACTTCTATAACATATATACCTGAAGTGGAAGTCTCACTTCTCTTCTTCTTAAGATCTTCCAGGTAGACTTTGCAGTTCCTCTTCCAGTGCCCGGTCTGACTGCAGTGGAAGCAGGTAACATCCTTGGCAACCCCTCCTTTACGTTTCAGTGTCTTGCCTTTGCCTTGGCTTGGGACTTTCCTTTGCCTTTAGGCTTACCCTTGCCTTTTCCCTTTTGCACCATCAAAATGGTGTTGGGCTTTACCTTCTTAAGGTTCAGCTCAGCAGTTCTTAACATGTTTAGCAGCTCGGGCAGGGGTTTATCAATTTTGTTTATGTTGTAATTTAGAACAAATTGATTGTAACTATCCAGCAAGGATTGCAAGATCAAGTCAGTGGCCAGCTCTTGGCTAAGGGAGAATCCCAACCTCTGTAGGTTTTCTATGTACCCAATCATCTTGAGTATATATGGACCTACGGGAGTCCCGTCTTGCATCTTGCACTGAAACAGTGCCTTAGAGATCTCAAATCTCTCATGCCGAGCTTGTCCTTGATATAGTTGACGAAGATGTTCAACCATATCATAAACACCCATCAACTCGTGTTGCTTCTGAAGCTCAGAGTTCATGGTTGCGAGCATGGGACAGGACACATCTAATGTAACGCCCGCCCTCCCTGCTACTCTAAGGGACGGGGCTACGATACTCTACGTATAAATTTTTCTTTTTAAAACAGCGGAAGACTTAAAATAATTTTCATAGTTTTAATAAAACTTTTCTTTTAAATTTCTTTTGAACTATACTATCACATGGCATCAAAAATCATAACATCAAATCCAGTGGAAACATAATGTCAAGCCACACATGTTTAGGTATCACAAGTCATAAAATACCAATGCATAGTTCTTTAAAGAAACTTTAAGCAGGTTCTTATTTATTTGGTTGCCTAGCCACCGCCACACACATCTTCATTGCCCCTCCTGCTGCTCCTCTAACTCATCCAGCTTTTTCCTTTATCTGTGGTACAAGGAAAGTAAGCTATGAGCACTCATGGCTCAGTAAGTTCCTTTCCTACTCACTAAAACCAACAATCAGCACATAATCAAGAATGCATCAACAAGTCATAATCTAAACTAATCATGGCATAGCATAGCATTCTATTCAAGCATATCATGCATCATAATATAATCTCAACTAGTCATAGCATATCAAGCATCACCATGGCCGAAACATATACATAGTGCATTGCATAAAACATAGCTAGACATGGCATAACAACAAGTATCATGGTATATCAAAGCATGGCTGAAACATGTATATCAAAGCATCATACTATGGCCGAAACATGTACATCAAGGCATCATCATATCCATGGCCGAAATCTATATATCAAGCATCAACAAATCAAGGCCGAAACATGTCTATAAGGTATAGCATGAACATAACGTAATCATACCTTATCATGGCATATCATAATCAAGAGCATAACATGAAACATAGCATAATCATAAGGTGTATGCAATATGATTTTGGAAAACATGTATCCGCAAAACATGTGTATGTCTCATGATCCTTTAAACCATTTTCTTTTACATATATACTTGAAAATAATATCAACATATTTAGGGCCCCGGCTTGTACCATACATACATAACATAGATGCGCGCGTCCTAAGTATATCCAAGGTAGCAAGTCTTGAATCATACTAGGAACTAGGTCAAGATCACAAAGCATGGCCTAGGGGCGTATTTAAAGAGTCCATCCCTTATTAGCCCAGATCACAAAGCAAGGCTTAGCCTAGATCACACAGCAAGGCTTAGGGGTGTACTAAGGAGCCCATCCCTTATTAGCCCAGATCACAAAGCAAGGCTTGGCCTATATCACAAAGCAAGGCCTAGGGACTGATTAGGAGTCCACCCTTGGTACAAGCCACTCACATATAAAGTAAAATACATGTCATACATATCATGTATCATAAAAGCATGCATCACTTAGGCACACATCATATCATAAAAGTATGCATCACTTAGGCATACATCATGTCATAAAAGTATGCATCACTTAGGCATACATCATATCATAAAGGTATGCATCACTTAGGCATACATCATGTCATATCAATATGCATCACTTACGCATAGATCATAAAAACATGCATATCTTAAGCATAAAGCATATCATCAAGCATGCATGATTTAACCACATATCATATCATGAAAGCATGCATATTTTAAGCACTAAACATAGCATCAAGCATGCATAATTTAACCACATATCATAACATAAGCATGCATAATTTAAGCACAAAGCATATCATATCATAAAAGCATGCATATCATATCATAAGTCATAAATCACAAGCATACATATTAAGCATAAGGGTGTATCTTGTGATTATCCTATCATAGGAAACATGGTATCATATTTATCATGGTTTTAAGCTTCCTAAACCCTTGTGGCCGAAACCCTTTAAAGCTCAATTTAGGTTAAACACAACATCCAAGCATGTGGCACCTAAATTATCATCATAGCATTTTCATAGGAAGCATTATAAACATGATTAACTTAGTTTCTAAGTTCCTCAAGTCCCTAATTTCATATGGCCGAAACCTTAAGGTGTGGAACAAGGTTCCATATGACATAAAAGCATGGACAACTTTAAATCATATTTATAACATTTTTACCAAGGAACAAGGTAAACACATTTGACACATTTGAATTAGTTCCTAAGTTCTTTAAGCCCTTAACATATATCATGGCCGAAATTTAACAAGTTCTCATTAGGGCTACAAACAAGCATACAAGCATGTGAACTTGGACTAACATTATGTATAAATTCATACAAGGCATCATCCAATAGTTATGGCCGAAACAAACCCTAGCATCATTTTAGGTCATAAAACAACATATAGCATTTGAACCTTGGCTTTCTACTTATCATATTCCATGTAGAGTGACATGAGCATATTTAATTTAGGTCCTAGGGTTTCTAGGGCATCTAAACCTTCATGGCCGAGACTTACAATGGTCCATTTAGGTCATGGAAAAATCATACAAGCATGTGACACAATCAATAGGTTATCATATTTTCATAAGAAGCATTTTAACACCTTTGGTTTAAATTCTAGGGCCTCTAGGTCATTTAAATCCTTTTTGGCAGAAACTCATCAGTGTTTAAACTTGCTTCAAGTAACATAAAAACATATGAAGTCATACAAGTTTCATAGCATGTGTAAAGACAAACATAATGAGCATACATATGAATTGTGTCTTAGGCTTTCTAGGTTTCTTTTTCTCTTTTTCTTTTATTTTTTTCTCATGGCCGAAACCTACCATTCTTTAGCTAGGTTTTTAAGTGGCCTAAAGCATGAAAAACCTAAGTAAATTTCATGGTAAAATTTACTAAGAAACATATATATATATATTTGGTTCATGAACAAACTTGGACTCTTGTGATCATACATGTCATATGTCATATAACCAATTTTTCTACACCCTAATCAAGCATGAGGGCATTAGACAAATTTCATATCTAAACATCACAGAGGTATTGAGCATATTAAAGTTTTGTTTAAGCTTTTCTAAGCTATTCATCTCATCATGGCCGAAAACCCTAAGAAAGAGTTCATGAAGTTCTAGCAATATTCAAACATACAACTCTTTTAAGATATTTGTATTCTATCACATGAGCATGTTTATTTAAATTTAAGGGTCTTCCTAACCCTAAACCCTTTCTTGGCCGAAACATATGAGTGGGTTTTCTTTTGGTTCAAATATCTTCTAAGCAAGAAAACTAATACATGATCCTTAATATTTCATAGGAAGAACCTTGTACTAGTTGGGTAAAACAATAAATTTCCCTAGCCTCTTAAAAATATTTTTGGCCGAAATTCTAGGGTTAAGTACTTCTCTGATCAAGCATCATATAGGTATAAAAACATGAAGAAGAACCCTTTTCCATGGCATAGAAAATCTATCATGTAGTGAAGACTAGTTAAACATCACTAGATTTTTGAAAGCTCTTCTTAGCCGAATTTTCTCAAACTTGTTTCTAGGTTTTAAAATCTTCATAAAATCTGAAAAACACATAAAAGCCTTGTACCACAGGTGAGGGGAAGCTTACATCCTTTTTCGCTTGTGGATCTAAGGTATGGTGAAGAAGAAGTAGCCTCTTCTTCTAGTTCCTTTCCCTTGATTCCCTTGCTAAGTCCTCCTTGTATCTTAGGTTTTCTTAGGAGAAAACCTTGGCTTGGGGACGAAAATGGAGGAGAGGGGAACTGAGGTTTCGGTGAGGGAGAGGAGAGAATGAGAAAATGAGAGAAAATAGAATTTTCCCTTTACATATTCTCTTTTATGT
The DNA here is from genome assembly GCF_018446385.1 of Zingiber officinale. Classification (NCBI taxonomy): domain Eukaryota; kingdom Viridiplantae; phylum Streptophyta; class Magnoliopsida; order Zingiberales; family Zingiberaceae; genus Zingiber; species Zingiber officinale. The sequence continues at coordinate 61,838,046 of NC_055998.1, forward strand.
TAAGGGGGAAGAGGTAGCAAACTTAGTTTTTGCTTTCCTTCTCCCTTAGCCTTTTTTTTTTCTATTTTATTTTTATTTTTATTTATTTATTTATCCCCATCATTCATGGTGAAATAAGGGGGAATGAATCCCCTTAATGGTCTCTTTTATTTTCGGCAAGAGAAGAGAGAAAGAGGGAGAGGAAGGGAGGAAGGCAAATTGCCTTTCTCTTGTTCTTTACTTGTTTTCTTTTGGCTATCTTTTATTCTCACCTTTATCATGAGTTTCCCTCCTTTGCTATCAATATCTTCTCTCTATCCCAACTGGTTATTACCCATTAACTCTATGAAATATAATATAAGAGGTTCAAGGTTCAATCCTTGACCATTACTTCTTTTTATTTCATTTTATTTCTTTTTACTTCAACTCACTTCTTATTATTTTTCTAAGGCAAAATTCATCATTCTCATATTTATTCTTAAAAGCTTAGTGGGTGTTACAGGTTCGATGGTTTGGAACCGCCGGTTCGACGGTTCCATGCAGGTCGACCCTTAACCTTAACCGCCCAAGACGGTTACGGTTCACGGTTCGGTTCACGGTTTGTCACGGTTCGCCACGATTCAAGATTAATATGTTAAAAAAAATTAAAAATTAAAAATTAAAAATTAAAAATTAAAAATTAAACATTAAACATTAAAAATTAGAAATTAAAATTTATTGAAAAAAGGGCTCGCACTTATTTAAGTTGCCTACGTATCCCTTTAGGGGAATCAAAGCCCACGTAGTTCTTTTACATTTTTATCCTTTTACATTTTCATTCACTTCCATTTCCTGTTCCTGTCGTATTTGTTCCTTCAGTATCAAAATCTTCAACTTCGTCATCTGAAAGTTGCATTCCTTGGATTCTTTTCTCCGCTCTGGTCCAATCGTCCAGTAATGCTTGGGCTTCCAATGAGTCAGGAGACAAAGTTGATCGTCGTTCATCTAATATGTTGCCGCCGGCACTGAACGTCTGCTCCACAGCAACAGTTGACACTGGACAAGCTAAAATTTCTTTTGCGATCACGGAGAGAACGGGAAAGCTTTGAGCCTTCTTTGACCACCACTTTAAGATATCGAAGTTTTCGCTATCTGCTTCATTAAAATCAAAAGAAGTCGTAAAATAATTCTCAAGCTCCTTTGTGGAACTTAAGGATCCTCGTGGACGTTTTGTCCGTTCTTTTAATAAGAGTTGTGCTTTTGTAAGTTTTAAATTACTACTAGTAGTTTGTTGAATTTCAGAAATATTAATTTGTGGTCCATATTTTGCATAATATTGATTATAAATATCATATAAATAAATTATAACATTATATATAATATTAACTGGATCAGGGGAAGAAGAATCTTTAATTGGAATTAAAGCGTCATAATATAAAGTTAACATTTCTTGTAAAACTTCTAATTTAAATCTAGGATCTAAAGCAAATGCAATTAAATAAATTTCAGGAATTAAATAAAAATATTTTTCCCATTTAGTTTTCATAGCTAAGATGCAAGGAGATAAAGATTCATTATTAATATGTTCATTTAAAACTAATACTATATTAGAAAAATTTTCTAAAACTAATTGAGCAGTGGGATAATAAACACCGGAAAGTTGTTCGGTTGCATCATTAAATACTTTTAAAATTTCACAAATACTACTACAAATATTCCATTGTTGTGAAAATAAATATATATTAGTATTAGTGTTTTGTGCAAAAAATGAACATAATAATTCTTTATATTGAAATGAATCTTGTAATAATTGGTATGTTGAATTCCAACGTGTTGGTACATCACGTGGAAATTTTTTAGGTCTCATTCCATTAATTTTACAAAACCTACCCCATTGTTTCATTATAGATGGATGAGACCATAAATAAGAAATTGCAATTCTAATTGGTTTAATATAACTTTCTAAAATTTTTAAACCATCTTGAACACATAAATTTAAAACATGGCATACACAACGAATATGAAAAAATAAACCTCCAATAATAGGTTGACAAACAAATTTTAGATCATCTATACAAGCGGTATTAGAACTAGCATTATCTAATGATATTGAAAATATTTTATGAGTTAAACCATATTCTTCTAAAATTAAACATAATAATTGTGTGATATTATGAGCATTATGTGATTCATCAAAAACTCTATAAGCTAATAATCTTTTTTGGAGGTTCCAAGAGTTATCGATCCAACGGCAAGTCACACCCATATACGAATGTGTTTGCCAATGATCACTCCAAATATCGGAACATAAAGAAACTTTATTATCTAATTTACTAAATTCATCAATTAAATTCTTTTTTCCTTGTTTTACTAATTTTTTAATTGTACGAGGAAGTGTAGTCCTAGGAATACGTTTAGCATATGGATTAAGAGATTCTTTACAAAAATCTTCAAATGTGCATTTCGATCCAAAACTAAAAGAAAGATGTTCTACGGAAACAAATTTAGCTAATGATTCTCTTAATTTATTATCCGAATATAAAAATAAACTGGAATCGGTACTACCGCTAGTTCTAGAAAATCTTGATAATTGTGTTTGATAATCGAAATCGGGTGCTTCGTTTCTACATGTCGTTTCAACGACCCATAGCCGCCGCCGGCTTGGAATTTGTAGGAAGCATTGCAGTGCTTACATTTTGCACGCATTTCTCCCGACGGAAGAGTGACCTTCTCAAAATGTTTAGTAAAAATAGAAGACATTAGAGGAGGAAGTTCCCGAACCTTAGAAGTAATTGCATCGGTACTTCCTTGTGTTTCGGGTGTCGGATTCGGAAGATGCTCGATCTCATCATCGGTGGATTGAATGTTGGGGTCCTCCTCCCGTGGATTCATTATTTGCTTTCCCTTCTGAGCTCGAGATGATGCACCTACGAGGCCTCCTTCCATTGTAATTGAAAATTGAAAACAAAAGCGTGTAGAGATTAGAGAATACGAAAATGAGATTAAGAGTAGAGAAGATGTGTGTGAAAAATGATGAAATGAGCTCTCTATTTATAGAGTTTTGATAGTAACGGACTCTGAATCATAACCATTGATCAAAAATGGTCAAATGATCCTAACTGTTGAAAAAAATACCCAAAAAACCCTCCCAACGGCTACGACCCGCCGGTTAACCGGCGGTTCCAACGTCTATGAACCGTCGGTTAACCGACGGTTCAAGCCGTTTAAAAAAAAAAGGGAGAGTCAACCAAGGGAGAGAAGTGGTCAAGTTTGACTTGACTTAAGTAGGAAGATGAAGAGTCAAGTTTTGACTTGACTTTGACTTGACCAATGCCACATCATCAAGGCTTCTTCATTTGGTCAAGTTTGACTTGACCAAATGCCACCTCATGGAGGAGATCAAGAGACTTGACTCTTGATATTCCATGGGGGTTACATGCCTTGAAGTGGTCGGCCACTTTTAGGTGGAATGAAAAAATTGATTTTTCATTTAAGTGGTTGTAACTCCATCTTCTTCTTCCTCTTGAGTTTTCTTCTTGCTCTCCCTCTCCTCCTTACTGATCTCTAAGGTTGCTAGCACATCCTTAGAGATTTTTCTCCATCTCTTGCTTGTGTGGATACACATAGAGAAGTGTCTACTTTGACACTTTCGAGATCCGGCGAACCGAGGACAAGCGGGATTGCAAAGGGCTTCGCATCAAGGGTATATTCTTTCTTCCTTGTAGATCTACTGTAGATCGAGGTTTAGAAACTCGTACTCATATTTTTCGTAAGTTTTCTTCGCACGAGATCCAGTGGCATGGGTGATTCGGGGTTTCCGCGACGCGAAAAGCGGTTTTCGCAGCCCGAAAAACCCAACAGTGGTATCAGAGCCACGTGCGAAGCGAGTACGAGTTTAGATTCATATTTTTATGAAAAATATAGATCTGTAAACTTTCTGTAAATTCATGTTTTTATAGTTTTAATGGGTATTTTTCTCATAGAAGCGAAGCACAAGTGTTTAGACACTTATAGGCTTCGACTACCGAGAAGAATTTTTCGAAACTGCAATGTTTCGCCCCAAAATTTTTGGGACAGCGGGCTTAGGCGCTGTTAGATCGCAAAGGAACCTTCACGATGGTTAGATCACGGGTAGGGGCGCTGCCCCTGGCCCCGCAAGGGAATTCGTTCCGCGATTGCGCCCGAAAACGCTAAACGGGACCGCCGGGAAAAATTTACTCATAAAATTGTAAAAATTATGAAAATTACATAAAATTATGAAAAAATATATAATTTAGAATTATATATTAATTTTGTGATAGTCATGGCCCAAACGACCCAAATTGGATTTGGAAATGTGTTGTAATTCATAATACGGCCTGCGTGCCGTTATGTGATGTGCGTGTTGTATTTTTTTTTTTATTTTCACGACCTACGCGTCGTGCCTTTCTCTTATATTCTGGTTGTAAATTAGATTTAGACTCGAATGTAACTCGAGTTTCAAAATTGTAATGTAAATTTTGAAGCGGTGGAAGGTCCATACGAGACGGAGTTACGAGGAGGGCGCGAGCAACACAAGGAGGTCAAACGAAGAAGCTTGAGAAGCTGTTGACCTTAGGTTGACCATCCGATCTTCTCATTTGCTTGAGAAGATCGTAGTAGGGCCATGACACAATCACAAAATAATTTAATTAATTGCTTATATGTATGTGATGCATGTTTAATTAAGTAGTTAATTAGTGCCTAGCGATTAGATTAGATCTATATCGTGCACATGATGCACCCCACGATTAGATTAGATCTAAATCAAGTATTTGATATGCATCATCATTTAGATTAGATCTAAAATGCGTCAACTTGTAATGCCTACCATGCCGTGATACCTACCACTACCTCGATCGCATGTTGTTGTTGAATCTGCCAAAGCAGAGCAACACATACTATCTTGGTAGGGTACGGAGGGACAATCTTGGTCCCGCCTATCAACGCATGGGTGAGTACAACTCAATTAGATTGAGTATTCCTAGTTAACTCGGTTGGATCGAGTATAACTATAGGCATTCTTCCAACGGTTCGAAAGATAGGTCAAAATCACATATATATTAACTCTCAGGCGTATTAGCCAAAGCTAACTCGAGTTTTAATATAAATGCGGATATTGATCCTATAAACAAGAGTTGCATAGAGATGTAATTGGTAATCGTTACCTACCGATCATACTAAGTCTTGGGTGTATTAGCCAAAGCTAACTCAAGGGTTAGTATGATGTGGATCTTGTCCCACATGAATTATAGAATTCAGTGGTAGAATCATTTAGTTAAAGGCCTAATTAAATGATTAAGAATATGATATTTATTTCTGCTTTTATTTCTGTTGTAGATTACCATGACGTCGAATACGAACACCTTCTCCCTGCGATCTGTCCTCGAGAAGGACATGCTCAACGGAGCAAACTTCCTGGACTGGTACAGGAACTTGAGAATAGTTCTCACCCAAGAACATAAACTGTACGTTCTGGAGCATCCCATTTCGGAGGCTCCTCCTGCCACTGCCCCGTGAGTTGACCGAGATGCTTTCAAGAAGCATCAAGATGACTCATTAGATGTGTCTTGTCTAATGCTCGTGAACATGAACTCTGAGCTTCAGAAGCAACACGAGTTAATGGGCGCTTACGATATGGATGAACATCTTCGTCAACTGTATCAAGGTCAAGCGAGGCATGAGAGATTTGAGATCTCAAGGGCACTGTTTCAGTGCAAGATGTCAGATGGGGCTCCAGTAGGCCCATATGTACTCCAAATGATTGGGTACATAGAGAACCTACAAAGGTTGGGGTTCCCTCTTGGCCAAGAGCTGGCTACTGACCTAATCTTGCAATCCTTGCCGGATAGTTACAGTCAATTCGTTCTAAACTACTATATGAACGAGATTGACAAGCCACTGCCCGAGCTGCTTAGCATGTTAAGAACTGCTGAGCTAAACCTTAAGAAGGCTAAGCCCAACACTGTTCTGATGGTTCAGAAACATAAGGGCAAGCCCAAAGGCAAGGGAAAGCCGAAGCCTAAAGGAGGGGTCACCAAGGATGCTACCTGCTTCCACTGCGGTCAGACCGGGCACTGGAAGAGGAACTGCAAGGTATACTTGGAGGATCTTAAGAAGAAGCGAAGTGACACTTCCACTTTAGGTATATATGTTATAGAAGTCAATCTATCTATTTCTACATCATGGGTATTAGATACTGGATGTGCTTCTCACATTTGTACTGATGTGCAAGCGCTGAGAAATAGCAGGGCATTGACAAAGGGCGAGGTGGACCAACGAGTAGGCAATGGAGCACGGGTTGCTGCTGTTGCTGTAGGAACTTACTTTCTATCTCTGCCCTCTGGGCTTGTACTAGAGTTAGTCGATTGTTGTTATGTGCCTGCATTAACTAAGAACATTATATCAGTTTCTTGTTTGGACAAGAAAGGTTTCTCGTTTACTATAAAGAACAAATGTTGTTCCGTCTATTTAAACGATATGTTCTATTGTAGTGCACCTCTGATAAACAGACTCTATATTCTAGACCTTAAGAGCCCTATCTATAACATAAATACCAAGAGGTTCAAGTCAAATGACAAGAACCAAACCTACCTCTGGCACTATCGCTTAGGTCATATAAATGACAAGCGCTTATCCCAGCTCCATAAGGATGGTTTGCTGTACTCATTTGATTTTGAATCATATGAGATATGCGAGTCATTCCTACGAGGCAAGATGACCAAGACTCCCTTTAGTGGGCACAGCGAGAGAGCGACTGATTTGTTAGGACTTATACATAGTGATGTATGTGGCCCTTTCAATGTCGCTGCTAGAGGTGGTTATAGGTACTTCATCACATTTACTGATGACTTCAGTAGATATGGTTATGTGTACTTGATGACACATAAGTCTGAATCCTTTGAAAAGTTCAAAGAATTCAAGAATGATGTACAGAACCAGCTTGGCAATAGTATTAAGATACTTCGATCCAATCGAGGTGGAGAATACCTTAGCCATGAGTTCCATGACTATCTAGCTGAGTGTGGGATTCTATCCCAACTCACTCCTCCTGGAACACCATAGTGGAATGGTGTATCCGAAATGAGGAATCGTACCTTATTAGATATGGTACGATCTATGATGAGTCACACAGATCTTCTGACATACCTTTGGGGCTATGCTTTAGACACGGCAGCTTTTATACTCAACCGAGTTCCTTCCAAGGCCGTGATAAAGACACCATATAGGATATGGACTGGGAAAGATGCCCAGGTGTCTTTCATGAGGATTTGGGGTTGTGAGGCTTACGTTCGACGTCAAGTCTCAGACAAATTAGGACCCAAATCCGACAAGTGCTTTTTCATTGGATATCCCAAGGAAACTAAGGGATATTACTTCTACATTCTCAGTCAGCACAAGGTAGTTGTGGCAAAGACTGGGGTCTTTCTAGAAAGGGACTTTGTTTCTAGAAAGACTAATGGGAGCGCGTTCGATCTTGAAGAAGTTCAAGATGCGAACAATAGCACTGATGCCTCGACGGAAATTGAACTGGAACCACAAAGTGTTGTGGATGATGTTGTTCCATAAGGAGTTGAGGAACAACAACCAGTTCAAGTAGACATACCTCTTCGCAGGTCTGATAGGGTACGTCGTCAGCCTGAGAGATACTCATTTCTCTTGTCTGACCATGATGACGTTATGCTCATAGAGGATGAGCCTACCACTTATCAGGAAGCTGTGATGAGACCAAATTCTGAGAAATGGCTAGAAGCCATGAGATCCGAAATGGAATCCATGTACACCAACCAAGTATGGACTTTGGTTGATCCACCTGAAGGGGTAAAACCCATTGGGTGTAAGTGGGTCTTTAAGAGAAAGACTGACATGGATGGACTTATCTATAAGGGTCGCTTGGTAGCTAAAGGTTTCAAGCAGATTTATGGTATTGACTATGATGAAACCTTTTCTCCAGTAGCGATGTTTAAGTCCATTCGGATCATGCTTGCTATTACAGCCTACCATGACTATGAGATATGGCAGATGGATGTCAAAACCGCGTTTCTGAATGGAAACCTGCTCGAGGATGTGTACATGACACAACCTAAGGGTTTTGTAGATCCACAGCATACTAGCAGAGTATACAAGCTGCATAGGTCCATTTATGGACTAAAGCAAGCTTCTCGGAGCTAGAATCTTCGATTCGATGATGCAATCAAATAGTTTGGTTTCATCAAAAACGAAGATGAGCCTTGTGTCTACAAGAAGGTTGTAGGGGATATAGTTGTCTTCCTCATATTGTATGTGGATGACATACTACTCATTGGGAAGGGCATCCCTATGCTTCAGTCTGTCAAGACCTGGCTAGGGAGTTGCTTCTCAATGAAGGACATAGGTGAGGCATCCCGCATTCTAGGGATACAGATCTATAGAGATAGATCTAAGAGATTGCTTGGCCTAAGTCAGAGTACATACATTGACAAGGTACTCCTACGGTTTGCCATGCAGAACTCCAAGAAGGGATTTCTGCCGATGTCATATGGCATGAGTCTTTCGAAGACTCAAGGTCCCTCACCTAGAGAGGAGAGAGACCGCATGAATCAGATCCCTTATGCCTCAGCCATAGGATCGATCATGTACGCCATGCTATGTACTCGACCTGATGTCTCGTATGCTTTAAGCATGACGAGCAGATACCAGTCAGATCCAGGTGAAAGTCACTAGATAGCGGTCAAGAATATTCTTAAGTACTTAAGAAGGACTAAAGAATATTTCTTGATATTTGGAGGCGATGATGAGCTAGCTGTAAAGGGTTACAGTGATGCTAGCTTCCAGACCGACCAGGATGACTATAGATCACAGTCGGAGTTCGTATTTTGCATTAATGGTGGTGCTATCAGCTGGAAGAGTTCGAAACAGGATACAGTAGCTGATTCTACAACAGAAGCCAAGTACATTGCTGCATCAGAGGCATCAAAGGAGGCAGTTTGGATCCACAAGTTCATCACTGAACTTGGGGTGGTTCCTAGCATTGCTGACCCCATTGAGCTCTATTGTGACAACAATGGAGCTATAGCACAGGCGAAGGAACCTCGCTCACACCAGCGGACCAAACACATACTACGGCGCATCCATCTCATTCGAGAGATCATCGAGAGAGGAGATGTGAAGATTTGCAGAGTACCTACAGAGGCTAACATCGCAGATCCCTTGACCAAAGCTTTGGCACAGAGGAAGCATGATGGTCACACTAGGTCATTGGGGCTTAGAGCCTACACTGATTGGCACTAATGCTAGTGGGAGATTGTTAGCTAAAGCCCTAGAGCCAATCATTTGATGATTGTATTTTGGACTTGTTGTATCATATTCTATATAAATAAAGGCATTTAGTTTTTGGTTATTATACTTACTTGTATTAGTGCCAAATAAACTAAGTATAATAACGTCCTTGAGTAGACGGTTCTCACCTATATCAATCGGTTAGTTGAACCGATAGTGAGATGATATAGGAAACACTACTCTTAATCATTCCTAGTCGAGTATTAACATTCAGGGACAATGTTAATGCAATAAGACTAGCATGTAGGTCAACTTGATGACTTGATCTCACAAGTCATGGATATAGAGATATCAAGTTGACACATGGGTATGCATTGGAGAATTCATACTGAATGACCCGCCATGAGAAAGTATCATGGATCGTTATATGAGTGTCATATACTTTCTCATGTGGCTATTAGTATGACTACTAGTCCTTAGACCTGAAGTCACCATGGATCCCTACATAAGGAGTTATGTACTTTGGTTTCGTCAAACGTCACCCGTAACTAGGTGGACTATAAAGGCAATTACTGGGTATGTAACAAATTATGCATAGGGATGTGAGTGATGTAGATGGGATCTATCCCTCCTATATGACGGGAGCGACATCGATATTCTTGATAGAGTGAGACCACGAAGTGCATGGCCATGCCCAAATGAGTCAATATAGGATATTGAGCTCATTTGATTGAGTGAGTCTACTTGGAGTTCAAGATTTAGATTGATTAGAGGATGACATGGTCTATGTCTCACATTGATCAATCTAGATGTCTAGGATAGAAGGACACTTGTCATATTTTGTAAGGAGTCACAATTAGTAGTCACAAGGTGATGTTGGATCTCAACATTCTTGTAACTTTGGTAGTAATGATGTGTTGCTAGATACTGCTCATTACTTATGCTCCTAAATGGGTTTAGGGGCATTGCCAACGTTACAAGAACCTATAGGGTCACACACTAAGGGCAATTAGATGGAGATTAGGTTCATTAGATGAACCTAAATGATTACGTTCATATGATGAACCAAATTGGATTAAGAGTAATCCAAAGTAGGCTAATTGAGTTGGACTCAATTTGGTTCATGTGTTAAGTGAGTCTAATTTGGACATAGACTCATTTAATTAATTTAATTCAATGAATAGAGATTCATTAAATTAAAATTGACTTGAACCAATGGTTAGATTAGATCAACCAAGGGAGAGAAGTGGTCAAGTTTGACTTGACTTAAGTAGGAAGATGAAGAGTCAAGTTTTGACTTGACTTTGACTTGACCAATGCCACATCATCAAGGCTTCTTCATTTGGTCAAGTTTGACTTGACCAAATGCCACCTCATGGAGGAGATCAAGAGACTTGACTCTTGATATTCCATGGGGGTTACATGCCTTGAAGTGGCCAGCCACTTTTAGGTGGAATGAAAAAATTGATTTTTCATTTAAGTGGTTGTAACTCCATCTTCTTCTTCCTCTTGAGTTTTCTTCTTGCTCTCCCTCTCCTCCCTACTGATCTCTAAGGTTGCTAGCACATCCTTAGAGATTTTTCTCCATCTCTTGCTTGTGTGGATACACATAGAGAAGTGTCTACTTTGACACTTTCGAGATCCGGCGAACCAAGGACAAGCGGGATTGCGAAGGGCTTCGCATCAAGGGTATATTCTTTCTTCCTTGTAGATCTACTGTAGATCGAGGTTTAGAAACTCGTACTCGTATTTTTCGTAAGTTTTCTTCGCACGAGATCCAGTGGCATGGGTGATTCGGGGTTCTCGCGACGTGAAAAGCGGTTTTCACGGTCCGAAAAACCCAACAAGTCCTTAACTAGCTCGAGCCATCTACGTTGTCTCATGTTTAGGTCCTTCTGTGTGAAGAAATATTTCAGACTCTGGTGATCTGTATAAATCTTACACTGCGCTCCATATAGGTAATGTCGCCATATTTTGAGAGCAAAGACCATGGCTGCTAGCTCTAGATCGTGAGTGGGATAATTCTTTTCATGATCCTTAAGTTGCCTAGAGGCATATGCAATGACCTTGCCATTCTACATGAGTACAGCTCCGAGTCCTAATCTGGAGGAGTCACTGTACATATCGAAACTTTCATTACTTTCCGGAAGAGTGAGGATTGGAGCACTGGTCAGTCTCCTTTTCAATTCTGTGAAACTCTTCTCACAGTCGTCGGTCCATTCATACTTCTTGTTCTTCCTGGTGAGAGATGTCATAGGGGCTGCAATTCTAGAGAAGCTCTCGACAAACTTCCTGTAATAGCCTGCTAGCCCTAGAAAACTTCTGATCTCGCTGGCATTCTTCGGCCTATTCCAGTTACTTACGGCTTCAATCTTTGTTGGGTCTACCATCACTCCGTCCTTAGAGATAACATGACCTAAAAATGATACTCGATCGAGCCAGAACTCGCATTTGGAGAACTTTGCATACAGCTGCTTCTCCTGAAGAATCCGCAAAACTATGTTCAGGTGTTCAGCATGCTCCACTTGGGTTCTCGAGTAAATGAGAATATCGTCAATAAAGACGATTACAAATTTGTTGAGAAATGCCGAGAATACCCGATTCATTAGATCCATAAACAAAGCAGGAGCATTCATTACTCCGAAGGGCATAACTACGAACTCATAGTGTCCGTATCTGGTTTGGAAAGCCGTCTTCGGTATATCATCCTGTTTCACTTTTACTTGATGATAGCCAGACCTCAGATCATTCTTAAAGAAGACGGTGGCACCTTTCAATTGGTCAAACAGGTCGTCAATCCGTGGTAGAGGATACATGTTCTTGATCGTCACTTTATTTAACGCTCGGTAGTCTATACACATTCGCATAGACTCATCCTTCTTCTTTACGAACAGTACCAGAGCACCCCATGGAGAGTGACTAGGCCGGATTAGTCCCTTGTCGAGTAACTCCCATAGCTGTTCCTAAAGTTCCTTTAATTCAGCCGGTGCAATACGGTAAGGTGCTTTAGAGATCGGTTTAGTACCCGGAATCACTTCGATCTCAAATTCAATTTCTCTATCGGGGGCTAACCCTGGTAGTTCATCGGGGAATACCTCTGGGTAGTTGCATACAATTCTGACATCTTCCAGTTTCTGATTCTCCGCTTGGCTTGTATCAACCACATGTGCTAGAAACCCAGTGCATCCGCTGTCTAACATCTTCTATGCCTTAAAGGCTGATAAGAATTCCTTGGTTCCTTTCCTTGGCTCTCCAATAAACTCAAGCATCGATTCTACTTCTAGCCGGAAAACCACTTTTCTATTACAGCATTCTATTGAGGCACCGTACTTGCTCAGGAAATCCATGCCCAATATAATATCATAATCTTGCATATCGAGTACTATCATTGTAACGACCCAGCCCTCTTGGCCCATTTAGCGGCCCATTTGGCGACCCTCGGGTCCTCGACCGTCGGCCCTTATGTCGTCGGCCCATTTGGCGACTTCTCATGTCGTCGACCGACGACCCTTGGCCGTGCCGTTACTCACTAGGGCTTTCCACCCCTGGTAGTGGATTTTTGCCTCCCCCAGGATTCGAACTCTAAACCTCCAGGCTTAAGTATTAGAGTTTATGAATTCTGGTAACCAAGTGAGATCATAAATTGTCACGCCCCAGAGGAGTCTCTGTCCGAAGAAATTTCGGCAGCATCTCCCATGTACGACGGACAATATGAAACTTTCTACATATCACATATACATCAGCCACAGGCGGCTGGAATGATAACAAAAAAATAAAAACAAACACCACGCAATTTATAAAGATATTCAGCCTCTGGCTGTCACAACCACGCAGTTAATAATAGTAATCAATAACAATAGGACTCTGACTCGAAATCCACCCTACTCCACTACACTCGTAAAGCTCAAATCCAACGAACTCACCTCTTCTGCCGTCCAGGCAGGCACGTAGTAGAATGAAATCAATATCATATCAAAAATCCAGCAAAAGGTATCACTCCATACAATATCCATAGGAAAAATCCAAAGACAATACTAAAACAAAGTCTGATATAGAAAAAGGCCAAAATAAAACAAATAACGAACTAGTAGAGAACTGGCTCTACGTGGGGACTGGAACTGCTCCGGACAGCCTCAACCTGAAAATATCAACAATGGAGGTGGGGTGAGTCCAACACTCAGCAGGTACAACTGATATGCATAATAAAATAAATAACAGACAACACTAATCATTCGTACAGTCTCCTAAATATGAGAAGGAATAAATGCAACTGAAACGAAATCAGGAGATAACTGTACTAACCGGAATCAAAGTACAAAGGTAACAGGTCGTCAGACCGAAGAAATCATAATCCTGTATGCATGTCAATCAGATGCATCCATACAAATGCAGCACACAAGTGCAGCAATCACAAACAATAAAATGCAATAAATGCATATGGTGACCGTGCACTCGAACATCACTGCTCCTGACAGTGACTGAGTGGACGGAATGCTGTCGGAGTACTCCTGTCCTCTGTCCCCAAATCATAAATGGGGGAGCTCAATGCTCTCATCTCCCGGTACACAATGACGGGGAGGATATCTCTGCCGGCTACCACGCTGAGTCATCTGACCAACGGAGCCAAACAGAGTCCACCATCTGCCGGCTACTACGCTGCTACACTAAATGCCAGTGGAGCCAAACAAAGCGGAACTGACTGCCGACTACCACGCTGAGTCCTAAGACCAACGGAGCCAAACAGCAGAACCGCCACACACCTGTCTGATATACACTAATCCATGGGTGGTGGTGTGTGCAGTACATGTAACTGGCGATGCGCTCACAATAATAGAGCAGGCAACCGCACAGCATGCAATCATGCTAGATGATGCATGACTCTAAACATAGCAATATCATGCATAGCATAGCAAGATCCATACATAAATAAAAGGTGTACCACAAGTCAATGTATCGGATGGAAGGTACACAAACAGATAGGGTATCATATAAACCCTAAGTCCTGAACATGATGTATTACATGGTTGGGTCACTACCGAAAGCATGTATGGTCAGGTCAATAATAACATGCAGTGCATAATAAATAAACAAACAAAATGTAGCAGATCATGTAGTGACCAACCAAATCAAATGGAAAACACAATTCTTGCTATATGTTAAACACTTTATTATGCATATCAAAAGACATAAGTCAAAGTACCCGCCTCCGACAAAAGAAAGGTCAAATTCTGACTCCGAGATGCTCGTCTCGCGTCAAGGTCCTGTATATCAAACATAAGGTCTAGTTTAGCTAATTCTATCATACCACAATTTGCCAAACTAAATTCTAACCCAATTTAAAAACTTCTAAATTGGATCCAACTACAAAAGATGGTTGCTACTGGAATTAGAACAAGTGACCTCACTGCTAGGGCACGGGTTAAAGGCTTCTGCAGTAGGGAACTAGGCCCAGGTGAGCAAGCAATGATCTAGGGTTCGGCTGACGGCAATAGGGCGAACGACGGCAGCACTGTGCAGAGAAACAGCGGCGGCAGTACACCCAACTAGGGCACTGTGGTCGGCTGAAAGAAAAATCATGCAGTTGAATTAGGGCACAGAAAGGAACCCCAAAACTTGAGTTGCTGCTGCCAACCGAAGACGTACCTAATCCTCTGAATTCCGGCAATCTAGGGCAGAGACAGAAATGGGGGTGCTGGTTCTTCCTGCCGGCGAGTTCTTGTGGCTAGCTGGTCGGCAATGTCAGTGCTAGGGTTCGGGCACAGGAAGAAGAGGAACCGGGTGGCGGCGTCGGCGCTAGGCTCGGGTGTCGGCACAGAAAATCGGAAGTGAACTCACACCAGGGCAGAGGTAGAAAGGGTGATGCACGGTGATCGGCTCTAGGGCACCGGGGGTTTGCGGCGCTGCTCAGTGCGTCGCCGGCGGCTAGGGCACAGGCCGGAGGTGGTTCGGCTGAAGCTTTCGCGCGGGTACAAGCACAAAGAGGAGAAAGTGTCGGCTTCTCCCTTGGTCCGACGGTTTATGCACGCGTGGGAGAGGAGAGGAGGGAAGGGAACCGCCGAGTGGCCGGCGGTTAGGGCTTCGGCGCGAGAGGAATCGGCGTCGGGAAAGTTGGGGAAAGGGTGCGCAAGTGAGGAAAGGGAACGGCGAAGAAATAAAGAAAATAAAAAGGAAAAGGATATATAGATAAATATAATCTTTCCCTCGTTTAAATCGGGTAGCCTAAACAGGCTTTTCTGGGCCCCGTTTTTATCCCCTTTAACTTGTCCATACGAGCTCCGAAAAATTCCCGAAAAATCTCCAAATATTCCGGAAAATTCCCTTATTAAGATTCGCCTATTTTCCGGTATTTTACATTCTCCCCCACTAACAAAAATTTGGTCCCCAAATTTCGTTATCTACCATCAGCAAACACTAATAACAGATACAGAGTATTATGCTGAACGGTAAATAAATCACATACCTCAAGTGAAAAGATGGGGATATTGAGCTCGGATAGTATCCTCGAGCTCCCAAGTGGCCTCCTCATCCGAATGATGCTGCCATCCGACTTTAACCAGCCGGATAGTCTTGTTCCGCAACTGACGCTCTTTCCGGTCCAGAATCCGTACCGGAATCTCCTCATAAGTAATGTCAGGCTGAACTGGAACTGGAATATCAGCCAGCACATGCGTCGGGTCAGGTACGTATCTCCTCAGCATAGACACGTGAAATACATCGTGGACGCCTGACAGGGACGGTGGTAGTGCCAATCGATAAGCTACTACTCCGATCCTTTCGAAGATCTCGAAAGGACCAATATACCGCGGAGCTAGCTTACCTCTAATGCCAAATCTCTTCACCCCTTTCGTGGGCGAAACTCGTAGAAATACATGGTCGCCAACAGAGAACTCTAGTGGTCTGCGTCTCCGATCAGCGTAACTCTTCTGGCGATCCTGCGCCTCTGACATCCTCCGTCTGATAGTACGGACCAACTCTGCATCCTACTGAACTCTATGAGGTCCCAACAACTGGGCCTCTCCAACCTCATCCCAGAGGACAGGTGTCCGACAAGGTCTACCATACAACGCCTCAAACGGTGCCATCTGAATAGCCGAATGAAAGCTGTTGTTGTAAGCAAACTCTACTAACGGTAGATGGTCCTCCCAACTGCCTCCAAAATCCATAACACATGATCTCAGCAAGTCCTCAAGAGTCTGAATAGTTCGCTCTGACTGTCCATCTGTCTGTGGATGGAAAGCTGTACTAAGTCGGAGCTGTGTGCCCAAGGCCTGCTGCAGACTCTGCCAGAAACGAGATGTGAACCGTGGATCTCTATCCGAAATAATACTCAACGGAACACCATGTAGTCTGATGATCTCTCGACAATACAGATCCGCCAATCGATCCAGGGGATCAGTCCTCCGAATCGGTAAAAAGTGCGCGGATTTGGTTAATCGATCAACGATTACCCAAATCGCGTCGTGACCTCGTCGTGTCCTCGGCAACCCTACCACAAAGTCCATGGTAATGTGATCCCACTTCCACTCAGGAATAGGAATCCGCTGAAGTAATCCTGCAGGTCTCTGATGCTCAGCCTTCACCTGCTGACAGACAAGACATCTAGCTACGAAATCCGCGATGTCTTTCTTCATACCATTCCACCAATAGGAACATCTCAAATCTCGATACATACGGGTCCCGCCTGGATGGATTGCAAATCGAGAACGGTGAGCCTCCTGAAGTAGCTCCTGTAAGACCGGATGAGACTGAGGTACGCATAATCTGCCTCGGAAGTATATAACACCCTCCTCGTCTCGTGTAAACTCGGTCTGCTGCCCGGAAGCTATCTGACTGCCAATGAACTGACAATGCTGATCACCAGCCTGAGCCTCTCGGATCTTCGTCCTGATCGACGACTGAGCAACCATGGTAACCAGAATACCCTGCTCTGTAGATCCCTGCTCCTCCAAGTCTAACTCAGAAAAACTCTGAATCAAGTCCGTGACTGAAGTCCGGTGGCAAGCCAAAGTCGCTCTGGACTTCCTGCTGAGTGCATCTGCAACCACATTAGCTTTCCCTGGGTGGTAGCTAATGGTACAATCGTAGTCCTTCAGGAACTCCATCCATCTCCTCTGTCGGAGATTAAGCTCCTTCTGAGTGAAAATATATTTGAGACTCTTATGATCAGTAAGAATCTCAAATGTGATACCATATAAATGATGTCGCCAAAGCTTCAGAGCAAAAATGATGGCAGCTAACTCCAAGTCATGAACTGGGTAGTTCTTCTCATGCTCCTTCAACTGACGAGAAGCATAAGAGACTACTCTGCCGTGCTGCATCAGAACAGCGCCCAAACCCTGAAGAGATGCGTCGGTGTAAAGTACAAATCCATCCTCTCCAGAAGGTAAAACCAAAACTGGAGCCGACACTAATCTCCGCTTCAGCTCCTGAAAGCTGGTCTCGCAATCCTCAGTCCACATAAACTTCACGCCTTTCCTGGTAAGGCGTGTCAGCGGCATAGCAATACGCGAGAAACCCTCAACAAAACGTCTGTAATATCCGGCCAATCCCAGAAAACTACGGATCTCCTGAACTGACTTCGGCTGCTCCCAACTGGTGACAGCCTCGATCTTCTGAGGATCAACTGAAATACCTCTACTAGAAACCACGTGTCCCAGAAAACCGACTGAGGATAGCCAGAACGCACACTTGCTGAACTTCGCGTACAGCTGATGTCGTCGAAGAATCTCCAAAACTGTGCGAAGATGCTATACGTGCTCCTCCTCGGAATGAGAGTAGACCAATATGTCATCAATAAAAACGATAACAAACTGATCTAGATACTCCAGAAATATGCGGTTCATCAAGTCCATAAACACCGCTGGAGCATTGGTAAGCCCAAATGGCATTGACCGTATCGAGTACGGAAAGCTGTCTTCTGAATATCTGAGTCTCTGACTCTCAGCTGATGATATCCGGATCGTAGATCAATCTTAGAATACACTGATGTACCTCTGAGCTGATCAAACAAATCCTCGATCCGTGGTAAGGGATATTTATTTCTAACGGTCACTGCATTCAGCTGTCTGTAGTCAATACATAACCTCATGGTACCGTCCTTTTTCTTGACAAATAATACCGGAGAACCCCATGGGGAAACACTAGGGCGAATAAATCCCCTGTCTAAAAGCTCCTGGAGTTGAACCTTCAGCTCGTTCAACTCTTTTGGTGCCATACGATATGGAGCTTTAGATGTCGGTGCGGTTCCCGGAATTAACTCAATAGCGAACTCCACTGGCCTTCTGGGAGGCAAACCTGGCAGCTCCTCTGGAAATACATCTGGGTACTCCCGGACTACAGGAACGTCGGAGAGCTGCGAACTGCTGCTGTCCTCAGTACTGATCAAAGATAACAGAAAACCCTGACAGCCATGTGACAGCAACCTCTGAGCCTGTATCGCTGAAATGATCGATAAGCCGTCGTCTCTGATGCCAGTGAAATCCCACGAGGGTTGGTTCGGAGGCCGAAATGTGACCACCCTCGTCTGGCAATCAACTGTGGCATGATATGCTGACAAACAATCCATGCCAAGAATAATATCAAAATCGACCATTTCTAATACTAAAAGATCCACTGTAAGTATTAGGTTGCCAAAATCTAACGGGCAACCTCTGACCTCCTGGGTGACGTCCAATGAATCACCGGACGGTAGGGAGACGGTCAATCGCTGGGGTCTGCAAGTGGGTAATCTACCAACCTCCCGCATAAAAGTGCGAGATATAAATGAATGCGAGCTACCAGTATCTATCAGTATATCTGCAGATAAGGCATAAATAGAAATCATACCGCGGAAAACGGATCCGTCGGCTCGCTGCGCATCCTCTCTGGTCATCGCATGAACACGTCCAGTCTCTGGCGGAGGAGGAGGAGGTAACGCTGCCAGCGGCTGCTGCGGCTGGGCAGAAGCCTGCCACTGAGGCGGTGCTGGATACTGCGCCAGAGAAGACTGAGAGGACGGCGACTGATACTGTGCAGCTGGCTGGGACTGAGTCTGGTACTGACCTATAGGCTGAGGCTGCATCTGATACTGCCCCTGCGTCGGATAATAAAGTCCCGGAACAGAACTCTGGGGTGCTATGGAAGCACTAGAGTACTCCTGTCCAAGCATGCCAAATGCCGCTGCTGCAGGTGAAGCACTCTGCTGCTGACCATGTAAAGGTTGGGCTCGTCACCCTCCTCGATAAGTTCCGGACTGACCGGACTGTCCTCCATGATCAGACCCTCCGGAAGCCATATGCTGAGTCTTCTGGGGACAATCTCGGCTCTGGTGTCCAAGCAGTTTGCAATGAAAGCAAACTGACTGTCCCAGAGAACAGGCTTAAGTGACATGATCTCTGGATCCACATCTGAAACAGCGAATGTCACTGGCAGGTTGTTTCCGATTCTACTGGGAAGACCGGAAACGTCCTGAAGAAGACTGCCCTGATTTCTGAGGTTTACGTGATACCCCAGATGTACCCTGATCTGATCGACTACGCCTGCTCTGCTGTGATATAGCCTGAGGCTGCTGAATCTGACCAGATGTCTGACTCGGCTGCTTCCTTTTCCTATCCGGAAAAACTCTCTGCTGAGCTGACTCAATAATGAGGGATCTATCCAACATCTCTGCATAAGATGTGATACCAAGACCGACAAGTCTTAGTTGCAAATGTCCATCCAGTCCCTGAATGAACTGCTGCATACGTGAACTGTCCTCAGCAACTAGCTCTGGACAAAACCTAGCCAATCTGTCAAACTCTGCATTATACTCAGTCACTGTCCGATTATTCTGTCGCAAACTCAGGAAATCCTGCCGGCGAGCCATCTGATAAGCTCGTGGAAAGAAATGACTCTCAAAATCCTCTCTGAATCTGGCCCAAGTGATGTTCTGCTCACCGATGATAGAACGCTGGGTAAGCCACCAAGTGTCGGCCGCATCCCGTAAGTGAAAAGCAGCCAGCTCTACTTTCTCCCACTCGGAGCAAGCAATATAAAAGAAAGTCCGCTCCATAGTCTCAATCCAAGACAAGGCCACACTCGGATCTCGGTCTCCTCGGAAGAGTGTGAATCGACTCTTCATCAATTCTGCCAATACTGGAATCCGGGCTCGTGCCGCGGCAATATCAGTGAGGTGTGTCGGAACGACTGTCGGGACTGGCGGAAACACTGAAGCTGGTGCTACAGGTGGTACTGGTGCATAAACCGGAGGAGGTACTCCCGGTGCTGCTGGATAAACAGGAGCATATGCTGTCGGTGGCACTGTAGGGTGAACATAAGTGGCCGCAGCTGGATGTACGGTAGGCAATGGTATCGAATGTGGAGTAGCCGATATCCCTAGTGCAGGTGCTGCTGAGTACACTGTATGTACTGGGGGCACAGGGGCTGCTGGTGCCGAATACACGGTGGGTCCAGGTGGCAGTGGTGCCGAGTACGCAATAGACTGAGCTGGAGCTGGTGTCGGATATGCTAATGGTATCCCTGGTGGTACCGGAAATACAGGAGCAGTGGATACTGTCGGTGCAGCTGAGGTAGGCACCTCTAAGGGAGCCATCGGAGTCTGAAGGCCCGCCGCACTCGCAGTATGCTGAGTCTGTCCCTGACCGACAGGCTCAGCCTCGGTAGGCATCTCTGGTATATCCAGAGATCCTGCAGTCCTCGCACGTGCTCGTCCAGCACCACGTCTCGCAGCAATACGCGTAGATCGCCTCATATCTGTTAAATTGTATTACAGATATTACTACAGGTATAAACAATTACAAAAATAACACCATACCTAATTGCTGTCTGGAGATGTTCTGTTGCTGTCCAGCCCCCAAATTGACATCAGAATTCCGTACGAGAAAAACAACACTGGAAA
The DNA here is from genome assembly GCF_018446385.1 of Zingiber officinale. Lineage (NCBI taxonomy): Eukaryota > Viridiplantae > Streptophyta > Magnoliopsida > Zingiberales > Zingiberaceae > Zingiber > Zingiber officinale. Next base: position 61,859,155 of record NC_055998.1, read on the forward strand.
TCCATATAAATCAATAACAGAAGTCCATAACAAAATCGAAACGGAAAATCTGTGCAACCCCAAATAACTGCCCAGACTAATCTGTCTCACAACTAGGGCTAGTATAAAAATGTCTAAAATACCAAATGCAGGTATCACACCCTGCTCTGATACCAATGAATTGGTATCATATAAATCCCGAAAATCCAACACACGGAAATCAAATAAATATCGCCAAACTTTGGCGCGCTGATACCCAATAAACTGATATCAGATTATTCAAATTATCCTTAATACGAAAACAAAGATCGTATAAATCCAGAACACACAGCAAGTATCGTATACCTGCTCTGATACCACTAAATTGTCACGCCCCAGAGGAGTCTCTGTCCGAAGAAATTTCGGCAGCATCTCCCCTGTACGACGGACAATATGAAACTTTCTACATATCACATATACATCAGCCACAGGCGGCTGGAATGATAACAAAAAAATAAAAATAAACACCACGCAGTTTATAAAGATATTCAGCCTCTGGCTGTCACAACCACGCAGTTAATAATAGTAATCAATAACAATAGGACTCTGACTCGAAATCCACCCTACTCCACTACACTCGTAAAGCTCAAATCCAACGAACTCACCTCTTCTGCCTTCCAGGCAGGCACGTAGTAGAATGAAATCCAATATCATATCAAAAATCCAGCAAAGGGTATCACTCCATACAATATCCATAGGAAAAATCCAAAGACAATACTAAAACAAAGTCTGATATAGAAAAAGGCCAAAATAAAACAAATAACGAACTAGTAGAGAACTGGCTCTACGTGCAGATGGGGGGCCAGCGACTGGAACTGCTCCGGACAGCCTCAACCTGAAAATATCAACAATGGAGGCGGGGTGAGTCCAACACTCAGCAGGTACAACTGATATGCATAATAAAACAAATAACAGACAACACTAATCATGCGTACAGTCTCCTAAATACGAGAAGGAATAAATGCAACTGAAACGAAATTAGGAGATAACTGTACTAACCGGAATCAAAGTACAAAGGTAACAGGTCGTCAGACCGAAGAAATCATAATCCTGTATGCATGTCAATCAGATGCATCCATACAAATGCAGCATACAAGTGCAGCAATCACAAACAATAAAATGCAATAAATGCATATGGTGACCGTGCACTCGAACATCACTGCTCCTGACAGTGACTGAGTGGACGGAATGCTGTCGGAGTACTCCTGTCCTCTGTCCCCAAATCATAAATGGGGGAGCTCAATGCTCTCATCTCCCGGTACACAATGACGGGGAGGATATCTCTGCCGGCTACCACGCTGAGTCATCTGACCAACGGAGCCAAACAGAGTCCACCATCTGCCGGCTACTACGCTGCTACACTAAATGCCAGCGGAGCCAAACAAAGCGGAACTGACTGCCGACTACCACGCTGAGTCCTAAGACCAACGGAGCCAAACAGCAGAACCGCCACACACCTGTCTGATATACCACTAATCCATGGGTGGTGGTGTGTGCAGTACATGTAACTGGCGATGCGCTCACAATAATAGAGCAGACAACCGCACAGCATGCAATCATGCTAGATGATGCATGACTCTAAACATGGAAATATCATGCATAGCATAGCAAGATCCATACATAAATAAAAGGTGTACCACAAGTCAATGTATCGGATGGAAGGTACACAAACAGATAGGGTATCATATAAACCCTAAGTCCTGAACATGATGTATCACATGGTTGGGTCACTACCGAAAGCATGTATGGTCAGGTCAATAATAACATGCAGTGCATAATAAATAAACAAACAAAATGTAACAGATCATGTAGTGACCAACCGAATCAAATGGAAAACACAATTCTTGCTATATGTTAAACACTTTATTATGCATATCAAAAGACATAAGTCAAAGTACCCGCCTCCGACAAAAGAAAGGTCAAATTCTGACTCCGAGATGCTCGTCTCGCGTCAAGGTCCTGTATATCAAACATAAGGTCTAGTTTAGCTAATTCTATCATACCACAATTTGCCAAACTAAATTCTAACCCAATTTAAAAACTTCTAAATTGGATCCAACTACAAAAGATGGTTGCTACTGGAATTAGAACAAGTGACCTCACTGCTAGGGCACGGGTTAAAGGCTTCTGCAGTAGGGAACTAGGCCCAGGTGAGCAAGCAACGATCTAGGGTTCGGCTGACGGCAATAGGGCGAACGACGGCAGCACTGTGCAGAGAAACAGCGGCGGCAGTACACCCAACTAGGGCACTGTGGTCGGCTGAAAGAAAAATCATGCAGTTGAATTAGGGCACAGAAAGGAACCCCAAAACTTGAGTTGCTGCTGCCAACCGAAGACGTACCTAATCCTCTGAATTCCGGCAATCTAGGGCAGAGACAGAAATGGGGGTGCTGGTTCTTCCTGCCGGCGAGTTCTTGTGGCTAGCTGGTCGGCAATGTCAGTGCTAGGGTTCGGGCACAGGAAGAAGAGGAACCGGGTGGCGGCGTCGGCGCTAGGCTCGGCACAGAAAATCGGCAGTGAACTCACACCAGGGCAGAGGAAGAAAGGGTGATGCACGGTGATCGGCTCTAGGGCACCGGGGGTTTGCGGCGCTGCTCCGTGCGTCGCCGGCGGCTAGGGCACAGGCCGGAGGTGGTTCGGCTGAAGCTTTCGCGCGGGCACAAGCACAAAGAGGAGAAAGTGTCGGCTTCTCCCTTGGTCCGAGGGTTTATGCACGCGTGGGAGAGGAGAGGAGGGAAGGGAACCGCCGAGTGGCCGGCGGTTAGGGCTTCGGCGCGAGAGGAATCGGCGTCGGGAAAGTTGGGGAAAGGGTGCGCGAGTGAGGAAAGGGAACGGCGAAGAAATAAAGAAAATAAAAAGGAAAAGGATATATATATAAATATAATCTTTCCCTCGTTTAAATCGGGTAGCCTAAACAAGCTTTTCCGGACCCCGTTTTTATCCCCTTTAACTTGTCCATACGAGCTCCGAAAAATTCCCGAAAAATCTCCAAAAATTCCGGAAAATTTCCTTATTAAGATTCGCCTATTTTCCGGTATTTTACAATCATATCACAGTAGAGTTCTCTGTCTGCGATTCTGATGGGCGCGGCTCGCAGCATATAAGTAGATGGCATCACTTCTCCCGACGGTAGGGTCGCAGCATATGAGTAGATGGCATCACTTCTCTGTCTATGAACTTTATTACCATAAAATTTCCAACCTAAACTATTTAAAAGTATTTGGTTGTAAAGTTCACATTTTAAATACTAAAGATTACTTAGAAAAATTTACACCCAAGTCTAACCAAGGAATATTCTTGGGATACTCCTCAACCAGTAGGACCTTTAGAGTATATAATCAAAATACCTTAAAAGTTGAAGAAACAACTAATGTTATCTTTGATGAAGAAACCAACCCATCTAATATAAATAAAAATATTAACATCAATCCAAGAACTATAGAAGATGATGAAATCCAACCTAACCTTAATAAACTAGAAGAACCAGTTTCTGACCCACACATAAGACCAACTAGAGTAAGTACCTCTCACCCACCTGACCAAATTTTGGGTGACCTAAACCTAGGAGTTAGAACTAGATCCTCCTATAGAAACCTTAGTCAGATTGCCCTTATTTCTAAAATTGAACCTAAGACTATAGAAGAAGCTCTACCTGACCCAGACTGGATCATTGCAATGCAGGAAGAATTAGCACAATTTGAGAGAAACCAAGTCTGGGACCTTGTACCTAAACCCATAGATAAATTAATAATATACACCAAATGGGTTTTTAAGAACAAGTTGGATGATCAGGGTGATATAATAAGAAACAAAGCTAAACTAGTAGCCAAAGGGTTTAGTCAAGTTGAAGGCTTAGACTATGATGAAACCTATGCTCCGGTAGCTAGACTCGAATCCATTAGGATGTTATTAGCGTATGTAGCAAATAGAGGGTTTAAGTTAGTCCGAATGTATGTTAAGTCAGCCTTTTAAATGGGTTTATCAAGGAAGAGGTCTACGTAAGCCAACCCCCAGGATTTGAAGACTTAGACTACCCAAACCATGTATTTAAACTAAAAAAGGCGTTATATGGACTAAAACAAGCCCCTAGGGCATGGTATGAAAGATTATCTAATTACTTAATATCCAAAGGCTTTAACCAAGGACAAATAGATCCGACCTTATTTGTAAAAACTATAGAAAAAGACATCTTTATAGCCCAAATCTATGTTGACGATATAATTTTTGGCTCAACTAACTCTAAGTTTTTAAAAGAATTTGTTAAATTAAGGAAAATGAATTTAAAATGAGTATGGTTGGGGAACTCAACTTTTTCTTAGGCTTACAAATAAAACAAACCAAAGATGGAACCTACATTTATCAAACTAAATATGCTAAGGAGTTAATTAAAAAATTCTGCATGGAAAATTCAAAAATTATAAATACTCCAATGGCAACCAACATTAACATTGACTCGACCCTGAAGGAAAATCAGTAGATCCAAAGTACTATAGGAGTGCCATAGGTAGCTTACTTTACCTACACTACAAGAAAAACCCTCATAGACATCGGTGGAACAACAATGGTTTTAAGCAAAAACCGATGTCTTTGAGTATTTTACACCAGTTTTTTCAAAAACCGATATCTATGAGGGCAGATTTTCGCTCATAGACATCGGTTTTTTAGCCGATGTCTATGAGCGCCTTTTTTTTCGTTAATAGACATCGATTTTAACAGCGGTTTTTAAAAACCGGTGTCTATGATAAATAAAATAATTTAATTTTTCCACCAATACTTAACCAAAATTTACAACACTTCCCTCTTCCCTCCAAACCTAAACCTTCCTCTTCCTAGATCGCGTCGTCCTTCCCCTTCCTAGATCGACGCCCTTCCTCTCCCGATCAGGATCAACACACGACTCCCTTGTGAGTCTGCGGAATGCCCCGCTTTCCCAAACGACCACATCCATATCCTCTTTCCCCTTCTCTTCTCCTCTCCCTTCTGTCTTTGCCCTCTTGCGGGTTGCTCCATCTCTTAGGGTTTCTTCTCCTCATGCTTTCTGGTTTCTCTGTTGATTCGTCGGCGACCTTTTCCCCGGAAATCATCTTGATTCCGTTGCTGTTTTCGCTGCTGGTGCTCGGATTTGGCTCCTCAGGGCTGCTCCTTCGTCGTCTGCACTCATGGCGGCTCTCGTCAAACGCGGAGGTGATCCCTTGTTGATCCTTGTATGCTTAGCTTGTTTCTTAGTGTTTTCTTGGAGGAAATCGGTCGGCTCTGGGCTAGATCTGTTGGGATTTTTGAGTTCCTTGTTGGAATTTCTTCGCACTGGTTGTTTTGATGGCTAGACTTTCTTTTGAGGGATTTAAAGCTTGTTAAATTAAGGTGATGGTGTAGATCTATTAATATTTTTTAGTATTTACTTTTATTCTTGTTAAATTAAGCTTTTATTCTTTTGAGGGGTTTTGAGTAGGACTAGGGTTTCTCTACTCGTTCGTTCTCGAGTCAGCGGCGGATCGTGAGACAGCCGGCGAAGATGAAGACCATCCTGTCCTCGCAGACGATGGATATCCCTGAGGGTGTCACTGTGAAGGTGAACGCTAAGATCGTGGAGGTGGAGGGCCCACGTGGCAAGCTCACCCGCGACTTCAAGCATCTCAATCTCGACTTCGAGCTCATTGAGGGCGGGAAGAAGCTGAAGGTGGACGCTTGGTTCGGATCTCGAAAGACTACGGCCTCCATCCGCACCTCCTTAAGCCACATCGATAACCTGATCACGGGGGTCACAAAGGGGTACCGCTACAAAATGCGGTTGGTCTATGCCCACTTTCCCATCAACGCCTCCATCACTCCCAACAACAGCTGCATTGAGATCAGGAACTTCCTTGGGGAGAAAAAGGTCCGATCTTTTTTTTTTTATCCTTATAGTCGGTGTAGTTTTATTTCTCTATTTCATGACTAGTTTCCCGTCCAATCAAGCTTTACGTTTTTTTTTTGTTTGAAATTTCCCTTGTATTTTTAAGAAAACTAGGTCATGAGAGTGGGCAACGAGAGATTTGTTTTAGGTTAGCTACAGAAATATAGACATTTCGATTTGGTTCATGGAAAATTCCTTCAATTTGCGAAGATTATAGATGCATATATTGGACGTTTTGATTCAGTTCATGGCAATTTGCCAAGATTATAGATGCAAATATTAAACATTTGGATTTGGTTCGTGGCAATTTGTAAAGATTGTAGATGCACATATTAGATATTTCGATTTGGTTCACAGCAATTTGTGAAGATTTTAGTATTTTCATAGATCTATTAATAAAAATTTAGTATTTTTTATAAACAAAGATATTTTCCTTTGTTTTGGTAGATTTGCCTTTTTTTTAAAGTCCTCCGTTTTATTTAGGTGGTTATTGAATTTTAGCAATTCATGTTTACAAAGATTTCATGATGAAGATTACTTAAATGATTATTTGTATTATATGCAGTACTGGATAAACTTGAATTGGTTTGGACCTTTTGATGTGATTAACAATTCAATTTTAATTATTGTTCCTATTTTAATTATTTTACATGTTCTTAACGTAAATTTTGTTTCTCTGGTATCCCAAAGCACTTAATGAATATGGCAACTTACGTGGCTAAATTTATTACTTGTCTGAAGTTACAATAGTATGTTGGTTTGTATAATTACCTCATCATTTTATATTCTTCCTGCACAGATTTTTGGAGGAGCAAAAAAGGTGAATGTAAGTCATGTGATTCACGATTTGTCTTTTGGACCAAAGTATCCAGGGATCCATAATCCTCTTGATGGAACTGCAAGGATACTAGATGATACAAGTGGAACGTTCAAGTATTATATAAAGGTTGTTTCTGCCCTTTCATCTAATTGCAGGATTGTACTACGATGTTTTTTTTTCTTGACATCTGAGGCTTTTCTTATATCTCATTAAACAAAAATTTTATCTTTTGGTTTTTCAACTTACCGTTTTTGGTTTCATTTATTGGATTAACCTGCATTAGCAAAAGTAGCACTCATTTACTTGTATTTTTCTGTGATTTCAACTGAGAAATTTACTCTCCCTGTAGTGAGATAAATATATACTGTTAAACCTCACGTCCTGGCGTTTACATTACTACTTAGTCTGTTATGGTTTTGTCAAACTCTAGCCACATCTTATTTTCTACACAGTTTGTGTAGTGATCTATAACCTTTTTGATTTTGCTCTTTTAATTAATATAATATGCAGAACACTAGTTTTCAATTGTCTTTAGATTCAATCTTGTAGTACTACCTTTTCCTTCTAAAAGACAAGAAAGAGGTTAATTGGTAATTCAATGCAGATTGTTCCAACGGAATACAGATACCTCTCTAAAGAAGTGTTGCCTACAAACCAGTTTTCTGTCACAGAATACTTTGTGCCAATGTGTGACTTTGATAGGTCATGGCCAGGTCAATGTCTCAAGCGTCATACTGATTTAACATACAAAATGATTTGTTTTTTTTTTTGGGTAGAATTTTAACCCCATTTTTCCCTTTTCCTTTGAACAGCTGTTTTCTTCTTGTATGATCTGTCACCTATTACGGTGACAATAAGAGAAGAACGACGTAGTTTTCTTCATTTCCTAACTCGGCTATGTGCCGTGCTTGGTGGCACATTTGCTTTAACAGGTACATGCTGATCTTTCTGACACTTTTCAATTTTTTTAAAATTTGCAAGATTTTTCTTGTACACGTCCAGATATTTTTTGCCATATCTTTTGTTTAATTGATGCCGGTATATCGTCAGTAATTCATGTTAGTTACTTGAGGCCATTATAGTAATATGTGGGCTTCCTTGGAATTGGTTATGACATTGTTCTATTGTTCATGTGTTACTTTTTCCATTGATATTCTGATTTTCTTTTGATGCCTTGGAGTTGGATAAATATTATTCCTTTTACTTTGATTCTGTTTAATTTTTACCAAGATTGTAGTTATATCTAAGAGGTCAAGGAATATGCAGGCCAAGGTTCTAGGTGCTCTCTAGCCCACATTTTGCACCTCCTTTGAGCTGGAGCATTGTTTTTTTTTGGAAGAATTCATGTTCCTTTTCAATCTCATGTTTAATGAACCTTTCAATAAATTAGTGTTAATGTATTCGGATCACAGAATGTGAATTCACATCTATTGATTATGTGGAAGTTTAATTATAATCATGCCTCCTCTATGCTGCTTAGATTTATGAGGTTTAAGAATGAAGGAAGATTTATGTGAATTCACGGATCTGAAAAAGTACATCAGAAGTTTCCGCCAGAGCCATGAAATGATGCCACCAATGACTGTTAAGGTAAAAATTAATTTAAGAGCTGATTTTTTTTTCTACCACCCAATATGATGCATCAAAATTTGTTGAAATCCTCGTTACCAAGAGGTTGTTGAAGAGCATCATGATTTCTCTCTGTTTCTTGAAAGGTTCTTTAAAAGATGTCAATTGTGCATCAACAACATGAATTTTAGGGCAGAAAATTTCTCTGCTTCCACTAGGGATAGGACACTAAATATTTGATAAATTATGGTACTTTTAGATTCTCACAAGGTCTCTTGCTGTAGATTTTGATGTATCAACTCTGCAAAGGAATTTCATTCTGTCATGGTCATGGAGTGTTGCACAGGTTGGAAAAAACTCATTCACCATCTTGTTTCAGTATGTTAAAGATAAGATCTTGTTGAATAATTTGCTCCTTAATTTTGCAGGGATCTTAAGCCTCACAATCTTTTAATGGACCGCAAGACTATGATGCTAAAAGTTGCGGATCTTGGACTCAGTCGTGCTTTCACCATTCCCCTCAAGAAATACACGCACGAGGTCACATATCTTTTAGCTTGTATTGGAAAGCACAACATTTGAAAATACCTAGCTTTCTAGTTTTCACGGCAAAATTTGTTTGAATGTAAGATATCTGATATGACATTTTCCTTAAGTGTTTAGTCACTGCAGAACTTATCTGATAACCTATGCTTGTGGTCTAATTCTACATTTCATCTCTTAAAAACTAGTTTTTCTTTGAGTTTTCTACGTATCTGATCTCCCTTCTTTGTGTTCCACTACCTTTTTTCCATATTAGAAGCATTCAAGTGTTTCCCCTTTATCTTTTCCTTGCAGGTCGATCTGAGTTCCTCTGTTATTCTTGGAATTTCTTAGATCGAATTGGAGCATTGCTCATGTTAGAACATTTTTTTTTATCAGATGGCAATTCTTTGCTCTGCCAGTAACACTAGCATGGTTGTTGCACTCTGTCTACTGCTCCTCATCAATCTGTACACTTGAATTAGAAGGAGCAAATTATCTATGTTATATTCTAAGCAGCATATACTAAGTGTCATATATGAAAGTTTTAGATTCTATGTTATATTCATTATCTTCCACAGCAGCCTTTAAAAACTCAGTATTCTATTTTATTTGATACATGTACACATTTGTTTTAGTTATTGACATATGATGGATTTATGTGTTTTTATAGTTTACAAATCTCAAGTACTCCAGAGTTGAAATTGATGAAGTGCGGTTCGAGTGGGCTGAATGCATGCTAGATTACATTTGAAGTACGGTTCTACCTTGATGTGTTAAAAGAATGTTCTACCTTGATTTTTGATATCTATTAGCCAGCTCTACTTTCTCCCACTCGGAGCAAGCAATATAAAAGAAAGTCCGCTCCATAGTCTCAATCCAAGACAAGGCCACACTCGGATCTCGGTCTCCTCGGAAGAGTGTGAATCGACTCTTCATCGATTCTGCCAATACTGGAATCCGGGCTCGTGCCGCGGCAATATCAGTGAGGTGTGTCGGAACGACTGTCGGGACTGGCGGAAACACTGAAGCTGGTGCTACAGGTGGTACTGGTGCATAAACCGGAGGAGGTACTCCCGGTGCTGCTGGATAAACAGGAGCATATGCTGTCGGTGGCACTGTAGGGTGAACATAAGTGGCCGCAGCTGGATGTACGGTAGGCAATGGTATCGAATGTGGAGTAGCCGGTATCCCTAGTGCAGGTGCTGCTGAGTACACTGTATGTACTGGGGGCACAGGGGCTGCTGGTGCCGAATACACGGTGGGTCCAGGTGGCGGTGGTGCCGAGTACGCAATAGACTGAGCTGGAGCTGGTGTCGGATATGCTAATGGTATCCCTGGTGGTACCGGAAATACAGGAGCAGTGGATACTGTCGGTGCAGCTGAGGTAGGCACCTCTAAGGGAGCCATCGGAGTCTGAAGGCCCGCCGCACTCGCAGTATGCTGAGTCTGTCCCTGACCGACCGGCTCAGCCTCGGTAGGCATCTCTGGTATATCCAGAGATCCTGCAGTCCTCGCACGTGCTCGTCCTGCACCACGTCTCGCAGCAATACGCGTAGATCGCCTCATATCTGTTAAATTGTATTACAGATATTACTACAGGTATAAACAATTACAAAAATAACACCATACCTAATTGCTGTCTGGAGATGTTCTGTTGCTGTCCAGCCCCCAAATTGACATCGAAATTCCGTACGAGAAAAACAACACTGGAAATCCATATAAATCAATAACAGAAGTCCATAACAAAATCGAAACGGAAAATCCGTGCAACCCCAAATAACTGCCCAGACTAATCTGTCTCGCAACTAGGGCAGGTATAAAAATGTCCAAAATACCAAATGCAGGTATCACACCCTGCTCTGATACCAATGAATTGGTATCATATAAATCCCGAAAATCCAACACACGGAAATCAAATAAATATCGCCAAACTTTGGCGCGCTGATACCCAATAAACTGATATCAGATTATTCAAATTATCCTTAATACGAAAACAAAGATCGTATAAATCCAGAACACACAGCAAGTATCGTATACCTGCTCTGATACCACTAAATTGTCACGCCCCAGAGGAGTCTCTGTCCGAAGAAATTTCGGCAGCATCTCCCCTGTACGGCGGACAATATGAAACTTTCTACATATCACATATACATCAGCCACAGGCGGCTGGAATGATAACAAAAATAAAAATAAACACCACGCAGTTTATAAAGATATTCAGCCTCTGGCTGTCACAACCACGCAGTTAATAATAGTAATCAATAACAATAGGACTCTGACTCGAAATCCACCCTACTCCACTACACTCGTAAAGCTCAAATCCAACGAACTCACCTCTTCTGTCATCCAGGCAGGCACGTAGTAGAATGAAATCCAATATCATATCAAAAATCCATCAAAAGGTATCACTCCATACAATATCCATAGGAAAAATCCAAAGACAATACTAAAACAAAGTCTGATATAGAAAAAGGCCAAAATAAAACAAATAACGAACTAGTAGAGAACTGGCTCTACGTGCAGATGGGGGGCCAGCGACTGGAACTGCTCCGGACAGCCTCAACCTGAAAATATCAACAATGGAGGCGGGGTGAGTCCAACACTCAGCAGGTACAACTGATATGCATAATAAAACAAATAACAGACAACACTAATCATGCGTACAGTCTCCTAAATACGAGAAGGAATAAATGCAACTGAAACGAAATTAGGAGATAACTGTACTAACCGGAATCAAAGTACAAAGGTAACAGGTCGTCAGACCGAAGAAATCATAATCCTGTATGCATGTCAATCAGATGCATCCATACAAATGCAGCATACAAGTGCAGCAATCACAAACAATAAAATGCAATAAATGCATATGGTGACCGTGCACTCGAACATCACTGCTCCTGACAGTGACTGAGTGGACGGAATGCTGTCGGAGTACTCCTGTCCTCTGTCCCCAAATCATAAATGGGGGAGCTCAATGCTCTCATCTCCCGGTACACAATGACGGGGAGGATATCTCTGTCGGCTACCACGCTGAGTCATCTGACCAACGGAGCCAAACAGAGTCCACCATCTGCCGGCTACTACGCTGCTACACTAAATGCCAGCGGAGCCAAACAAAGCGGAACTGACTGCCGACTACCACGCTGAGTCCTAAGACCAACGGAGCCAAACAGCAGAACCGCCACACACCTGTCTGATATACCACTAATCCATGGGTGGTGGTGTGTGCAGTACATGTAACTGGCGATGCGCTCACAATAATATAGCAGACAACCGCACAGCATGCAATCATGCTAGATGATGCATGACTCTAAACATGGAAATATCATGCATAGCATAGCAAGATCCATACATAAATAAAAGGTGTACCACAAGTCAATGTATCGGATGGAAGGTACACAAACAGATAGGGTATCATATAAACCCTAAGTCCTGAACATGATGTATCACATGGTTGGGTCACTACCGAAAGCATGTATGGTCAGGTCAATAATAACATGCAGTGCATAATAAATAAACAAACAAAATGTAACAGATCATGTAGTGACCAACCGAATCAAATGGAAAACACAATTCTTGCTATATGTTAAACACTTTATTATGCATATCAAAAGACATAAGTCAAAGTACCCGCCTCCGACAAAAGAAAGGTCAAATTCTGACTCCGAGATGCTCGTCTCGCGTCAAGGTCCTGTATATCAAACATAAGGTCTAGTTTAGCTAATTCTATCATACCACAATTTGCCAAACTAAATTCTAACCCAATTTAAAAACTTCTAAATTGGATCCAACTACAAAAGATGGTTGCTACTAGAATTAGAACAAGTGACCTCACTGCTAGGGCACGGGTTAAAGGCTTCTGCAGTAGGGAACTAGGCCCAGGTGAGCAAGCAACGATCTAGGGTTCGGCTGACGGCAATAGGGCGAACGACGGCAGCACTGTGCAGAGAAACAGCGGCGGCAGTACACCCAACTAGGGCACTGTGGTCGGCTGAAAGAAAAATCATGCAGTTGAATTAGGGCACAGAAAGGAACCCCAAAACTTGAGTTGCTGCTGCCAACCGAAGACGTACCTAATCCTCTGAATTCCGGCAATCTAGGGCAGAGACAGAAATGGGGGTGCTGGTTCTTCCTGCCGGCGAGTTCTTGTGGCTAGCTGGTCGGCAATGTCAGTGCTAGGGTTCAGGCACAGGAAGAAGAGGAACCGGGTGGCGGCGTCGGCGCTAGGCTCGGGTGTCGGCACAGAAAATCGGCAGTGAACTCACACCAGGGCAGAGGAAGAAAGGGTGATGCACGGTGATCGGCTCTAGGGCACCGGGGGTTTGCGGCGCTGCTCCGTGCGTCGCCGGTGGCTAGGGCACAGGCCGGAGGTGGTTCGGCTGAAGCTTTCGCGCGGGCACAAGCACAAAGAGGAGAAAGTGTCGGCTTCTCCCTTGGTCCGAGGGTTTATGCACGCGTGGGAGAGGAGAGGAGGGAAGGGAACCGCCGAGTGGCCGGCGGTTAGGGCTTCGGCGCGAGAGGAATCGGCGTCGGGAAAGTTGGGGAAAGGGTGCGCGAGTGAGGAAAGGGAACGGCGAAGAAATAAAGAAAATAAAAAGGAAAAGGATATATATATAAATATAATCTTTCCCTCGTTTAAATCGGGTAGCCTAAACAAGCTTTTCCGGGCCCCGTTTTTATCCCCTTTAACTTGTCCATACGAGCTCCGAAAAATTCCCGAAAAATCTCCAAAAATTCCGGAAAATTTCCTTATTAAGATTCGCCTATTTTCCGGTATTTTACAATCATATCACAGTAGAGTTCTCTGTCTGCGATTCTGATGGGCGCGGCTCGCAGCATATAAGTAGATGGCATCACTTCTCCCGACGGTAGGGTCGCAGCATATGAGTAGATGGCATCACTTCTCTGTCTATGAACTTTATTACCATAAAATTTCCAACCTAAACTATTTAAAAGTATTTGGTTGTAAAGTTCACATTTTAAATACTAAAGATTACTTAGAAAAATTTACACCCAAGTCTAACCAAGGAATATTCTTGGGATACTCCTCAACCAGTAGGACCTTTAGAGTATATAATCAAAATACCTTAAAAGTTGAAGAAACAACTAATGTTATCTTTGATGAAGAAACCAACCCATCTAATATAAATAAAAATATTAACATCAATCCAAGAACTATAGAAGATGATGAAATCCAACCTAACCTTAATAAACTAGAAGAACCAGTTTCTGACCCACACATAAGACCAACTAGAGTAAGTACCTCTCACCCACCTGACCAAATTTTGGGTGACCTAAACCTAGGAGTTAGAACTAGATCCTCCTATAGAAACCTTAGTCAGATTGCCCTTATTTCTAAAATTGAACCTAAGACTATAGAAGAAGCTCTACCTGACCCAGACTGGATCATTGCAATGCAGGAAGAATTAGCACAATTTGAGAGAAACCAAGTCTGGGACCTTGTACCTAAACCCATAGATAAATTAATAATATACACCAAATGGGTTTTTAGGAACAAGTTGGATGATCAGGGTGATATAATAAGAAACAAAGCTAAACTAGTAGCCAAAGGGTTTAGTCAAGTTGAAGGCTTAGACTATGATGAAACCTATGCTCCGGTAGCTAGACTCGAATCCATTAGGATGTTATTAGCCTATGCAGCAAATAAAGGGTTTAAGTTATACCAAATGGATGTTAAGTCAGCCTTTTTAAATGGGTTTATCAAGGAAGAGGTCTACGTAAGCCAACCCCCAGGATTTGAAGACTTAGACTACCCAAACCATGTATTTAAACTAAAAAAGGCGTTATATGGACTAAAACAAGCCCCTAGGGCATGGTATGAAAGATTATCTAATTACTTAATATCCAAAGGCTTTAACCAAGGACAAATAGATCTGACCTTATTTGGAAAAACTATAGAAAAAGGCATCTTTATAGCCCAAATCTATGTTGACGATATAATTTTTGGCTCAACTAACTCTAAGTTTTTAAAAGAATTTGTTAAATTAAGGGAAAATGAATTTAAAATGAGTATGGTTGGGGAACTCAACTTTTTCTTAGGCTTACAAATAAAACAAACCAAAGATGGAACCTACATTTATCAAACTAAATATGCTAAGGAGTTAATTAAAAAATTCTGCATGGAAAATTCAAAAATTATAAATACTCCAATGGCAACCAACATTAACATTGACTCTGACCCTGAAGGAAAATCAGTAGATCCAAAGTACTATAGGAGTGCCATAGGTAGCTTACTTTACCTACACTACAAGAAAAACCCTCATAGACATCGGTGGAACAACAACGGTTTTAAGAAAAAACCGATGTCTTTGAGTATTTTACACCAGTTTTTCCAAAAACCGATATCTATGAGGGCAGATTTTCGCTCATAGACATCGGTTTTTTAGCCGATATCTACGAGCGCCTTTTTTTTCATTAATAGACACCAATTTTAACAGCGGTTTTTAAAACCCGGTGTCTATGATAAATAAAATAATTTAATTTTTCCACCAATACTTAACCAAAATTTACAACACTTCCCTCTTCCCTCCAAACCTAAACCTTCCTCTTTCTAGATCACGCCGTCCTTCCCCTTCCTAGATCGACGCCCTTCCTCTCCCGATCAGGATCAACACACGATTCCCTTGTGAGGTCTGCGGAATGCCCCGCTTTCCCAAACGACCACATCCATATCCTCTTTCCCCTTCTCTTCTCCTCTCCCTTCTGTCTTTGCCCTCTTGAGGGTTGCTCCATCTCTTAGGGTTTCTTCTCCTCATGCTTTCTGGTTTCTCCATTGATTCGTCGGCGGCCTTTTCCCCGGAAATCATCTTGATTCCATTGTTGTTTTCGCTGCTGGTGCTCGGATTTGGCTCCTCGGGGCTACTCCTTCGTCGTCTGCACTCATGGCAGCTCTCGTCAAACACGGAGGTGATCCCTTGTTGATCCTTGTATGCTTAGCTTGTTTCTTAGTATTTTCTTGGAGGAAATCGGTCGGCTCTGGGCTAGATCTGTTGGGATTTTTGAGTTCCTTGTTGGAATTTCTTCGCACTGGTTGTTTTGATGGCTAGACTTTCTTTTGAGGGGTTTAAAGCTTGTTAAATTAAGGTGATGGTGTAGATCTATTAATATTTTTTAGTATTTACTTTTATTCTTGTTAAATTAAGCTTTTATTCTTTTGAGGGGTTTTGAGTAGGACTAGGGTTTCTCTACTCGTTCGTTCTCGAGTCAGCGGCGGATCGTGAGACAGCCGGCGAAGATGAAGACCATCCTGTCCTCGCAGACGATGGATATCCCTGAGGGTGTCACTGTGAAGGTGAACGCTAAGATCGTGGAGGTGGAGGGCCCACGTGGCAAGCTCACCCGCGACTTCAAGCATCTCAATCTCGACTTCGAGCTCATTGAGGGCGGGAAGAAGCTGAAGGTGGACGCTTGGTTCGGATCTCGGAAGACTACGGCCGCCATCCGCACCTCCTTAAGCCACATCGATAACCTGATCACGGGGGTCACAAAGGGGTACCGCTACAAAATGCGGTTGGTCTATGCCCACTTTCCCATCAACGCCTCCATCACTCCCAACAACAGCTGCATTGAGATCAGGAACTTCCTTGGGGAGAAAAAGGTCCGATCTTTTTTTTTTTATCCTTATAGTCGGTGTAGTTTTATTTCTCTATTTCATGACTAGTTTCACGTCCAATCAAGCTTTACGTTTTTTTTTTGTTTGAAATTTCCCTTGTATTTTTAAGAAAACTAGGTCATGAGAGTGGGCAACGAGAGATTTTTTTTAGGTTAGCTACAGAAATATAGACATTTCGATTTGGTTCATGGAAAATTGCTTCAATTTGCAAAGATTATAGATGCATATATTGGACGTTTTGATTCAGTTCATGGCAATTTGCCAAGATTATAGATGCAAATATTAAACATTTGGATTTGGTTCGTGGCAATTTGTGAAGATTGTAGATGCACATATTAGATATTTCGATTTGGTTCACAGCAATTTGTGAAGATTTTAGTATTTTCATAGATCTATTAATAAAAATTTAGTATTTTTTATAAACAAAGATATTTTCCTTTGTTTTGGTAGATTTGCCTTTTTTTTAAAGCTCCTCCGTTTTATTTAGGTGGTTATTGAATTTTAGCAATTCATGTTTACAAAGATTTCATGATGAAGATTACTTAAATGATTATTTGTATTATATGCAGTACTGGATAAACTTGAATTGGTTTGGACCTTTTGATGTGATTAACAATTCAATTTTAATTATTGTTCCTATTTTAATTATTTTACATGTTCTTAACGTAAATTTTGTTTCTCTGGTATCCCAAAGCACTTAATGAATATGGCAACTTACGTGGCTAAATTTATTACTTGTCTGAAGTTACAATAGTATGTTGGTTTGTATAATTACCTCATCATTTTATATTCTTCCTGCACAGATTTTTGGAGGAGCAAAAAAGGTGAATGTAAGTCATGTGATTCACGATTTGTCTTTTGGACCAAAGTATCCAGGGATCCATAATCCTCTTGATGGAACTGCAAGGATACTAGATGATACAAGTGGAACGTTTAAGTATTATATAAAGGTTGTTTCTGCCCTTTCATCTAATTGCAGGATTGTACTATGATGTTTTTTTTTTCTTGACATCTGAGGCTTTTCTTATATCTCATTAAACAAAAATTTTATCTTTTGGTTTTTCAACCTACCGTTTTTGGTTTCATTTATTGGATTAACCTGCATTAGCAAAAGTAGCACTCATTTACTTGTATTTTTCTGTGATTTCAACTGAGAAATTTACTCTCCCTGTAGTGAGATAAATATATACTGTTAAACCTCACGTCCTGGCGTTTACATTACTACTTAGTCTGTTATGGTTTTGTCAAACTCTAGCCACATCTTATTTTCTACACAGTTTGTGTAGTGATCTATTACCTTTTTGATTTTGCTCTTTTAATTAATATAATATGCAGAACACTAGTTTTCGATTGTCTTTAGATTCAATCTTGTAGTATTACCTTTTCCTTCTAAAAGACAAGAAAGAGGTTAATTGGTAATTCAATGCAGATTGTTCCAACGGAATACAGATACCTCTCTAAAGAAGTGTTGCCTACAAACCAATTTTCTATCACAGAATACTTTGTGCCAATGTGTGACTTTGATAGGTCATGGCCAGGTCAATGTCTCAAGCGTCATACTAATTTAACATACAAAATGATTTGTTTTTTTTTTTGGGTAGAATTTTAACCCCATTTTTCCCTTTTCCTTTGAATAGTTGTTTTCTTCTTGTATGATCCGTCACCTATTACGGTGACAATAAGAGAAGAACGACATAGTTTTCTTCATTTCCTAACTCGGCTATGTGCCATGCTTGGTGGCACATTTGCTTTAACAGGTACATGCTAATCTTTCTGACACTTTTCAATTTTTTTAAAATTTGCAAGATTTTTCTTGTACACGTCCAGATATTTTTTGCCATATCTTTTGTTTAATTGATGCCGGTATATCGTCAATAATTCATGTTAGTTACTTGAGGCCATTATAGTAATATGTGGGCTTCCTTGGAATTGGTTATGACATTGTTCTATTGTTCATGTGTTACTTTTTCCATTGATATTCTGATTTTCTTTTGATGCCTTGGAGTTGGATAAATATTATTCCTTTTACTTTGATTCTGTTTAATTTTTACCAAGATTGTAGTTATATCTAAGAGGTCAAGGAATATGCAGGCCAAGGTTATAGGTGCTCTCTAGCCCACATTTTGCACCTCCTTTGAGCTGGAGCATTGTTTTTTTTTGGAAGAATTCATGTTCCTTTTCAATCTCATGTTTAATGAACCTTTCAATAAATTAGTGTTAATGTATTCGGATCACAGAATGTGAATTCACATCTATTGATTATGTGGAAGTTTAATTATAATCATGCCTCCTCTATGCTGCTTAGATTTATGAGGTTTAAGAATGAAGGAAGATTTATGTGAATTCACGGATCTGAAAAAGTACATCAGAAGTTTCCGCCAGAGCCATGAAATGATGCCACCAATGACTGTTAAGGTAAAAATTAATTTAAGAGCTGATTTTTTTTTCTACCACC
The DNA here is from genome assembly GCF_018446385.1 of Zingiber officinale. NCBI lineage: Eukaryota > Viridiplantae > Streptophyta > Magnoliopsida > Zingiberales > Zingiberaceae > Zingiber > Zingiber officinale. The sequence goes on from NC_055998.1 coordinate 61,878,065, forward strand.
CAATATGATGCATTAAAATTTGTTGAAATCCTCGTTACCAAGAGGTTGTTGAAGAGCATCATGATTTCTCTCTGTTTCTTGAAAGGTTCTTTAAAAGATGTCAATTGTGCATCAACAACATGAATTTTAGGGCAGAAAATTTCTCTGCTTCCACTAGGGATAGGACACTAAATATTTGATAAATTATGGTACTTTTAGATTCTCACAAGGTCTCTTGCTGTAGATTTTGATGTATCAACTCTGCAAAGGAATTTCATTCTATCATGGTCATAGAGTGTTGCACAGGTTGGAAAAAACTCATTCACCATCTTGTTTCAGTATGTTAAAGATAAGATCTTGTTGAATAATTTGCTCCTTAATTTTGCAGGGATCTTAAGCCTCACAATCTTTTAATGGACCGCAAGACTATGATGCTAAAAGATGCGGATCTTGGACTCAGTCGTGCTTTCACCATTCCCCTCAAGAAATACACGCACGAGGTCACATATCTTTTAGCTTGTATTGGAAAGCACAGCATTTGAAAATACCTAGCTTTCTAGTTTTCACGGCAAAATTTGTTTGAATGTAAGATATCTGATATGACATTTTCCTTAAGTGTTTAGTCACTGCAGAACTTATCTGATAACCTATGCTTGTGGTCTAATTCTACATTTCATCTCTTAAAAACTAGTTTTTCTTTGAGTTTTCTACGTATCTGATCTCCCTTCTTTGTGTTCCACTGCCTTTTTTCCATATCAGAAGCATTCAAGTGTTTCCCCTTTATCTTTCCCTTGCAGGTCGATCTAAGTTCCTCTGTTATTCTTGGAATTTCTTAGATCGAATTGGAGCATTGCTCATGTTAGAACATTTTTTTTTATCAGATGGCAATTCTTTGCTCTGCCAGTAACACTAGCATGGTTGTTGCACTCTGTCTACTGCTCCTCATCAATCTGTACACTTGAATTAGAAGGAGCAAATTATCTATGTTATATTCTAAGCAGCATATACTAAGTGTCATATATGAAAGTTTTAGATTCTATGTTATATTCATTATCTTCCACAGCAGCCTTTAAAAACTCAGTATTCTATTTTATTTGATACATGTACACATTTGTTTTAGTTATTGACATATGATGGATTTATGTGTTTTTACAGTTTACAAATCTCAAGTACTCCAGAGTTGAAATTGATGAAGTGCGGTTCGAGTGGGCTGAATGCATGCTAGATTACATTTGAAGTACGGTTCTACCTTGATGTGTTAAAAGAATGTTCTACCTTGATTTTTGATATCTATTAGCTAGCTTTTGATGTAAAAAGAATGTTTGAGTATTTTATGGATACTGTTGTAAGAAGATTATTTATATAATTTGTGAATATTTGTGTATTTTATGGATATTGTTGAATGAAGAATATTTGTATAATTTATGAATATTTGTGCATTTTTTTTTATTATTGTCGGTTTTTCATTATTTCGGAAATCAAATTTGTGCTGTTAAAAAATATACATATTACATCAGTTTTCCACCGCTGTAAAACCAGAGTTATTAACTAATATCACATCGGTCATTTACCACTGCCAAAACTGGTGTTATTAACATACAATATTACATCGGTTTTACACCGTTGATGAAACGGTGTCGTTAAGTGATACTACACCGGTTAATAACTGATTCGAAGACCGGTGTCGTTAAGTGATACTACACCGGTTTTAATCCGATGTCTAAAATGGCAGACTTTTAACATCGGCTTCATAGACATCGGTCGAAAATGAAATAGACACCGGTGGAAAACCAATGTCTATGAGGGTTTTTGTTGTAGTGCTAACTGCAAGCCGACCCGACATATTGTTTGTAGTAGGTATGTGCGCAAGATACCAACCCTGTGCAAAAGAGTCACACCTAACATATGTTAAAAGAAAACTTAGGTACATTAAAGGAACTCTAAATGTAGGACTTTGGTACCCTAGAACTTGCACCTTTGACCTTTATGGCTATTCTGATTCGGACTATGCCGGGTGCAAATTAGACAGAAAAAGTACAAGTGGTAGCTGCCAAATTCTAGGTCAGTGCCTAGTAAGTTGTGATGGATAAAAGGCGCAAGGGGGGGGGGGGGGGGGTAAATAGCGCTCGTGGCTATTTTATTGATTTAAAACACAGAATAGAAACGCAGCGGAAAGTAAAACCAAACACACAGAGACGATGTTTTACTTCATTCGGAGTCTATAGTGACTCCTACTCGAAGGGCCGCGGTCCTTGACCGCTTTCGGTGGGCAACAACTATAATATCAGAATTTTTACAAGCTAGAGTACAATTAGTGCAATAAAGAAACTATACCAATGAAAAGAAGAATAGAGAACTTTGGAACTTCGTTGGAGTAGCAGAGCGTTGTTGAGGCGTTTTAGCAGCAGCACACGGAAGAGCGCAGTTTTCTTGTTCGAATTCGATGATCTGAGCTGCACCTCGAGGCCTCCTTTTATAGCTCTGCAAGGTCTGATCCAGATCCCCAAGTCTCGGGATCAGATTTGACCCGAAGCGGATCGGTCGACCGATCCTCATGTTCGGTCGACCGATCAGATGATCTCCACCGCATCTGATCCGTCGATCTGTCGCTCCACTTCGATCTGGTCAAACTCTATCCCTGCGTTCAGTCGACCGATCTCGAGGTTTGGTCAACCGATCAGTCTCCTCTGACCCGCACACCTCGGCTTGATCCAGTCGACACCTATCCCAGGTTCAGTCGACCGATCCCGAGGTCCAGTCGACCGATCCTTGGTCGAACCCAGTCCAGCTTCTAGAGATATGATCTGGTAGCTTGGAGGTTCGGTCGACCGATCCTGGTCAGTTCTAACCCTGCATAAAACTGTTAGTTACCTGCAAAACAAAGTTAGAACACGAAAGATAATATATAAATAATTTGACAGTCATCGGACTGTCCGAGTCTGATTTCGGGTTTCCAACCGGAAACCCTAGGTCGACCCGACGCCTACTGTTCCCTCTACGGGGAACGCATCCTCACCTACTCCACTCAGGAGATTTTATCTTTTGCCAGTGCGATCCTCCAGATCGACTGGACTTTTTCTCGGTGTTCGATGCCTCCGGACTTTCTGCTGGACGCCCGCTTCCCGACCCGTCCAGTCTTCCACCTAGTTCGCGACACCAGGATTTTCCACCTAGAGTTACCACCCCCTAGGACTTTTGCCTGAAGCTCTCGACTCACCAAGACTTTCCGTATAGGGTTACCACTCCCAATGACCTAGGGTTACCACCCCTAGGGTTTTTACCTTGCCTACCATAGTTAGGACTTCCCTAAAACACTCAATCAAGCACGTCAGTCCACAACACACTTTAACTTTGAATCCTTTGGTATTATCAAAACTCAAGTTCGATCGTCGGATGCTTCCCGCACCAACAATCTCCCCCTTTTTGATTATGGCAACCCAAATTCAAAGTTAAGTAAAACAACTACATTAACAAATTTTAAGTGAGCAAGCTTAAGTATATAAATTCAAATAAAATCACAACTTAAGCTAACACTTGAATTTTGTGAAGCTCCCCCTAAATATAGGGCTTCCTTTTATTTTTGAATGTCTAACACTTGAACTTTGTGAAGCTCTCCCCCTTAATAAAAGCAACATTTTTCACTTTTGAATTTTGAATTTCCCTACTCTTTGTGAAGCTCTCCCCCTTAATAAAAGCAACATTTTTTACTTTTGAATTTTGAATTTCCCTACTCTCCCCCTTTGCCATATATCAAAAAAAAAATAGGCTAGTTGAAAGCAATTTTTAAGTTTTTTGGAAAAACAACAGATTTTATTCTTAGAAAGAGCAAATGCCTGTGTTACACTTAGCTTATCATAAAATTTTACTAAAAAATTATTCTTTTTACTTAGCAAAAATTTTTGAAAGTCATAACTTAAATTATGCACGTTAAGAAAGATGTGTTAAATAGTTTTAGCTAAGTATGGAGTGAATTCAATAGGTAGGCAAAAATTTATAAAGATGGCTAAGTTTGAGGGTTGTTATCTGTGCCACTTAGCTAAGCCTTTTTCAAACATTAAATTTTGAAAATGTAGTTTCAATTTGAAAAGGTACTTAAAAATAATAATTTTGAAGAAAATAGGTGTAAGAATCTTTGAAATCTTAGGACAAAGAGGGAGTAACTAAAAATTTAATTTAGGTAATTTATTCAGTTGGTCCTTAAGTCCAAGCATGAGTCAAGTTAAATAGTTGTTAACTTATTTAAATTGTTAATTGTTTTGATCAGGTATTAGAGCTCTAAAGCATGCTTAAGTTTAACATTTCCTTCACCAACTGTCTAACCATTAGCTACTTGCTGATTGCCTAAAGGGCAACAACTTTCACTTGGTTAGTCAAGTAAAGTCATTTAGTCCAGTTAGATTTGACTAAGGCTGGAAGACTTGACTTGATTATTGTTAATAAAGTATTTAACGCCCAGACTCATATTGATGCATAGAAATAAGCATTCTTGAGTCCAGGATGTACCCTATGCATCTCACACCATTCTATGTTTTACAAACACAAGCAAGGTATTCCTAGGTATTTGTGAGATGCTCTGGCTTAAATCTAGGGGAACAAGATTTCTAGGGTAGAGTCTAGGCTAAGTCATATGTTTGAAAATTCTAAGAAAATGGGATTTTAAAATCATTATTTTTCCTAGATTTTGAAAAGAATAAAGGAATGAGTTTTGAAATAAGACAGTGAATTTTGAAAATTAATATCTATTCTACCCAGCACATTCCTATTTGCCTTCTAAGTGCACTGAACTCAAGTTCAGGTAAGGGCTTTGTGAAGATGTCAGCTAGGTTTGATTTTGATTCAACATAGTTGAGTTCAATCTCACCCTTAGCTACGTGATCCCTTACAAAATGGTGCTTCACTTCTATATGTTTAGTCCTTGAGTGATGAATTGGGTTTTTTGTTAGATTTATTGAGCTTATATTATCAATTGAGATTTTAGTTTTATGATACTCCAGTTGATAGTCTTTAAGGGTATGCATCATCCAGAGCAACTGAGATGTGTATTCACCTAAGGCTATATATTCAGCTTCAGTGGTAAATAAAGCAATACAGTGTTGCTTTCTGCTTGACCAACTTACTAGGCATTGTCCTAGAAATTGACAGCTACCACTTGTGCTTTTTCTATCTAGCTTGCATCCGGCATAGTCTGAGTCAGAGTAGCCGGTTAGGACAAGGGTGCCAGATCTAGGGTACCATAGTCCTACATTTAGGGTTCCCTTAACATACCTAAGGATTCTTTTGACAAGAGTTAAGTGAGACTCTTTTGCACAAGATTGGTATCGTGCACACATACCTACTGCAAAAATAATGTCTGGTCGACTTGCAGTTAGGTACAGTAGACTTCCTATTGCACTCTGATAGTATTTCAAGTTTACTGATTTATCTTCTAAGTCTGAGTCAATTTTAGCATTTGTAGCCATTGGTGTATTGATTATTTTTGAGTTTTCCATGCCAAATTTTCTAATTAATTCCTTAGCATATTTAGTTTGATAAATGTAAATTTCATCTTTAGTTTGCTTAATCTGTAAACCTAAGAAGAAATTAAGTTCTCCTACCAGACTCATTTCGAATTCATTTTCCATAAGTTTGGTGAATTCTTTTAGAAATTTAGAGTTTGTGGAACCGAAAATAATATCATCAACGTAAATTTGGGCTATAAAAATATCATTTTCTAAGGTTTTTACGAAAAGGGTTGGGTCTATTTGACCTTGGTTAAATCCTTTTGATATCAAGTAATTGGACAGATGTTCATACCAAGCCCTAGGTGCTTGTTTAAGTCCGTATAGGGCCTTTTTTAATTTAAAGACATAATTTGGTTGTTCTAAGTCTTCAAATCCTAGGGGTTGACCTACATACACTTCTTCTTTAATAAATCCGTTTAAAAATATGGATTTTACGTCCATTTGAAATAGCTTGAATCCTTTGTGTGCTGCATAGGCTAGCAACATCCTAATGGATTCAAGTCTTGCTACTGGAGCATAGGTCTCGTCATAATCTAATCCTTCTACTTGACTGAATCCTTTAGCTACTAACCTAGCTTTGTTTCTAACTATTTCACCTTGATCGTTTAATTTGTTTCTAAAAACCCACTTAGTGTCAATTATGGATTTGTTAACGGGTTAGGCACTAATTCTCAGACCTGATTTCTTTCAAATTGGGTCAATTCTTCTTGCATTGTTAGAGTCCAATCTGGGTCTGGTAGGGCTTCTTCTATGGTTTTGGGTTCGATTTTTGAAATCAAGGCTATTTGGCTCTGGTTTCTATAAGATGATCTAGTTCTGACTCCTACAGTTGGGTCACCCAAAATTTGGTCAGATGGGTGATTTGTGCTTGTTCTAGTTGGTTGTATATCATTTGAGTTAGTGATTTGTTCTTCACATTCAATAGGTTCAGGTTGAATTTCGTCATCTTCTCTGTTTATTGGGTTAACATTTTCAGTATTTTCATTTATTGTGTTGGGTAACTTATTTTCTTCATCAAATATTATATTTATTGTTTCTTCTACTTTTAGGGTATTTTTGTTATATACTCTATATGCTCTACTGGTTGTTGAATATCCTAAAAATATTCTCGGGGTTGTTTTTGATGTAAATTTCCCTAAGTAGTCTTTAGTGTTCAAAATGAAGACTTTACACCCAAATACTTTTAAGTAGTTTAAGTTGGGGATTTTATTATAATAAATTTCATAGGGTGTTTTATTTTGTAATTTTTTAATTAAAATCCTATTTTGAATGTAACATGCTGTACTAACTGCTTCAGCTCAGAATTGATTAGATAGTTTATATTCGTTTAACATGGTTCTAGCAGCTTCTTGTAGGGTTCTGTTTTTACATTCTACTAAACCATTTTGTTGAGGGGTCCTAGGGCAGGAGTATTCATGTTTGTACCTATTTATTTCACAAAATTCAATAAAGTTGTGATTCTCAAATTCTCCTCCATGGTCACTTCTTATTCTTTTAATTTTAGTATCTTTTTCATTTTCTGTTAATTTGCAAAAATTACTAAATATTTCAAAGGTTTCATCTTTTGTTTTTAGAAATTTTACCCAGGTGAACCTGGAGAAATCATCTATTATAACTAAGCAATACTGGTTCTTGCTTAGTGACTTGGCTCCGTGTGAATCAAATAGGTCTAAGTGAAGGAGCTTAAGTAAACAAGTAGTTCTACCTAAATTGGTTGACTTGTGGGTTGACTTGGTTTGTTTTCCTTGTTGACACGTATTACAGATTGAATTTTCAATAACTTTTAATTTGGGCAATCCTCTAACTAGTCCATTATGACTCATTTTTGAAATGAGTCTTGTGTGAATGTGACCCAATCTCCTGTGCCACAATTCAGTTTCCTCTTGTTGTGTTAGAAAACACTTTATTGAGGGTGTTGGTAGATAAATGTTGTAGACATTATCTTTCCTAGTTCCCTTAAGTATGATTTTTAGATTATCAATATGTTTGACTATACATTCGGACTTGGTAAAATTAACTGAGTAACCAGTATCGCATAATTGGCTTATACTTAACAAATTAAAATTAAAATTTTCAAGTAATAACACTTTTCGAATAATAAAATCGGAGTTAAGTTCGATATTACCTTTTCCGATTACTTTCAGTTTTCCATCGTTGTCGAATGCAACTGATCCTAGGTTCTTTAGTTTTAGCTTAGTGAACTTCAACTTATCTCCAGTCATATGTCTGGAGCATCCACTGCCCAATATCCATTGATCCAATTTCTACACATAAAGTAGTTGATGGATCAAAAGACAGTTTGATTGAAGTAAGTCCTTAATTTTAAAAATATTTAAGTTAATTTTAATTTTAAAAATATTTAAGTTAATTTTAATTTTGAAAATATTTAAATTAATTTTAATTTTGAAAATATTTAAGTTAAGTTTAATTTTGAAAAAAATAAGTTAATTTTAATTATCAAAATATTTAAGTTAATTTTAATTTTGAAAATATTTAAATTAATTTTAATTTTGAAAATATTTAAGTTAATTTTAATTTTGAAAATATTTAAATTAATTTTAATTTTGAAAATATTTAAGTTAAGTTTACTTTTGAAAATATTTAAATTAATTTTAATTTTGAAAATATTTAAGTTAATTTAAATTTTGAAAATATTTAAATTAATTTTAATTTTGAAAATATTTAAGTTAATTTCAATTTTGAAAATATTTAAGTTAAGTTTAATTTTGAAAATATTTAAGTTAATTTCAATTTTGAAAATATTTAAGTTAATTTTAATTTTGAAAATATTTAAGTTAATTTCAATTTTGAAAATCTTTAAGTTAATTTCAATTTTGAAAATATTTAAGTTAAGTTTAATTTTGAAAATATTTAAGTTAATTTTAATTTTGAAAACATTTAAGTTAATTTTAATTTTGAAAACATTTAAATTAATTTTAATTTTGAAAATATTTAAATTAATTTTAATTTTGAAAATATTTAAGTTAATTTTAATTTTGAAAATATTTAAGTTAATTTTAATTTTGATTTTTTTTTTAATTTAATTTTAATTCCTTAGTCATCTCACCCGATCTAAGTTTTCAATCAGGGACTCCTATAATTTTTGTGAGATGAATTGAGATTCAATTTTAGGATTATGTTTAACTTTATATTAGATTCAGGTTTAGCTTTGGGTTCAACAAGTAAGCATTTTTTGAATAAACTTCTAGGCTATGATGAGCCACAAGGAACTCATTAAAGTAATCATGACTCATTAAAGTAATCATGCCTTTGAGGTTTTCCAAATAGTTCTACCCATTGAACTTAATACTAAACCTTGGTTTAACTAGTTAGGATCCATTTAAGGGTAGCTTCGGTCAGTTCCACTTGGCCAAATGCACCAGGTCGAAGCCATATCTTCCTAGACATGCGATACCCAAGCTTCCCTAACGTACTATCATCCAAAAACTTCACCAGTACCATGGGTCAAGTTAAACCTAGTCTACTCTTGTTTACCCATTTCGGGTAGATTAAGTTTGGTTACCCAGTCGGGTAGTTTAGTTGCGGGAGCCAGCTATTCTGGATCCTCCTTCTATTTTTAATTGAATTTAGAATGTTAAGTTTAATTTTGAATTTTGAATTTTGATTTAATTAAATTTTTAAATTTTTAATTTTAATTTCAAATTTTTAATTAAATTTTTTAATTGAGTTTTTAATTTTAATTTTGAATTTTTAATTGAATTTTTAATTTTAATGTTAATTTCAAATTTTTAATTGAATTTTGAATTTTAATTGAATTTTGAATTTTGAATTTTAATCATTTTAGCTCCCCCTGGATCATAGCCTCGATATGGTCTATCGAGGTAATGTATTTGATCCTTGGGAATCCAATATTGTCCGAGTCCAACTTGATTGATCAGGTTGGACTTGGCAACCCATGCTTGGACCATTTTTCTATTTGTTCTTTGGATGAGAGATAAATATGACTTATATTTCTTTTTCGATTTGTATCCTAGTCCAGTACTATTGTAGATTGCCCTTTGTGTTCCAAGAATCAAGTCAAGATTCTTGGATCCCAGGGAAAATCGTTCTAAGGTTGTCTTCAAATCCTTGACTTGATTTTTCAGGTTGAAATTCTCTTCCTCAAGTTTTTGAACTTGAGTTGAGGTTCCAGTCTAAACTGGATCAGTCAAGGATTCGTTATTAGTCGTTTCTTTAAGGAGTGTTACCTCCTTTAGAAGCGATTTGATTCGAATTTTGGACTTAGATACTTTATGCATTAAATAATTAATTAAGCTATATAAACGATTTTTACTTACAGAGGGGTTTGGCCCTTCAGAAACGGATGCGGATCCGTGGCTTCTCTCGGACTCGGCTTCCGATTTGTCCTCGCTTCCGGATCCGTTGGTGTAATCCCGGGCTGTCAACACGAGAAAATTCGTCTGCTCTAGTTCTTCGTCGTCGGATTCCTCGGAAGAAGACTCGTCCCATGTTGCCTTCAATGCCTTCTTTCTCTTTGGTTTCTTCGGATCCTTCTGGTTCGGGCAGTTTGCCTTGATGTGCCCCTTCTGATTGCACCCGTAGCAGGTCACTTCGAATTTGACCTTCGAGCTTGGTTGGGCTTCTTTGGACTGGATAGCTTTTCTGACATCCTTTTTGTTGAAGCCCTTCTTTTCATAGAGTTTCTTTACCAGGTTGACTATTTCGGTTGAAAGCTCGTCGTCGTCTTCCGAATCTGGTTCTTCTTCTGACTCAGGTTCGGTTCTGCGCTTTATCTTTGATTCGCGCATTCTCCCTGTTCCTACAACCAAAGCCAACCCTTTCTCGGTCGGGCGTGCATTAGTCTGTTCATGAAGATCGAATTCTGCAAAAAGTTCATCTAACTTAATAGTAGATAAATCCTTAGAAACCTTGTAGGCATCTACCATGTGTAACGACCCGGCCCTTTGGCCTCTTGGGCGGCCCTTGTGGCGGCCCAACTGGCGGCCCTTATGTCGTCGGCCCATTTGGCGACCTCTCATGTCGTCGACTGACGACTCTTTGGCCGTGCCATTACTCACTAGGACTTTCCACCCCTGGCAGTGGATTTTTGCCTCCCCCAGGATTCGAACTCTAAACCTCCAGGCTTAAGTATTAGAGTTTATGAATCCTGGTAACCAGCTCACTTGGTTACCAGGATTCATAAACTCTAATACTTAAGCCTGGTGGTTTAGAGTTCGAATCCTGGGGGAGGCAAAAATCCACTGCCAGGGGTGGAAAGTCCTAGTGAGTAACGACACGGCCAAAGGTCGTCGGTCGACGACATGAGAGGTCGCCAAATGGGCCGACGACATAAGGGCCAACGGTCGACGACCTGAGGGTCGCCAAATGGGCCAAGAGGGCCGGGTCATTACAATTTATATGTATGTAATTAATTATTGATTCGGTGTAAATTAGAATTGATTTACAAAATCAAGTGATAACTATGTTTCCACTCATCATTTGTATGTTCTAATCCAATCAATATTGATCAGTTATATTACACACATTCCATTAAATGAACTAATCATTTTATAAACTAATCATACAATGAGTGTATCATTAAATAAACTAATCATGCAATGAACGTATTATTAAATGAACAATCTGTTGGTGCAAGCTGCACCAGAATCAAACCTGAGTTTTGATATTGTCAAAGGTTCAAGTTAAGTCTTGTTATGATCTAACAAGTTGACTGAGTGTGCAGGATGTTTACTCAACTGGGAAAGTCCTAGCTGGAGGCTAGGCAGAGAAATCTTAGCAGATCGTGGAACCCAGGTGCAAGTCCAAGTGGGTCGAGGGGATCCGAAGCTTGGCAGAGTGATTGTGAGGTCTGGAGGCCCGAAGATCGAAGGAAAAGTCCTGAAGGAGCCGATCAAGGCAGAGTGAAAAGTCCAAACTAGATCTGGAGGATCAAAGTTTGGTAGGTAGGTTGAGGTAAACAAACTGGAGGAGCGACAGTAAGGTCGGGTTCCCGAAGGGAACAACCTTAGCTCGCTGATCCAACTGAAGAAATCGGGAAGGTTTCCAAGTTGAGATCAAGAACAGTTCTACTGTGCTTTTATTTTTCATTATTATTGTAATGCCCCGCCTTCTACTGGCTAAGCTGTAAGGCCGGGGGTTACATTATGCTAAACTATACTGTGCGAAAACTAAAAGAATTTAAAATTTTGCTAGGCTGATGTAAATTCTTTTGATAATCGCTATAGAATCTAAAATTCATGTCTGAACTACATCTTGAATTGTAGTAGCTATGCTAGAGGAGGTTTTCTGAGCTTCAACTATCCTCAAGAGCTGAACTGAGGTGTTTACAGCTTATATCAGCCCTCTGATCGATCCACGGATCGATTCAGCTCGTTACTGTATTCGGGTTAAACTCTGGATCGATCGGCTGATCGATCCAGGCTAACCAATCGATCCAATGATCGATTCGGGAGCTCTCTGTTCGCGAGAGCTGATCCCCTGATCGATCCAGCGTGCTTCTGTGCACGAAAGAATTTATGGATCGATTGGTTGATCGATCCAGCTACATCAATCGATCCACTGATCGATTCCGCGTGCTACTGTGCACGGAGGTCCCGTTTGGATCGATCGACTGATCGATCCGGTCTGGACGATCGATCCAGTGATCGATCCCTGAGCTCTCTGTTCGCGACAGAATACGTCCGGATCGATTGGCTGATCGATCCAGGGCCTTACTGTTCGCGGTACAAACTCCTCAATCAATCCGCCGATCGATCAAGGAGCCTCCAATCGATCCGTGGATCGATTGGGGTTTCTGATTTCCTACCAGGAGTCTGATTTCAGCACTGTTTCATGCCCAAATCACATGTATCAACTCTAGAAGCATAAAACAAAACTACTAGTCATAACATTACTCATAGGGTGCTATCTAATATCAAATTTAATGCATACTACACAATTCATGCTACTCAAACATTCTAAAATGTAGGAAAGTAACTAAAATCAGAAATGCTAAGTTCAGGTTTGCTAGTTCCCAAGCATCTTTATTCCAAGTTCCTGCCCACACACATCTTCGTAACATTGTCCTCCAGCCTCCGCTAGTCCATCTTTCCTTTACCTTTATCTGCAGTATAAGGAAAAGAAGTATTTGTAAGCTTACGCTTAGTAAGAAACCATCTACCTCACAAAACATGCAAACGATGCATTTTATGATTTTTAAACATGCCACTTAAAATATATATGCTGTCAATCGAAATCCAAGCTGAAGATCATGACGAAAACACTAAACATGGCATAACATTAATCTAGGCATGATAACAAGTGCTAATCATAACTATTGTATTGTACCAACAAGAAACTAAACTGATACAAAAGCTGCGCTAAGCTAATACTAAACTAATGCTAAAACTGTATTGAATTCACATAACTATTTTGTGAAGTTTTGAAAACTATTATCATCAATAGATTAAAATACATATTCATGCTGCTGTTGGGTCCGGCATCTGTACTTGTTATACGCGCATCCCTAACTAGATCCGGGGTTGCAAATTCCAAATTTAGTAGAGTGAACTAGGTTATCTAAACCTAGGGAAGACTATGGGAGCCCAGCCCAATGGACATCTAGTCCAGTACAGTGCCACTGCTGAAAATAAAATACTGGTTATAGCTAAATTTTCTTATCTTGTTATTTCTAGGTTATCTGAACCTAGAGGTAGGTTGTCTGAACCTAAAGGTGACTGTGGGAGCCCACCCATTGGATCATAGTCCCATAAAATCTGTAATAAAACTGAACATGCTGTAAAAATGCTTCTATTGCATTTACTGAGCTATTAAAATGCCTATGGTGGCATTTAACTGAGCTACACATTTTATCAAACATATGGTGTGCACTAGTTCATACCCTACATACTAAAATTCTGCATACAACTAAACTAATGCGTAAAACCTCGAAAGATCTACTTATACTGCAGGTGAGGGGTTTCTTACATCCTGCGCTAGTTTTCCTTACGATCTGATCGTTAGGTTTTCCGAAAAGACGATCTTCTCGACGATCCTCTTGCTTCCACGTGCTCTTCTCGCGGAGAGGAGCGTTCTCGTGCCGGAGTCATCGCCGGAAAGTGTTCTTGGAGCCTTTGGGATGGAACCCTAGCCCTTGGGGCTTGGTGCGCCGAGAGAAGAAGAGTAGGGAGAGGGGCGGCGTGTAAGGGTTTTGAGGGAGAGGAGAGTTACGTTAAAAATAACTCTTCACTTAATTTTTCCCTATTTATATTAAGTGGTAAATTCGGCCCAACTCTAACATAAATATAATTGATTCCCTTTTCTTTCAGCACGGCCCTGCTGGGTTCACTTGGTTACTAGAGTCCACCATAAATCGTAGGACCTTATAGGTCTAGGGTTCAATACCCGCGTAGGCTATTTTACGTTCCTATTTATTTTTGCTACTTCCGCTACTCTAAAAATTCTGTAAAAATATCCTAAAATTCCAGAAAAATAATAGAATATTTATAATAATTTATTTGGAATTTCTTGGGCGTTACAATCCCCCATACCTTATAAAAAGTTCGTCCTCGAACTTAGAATAACTCTGGGTATTTCTGTCTCATACCGGCTTCTGTCTCCCAAGTTGCCTCTTCTGCTGTGTGACTTTGCCAAATAACTTTTACTAATAGTACTTCCTTGTTCCGCAATTTCTTAACTGCTCGGTCTATTATCTGAATAGGCCGACTGTCATAGCTGAGGTCTTCACGGACTTGTACCGACTGGGGCTCAATTACCTGAGTGGCATCTGGGATATGCTTCTTCAGCATAGAGACATGAAATACGTTATGGATAGCTGACATCTCCTGGGGTAGCTCTAGCTCATATGCTACCTTGCCAACTCTTCTGCTGATAAGGTATGGTCCCACATATCTGGGACTTAATTTGCCCTTCTTCGCAAAATGCATTACTCCCTTCATGGGAGCCACTCTGAGGAATACTGTATCCCTAACTGAAAACTCTAAAGGTCTGCGCCTTGTATCAGCATAGCTTTTCTGGCGGCTCTGAGCTGTCTCTATCCTCTAGCGGATCTGCTGTATAGCTGTTGTGGTGTCTGCTACTAGATCTATCTGAAGCTTTAGTTCTTTCTGCTCACCACTCTCATACCAGCAGATTGGAGATCTACACCTCCGCCCATAAAGAGCCTCGTAGGGTGTCATACCGATAGTGGCCTGATAGCTGTTGTTGTATGCAAATTCTGCTAAACTCAAATATTTGCACCAACTTCCCTTGAAGTCTAGGGCATATGCTCGGAGCATATCTTCGAGTACCTGATTTACTCGCTCCGTCTGTCCATCTGTCTGAGGATGGAAAGCTGTGCTAAATTTTAACTTAGTGCCCAAAGCTGACTGTAGACACTCCTAGAAGTGTGATGTGAACCTACTGTCTCTGTCTGAGATGATAGTCCGTGGAACTCCATGCAATCTGACGATCTCCTTGAGATACAACTGAGCTAGCTGCTCCATGGAGTAGGATATCCTGATAGCTAAGAAGTGGGTTGATTTAGTTAATCTGTCGACTATTACCCAGATGGCGTCAAAACCATTCGTGGTTCTGGGTAGTCCCACTATGAAATCCATGGAAATATCTTCCCACTTCCATTCTGGGATCTGGATAAGCTGCAGAACTCCTCCTGGTCTCTGATGTTCTGCCTTGACCCTCTGACAGGTTAGACAGGTGCTGACATATCTAGCGATGTCTCTTTTCATCCCAGGCCACCAAAAATATTTCTTTAGGTCTTGGTACATCTTGGTGGAACCCGGATGCATCACATAGGGAGTCCTGTGAGTCTCGTCTAAAATCTTTCTCTTTAATTCCTCCTTATTCAGAATGCATAGTCTGTCACCAAAATATAATGCCCCACTATCAGATATTCTGAACTCTCCACCTTCTGATCCTGCTAGGCCTTGCTTGATTTTCTGAATTTCAGGATCCTGTCCCTGAACTGTCTGGATGTCACCAAGCAAGGTGGATTCTATCGTCATAGTAGAGAGTTGTCCCACTATAAGTTCAAGACTGAAATCTGTGATCTCCTTCTGTAGGGGCGGTGACATGGCTGCTAGGGATAGTAAGGTAGCACTGGACTTCCTGCTAAGTGCGTCTGCCACCTTATTAGCTTTTCCTGGGTGGTAGAGGATGTCTATGTCATAGTCTTTGACCAGCTCGAGCCATCTGCGCTGTCGCATATTCAGATCCTTCTGAGTGAAGAAATACTTCAGACTCTGATGATGTGTATACACTCTACACTGAGCTCCATACAAGTAATGTCTCCAAATTTTAAGAGCGAACACGACTGCTGCAAGCTCAAGATCATGAGTAGGATAGTTCCTCTCATAGTCTTTGAGTTGTCTGGAGGCATAGGCGATTACCTTGTCATTTTGCATCAGTACTGCTCCTAGTCCCAATTTAGAGGCATCACTATAAATGTCAAAACTGTCGGTGTTTTCTGGTAGAGCCAGAATGGGAGCACTGGTCAATCTCCTCTTTAGCTCACTGAAGTTGTTCTCACAGTCCTCTGTCCACTGAAATTTTCTGTTCTTTCTGGTAAGAGCTGTCAGTGGGGAGGCTATCCTGGAGAAATCCTCTACAAATTTTCTGTAATAACCTGCTAATCCCAGAAAGCTTCTGATTTCACTTGCATTTTTAGGTCTTTTCCAGTTACTCACAGCTTCTATTTTACTGGGGTCTACCATGATACCATCCTTTGAGATGATGTGACCCAGGAAGGACACCTAATCTAACCAGAATTCACATTTCGTGAACTTGGCGTACAGCTGGTTCTGCTGAAGAGTCTGCAATACTATTTTCAGGTGCTCTGCGTGTTCTTCCTGAGTTCCTGAATAGATAAGGATGTCATCGATGAACACGATAACGAACTTATCTAAGTATTCCCTGAATATCCTGTTCATGAGGTCCATGATAGTAGCTGGAGCATTTGTCACGCCAAAGGGCATGACTACGAACTCATAATGTCCATATCTAGTCCTGAATGCTGTCTTGGGTATATCCCCTTCTTTGACTTTCACCTGATGATAACCTGATCTGAGGTCTATCTTAGAGAACACTGCTACTCCCTTTAGCTGATCGAACAGGTCATCTATTCTGGGAAGAGGATACCTGTTCTTGATCGTGACTTGGTTTAGTGCTCTGTAATCTATACATAGGTGCATGCTCCCGTCCTTCTTCTTCATGAACAATACAGGCGCTCCCCATGGTGAGTGACTAGAGCGTATGAAGCCCTTGTCAAGAAGCTCCTGCAATTGCTCATGAAGTTCTTTTAGTTCGGTTGGAGCCATGCGATAGGGTGCTTTGGAGATGGGATTTGTACCAGGAATGAGCTCTATCTCAAACTCTATCTCCCTGTCTGGTGCTAGGCCTGGTAATTCCTCAGGAAAGACTGCTGGGTAGTCACATACGACTCGGACCTCTTCTAGCTTTCGGTCCTTGTCCTGGCTGGTACTGACTACATGCGCTAAGAATCTCATACATCCTGAATCCATTAGTTTCTGTGCTTTCAGAGCTGAGAGAAACTTCTTGGCTTTTCTCTTTGGTTCTCCGATGAACCCAAACTGCACTCCCACTTCAGGTTAGAATACAACTCTCTGTCTACGACACTCTATGGAGGTGTCGTACTTCATCAGAAAGTTCATTCCCAAGATGACGTCGTAGTCAGTCATATCTAATACTATCATATCACCAAAAAGCTCTCTGTCTGCTATGATGATCGGCACTGCTCGGAGCCAGTGCGTGGACGCCATAATTTCTCCCGAAGGTAGCATCGTCAAGAACTGACTACTGAGTACCTCTGGAGGTATCGCCAACTTTTCGACGAATGCCCTGGAAACATAAGAATGGGTTGCCCCAGTATCGAATAAGACAGTTACACTTTGCTGTAAAATACTAATCTGACCTGTAACAACTGTCAAGGCATTCGCTACATCTTCTCTAGTCAGTGAGTAGATCCTTGCATTTGTCGCGACTGAGGGGGCTTCCAGTCTGCCTTGGCTGATGTGTGGACCATCTAAAGCAGCCTGCATCTGGTGCAACTGTGCTGGCTTGACCTCGTACTGAATCGGCTGTGGTGGAGGAAGGCTGGTCTTGTTTGGGCATTGTTTAGCCATATGTCCCTCCTGGCCACATTCGAAACATCCTCGGGTGCCCTTGCGACAAATTCCTGGGTGAAATTTTCCACAAGTGGAACACTTGGGATAGCTGGGCTGTTTACTAGCTGGTCCTCCTTTTAGGTAACTCCCTGGTTTGCGTTTGTTGCTGGAGTTCCCTTTCCAGGCTGTGGCCCTGGTGTTTCTGAGTACCTGAGCCTCCTTGGCCTTTGGATTCTGAGAGAACTTGCTTCTGCTGCTTGATACTATTCTGATAATGCTCGGTGGTCAGAGCACTGCTCACTAGTTCTTCTGTGGTTTGCGGCCTACGGACACCGCTGGCCACATTCATTGCTATTTCCGGCCTTAACATCTTGAGCATCAACCGGACTCGTTCCTTTTCAGTGCTGACTAATTCAGGGCATAGACGAGCCAGTCTGTTGAATTTCCTCACGGCCTCCTCAACTGAAAGGTTGCCCTGACGAAATTCAGTGAACTCGTCATAGTGGCGGCTTGTGACCCGCATATGGAAAAACTCCTCGAATAATTCCCTTTCGAAGTTAGCCCATGTCATCTGATTCACTGGGCGCTTCACTTTGATTTTCTCCCACCACATACGTGTATCTCCTGTCAGACAGAAAGAGGCGCACTTCACCTTCTCATGTTCTGGCCAGTCCAAAAGCTCCATCGTACTCTCCAGTGTTTTGAACCAGGCTTGAGCATCCCATGGTTCACTAGTGCCTGAGAAATTCTCTGGCTTGACTTTCTGCCACTGGATCAGATAGGCTTCTCTCTGTGTTCCTACTGCTGGGGCCACTGGTGCTGCAGGTTGGACTGGTGGAACCTCTATCACTACTGGAGTTGCCAAATTAGGCTCTGGAGTATCAGTGGGAGTGTTCTGTTGATTAGCCCTTAAAGTAGTTATTTCCTGTTGCTGTTCAGCTAGCTGCTTCTGTAACTGAGCCACTACTGCTGTAAGATCTGGAGGAGGCACTGAGCTGCCTGCCTCATGCTGGGGCTCAGTGGCTGGTGCCCTTCTAGCTGGGCATCCTCGTGCCATTTCTAGAGACATAGAGGACATACATAACTGATACAATCATAATTGTGTAACTACTGTTATCATGTTAAATACTATCATAAACAAACATGCTTTAGTTATCTCTAAACATGAAAACAAGAAACATAAATAAAGTGAGAGATGTTCTTACTTGGAAGCAGCAAGTTCAATGCTGACGTGTGTGTAGGAAGTATGGAACTTTTGCTCTGACACCACTCTGTAACGCCCCGCCTTCTACTGGCTAAGCTGTAAGGCCGGGGGTTACATTATGCTAAACTATACTATGCGGAAACTAAAAGAATTTAAAATTTTGCTAGGCTGATGTAAATTCTTTTGATAATCGCTATAGAATTTAAAATTCATGTCTGAACTACATCTTGAATTGTAGTAGCTATGCTAGAGGAGGTTTTCTGAGCTTCAACTATCCTCAAGAGCTGAACTGAGGTGTTTACAGCTGATATCAGCCCTCTGATCGATCCACGGATCGATTCAGCTCGTTACTGTATTCGGGTTAAACTCTGGATCGATCGGCTGATCGATCCAGGCTAACCAATCGATCCAATGATCGATTCGGGAGATCTCTGTTCGCGAGAGCTGATCCCCTGATCGATCCCTTGATCGATCCAGCGTGCTTCTATGCACGAAAGAATTTATGGATCGATCGGTTGATCGAACTAGCTACATCAATCGATCCACTGATCGATTCCGTGTGCTACTGTACACGGAGGTCCCGTTTGGATCGATCGGCTGATCGATCCAGTCTGGACGATCGATCCAGACCTCTCTATTCCCAGAGCTCTCTGTTCGCGACAGAATGCATCCGGATCGATCGGCTGATCGATCCAGGACCTTACTGTTCGCGGTACAAACTCCTCAATCAATCCGCCGATCGATCGAGGAGCCTCCAATCGATCCGTGGATCAATTGGGGTTTCTGATTTCGTACCAGGAGTCTGATTTCAGCACTGTTTCGTGCCCAAATCACATGTATCAACTCTAGAAGCATAAAACAAAACTACTAGTCATAACATTACTCATAGGGTGCTATCTAATATCAAATTTAATGCATACTACACAATTCATGCTACTCAAACATTCTAAAATGTAGGAAAGTAACTAAAATTAGAAATGCTAAGTTCAGGTTTGCTAGTTCCCAAGCATCTTTATTCCAAGTTCCTGCCCACACACATCTTCGTAGCATTGTCCTCCAGCCTCCGCTAGTCCATCTTTCCTTTACCTTTATCTGCAGTATAAGGAAAAGAAGTATCTGTAAGCTTACGCTTAGTAAGAAACCATCTACCTCACAAAACATGCAAACGATGCATTTTATGATTTTTAAACATGCCACTTAAAATATATATGCTGTCAATCGAAATCCAAGCTGAAGATCATGACGAAAACACTAAACATGGCATAACATTAATCTAGGCATGATAACAAGTGCTAATCATAACTATTGTATTGTACCAACAAGAAACTAAACTGATACAAAAGCTGCGCTAAGCTAATACTAAACTAATGCTAAAGCTGTATTGAATTCACATAACTATTTTGTTAAGTTTTGAAAACTATTATCATAAATAGATTAAAATACATATTCATGCTGCTGTTGGGCCCGGCATCTGTACTTGTTATGCGCGCATCCCTAACTAGATCCGGGGTTGTAAATTCTGAATTTAGTAGAGTGAACTAGGTTATCTAAACCTAGGCACGACTATGGGAGCCCAGCCCAATGGATATCTAGTCCAGTACAGTGCCACTACTGAAAATAAAATACTGGTTATAGCTGAATTTTCTTATCTTGTTATTTCTAGGTTATCTGAACCTAGAGCTAGGTTGTCTAAACCTAGAGGTGACTGTGGGAGCCCACCCATTGGATCATAGTCCCATAAAATCTGTAATAAAACTGAACATGCTGTAAAAATGCTTCTATTGCATTTACTGAGCTATTAAAATGCCTATGGTGGCATTTAACTGAGCTACACATTTTATCAAACATATGGTGTGCACTAGTTCATACCCTACATACTAAAATTCTGCATACAACTAAACTAATGCGTAAAACCTCGAAAGAGCTACTTATACTGCAGGTGAGGGGTTTCTTACATCCTGCGCTAGTTTTCCTTACGATCTGATCGTTAGGTTTTCCGGAAAGACGATCTTCTCGACGATCCTCTTGCTTTCACGTGCTCTTCTCGCGGAGAGGAGCGTTCTCGTGCCGGAGTCATCGCCGAAAAGTGTTCTTGGAGCCTTTGGGACGGAACCCTAGCCCTTGGGGCTTGGTGCGCCGAGAGAAGAAGAGTAGGAAGAGGGGCGGCGTGTAAGGGTTTTGCGGGAGAGGAGAGTTACGTTAAAAATAACTCTTCACTTAATTTTTCCCTATTTATATTAAGTGGTAAATTTGGCCTAACTCTAACATAAATATAATTGATTCCCTTTTCTTTCAGCACGGCCCTGCTGGGTTCACTTGGTTACTAGAGTCCACCATAAATCGTAGGACCCCATAGGTCTCGGGTTCAATAGTAGGCTATTTTACGTTCCTATTTATTTTTGCTACTTCTGCTACTCTAAAAATTCTATAAAAATATCCTAAAATTCCAGAAAAATAATAGAATATTTCTAATAATTTATTTGGAATTTCTTGGGCGTTACAATTATACTATTGTGCTAATATCTGTGTTGCAGGTTGTTTTGGTCTAACATCTGTGTTGCAGGTTATTTTTAACACTGTCTTGCAGGTTAAGTTGGATCGGTCGACTGAACCAGAGGATCGGTCGACCGAACCAGAGGATCGGTCGACCGAACCAAGTCAGCACATAAGTCAGTCCAGATCAGAACTAAACCAAAATCAGATCAAAGGCTAATCGGTCGACCGAACCGTAAGATCGGTCGACTGGACCATGATGACTCAGCCTAGCCAGTTCATCAGCACCGATCAGCAGTAAAGGAAAGATGGGCTAATCGGTTGACCAAACCTAGGGATCGGTCGACCGATCCAATCAACATTAAAGCTGCATTAAATCAAGATCACAGCAGATTCTGACGAACAAGGAAAAAGCTTGTTCGGTCGACCGAATCATTAAAGACCAGTAAATGCAAAAAGATCGAACCAGCTTCGAACTTCAGCCAGGAAGGAAGGGAGCGGGTTCGATCGATCGAACAGAGGGATCGGTTGACCGAACCTCCAGTATAGCTATAAAAGGTGCTCAAAGTTAGAAGCTCGGCAACAACTTTTCTAATCAAAATTCCTGCTCTACAATCATCTCGTCTTCATTTGTGCAGCAAGCTATATCTTCCAGAAGTGCCGACCTAAGCTACATCTCCATTTTATTTGTCGGTAAAATTTATTTTAAAGCTTGCATTTGTAATTCATTTAAGCAAGATTGTAGGGTGTTACTATCTTGCTCCATTGTACGTTCTACTTCTTTCCGAAGAATTTCAGAAAGAAGAGTTATAGTGGTTTGCTCACCGATGCGATCAAGGACCGCGAGCCTTCGAGTAGGAGTCGAGCTAGGCTCCGAACGAAGTAAACAATCTATCTCTTTTTACTTTCAGTTGTGCACGACTTTGATATAAAAGAAAAGAATAGTTTTAAAAAAGGAGCGATATTCCCCCCCCCCCCCCCCTCTATTGCTTCAAACGATCTATTAATTGGTATCAGAGCAAGTTAGCTCTGAAAATTCTTAACCAATTTTCAAAGCATTTTTAAAACCTTTTCTTTTCTGTTAGAAATTTTTTTTTTATTCTATTTTCTTCTCAATCACTACTAATCCCAAGACGAGAGTCTTGGAAATATTTTTTTAATTTTTTCTTTGCAAGGATGATGAACTCATATCAAGAAGGCCATAGTACGATCCGACCTCCACTATTCAAATGTAACACCCACTAAGCTTTTAAGAATAAATATGAGAATGATGAATTTTGCCTTAGAAAAATAATAAGAAGTGAGTTGAAGTAAAAAGAAATAAAATGAAATAAAAAGAAGTAATGGTCAAGGATTGAACCTTGAACCTCTTATATTATATTTTATAGAGTTAATGGGTAATAACCAGTTGGGATAGAGAGAAGATATTGATAGCAAAGGAGGGAAACTCATGATAAAGGTGAGAATAAAAGATAGCCAAAAGAAAACAAGTAAAGAACAAGAGAAAGGCAATTTGACTTCCTCCCTTCCTCTCCCTCTTTCTCTCTTCTCTTGCCGAAAATAAAAGAGACCATTAAGGGGATTCATTCCCCCTTATTTCACCATGAATGATGGGGATAAATAAATAAATAAAAATAAAAATAAAATAGAAAAAAGGCTAAGGGAGAAGGAAAGCAAAACTAAGTTTGCTACCTCTTCCCCTTAACATAAAAGAGAATATGTAAAGGAAAATTCTATTTTTTCTCATTCTCTCCTCTCCCTCACCGAAACCTCAGTTCCCTCTCCTCCATTTTCGCCAAGCCAAGGTTTTCTCCTAAGAAAACCTAAGATACAAGGAGGACTTAGCAAGGGAATCAAGGGAAAGGAACTAGAAGAAGAGGCTACTTCTTCTTCACCATACCTTAGATCCACAAGCGAAAAGGATGTAAGCTTCCCCTCACCTGTGGTACAAGGCTTTTATGTGTTTTTCGGATTTTATGAAGATTTTAAAACCTAGAAACAAGTTTGAGAAAATTCGGCTAAGAAGAGCTTTCAAAAATCTAGTGATGTTTAACTAGTCTTCACTACATGATAGATTTTCTATGCCATGGAAAAGGGTTCTTCTTCATGTTTTTATACCTATATGATGCTTGATCAGAGAAGTACTTAACCCTAGAATTTCGGCCAAAAATATTTTTAAGAGGCTAGGGAAATTTATTGTTTTACCCAACTAGTACAAGGTTCTTCCTATGAAATATTAAGGATCATGTATTAGTTTTCTTGCTTAGAAGATATTTGAACCAAAAGAAAACCCACTCATATGTTTCGGCCAAGAAAGGGTTTAGGGTTAGGAAGACCCTTAAATTTAAATAAACATGCTCATGTGATAGAATACAAATATCTTAAAAGAGTTGTATGTTTGAATATTGCTAGAACTTCATGAACTCTTTCTTAGGGTTTTCGGCCATGATGAGATGAATAGCTTAGAAAAGCTTAAACAAAACTTTAATATGCTCAATACCTCTGTGATGTTTAGATATGAAATTTGTCTAATGCCCTCATGCTTGATTAGGGTGTAGAAAAATTGGTTATATGACATATGACATGTATGATCACAAGAGTCCAAGTTTGTTCATGAACCAAATATATATATATGTTTCTTAGTAAATTTTACCATGAAATTTACTTAGGTTTTTCATGCTTTAGGCCACTTAAAACCTAGCTAAAGAATGGTAGGTTTCGCCATGAGAAAAAATAAAAGAAAAAGAGAAAAAGAAACCTAGAAAGCCTAAGACACAATTCATATGTATGCTCATTATGTTTGTCTTTACACATGCTATGAAACTTGTATGACTTCACATGTTTTTATGTTACTTGAAGCAAGTTTAAACACTGATGAGTTTCTGCCAAAAAGGATTTAAATGACCTAGAGGCCCTAGAATTTAAACCAAAGGTGTTAAAATGCTTCTTATGAAAATATGATAACCTATTGATTGTGTCACATGCTTGTATGATTTTTCCATGACCTAAATGGACCATTGTAAGTCTCGGCCATGAAGGTTTAGATGCCCTAGAAACCCTAGGACCTAAATTAAATATGCCCATGTCACTCTACATGAAATATGATAAGTAGAAAGCCAAGGTTCAAATGCTATATGTTGTTTTATGACCTAAAATGATGCTAGGGTTTGTTTCGGCCATAACTATTGGATGATGCCTTGTATGAATTTATACATAATGTTAGTCCAAGTTCACATGCTTGTATGCTTGTTTGTAGCCCTAATGAGAACTTGTTAAATTTCGGCCATGACATATGTTAAGGGCTTAAAGAACTTAGGAACTAATTCAAATGTGTCAAATGTGTTTACCTTGTTCCTTGGTAAAAATGTTATAAATATGATTTAAAGTTGTCCATGCTTTTATGTCATATGGAACCTTGTTCCACACCTTAAGGTTTCGGCCATATGAAATTAGGGGCATGAGGAACTTAGAAACTAAGTTAATCATGTTTATAATGCTTCCTATGAAAATGCTATGATGATAATTTAGGTGCCACATGCTTGGATGTTGTGTTTAACCTAAATTGAGCTTTAAAGGGTTTCGGCCACAAGGGTTTAGGAAGCTTAAAACCAAGATAAATATGATACCATGTTTCCTATGATAGGATAATCACAAGATACACCCTTATGCTTAATATGTATGCTTGTGATTTATGACTTATGATATGATATGCATGCTTTTATGATATGATATGCTTTGTGCTTAAATTATGCATGCTTATGTTATGATATGTGGTTAAATTATGCATGCTTGATGCTATGTTTAGTGCTTAAAATATGCATGCTTTCATGATATGATATGTGGTTAAATCATGCATGCTTGATGATATGCTTCATGCTTAAGATATGCATGTTTTTATGATCTATGCCTAAGTGATGCATATTGATATGACATGATGTATGCCTAAGTGATGCATACTTTTATGACATGATGTATGCCTAAGTGATGCATACCTTTATGACATGATGTATGCCTAAGTGATGCATACCTTTATGACATGATGTATGCCTAAGTGATGCATACTTTTATGATATGATGTGTGCCTAAGTGATGCATGCTTTTATGATACATGATATGTATGACATGTATTTTACTTTATATGTGAGTGGCTTGTACCAAGGGTGGACTCCTAATCAGTCCCTAGGCCTTGCTTTGTGATCTAGGCCAAGCCTTGCTTTGTGATCTGGGCTAATAAGGGATGGGCTCCTTAGTACACCCTTAAGCCTTGCTGTGTGATCTAGGCTAAGCCTTGCTTTGTGATCTGGGCTAATAAGGGATGGACTCTTTAAATACGCCCCTAGGCCATGCTTTGTGATCTTGACCTAGTTCCTAGTATGATTCAAGACTTGCTACCTTGGATATACTTAGGACGCGCGCATCTATGTTATGTATGTATGGTACAAGCCGGGGCCCTAAATATGTTGATATTATTTTCAAGTATATATGTAAAAGAAAATGGTTTAAAGGATCATGAGACATACACATGTTTTGCGGATGCATGTTTTCCAAAATCATATTGCATACACCTTATGATTATGCTATGTTTCATGTTATGCTCTTGATTATGATATGCCATGATAAGGTATGATTACATTATGTTCATGCTATACCTTATAGACATGTTTTGGCCATTGAGTTGTTGATGCTTGATATATAGATTTCGGCCAAGGATATGATGATACCTTGATGTACATGTTTCGGCCATAGTATGATGCTTTGATATACATGTTTCGGCCATGCTTTGATATACCATGATACTTGTTGTTATGCCATGTCTAGCTATGTTTTATGCAATGCACTATGTATATGTTTCGGCCATGGTGATGCTTGATATGCTATGACTAGTTGAGATTATATTATGATGCATGATATGCTTGAATAGAATGCTATGTTATGCCATGATTAGTTTAGATTATGACTTGTTGATGCATTCTTGATCATGTGCTGATTGTTGGTTTTAGTGAGTAGGAAAGGAACTTACTGAGCCATGAGTGCTCATAGCTTACTTTCCTTGTACCACAGATAAAGGAAAAAGCTGGATGAGTTAGAGGAGCAGCAGGAGGGGCAATGAAGATGTGTGTGGCGGTGGCTAGGCAACCAAATAAATAAGAACCTGCTTAAAGTTTCTTTAAAGAACTATGCATTGGTATTTTATGACTTGTGATACCTAAACATGTGTGGCTTGACATTATGTTTCCACTGGATTTGATGTTATGATTTTTGATGTCATGTGATAGTATAGTTCAAAAGAAATTTAAAAGAAAAGTTTTATTAAAACTATGAAAATTATTTTAAGTCTTCCGCTGTTTTAAAAAGAAAAATTTATACGTAGAGTATCGTAGCCCCGTCCCTTAGGGTAGCAGGGAGGGCGGGCGTTACATCAAAGGAGAGAATTTCAGTTACTGGAAAAATAGGATGGAGTGCTACTTAAAATCCGACACTGAGCTCTGGTTCACAGTTCTAAAAGGCTATATTCCCTCAATGAAGGACGGAACAACTCTAGAACCAGAAGAATGGACTCCTCAGATGATCAAGAAGGCACAATTGAACTACAAAGCAATCAATACCATTCAGTGTGGGCTCACGATGGAGGAGTTGAACAGAGTTGGTCCCTACGACAACGCCAAAGAATTATGGGACTCGCTAGTCAAACTACACGAAGGAACGGACGACTCGAAGGTAAACAAATGAGATCTACTCTTAAACAATTTATTAAATATAAAAATGTTTCCTGGAGAGACCACCTCGCAACTACACGCTCGACTGAAAGACATCCTCAACGGTCTTCACCTGATCGGGCACAATCTCAAAAATCGTGATACAATAAGGTATGCTCTGAACGCCTTTCCGAGGAATGCTTTGTGGGCATCGATTGTAGATGGTTACAAAGTTTCTAAGGATCTTTCAATTCTTAAGTTAGATGAGTTATTCTGTGAATTAGAACTACACGAGCAATCTAACATGAGCCATGGCGAGAAAGGTGTTGCTTTGTATGCAGGGCCGAGCAAGGAGACAAAATCAAAAATGAGGATCGAGTTAGAAAGCGAATTAGACCCTGACTCAACCAATGAAGAAGAATTAGTCAACATGGTCCGAAGACTGTTGACTAAGAAGAAGTTTAGAAGAAGCTCCTAAAAGACTCCACCAAACCATATCCAAAACAAATCAGAAATGATTTGTTATGGATGCAACAAGAAGGGGAATTTTTAAAATGAATGCCCAAATCGGAAAGAAGAAAGACCCAAATCGACAAGACGGAAGAAGGCTCTTCAAGGGACATGGGACGAAACTTCTTCCGACGAATCCGACGCGGAGCAAACGAAGCACTCGAGTCACCTTACATTTATGGCAAGAAACGAAGATTCCGAGTCCGAGTCCGACGAAGAATACGAGTCCGAGATCGACCTCGATTCCAAGAGAAGCCCCGGATCGGAAGATCCGAATATGGTAACGATTTATTCAAAGTCAAATTTGCTTAAAGTAGTTAAATGTTTGTTTAAAAAATTAGCAATATCGGAAAAACAAAATAACTTGTTACTTAAGGAAATAGACCACCTTAAGCAACTAGTTAACTTGAGTGACTCGACTAACCGAGTTCAAGTCGGAACTTCAACTCAAGTTGAAAACTTGAGGAAGAAAATTCTGACTTGAAAGGTTAAGTCGAGCGACTCAAGAAAACGTTGGAAAAGTTCGAAATGGGATCCAAGTGTCTAAATATGGTACTTGGATCGCAACGAGCTGTGTACAACAAATCGGGGCTTGGCTATAAACCAAACAAAACAAACAAATCATACATGTCTCTAATTAGTTAAAATGTTAGAAGTCAAGTCCAAGCATAGGTTCAAACAAAACACTTAATCAAACCAATTAAACCAAACCACTACTTGGTCCCTAAGAGTCAAATCCATTACTTAGATAGACCTTATCTAAGCTATGACTCAGGGGGAGCAATTAGGAAAACAATCCAACCAACTTGATTAAACAAAACTCAATACTTAGGACTAGGTTCATTTCTGCTTAGAACGGTTAGAAGAAAAAGGTTTACCAACCCCTAACAACATAGCACCGGAATGGATTGGGATGATAGTATGTCAAAGAAACTTTGTCGAAGGCATGTCTAGGCAGAATATGGAATTCTACCTGGTGCACTAGACTTAGTGGATCTGACCGAAGCTACCCCAGTCAAACATGGGCTAGTTAGACCAAAATTTAGTATTAAATTTTTTGGGCGGGAACAGTTTGGAAAGCATTCAGCAAGTGGTCTAATGATATCCAAGTAGGTCGTATGCCTCGCCACTGAACTGAAAGCTTATCCTTATGAAGCCTGCTTGATTAACCCAAAGCTAAATTTGAATCTAACATGGGTTCAATAACCTTTTTCAATTAATTATTCAAACCTAATCAAATTTAATTAATTATCAAACATAATTCAAATTTAATCAAATTCAATTAATTATCAAACCTAATTCAAATCTAATCAAATTCAATTATCAAACCTAATTCAAATCTAATCAAATTCAATTAATTATCAAACCCAATTTAAACTTATTTTAAAATTAATTAAAAATTATTTTAAACTTATTTAAAAAATTAATTAAAATTATTTTAAACTTATTTTTAAAAAATTTATTTAAACTTATTTAAAAATTAATTAAAATTACTTTAAACTTATTTAAAGATTAATTAAAAATTATTTTAAACTTATTTTAAAACTTATTAATTAAAAATTATTTTAAACTTATTTAAAAAATTAATTTAAACTTAATTAAAAATTAATTTAAACTTATTAATTAATTAATTTTCTGAAAAATTAACCTTGAAATTTAAAAAAAAATTAACATAAATTATTAAATAAACTTCAAATTAATTAAAACCTAAAGTAAAACTTATTAATATTATAACTCAACAACTTGATCTATTTTCTTTTAACCAAACTTTGGTTTAATCCTACATTGTGTAGGAATCCAAAGCTCTGGATAAATGAATTTTGGACAGCGGCTGCTCCAGACACATGACTGGGGATCAATATAAATTTACCAACATTGAATTCAAAAATTTAAAATCCGTTACTTTTGGAAACAATGACAAGTTAAAGGTAATTGGTATAGGTGAAATTCAATTAAAGTCAAATATTTCAATTAAAAAGGTTTTACTTGTTGAACATTTTAATTATAATTTACTTAGTATAAGTCAACTCTGTGATTCAAGTTTTAAGGTTCAATTTTTATCTTCTGAAAGCTTAATAAGCTACAATGACACAACTAATATTTTACTGAAAGGCTTTAGAGATAAAAATATATACTCCATTCATCTACCTAAGACACTATCTAAATGTCTTCTAGCAAATAATGATGAAACCTGCGTCAAATTGCTACTATCTTGTGATAGCTAGTTTTGGACAAGGGTTGGGCATTTCATCATAAGGACAATTTTTCCTTAGTTTTTCTATATCCATGCTTGGACTTTAGGAATTTTTCAATTTTAGGGGGAGCTTCAAAACAATTTTTTAAGCATTACTATTTTGATCAAATTATTTTTCAAAATATTTTAAAATGTTATTTTCAAAATATTTTTCAAAATTAAAAAGTTTTATGTTTTTCAAAATTCATTCTTTTTCAAAATATTTTTTCACAATGTTTTTCAAATTTCAAAGTATATTTTTCATATTGTTGTTTAAAAAAATCATTCTTTTCAAAATATTATTCAAAAATTCATTCTTTTCAAAAAACTTTTTAATATTCATTCTTTTAAAAATAGTATTTTTCATATATTCATTCTTTCAAAATATTCTTTTTAAAAATGTTTTCATTTGTCAAAAGTTTTTAATGTTTTTCAAAATTCAAAATATAGCTTTCAAAATATAAAATTTTCAAATGTTTTCAAATTTTTTCTTTTCAACATATAA
This sequence comes from Zingiber officinale, assembly GCF_018446385.1. Classification (NCBI taxonomy): domain Eukaryota; kingdom Viridiplantae; phylum Streptophyta; class Magnoliopsida; order Zingiberales; family Zingiberaceae; genus Zingiber; species Zingiber officinale. The sequence continues at coordinate 61,908,287 of NC_055998.1, forward strand.
TTTTTAGAATTTTTCAAAATATTTCTTGACTTAGTATACTTTTAGTAATGTATACTTTTGGTTCTGCCCCTATTTTTTTTTTTATGTGTGTCAAAGGGGGAGAGATAGTAAATTCAGGGGGAGTTAGTTAACTCAAAGGGAAAACTTAAAAGTTAAACTGGTTGTTTATTTACTTGTTGCTTATTTTTAATTTAACTTTGAACCTTAATTGCCAAACATCAAAAAGGGAGAGATTGTTGGTGCAAGCTGCACAAGAATCAAACCTGAGTTTTGATGTTGTCAAAGGTTCAAGTTAAGTCTTGTTATGATCTAACAAGTTGACTGAGTGTGTAGGATGTTTACTCAACCGGGAAAGTCCTAGCTGGATGCTAGGCAGAGAAATCTTAGCAGATCGTGGAACCCAGGTGCAAGTCCAAGTGGGTCGAGGGGATCCGAAGCTTGGCAGAGTGATCGTGAGGTCTGGAGGACCGAAGATCGAAGGAAAAGTCCTGAGGGAGCCGATCAAGGCAGAGTGAAAAGTCCAAACTAGATTTAGAGGATCAAAGCTTGGCAGGTAGGTTGAGGTAAAAAAACTGGAGGAGCGATAGTGAGGTCGGGTTCCTGAAGGGAACAACCTTAGGTCGCTGATCCAACTGAAGAAACCGGGAAGGTTTCCAAGTTGAGATCAAGAACAGTTCTACTGTTCTTTTATTTCTCATTATTATACTATTGTGCTAATATATGTGTTGCAGGTTGTTTTGGTCTAACATCTGTGTTGCAGGTTATTTTTAACACTGTCTTGCAGGTTAAGTTGGATCGGTCGACCGAGCCAGAGGATCGGTCAACCGAACCAAGTCAGCACATAAGTCAATCCAGATCAGAATTGAACCAGAATCAGATCAAAGGCTGATCGGTCGGCCGAACCGTAAGATCGGTCGACTGGACCATGATGACTCAGCCTAGCCAGTTCATCAGCACCAATCAGCAGCAAAGGAAAGATGGGCTAATCGGTCGACCGAACCTAGGGATCGGTCGACCGATCCAATCAACATTAAAGCTGCATTAAATCAAGATTACAGCAGATTCTGACGAACAAGGAAAAAGCTTGTTCGGTCGATCGAAAAAGAGTTCGGTCGACCGAATCATTAAAGACCAGTAAATGCAAAAAAGATCGAGCCAGCTTCGAACTTCAGCCAGGAAGAAAGGGAGCGGGTTCGGTTGACCGAACATAGGGATCGGTCGACCGAACCTCCAGTATAGCTATAAAAGGTGCTCAAAGTCAGAAGCTCGACAACAACTTTTCTGATCAAAATTCCTGCTCTGCAATCGTCTCGTCTTCATCTGTGCAGCAAGCTACATCTTCCAGAAGTGCCGACCTAAGATACATCTCCATTTTATTTGTTGGTAAAATTTATTTTAAAGCTTGCATTTGTAATTCATTTAAGCAAGATAGTAGGGTGTTACTATCTTGCTCCATTGTACGTTCTACTTCTTTCCGAAGAATTTCGGAAAGAAGAGTTATAGTGGTTTGCTCATCGGTGCGGTCAAGGACCACAAGCCTTCGAGTAGGAGTCGAGCTAGGCTCCGAACGAAGTAAACAATCTGTCTCTTTTTACTTTCCGCTGTGCACAACTTTGATATAAAAGAAAAAGAATAGTTTTAAAAAAGGAGCGATATTCACTCCCCCCCCCCCCCTCTATCGCTTCAAACGATCTATCACAATCATTCTATTCAGACTGTTAACACATAACATGCTTTGTCCAAGTTTGTTAACGTATAATATAACTTTTCATTAAAATAACACTATTTGTACATAACCATAGTTTATATTACATGATTTTATTAATATGAGTTTAATACTTTCCACACATAATGACAGTGATAACAACTAAATTCTACTTTCCTAGATAAGCCAATACTGCTCCAACTAGAAAAAAAAACTAGTGTAGTGGGCAATACTATCCCGTTCACCCCGAACTCGATGAAGGCAAGATTAGCCTCAGTATCATCCATTAGATCCATATTCAAATATATTTATGGATATTTCACACACTTTTTCGAATCCTCCTCTGATTTTTCAGGATCTTCCTCCTCAGATTCTTTGGGATTCATTTCTAGATCCTTCTCAGATTTTTGCGAGATCCATTTCTAGATCCTTGTCAGATTCTACAGGATCTATTTCTTCAGGATGTGGATCCTCTTCTAATTCTTTAAGATCTCATGCTAAATGAAGTAAATCACTATATATCTCTGAATATGAGATGTGCCCTTCAGAACGATCTATTAGTTGGTGTGCTATATCTTTATGAAGTCCCGACAATGACTGAACCGTAGCCCCTCTTCTATTTTTGTCCAGGATTGAAAACTCTTCTCATTCAAGTTTCTAGAATAGCCTATCGAGCCAACCAATAAGTCATCTACTTCGTGAACCGGGTCATAATCAAGTTATTTGATCTCCTCCCAAAGCTTATGTTGTTATATATTACGACTAGTCATCGTGTATATTATCCGTGGTATCTGAAATTGAAAATAATAATGTCAGTACAAAACCAATAAACTAATAATAAAACCGATCAAATTTAATTCTCACATATGTATGGAGCAATATACATAATCTATAAGCAAATAAGAAAAACATATTTTATTTATTTAAGGAGTTCTAGTTGACTGATACACTAGATCAGTCGATTCGAAAATTAGATTCTAAGTCCTTTGTCTTCATTAGAACTAATTTAATTGGGATATTGAATTATTTTTATTTAATGTAAGCTCATTTAATTAACTATCATAATTTATCTGGTTAAACCAACTAATGATTTGAATGAGATTGGAATTTACTTGGACCAATCCAATCTGATATAGTCTAGTCCAAATAAATTAGACCAGTTTGAATTGGACCATTAGATAGCCATGCAAATTCAAACCCCAAGCATAATTAATTGAAAAAAATTAAAACACAAGATTTAATTTTCAATTAATTTTAACAAAAAAAAAATTGTTTCATGATAAAGCTTCTCAAGCTTTCTCAATTTTGTTTTCACACGTGAGAGACTGCTCATGTTTTCTTTTCGTTGTTTGATTTATAAAAACCAAATATTTTCTAAAATTACTGTGCTTCATCAAAATGGACTGTAGCAGGCCTCTCCTCACCGACCACGATGAACACGCTAGCCGTCGATCGCCGGCCTTTCAACGTAGTAGCGAGCTCTTGCCAGCCATGGACACCGGTCACTAACCCCCCTTGCCGACACTGTGTCAGTCCGTGACGATATGATTGATGGAAATGAAGAAAACACGATTCAATCATTATTTCCTAGCGCGACTATGCGAAAGAGGCCGCGATGTGATCGCCGATCACCAATTGTCGATCACCTGAGGGATTTTTCCTCCCCCGAGTAATGGCTCAGATACTAATGTCACTTGGAAGAAATAATTTCGTATGAAAATGAAATAAATGCACAGTGCTCAGTTTGGAGAAGGAGAAGAAGAAGAAGGTATATCGAAAAAGATCACTAGGAAGAAATCATTGTGTCCCAAGGATGATCACCACAAAGATAAGATGTTATTATAGAGAAGATCATCACATAGGAACCTTCATCTATTTCCACAAGCTATGTAAGATTCCGTAAAATTTAATAATAAATATTATTAGACGAAAAATCTTATTGGATTTTTCGGAAATTTTTAGAAATTTTTCGGGATTTAAACGGAGTCTGTATGACCTGTTTTGAGGGGATGAGTCGGTGGGGCTAATTGGAGGTCTGTTTGGAATATCCAATTAAATTGGGAGTTGATTGAGGAAATCAACTTAGCGTTTAATTAAATTAACCTAAAGTTTTAATTAACATTAGGTTATATACCTAAGTCATTTCCTTAGCCCTTTAATCCCCGATTCATTTCCCTTCCCCCCGTCAACCCCTCTTTGCTCGATCCCTCCTCCCCGAAGCCAACGCCGCGTCGACCGCCGCGAGCTCACCGCCGGTGGCGGCCTTCTCCAGCGTGCCTCCGTCGACTCTCCAGCCTCCCTTCCTCTAGTGGTATGGAGCGGTTGAGCAACGGTCGACCGCCGAACTAGAGCTTTTCTGCCTCTTTCTCGCGAATGTCATTCCGATCGCCGACGCCGAGTCGTACTCCTCCCTCTTCCTCGCGTCTGCTGCGATTCGTCGACCCTCGAGACGCTGGAGCCAAGCCACATTTCCTCTAGTGTCATCGTCGTCGCACGGTTTCCGATTTCATCTTCTCCTTACCGGATCTTGGACTAGGAGGGGTTCAAGTGGCTCGTCTCCCTTCACCGGGCATTGCCTACCTGCTTGAAGCTGTGCCCTAGTTTCATGTCATCGCTGGTACACCCCAGGAGTTCTTCCTCTTTGGATGTCAGCCCCAATTGTCTTTGATTGGTCGTGATCAAGTTAATGTCGGAGGGTTTTCAAGCATCCAACAGCGGCGTTGTTTCTTCGTCAATGCGAGCAGAACGGTGACAATTCCACCAGGGAGGTTCATCACCTTCTCTTTATCAGGATTGCAGTACCCTTTTCATCTCCGGACAGATCCGGTTACCTTCTGTGGTAGCTACCTTGTCTTCTTGGAGGTAAGAAGTTAGGTATAGCGGTGGATTTTGGGTGTTTGATTGGTGTAGTGTTGATTAGGAAGTGGTATTTCTTGTGTATGACAGGTGTTTGATGAAATGCTTGGAGTCCTTTTGTCTCCTCTGTTTGCACTGGAAACTCCATTGGTGACCACCTATTGTGGTGAGTAGCTGCTGGAACAATGGGCATTCATTGTAAGGAACTATGAGGTAACAAGGACACTCATTTCATGTTGTTGTTTCGTTCATATATTTAGAATATGATTCAAGTGGCTAGAGTACTGATTTAGGGTTTGTGTTTGCTTAGATTTAGGAATGGTTGATGTGTGGTTAGGGATTGATTATGTGGATTTAGAAGGATTAATGGATGGATTTGATTAGTGTTTGATTGATGATGATTTATGTGAATTGGATTTAAGATGTGTTAATTATGCAGATTGAGGATTATTGGAGTTGTTGGATGATGTAAGGAGTTTTGATTAGTAATAAATTTGTGAGGATTTAGGGATTAATTTGTGGAGTAAGGATGAATTTATCATCTAATTGGATCGTTAGGTGGAATCTACCTTGGTTACCTAATCAAGGTAGGATTAGGTTTTGGATTTGGTTAGTTGTTGATTATGTGATCAGCTAAACAATAATATATATATGTTGACTTATGCAGGATTTTGGATATGTGACGATCATCGCGATGTGGGATTTATTTTATCACGATTGACAGATTTAAGGCGGGTATTTCTTCCTTGGCCTCTACTTAGTTTTTCTTGATCTTAGTGCATGACTATTATGTGATGGTTTAGGCTGTTTTATCTTATATCATGATCGATTACTGTTTTTCCTGCATGATGCTTATGCTTGACCCTTGTGATGATCTACGTAATTCATATACAGTCTTCACTCTTGATATCTACTCTGTTGTGATTACACGTGTAGAGTATGTCTTGTAGGGTTTGTCGGGTTGTTGGTATTACCATGCTGATGGGGTATATGATGCGGATTGTACATAGGTGGGTATGTGTTATAGGAGTCATCTTGTTGACCGTGGATTTACATGAGGTGTGTACATACGTATTTGTCATGTACTTTTGGAGGAGTTGTGTTGATTGTATGTTCGGAGTATATACACATGTCTGTTGTGTTTTTATTGGAGGATACATGTTGATTGTACTTATATTTTTGTATACATGTGTTTGGTGGGATTATTGGAGTTTTGGTTTATTATACATGTGTAGTGGGTACATATGTTCGGTGGGATACGTGGAGGTATCATGTCGATTATACTCATGTTGGAGGTATTTATGAGGTTTGGGGTTGTTGCATGGATGATGATTATTTATATATATCATGTTCATCATTCATTGCATCTGATGACCATTGTCTCCCTTGTGGTGAGAGAGTCATCAGTTGGTTTGGTTTAGCACCGCACACTCGGCCACTCATGGGTAGTGGTAGTTGGAGCAGTTGCTGCTAGTCCTGTCGTGCCACCCGGTCACGAGGTTTAGTGAGATCCGGCGTTGTGAGCAGTCAGGGACCCTGATGCTATTTAGCTAGATAGCTATTAGCGGACTGTCCGCCTCGACCACTATATAGTGGGCTGGAGGGTAGTACAGTCGTCACAGACCCAAGCCTCTCGGCCATACAGGGGTCGTGGTGTCTAGAGAGGTGGCGGGGGTGACCATGGAGCATGCATACGCAGTTATTATTCTTGCATTTGATGCGCGGTGCATCTGCATTTGCATACATGCCTACTAGATACTAGTTGCATGTGTTTGTGGTATGTTGCATTTGTTTGCGATATGTTTGTTGCATATGGTTGTCATGCTGCATACATGTCATTTATTTTACATGTATTTGCAGTCGTATTTATATTGCACAGGTGTCACGGGTATATCTGTTGCAGATCCGGTGAGTTTACTGATCATTGTACCATGTGTCGATTCCAGATTGGGTATGTATCTGTCATTATGTTAGTTGTGGTTTGTACAGTCAGGTTATTATGTCAGGTATGTTCAGATGCATTGATTATGATAGTATGATCATGTTCTTATTCCCTACTGAGACTGTATACTTGTGATCTCCATGTTGTTTATGGACCATGCACTATTTTTTCTATTACCCGCTGAGTTACCTATACTCACCACCGCATGTATACATTTATGTTTTCAGGTAGCCTGTAGATGGTTGGTGTCGCTCGGAGTATCCTGTCTGCCGGGTCCTACGTCACATCCGAAGATCGTGATTGTTTTCTTTTGTATATTCTTTTCTTATTTTTGGCATTGTATTTGTGTATAGCCATGTGGCTATCCTATGGTTTTGGTGATGTATTTGTGTTTAAGCCGTGCTGGCATGCGTTGTATCTATTTGTCTTGTGTGGGCTTTCCGTTTTCGTTTTTCCGCTGTGTTGGTTTTTAGTACAGCCGTGTGGGCTGTTTTATATATAACTGCGTGGTTGTGATTGTTTCATTCCAGCCGTGTGGGATGTTATTATAACTGCGTGGTTGTGTATATAAATATTCCAGCCGCATGTGGTTGATGTATATTTTGTTTGTACTTATGCTTCAGATTGTCACCGGTACAGGGGAGATGCTGTCGGATTTTTGTCTGGCAGGGACTTTTTTGGGGCGTGACAATTTAGTGGTATCAGAGCGGGTACGATGCCTGTTTTGTTTTTGTTTTAGATTTTCGAGATTTACCTGATACCAATTTTTGGTATCAGAGCAGATACGATGCCTGTTATTCGTGTTTTGGATTTCGTGATTCGATTTTCTTGATGTGACTTTTCCGATTTTGGGACCAGGCAGCAGCAGGACATCTCCAGGCTATAGGAGGTATGTTTGCATATTGTTATCATACATTTCTGTTGGTGTATATACTGTTGTTCATGATAGTTAGTTATGACATGTGTTAGTACAACTTTGTTAGTACCTGTGTAGTTGTTTGTAACATGCATTGCATGTGTTGGGTCAATCACTGATCACGATTGACCTAATGGAGATCAAGGATTTACAGCCTCAAGGGATTCTTCATATCATACTACCAGTTGTGTCAGTTGTTGATACTATTAGTTGGTTGAGATTTAGAGTCACATATCAGTGTCTATTATTATTAGCTGTGTAGTGAATGATATCGGTATACCCATGTTGACCCAGTTAGTAAAGTACCGGTTTACTCCTGTTGAGGATTGATTTACTTAGTTGACTTGTGTAGTTATGGTTTGACTTATTACTCTTGTTGACTTGGACAGTTGGGGTTTGATTTATCTTAGTTGGTTTTGTACGCCTGTTGTTTTGATTAGTAGAGTATTGATTTACTCCTGTTGGTTAGGTTAGTAGATTACCCTCGTTGACTTGGGTAGTGGTGGATCGATTTTACCTTAGTTGATTTTGACGAGGATTGATTTACCCTTATTAGATCAGTTAGTTGACGACCGATTTATTTAGCAGTTCGATCATTAGGGTATCGTCATACTCTATTTCTAGAGATTCTGATCTTTGGAGTTACTTGTGCTTGGTTAGATATTTGGGAGATACATTTGAGTACATGACTCGTACCGGTGTAGAAAGGACTGAGTTGGCCGTATACCATTATCGGCTTAGTCAGTCTATAGAGGATCGATGCATCCTATTCCATGGGGACTTTGACTATGGATTGTCTGTACCTGATTGGGTGACTTAGAAGGTACATTAGGATAGGATACTCCACTGATGTGGAAAAGTGTAAAGCTACATGCTTAACACTTATGAGATATAACCGTTATTATGGTGTATGAGTTGGAGAGTACTTTCGGACATATGATTTGTTCTGGTGGGAGAGAGTTGAAGTTAGCTGCTTAACCTTTACGTGACCCGGTACCACGTGAAGGGAGAAGCAGGGAATGCTTTTTGGAGATCAGGTCGTCACTTAGTGATTTCTTTGAGGTGTTTGGAGAGAGAGTAGTTCTCTACTTCTTTCGTCAGCACGATGGATTTTAAGGTGATGACTAGTAGACTCGTCTAACGTTGCTCCATGGGAGATCCTGACTCATAGAGCTGTCGGATGTAGTTAGATATCCTTGATGTACCTAGTGATTTACGACCTGTGATGATACGGAGGAAGTGGTATTAGTTGAGTAATACCTAGGAGGTCCGATCGTAACTAGGTATAATTTCAGATGATGATCTTCGAAGGGTAGAGCGTTGATTGACGGATATTTTGATCAACTAGTTAGTTATAGTGCTCCTCTATTTTTGTGTTCATTGCTCGATACTGGAGGTTACTGAACCTCAGATGGAGCAATCACAGTATGATGGGGTACAAGACAATGGTTAGACGACTCAGCTAACATTGTCTCTATCAGATGGCTTAAGACCTTGACCACATGATCATTTTACCAGATCTTGTAGTCCATATCTCATATTAGAGGGTTGACCTTTTATCGATATTTGTCGAGGGACATATATAGTATAATTATGAGAGTTGTGGAGATATCTTCTTGATGGGTAGACTTTTAGTCAGGAGATTGTGTGACCCTTTAACTTTGGATTGATATTCTTTTACTATGGATATTTGATTATCAGAAAGGATGAGATGATGAGATTTGGCAGACTTTATGGATACATTTAGTTTGTTGGCAGTAGGTGTTGAGGGTTGGATGCTTTCGTTTTTCTCTATCATTGTTTAGGAGACTATCTGGTATGATTGATTGATGTTGAGGATGATTTTGATTGATGGTTATTGGGATCAGGTGTGGTGATATGTTATCTTTCGATGATCTATTAGTGGATATTTGATTCGATGATCTATTGTCTAGTATTTGATGCTGATAGAGACATGAGGAGTAGCACTTGTGTGATATTTATGGATTTGGTGATTTATAGTTGGTGATTAGATCACAGAATTATTGGGGATCTTATGGTTGAGAAAGTCTGTGGTATTGATAGTATGAGTCCTTGGTGTTATCATTTAGGCATACCGTGCCCTAGATGTTTTCATGGACTCAATGTACTTGGTATTTCTAGGATATTTGGATCAGTTTTCATTGTCTTCATTGGCGATGTTGTGATCTATTCCCGATCCGCGGTGGATCACGTACACTAGCTTCGCATAGTTCTAGAGATGTTTCGACGGGAACATCTATATGTGCAGTTAGTAGTATGTATTGTGATTGTCTTCTACGAGATTTCTGGGACACGTTGTCTTTAGTAGAGAGATATTAGTGGATCCATGGGAATTAGAAGTTGTTACTAGTTGGAAGTAGTCGTAGTTTATACCAGAGACTCGCAGCTTCCTTGAGTTTGGCTGGATATTACTAGAGGTTGATTGAGGGTTTTATTCAGCATTATGCCGTTGACTGGACTGTCTAGAATGGTATGAAACTTTCTTGGCTAGATGCTTGCGAGATCAGTTTAGATAGCTGCACCTATCTTAGCCGTACTTTCTAGTGTAGACGGATTTGCACTCTACACAGAGGTATCATATTTAGGGTTTGGTGTAGTTCTGATGTAGCGTGAGCGGAGTAGTCTCATACCAGTAGGGAGAATTCTCGTGTAATGAGAATGAGATTCTTTATTGTCGTGGGAGATCATGTGTGTCCCCGAGTCACTTCTTATCCGGGAGGAGTTACTGTAGGAAACACATTGATATGGATTTGCACTACATTCGGGCGACACCTGATGTATAGAGATTTAAAGTATTTTTATTGATGGAAAGATATGAAGGAAGACATCGCAGATTTTGTAGCTTGATGTCTAGTGTGTCAGCACGTGGAGGCTGAATATCAGAGTTTAGCAGGATTATCTCCGTTGATTTGAATACTAGAGTGGAGTTAGGAGCATGTTTTGACGGATCTTGTTGTGGGATTACCCAAGACTCGGAGGGGATATGATGGTTTGGGTAATCATGGTGGGGTGATGACTTGCTTCCTAGCTATGGATTTGTAGGATAGATTCTTTTGGATTGAGTAGTAGGATTATACTCTAGAGGGATTACCGGACTGGATGATGTATCTCTGAGTATGGTTTTGGATGGAGATCTGCGATTTCACATCCTGGTTTTGACTGTGGTTACAACAGATTTTGGGATTGGAGCTTTACTATAGTATGGATTTTCACCCTTAGACTGATGGATAGTCTGAGTGTTTTGTACAGATGTTGGAGGATTTGTGGATAGTGGATTTTGAATTTTAGAGGTGTTTGATTTATCCACAGTTGGCTAGATTGCAGAGTTGGAGTAGCGGGAGTAGGGTGAGTTCATAGCTCACAAAGTTGTCGTTAGTCACTTGGAGGAGGATTATCATGTTTAGAGATATGTTTATGATATTTGGATGAGTGGCATATGAATAGGTTGATTGGTTACCTTGGAGGAGGGACCTTGAGTGGATCAGTAAATTTGGGGACCAAATTTTTATTAGTGGGGGAGAATGTAAGATTCCGTAAAATTTAATAATAAATATTATTAGACGAAAAATCTAATTGGATTTTTCGGAAATTTTTAGAAATTTTTCGGGATTTAAACGGAGTCTGTATGACCTGTTTTGAGGGGATGAGTCGGTGGGGCTAATTGGAGGTCTGTTTGGAATATCCAATTAAATTGGGAGTTGATTGAGGAAATCAACTTAGCGTTTAATTAAATTAACCTAAAGTTTTAATTAACATTAGGTTATATACCTAAGTCATTTCCTTAGCCCTTTAATCCCCGATTCATTTCCCTTCCCCCCGTCAACCCCTCTTTGCTCGATCCCTCCTCCCCGAAGCCAACGCCGCGTCGACCGCCGCGAGCTCACCGCCGGTGGCGGCCTTCTCCAGCGTGCCTCCGTCGACTCTCCAGCCTCCCTTCCTCTAGTGGTATGGAGCGGTTGAGCAACGGTCGACCGCCGAACTAGAGCTTTTCTGCCTCTTTCTCGCGAATGTCATTCCGATCGCCGACGCCGAGTCGTACTCCTCCCTCTTCCTCGCGTGCTGCTGCGATTCGTCGACCCTCGAGACGCTGGAGCCAAGCCACATTTCCTCTAGTGTCATCGTCGTCGCACGGTTTCTGATTTCATCTTCTCCTTACCGGATCTTGGACTAGGAGGGGTTCAGCAGCGGCTCGTCTCCCTTCACCGGGGCATTGCCTACCTGTTTTGAAGCTGTGCCCTAGTTTCATGTCATCGTTGGTACACCCCAGGAGTTCTTCCTCTTTGGATGTCAGCCCCAATTGTCTTTGATTGGTCGTGATCAAGTTAATGTCGGAGGGTTTTCAAGCATCCAACAGCGGCGTTGTTTCTTCGTCAATGCGAGCAGAACAGTGACAATTCCACCAGGGAGGTTCATCACCTTCTCTTTATCAGGATTGCAGTACCCTTTTCATCTCCGGACAGATCCGGTTACCTTCTGTGGTAGCTACCTTGTCTTCTTGGAGGTAAGAAGTTAGGTATAGCGGTGGATTTTGGGTGTTTGATTGGTGTAGTGTTGATTAGGAAGTGGCATTTCTTGTGTATGACAGGTGTTTGATGAAATGCTTGGAGTCCTTTTGTCTCCTCTGTTTGCACTGGAAACTCCATTGGTGACCACCTATTGTGGTGAGTAGCTGCTGGAACAATGGGCATTCATTGTAAGGAACTATGAGGTAACAAGGACACTCATTTCATGTTGTTGTTTCGTTCATATATTTAGAATATGATTCAAGTGGCTAGAGTACTGATTTAGGGTTTGTGTTTGCTTAGATTTAGGAATGGTTGATGTGTGGTTAGGGATTGATTATGTGGATTTAGAAGGATTAATGGATGGATTTGATTAGTGTTTGATTGATGATGATTTATGTGAATTGGATTTAAGATGTGTTAATTATGCAGATTGAGGATTATTGGAGTTGTTGGATGATGTAAGGAGTTTTGATTAGTAATAAATTTGTGAGGATTTAGGGATTAATTTGTGGAGTAAGGATGAATTTATCATCTAATTGGATCGTTAGGTGGAATCTACCTTGGTTACCTAATCAAGGTAGGATTAGGTTTTGGATTTGGTTAGTTGTTGATTATGTGATCAGCTAAACAATAATATATATATGTTGACTTATGCAGGATTTTGGATATGTGACGATCATCGCGATGTGGGATTTATTTTATCACGATTGACAGATTTAAGGCGGGTATTTCTTCCTTGGCCTCTACTTAGTTTTTCTTGATCTTAGTGCATGACTATTATGTGATGGTTTAGGCTGTTTTATCTTATATCATGATCGATTGCTGTTTTTCCTGCATGATGCTTATGCTTGACCCTTGTGATGATCTACGTAATTCATATACAGTCTTCACTCTTGATATCTACTCTGTTGTGATTACACGTGTAGAGTATGTCTTGTAGGGTTTGTCGGGTTGTTGGTATTACCATGCTGATGGGGTATATGATGTGGATTGTACATAGGTGGGTATGTGTTATAGGAGTCATCTTGTTGACCGTGGATTTACATGAGGTGTGCACATACGTATTTGTCATGTACTTTTGGAGGAGTTGTGTTGATTGTATGTTCGGAGTATATACACATGTCTGTTGTGTTTTTATTGGAGGATACATGTTGATTGTACTTATATTTTTGTGTACATGTGTTTGGTGGGATTATTGGAGTTTTGGTTGATTATACATGTGTAGTGGGTACATATGTTCGGTGGGATACGTGGAGGTATCATGTCGATTATACTCATGTTGGAGGTATTTATGAGGTTTGGGGTTGTTGCATGGATGATGATTATTTATATATATCATGTTCATCATTCATTGCATCTGATGACCATTGTCTCCCTTGTGGTGAGAGAGTCATCAGTTGGTTTGGTTTAGCACCGCACACTCGGCCACTCATGGGTAGTGGTAGTTGGAGCAGTTGCTGCTAGTCCTGTCGTGCCACCCGGTCACGAGGTTTAGTGAGATCCGGCGTTGTGAGCAGTCAGGGACCCTGATGCTATTTAGCTAGATAGCTATTAGCGGACTGTCCGCCTCGACCACTATATAGTGGGCTGGAGGGTAGTACAGTCGTCACAGACCCAAGCCTCTCGGCCATACAGGGGTCGTGGTGTCTGGAGAGGTGGCGGGGGTGACCATGGAGCATGCATACGCAGTTATTATTCTTGCATTTGATGCGCGGTGCATCTGCATTTGCATACATGCCTACTAGATACTAGTTGCATGTGTTTGTGGTATGTTGCATTTGTTTGCGATATGTTTGTTGCATATGGTTGTCATGCTGCATACATGTCATTTATTTTACATGTATTTGCAGTCGTATTTATATTGCACAGGTGTCACGGGTATATCTGTTGCAGATCCGGTGAGTTTACTGATCATTGTACCATGTGTCGATTCCAGATTGGGTATGTATCTGTCATTATGTTAGTTGTGGTTTGTACAGTTTATGTCAGGTTATTATGTCAGGTATGTTCAGATGCATTGATTATGATAGTATGATCATGTTCTTATTCCCTACTGAGACTGTATACTTGTGATCTCCATGTTGTTTATGGACCATGCACTATCTTTTCTATTACCCGCTGAGTTACCTATACTCACCACCGCATGTATACATTTATGTTTTCAGGTAGCCTGTAGATGGTTGGTGTCGCTCGGAGTATCCTGTCTGCCGGGTCCTACGTCACATCCGAAGATCGTGATTGTTTTCTTTTGTATATTCTTTTCTTATTTTTGGCATTGTATTTGTGTATAGCCATGTGGCTATCCTATGGTTTTGGTGATGTATTTGTGTTTAAGCCGTGCCGGCATGCGTTGTATCTATTTGTCTTGTGTGGGCTTTCCGTTTTCGTTTTTCCGTTGTGTTGGTTTTTAGTACAGCCGTGTGGGCTGTTTTATATATAACTGCGTGGTTGTGATTGTTTCATTCCAGCCGTGTGGGCTGTTATTATAACTGCGTGGTTGTGTATATAAATATTCCAGCCGCATGTGGTTGATGTATATTTTGTTTGTACTTATGCTTCAGATTGTCACCGGTACAGGGGAGATGCTGTCGGATTTTTGTCTGACAGGGACTCTTTTGGGGCGTGACAAGCTAAATCTCACTCAATGGATAAACCAAGATATGTTCTTCAACTCATGCACCCCTTCCTATCACTTTATATATATATATATATATATATATATATATATAGGGCTATAAACAAGTCGAGCCGAGCCAAGGTTTGGGGTATTTAAGCTTGTTTGATAAGGTAACCAAGCCGAACCGAGCTTAAAATGAACCAAACTTTTGAAATGAGTGTTCAAGTTTGGCTTGATTTATTTTTTATGAGCTTGAGCTTGTTTGAAACTTGGCATGAGCTTGGTTTGTTTAGATGTTATCAAGCTCTCAATTCAAGCTTGGCTTAAGATTTGTTCAAGCTTGGCTTGAGCTTGGTTCGAGCTTGGTTCGTTTAGATGTTATCAAGCTCTCAATTCAAATTTGTTTGATTATTTGAAACTTTTAGTTATTTGATTGGTTATTAAGCTTGATAATTTAAATTTATTTATTTATTTATTTTATTATTTATTTAACATATTGAAAAGAGTTTTATTAATGAATATGATTCGTAAACATTGTTCATGAACGTTGTTCACGAACGTTGCTCACGAACGTTAACAAGCTGAACACATATGTGTTCAAGCTTGTTTGTTTAGCTTAACGAGTTGTTCAAGCTTGTTTGTTTAATCAATCTTATGTATATTGAACGAACATAAACAAGCTCTTACAAAGCCGAACACTAAGCTTGTTCATGAACGCTTGGTTCATTTACATCCTTATATATATATATATATATATATGAAGGGGAGCCTTGGCGCAACGGTCAAGTTGTTTCCATGTGACCAAAAGGTCACGGGTTCGAATCCTGAAAATAACCTCTTGCAAAAAATAGGGTAAAGCTGCGTACAATGGATCCTTTCTCGGGACCCCACATGACGAGAATTTCGTACACCGGATTACTATATATATACTCTTTCTATAACTGATATTCTAATTGCACTTAAAGGAGGAAGAGGAACGGACACCTTCTTCTCTTCTCAACGTGTGCATTCAAGTGCCATGTCTAACCGTATCATGCCCATTAGCAACTCCAACCTCTTTTCTATTTATCATAAGTTTATGAAAATGTCTTATCAAAGCACCAACTTTTCTGTTGTAGTTGATACTTGTATGGATGGCTATTTTAATAGATTTTAGGGTCAATTCTCGATAGGTATAAACTTTCTCTGGATTGAACATCATCTTTTGCCACAAGATTAAAGGGAATATCGTTGGGTTTAAAGAACTAGATACCAAGAAAAAGAATACCTTCATCACATAATTTTTGGATAAGTTAACAATATATGTGTGGAACATTGTAAGCACAAAGCTCCATTAGAAGTTTTAAAGCGAAAGAGTCTTCAATGATTACATTTCATGTATCTATTAACTTCTAGGATACATATGATTGTTGAGCCACCGATGGCTAAATTTGCTGTCTATGGGAATTTTAGATCTAATTAATTGCTTAACCTTCAATTGATTATACTAAATCTTTAATTGATTATTATTCAAATAAAAATATTTTGAACCCATATGTTCAGTAACTCTTGAGTTAATTGAACTTGCTAACTAAGTCCGCCCTCCAATTGACTTTGTTAGGATTATATTAAAATTGAAAACTTATTGATGGAAAATGTTAAATTTGAGGGTAAAAAATTAAGAATTTAAAATATTTGTAAGAAATCTTGAAATTTTAAAAATATTATGATGTATCAATTTGGACAAAGAATTGATGAAAAAATAAAAAATAAATAAAAATGAGACAAATTATAATTTTTAAGAGTGAATCTAAAAAAATAAAGGGTTAAATGGAGAATTAAAAAAATATAAGTGTAGTAAAATTTAGTGTATAATTGAAAATTATAAAAGTTTAAGGGTAAAATGTTACTTTACTTCTCAAGACCTTTTTGAAAAATTTTTAAAAAAAACATAATTTTTTAAAAAGAATAAAAATGCATGAGATCACAGTGGAATCACTGAGGAGGCCACTATCCCATAGAGGTTGTCACAAAATTGTGAGGGACCGTGACCCCGCAGAAGTCGCCGCATGATAAACTCAGTGAAGGTCGCCAGATGACCCACGATGTCGATATTGAACTATGAGTACAGCGATAAAATAATTAATTACTAACACAACTTTACAGGTGGATTGGAAATTACTATTCAATTTTCTAATATAAAATTTCTATATTTATGGTCAGGATAACATAAAAACATTCAAGATTATGGCAAACAATGCATGATTTCAACCATCACTTTGATCGCATATTGACCAAAACACTTATAATCTCATCTGTGTATTCATCCTACTAACTTTTCTTAACAAAGACAATCAAAATTTTACCATCTCTAATTTTGTTCACTTTGACTCCATAAAATTTTGTTGTCTTCCTCTAAAAGCCCCCGAATGAGAATATGATTACTAAAACTTGTTTTAAGCTAACCACTTCTAAATTCTAATTTTTAAAATTTCCCTTAAAATAAAAAATTCTTATAATGTTTTTAAATTTATTATATTTGATATAAAAATGAAATGACATTATCACATTATTATTCTAAATTAGTAACAAAAAATTAATAGCTAAAGGTTGAATTTAATTTTTTTAGAATATTTTAAAATTGAAGAGAATGTATTTTGAAAAGTAAATTTTAAAGGTAAAATATATATTTTTCTAGATTAATACTTTTGATAATTTCCAACATTACTTCTACCTTGGAATTGGGGATCAAACGATCCTATGGGGTTGGCAGCCAAATAGTCATTGGAATTGGGGATCAAAGTGAGCTCAAATTCAAAAGTCCTTTCTCTCTCATCCTTTCTAGAGCGACGTCGGATCCGACCTCAGCGATCACGATCCTAAGTTTAGAGGTGAGAAAAAATATCAAAATTTTGATATATCACACATACCATATCGAAATTTATCGAATTATATCGATTTTATGGTATACCAAAAATTTTGGTATGGTATTATACCGTACCGAAATTTTCAGTATCGGTATAAATATATGATTTTTAGTGAAATTTTTGATATACCATACCAATACCGAATATTTACCCTGAACAATATGAATATAAGAATTTCGGTATATCAAAATTTCGGTACAGTATCAATATGAAAAAATTTTATACTGTATTTTTCGGTATGGTAACGATATGTGGGTTAATGGTTCGATATATCGTACTGAACCACCCCTAATATGGAGTTGGGGGCCAAAGCGATCTCATATTTAAAACTCCTTTCTCTCTCATCCTTTCTTGAGCGGCGTCGGATCCAACCTCAGTGATCACGATTCTATGTTTAGGAGTGGGGAAAAATATCGAAATTTCGGTATACAACATATACCATATCAAAATTTATCGAATTATACTGATTTTATGATATACCAAAAATTTTGGTACGGTATTATACCGTACCAAAATTTTCGGTATCGGTATCGTTATATAATTTTTAGCGAAATTTTAGATATACCGTATCGATATCGAAAATTTACCTTGAACAATATGAATACCAGAATTTCAATATACCGAAATTCTGATACGGTATCGGTATGAAAAATTTTTATACCATATTTTCGATATAGTAACGATATATGGGTTGATGGTTCGGTATACCGTATCGAACCACCCCTAATATGGAGTTGGGGGCCAAAATAAGCCCAAATTCAAAACACCTTTCTCTCTCATCCTTTCCTAAACGACGTCGGATCCGACCTCAACAATCACGATCCTATGTTTAGGGTTGGGGGGAAATATCGAAATTTCGATATAACGCACATACCGTATCGAAATTTACCAAATTATATTGATTTTTTAGTATACTAAAAATTTTGGTACGGAATTATATCATACTAAAATTTTCGGTATTGGTATCGATATACGATTTTTAGCGAAATTTTCGATATACAATATTGATACCAAAAATTTACCCTGATCAATATGAATACCAAAATTTTGGTATACAGAAATTTGGTATACCGAAATTCCAGTATGGTATCGGTATGAAAAATATTTATACCGTATTTTTCAGTATGGTAACGATATGTGAGTTGATGGTTCGGTATACCGTACCGAACCACCCCTAATATGGAGTTGGGGGCCAAAGCGAGCCTAAATTCAAAACTCCTTTCACTCTCATCCTTTCTTGAACCGAGCCACCCTTAATATGGAGTTGGGGGCTAAAGCAAGCCTAAATTCAAAACTCCTTTCACTCTCATCCTTTCTTGAGCGGTGTTGGATCCGACTTCAGTGATCAAGATCTGTTAGCTAGAGCCCTAGAGCCAATCATTTGATGATTGTATTTTGGACTTGTTGTATCATATTCTATATAAATAAAGGCATTTGATTTTTGGTTATTATACTTACTTGTATTGGTGCTAGATAAACTAAGTATAATAACGTCCTTGAGTAGAAGGTTCTTACCTATATCAATCGGTTAGCTGAACCGATAGTGAGATGATATAGGGAACACTACTCTTAATCATTCCTAGTCGAGTATTAACATTCAGGGATAATATTAATGCAATAAGACTAGCATGTAGGTCAACTCGATGACTTGATCTCACAAGTCATGGATATAGAGATATCAAGTTGACACATGGGTATGCATTAGAGAGTGTATACTGAATGACCCGCCATGAGAAAGTATCATGGATCGTTATATGAGTGTCATATACTTTCTCATGTGACTATTAGTATGACTACTAGTCCTTAGACTTGAAGTCACCATGGATCCTTACATAAGGAGTTATGTACTTTAGTTTCGTCAAACGTCACCCGTAACTGGGTGGACTATAAAGGCGATTACTGGGTATGTAACGAATTATGCAGAGGGATATGAGTGATGTAGATGGGATCTATCCCTCCTATATGACGGGAGAGACATCAGTATTCTTGATAGAGTGAGACCACGAAGTGCATGGCCATGCCCAAATGAGTCAATAGAGGATATTGAGCTCATTTGATTTAGTGAGTCTACTTGGAGTTCAAGATTTAGATTGGTCAGAGGATGACACGGTCTATGCCTCACATTGACCAATCTAGATGTCTAGGATAGAAGGACACTTGTCATATATTGTGAGGAGTCACAATTAGTAGTCACAAGGTGATGTCGGATCTCGACATTCTTGTAACTTGGGTAGTAATGATGTATTGCTAGATACCGCTCATTACTTATGCTTCTGAATGAGTTTAGAGACATTGCCAACGTTACAAGAACCTATTGGGTCACACACAAAGAACACGTGGATGGAGATTATGTTCATATGATGAACCAAAAAGGATTAGATTCATTTGATGAATCAAATTGGATTAAGAGTAATCCTAATTGGGCTAATTGAGTTGGACTCAATTTGATTCATGTGTTCAATGAGTCTAATTTAGATTATGACTCATTGAATCAATTTAATTAAATGAATTAGATTCATTATATTAAATTGGTTTGAATCAAATGGTTGGATTAGATCAACCATTAGAGAGATTAAGTCAAGTTTGACTTGACTTGAGAGGAAGAGTAAGAGTCAAGTTTGACTTGACCCTTTTGCCACATCATTAGTGAGTTGGTAAGATGTGGACCAATCATAAAGTGCCACATCATCAAGAGAATGCCACTAATGGAAGTTACATTCTCTCCTTTGCTTTAATGTGGCCGGCCACATTAATGAAGGGGGTTACACTTGGTGTGGCCGGCCACTAAGGGAGTAAAGAAAATTGATTTTCATTCAAGGTGAGAATTGATTCCATCTTCTCCAAGCTCTCTTCCTCAAGCTCTCCCTCTCCTCTTCTCTTGACCGAAAGTTTTCAAGCAAGAAAGAAGGAGAATGTGTTTGAGTTTCATGAAGAAAAGGTAGAGTGATTGTCACATAGAATTCTCTTATCTATCTTTTCTTTTCCCAAATCCTACCCGAGAGCCCTAGAAAGTGCTAGCACACTTGGGGTACTCTCTTCTCCATCCTTGAGTGTTAGAGAACACCTCTTGTTCGTGTGGATATCACTAGAGAGTTGTCTACGTTGACAACTTCGAGATCCGGTGTACCGTTGGACGAGCGGGATTTGCGAGGGCACGCTTCAAAGGTATAAATATTTTTCCTTTGTAGATCTACTGTAGATCATAGTTTGAAACTCGTATTCGTGTTTTCGAAATTTTTCTTCGCACGAGATCCAATGGCTAGGGTGATTCGGGGTTTCCGCAACGTGAAGACGCGGTTTTCGCGGCCCGAAAAACCCAACAGGATCCTATATTTAGGGGTGGAGAAAAATATCGAAATTTCGATATACCACACATACCGTATCAAAATTTATCGAATTATATCGATTTTACGGTATACCAAAAATTTTGGTCCGGTATTATATTGTACCTAAATTTTCGGAATCGGTATCAATATACGATTTTTAGTGAAAATTTTGATATACCGTATCGATACCGAAAATTTACCTTGAACAATATGATTACCAGAATTTCGGTATACCGAAATTCGATATACCGAAATTTCGATTTGGTATCGGTATGAAAATTTTGTATACCGTAACTTTTGATATGATAACGGTATGTGAGTTGATGATTCGGTATACCATACCAAATCAACCCCTACCTATGTTTCCCACACTCGCTTTCATTTCCGCCTTGTAGATCTATTGTGCTTGCATCGGGTTCTCCGAGACAGGGTAATAGCCTCCGAAGGTGTGCTCCTCAGCATGGGAAATCCCCTCCTCGACATCTCCGATGTTGTCGACCAAGAGTTTCTTAGCAGGTGATTCATCTGTGTGTCTTTTTTGCCGGATCTGTTCCCCGGATCTATGTTTGTCGCTTCTCACTGTGTAACCTTCGTCACGAATCTGGTGAATTTGAAACCTTTCGTGGCGGTCCTAATGCAACGCTTCGTAGCGAGCTCTCTATTGGCTTCCTCCGCTTATCTCATGCTTATGGGTTTTCTACACTCCTCCTATATGGTAATCTTTCTATTTCTTGATTACTCTTTTTCAGAGCGAAAGATTCACGTAGTCTTTTTCTGAGCGAAAGATTCATTTCTAGATCCTTCTCAGATTTTGCAGGATCCATTTCAAGATCCTTGTCAGATTCTGCGGGATCTATTTCTTCGAGATTTGGATCCTCTTCTAATTCTTTAAGATCCCATGCTAAATGAAGTAAATGTCTATATATATCTGAATATGAGATGTGCCCTTCAGAACTATCTATTAGTTGGTGTGCTATATCTTTAAGATGTCCCGATAGTGACTGAACCATAGCCCATCTTCTATGTTCGTCCAAGATTGGAAACTCTTCTCGTTCAAATTTCTAGAATAGTCTATCGAGCCGACCAATAAGTCAACTGACTCCGTAAACCGGGTCATAATCAAGTTCCTTGATCTCCTCCCAAAGCTCATGTTGTTATACATTACAACTAGTCATCGTGTATATTGTCCGTGATATCTGAAATTAAAAATAATAATGTCACTACAAAATCAATAAACTAATAATAAAATCGGTAAAATTTAATTCTCACATATGCATTGAGCAATATACATAATCCATAAGTAAATAAGAAAAATATCTTTATTTTATTTAAGGAGTTCTAGTTGACTGACACACTAAATCGATCAATTCGAACACTAGATCCTAAGTCCCTTGTCTTCATTAGAATTAATTTAATTGGGATATTCAATTATTTTTATTTAATCTAAGCTCATTTAATTAACCATCATAATTTATTTGGTTAAACCAACTACTGATATGAACGAGATTGAGATTTACTTGGACCAATCCAATCTAATATAGTCTAGTCCAAATGAGCAAGACCGGTTCGAGTTGGACCATTAGATAGCCATGGAAATTCAAATCCAAACATAATTAATTGAAAAAAATTAAAACACAAGATTTAATTTTCAATTAATTTTAACAAAAAAAACCTTTTTTTTCATGACAAAGCTTCTCAAGCTTTCTTAATTTTGTTTTCACACGTGAGAGGCTGCTCATGTTTTCTTTTTGTTTGATTTATAAAAACCAAATATTTTCTCAAATTACAGTGCTTCATCAAAATGGACTGTAGCAGGCCTCTCCTCACCGACCACGATAAACACGCTGGCCGTCGATCGCCGGCCTTTCAACGCAGTAGCAGGTTCTTGCCGGCCATGGACATCGGTCGCTAGCCCCCCTTGCCGACACTTGTGTCAGTCCTGGTTACGGTACGACTGATGGCGATGAAGAAAACACGACTCAATCATTTTTTTCGAGCACGACTATGCGACAGAGGCCGCGATGTGATCACCGATCACCTAAGAGATTTCTCCTTCCCAGCAATGGCTCGGATACCAATGTCCCTTGAAAGAAACAATTTCGTATGAAAATGAAATAAATGCACAGTGCTCAGCTTGGAGAAGGAGAAGATGTATCGGAAAAGATCACTAGGAAGAACTCATTGTGTCCCAACAATGATCACCACAAAGAATAAGCTGCTATTCTGGTATATATATATATATAAAGAATAATAAATCTCTTCCTCTTCCTATAATTGATATTCTAATGGCACGTAAAGGTACCTTCTCCTCTCAACGTGTGCATTCAAGTGTCACGTCTATCAACTCCATCAGCAACTCCAACCTCTTTTCTATTTAGTAAGTTTATGAAAATGTTTTATCAATGTACCAACTTTTCTAGTGTAGTTGTTACTTGTATGGAAGGCTATTTTAATGAATTTTAGTTCACTACAGGTATAAAATATTTCTCTGGATTGAACATCATCTTTTGCCACAAGATTAAAGGGAATATCGTTGTGTTTAAACAACTAGATACCAAGAAAGAGAATACCTTCATCACATAATTTTTGGATAAGTTAACAATATTTGTGCGGAACATTGTAAGCACAAAGCTCCATTAGAAGTTTTATAGCGAAAGAGTCTTCAATGATTACATGTTGCATGTCTCTATTAACTTTTAGGATGCATATGATTGTTGAGCCACCGATGGCTAAATTTGCTGTCTATGGGAATTTTAGATCTAATTAATTGCTTAACCTTCAATTGATTATACTAAATCTTTAATTGATTATTATTCAAATAAAAATATTTTGAACCCATATGTTCAGTAACTCTTGAGTTAATTGAACTTGCTAACTAAGTCCGCCCTCCAATTGACTTTGTTAGGATTATATTAAAATTGAAAACTTATTAATGGAAAATGTTAAATTTGAGGGTAAAAAATTAAGAATTTAAAATATTTGTAAGAAATCTTGAAATTTTAAAAATATTATGATGTATCAATTTGACAAAGAATTGATAAAAAAAATAAATAAAAATGAGACAAATTATAATTTTTAAGAGTGAATCTAAAAAATAAAGGGTTAAATGGAGAATTTAAAAAAATATAAGTGTAGTAAAATTTAGTGTATAATTGAAAATTATAAAAGTTTAAGGGTAAAATGTTATTTTACTTCTCAAGACCTTTTTGAAAATTAAAAAAAAACATAATTTTTCAAAAAGAATAAAAATACATGAGATCGCAGTGGAATCACCGAGGAAGTCACTATCCCATGGAGGTTGCCACAAAATTGTGAGGGAGTCGTGATCTCACAAAGCTCGCCGCATGATTACAAGGGCACAGCGACTTAGTGAAAGTCGTCAGATGGCCTACGGTGTCGGTATCGAGCTATGAGCATAGCAATAAAATTATTAATTACTAATACAACTTTACAGGTGGATTGGAAATTACTATTCAATTTTCTAATATAAAATTTCTATATTTATGATCAGGATAACATAAAAACATTCAAAATTATGGCAAATAATGCATGATTTCGACCTTCACTTTGATCGCATATTGACCAAAACACTTATAATTTCATCTGTGTATTCATCCTACTAACTTTTCTTAACAAAGGACAATCAAAATTTTACCATCTCTAATTTTGTTCACTTTGACTCCGTAAGATTTTGTTGTCTTCCTCTAAAAGCCCCCGACTGAGAATATGATTACTAAAACTTGTTTTAAGCTAACCACTTCTAAATTCTAATTTTTAAAATTTCCCTTAAAATAAAAAATTATTATAATGTTTTTAAATTTTATTATATTTGATATAAAAATGAAATGACATTATCACATTATTATTCTAAATTAGTAACAAAAAATTAATAGCTAAAGGTTGAATTTAATTTTTTTAGAATATTTTAAAATTGAAGAGAATGTATTTTGAAAAGTAAATTTTAAAGGTAAAATATATATTTTTCTAGATTAATAGTTTTGATAATTTCCAACGTTGCTTCTACCTTGGAATTGGGGATAACGATTATATGGGGTTGGGAGCCAAATAGTCATATGGAGTTGGGGGCCAAAGCGAGCTCAAATTCAAAAGTCCTTTCTCTCTCATCCTTTCCTGAACGATGTCGGATCCGACCTCAGCGATCACGATCCTATGTTTAGAGGTGAGAAAAAATATCAAAATTTTAATATATCACGCATACCATGTCGAAATTTACCGAATTATATCGATTTTATGGTATACCCAAAATTTTGGTATGGTATTATATCGTACTGAAATTTTCAGTATCGGTATAAGTATATGATTTTTAGTGAAATTTTTGATATACCGTACCAATACCGAATATTTACCCTGAACAATATGAATATCAGAATTTCGGTATATCAAAATTTCGGTACAGTATCGATATGAAAAATGTTTATATCGTATTTTTCGGTATGTTAACGGTATGTGGGTTGATGGTTCGGTATATCGTACCGAACCACCCCTAATATGGAGTTTGGGGCCAAAGCGATCTCATATTTAAAACTCCTTTCTCTCTCATCCTTTCTTGAGCGACGTCGGATCCAACCTCAACCATCACGATTCTATGTTTAGGAGTGGGGAAAAATATCGAAATTTCGATATACAACATATACCACATCAAAATTTACCGAATTATACTGATTTTATGATATACCAAAAATTTTGATACAGTATTATACCGTACCAAAATTTTCTATATCGGTATCGTTATACGATTTTTAGCGAAATTTTAGATATACCGTATCGATACCGAAAATTTACCTTGAACAATATGAATACCAGAATTTCAATATACCGAAATTCTGATACGATATCGATATGAAAAATTTTTATACCATATTTTTTGATATAGTAACGATATATGGGTTGATGGTTCGGTATATCGTATTGAACCACCCCTAATATGGAGTTGGGGGCCAAACTAAGCCCAAATTCAAAACACCTTTCTCTCTCATCCTTTCCTAAACAACGTCGGATCCGACCTCAGCAATCACGATCCTATGTTTAGAGTTGGGGGAAAATACCGAAATTTCGGTATACCGCACATATCGTATCGAAATTTATTGAATTATACTGATTTTATAGTAAACTAAAAATTTTGGTACGGTATTATACCATACTAAAATTTTCGGTATTAGTATTGATATACGATTTTTAGCGAAATTTTCGATATACAGTATCGATACCGAAAATTTACCTTGAACAATATGAATACCAAAATTTCGGTATACAGAAATTTGGTATACCGAAATTCCAGTATGGTATCGGTATGAAAAATATTTATTCCGTATTTTTCGGTATGATAACGATATGTGAGTTGATGGTTCGATATATCATACCGAACTACCCCTAATATGGAGTTGGGGGGCCAAAGCGAGCCTAAATTCAAAACTCCTTTCACTCTCATCCTTTCTTGAACCGAAACACCCTTAATATGAAGTTGAAGGCGAAAGCGAGCTTAAATTCAAAACTCTTTTCACTCTCATCCTTTCTTGAGCGGTGTTAGATCCGACCTCAGCGATCACGATCCTATATTTAGGGGCGGAGAAAAATATCAAAATTTCGGTATACCACACATACCGTATCAAAATTTATCGAATTATATCAATTTTACGCTATACCAAAAATTTTGGTACAAGATTATATTGTACCTAAATTTTCGGTATTGGTATCAATATATGATTTTTAGTAAAATTTTCGATATATCGTATCAATACCAAAAATTTATCTTGACAATATGAATACCAAAATTTCGGTATACCGAAATTTGATATACCGAAATTTCGATTTGGTATCGGTATGAAAAATTTGTATACCGTAACTTTTGATATGATAACGGTATGTGAGTTGATGATTCGGTATACCATACTGAATCACCCCTACTTATGTTTCCCACACTCGCTTTCATTTCCGCCTTGTAGATCTGCTGTGCTTGCATCGGGTTCTCCAAGACAGGGTAATGGCCTCCGAAGGTGTGCTCCTTAGCATGGGAAATCCCCTCCTCGACATCTCCGATGTCGTTGACCAAGAGTTTCTTAGCAGGTGATTCATCTGTGTGTCTTTTTTGCCGAATCTATTCCCCGGATCTATGTTTGTCGCTTCTCACTGTGTAACCTTCGTCACGAATCTAGTGAATTTGAAACCTTTCGTGGCGGTCCTAATGCGACGCTTCGTAGCGAGCTCTCTATTGGCTTCCTCCGTTTGTCTCTTGATTATGGGTTTTCTACACTCCTATATGGTAATCTTTCTATTTCTTGATTACTCTTTTTCAGAGCGAAAGATTCACGTAGTCTTTTTCTGAGCGAAAGATTCATTTCTAGATCCTTCTCAGATTTTGTAAGATCCATTTCAAGATCCTTGTCAAATTCTGCGAGATCTATTTCTTCGAGATTTGGATCCATTTCTAATTCTTTAAGATCTCATGCTAAATGAAGTAAATGTCTATATATATCTGAATATGAGATGTGCCCTTCAGAACTATCTATTAGTTGGTGTGCTATATCTTTAAGATGTCCCGATAGTGACTGAACCATAGCCCATCTTCTATGTTCGTCCAAGATTGGAAACTCTTCTCGTTCAAATTTCTAGAATAGTCTATCGAGCCGACCAATAAGTCAACTGACTCCGTAAACCGGGTCATAATCAAGTTCCTTGATCTCCTCCCAAAGCTCATGTTGTTATACATTACAACTAGTCATCGTGTATATTGTCCGTGATATCTGAAATTGAAAATAATAATGTCACTACAAAATCAATAAACCAATAATAAAATCGGTCAAATTTAATTCTCACATATGCATAGAGCAATATACATAATCCATAAGTAAATAAGAAAAATATATTTTTTTATTTAAGGAGTTTTAGTTGACTGACACACTAAATCGATCGATTCGAAAACTAGATCCTAAGTTCCTTTAATTAGGATATTCAATTATTTTTATTTAATCTAAGCTCATTTAATTAATCATCATAATTTATTTGATTAAACCAATTAATAGTTTGAACGAGATTGAGATTTACTTGGACCAATCCAATCTAATATAGTCTAGTCCAAATGAGCAAGACCGGTTCGAGTTGGACCATTAGATAGCCATGGAAATTCAAATCCAAGCATAATTAATTGAAAAAAATTAAAACACAAGATTTAATTTTCAATTAATTTTAACAACAAAAAACCTTTTTTTTCATGACAAAGCTTCTCAAGCTTTCTTAATTTTGTTTTCACACGTGAGAGGCTGCTCATGTTTTCTTTTTGTTTGATTTATAAAAACCAAATATTTTCTCAAATTACAGTGCTTCATCAAAATGGACTGTAGCAGGCCTCTCCTCACCGACCACGATGAACACGCTGGCCGTCGATCGACGGCCTTTCAACGCAGCAGTAGCCCCCCTTGGCGACACTGTGTCATTCCTGGTTACGGTACGGCTGATGGCGATGGAGAAAACACGACTCAATCATTTTTTTCGAGCACGACTATGCTACAAAGGTCACGATGTGATCACCGATCATCTAAAGGTACATTTGGTTCGGAGTTATTCTTAATAACCTTGGTTATCCATTCAAGATTATCAACAAAAACCTTATTTGATTTAGGTATTCAATGATTCTGAAATAATGTTCCATGTCCGACACGTCAGCAAAAGGGTCATGCAGTCCGGAATCAGAAAACTTCATAAAATTAAGGTTTTTGTTGATTCCGGGATTAAAGAATTTTTTTTATCAAAAATACCTTCCGATAAGAAAAAACATGAAAAAAAAGAAAAATGTAAAAAAAAATTGTAAAAAAATATTAAAAAATAAAAAAAATGTTTTAAAAAATTTAATTTTTTTTTTAAAATAATTAATTTTAAAAAATAAAAAATAAAAATTTTAAAAATAAAAAATAAAAATTTTAAAAATGTTAAAAAATTTTAAAAAATTAAAAAAAATAAAAAAAATTTATAAAAATTTATAAAAATTTTAAAATTTAAAATTTTTTAAAAATTTTTAAAATTTTAAAAAATTAAAAAAAATTTAAAAATAAAAAAAAAATAAATAAATAAAAATTAAAATTTAAAAATGTAAAAAAATAAAAAAATATAAATATAAATAATATAAAAATATAAAAACATTAAAAAATAAAAAAACACATGAAAAAATAAAAAAATATACAAGAAAAAGAAAAGTAAAAAAATATTAAAAAAAAAATAAATAAATAATAATAATATTATGTATAGTTGGTTTTGTAACTGAGGGTAATACGGTAAAATATTAAACTAGGGTATTCATTAAAACCTTCAAACAAACAAGTTTTTGTTATATTACCTAAGTTGAACCAAACAACATTTGATTATGTTTTATTCCCTATAACCTTGGTTATATGATTACCTGGTAATCACATAACCAAGGTTATACATGATGACTTGAACCAAACGCTCCCTAAGAAATTTTTCCTTCCCAGCAATGGCTCAGATACCAATGTCCCTTGGAAGAAACAATTTCGTATGAAAATGAAATAAATGCACAGTGCTCAGCTTGGAGAAGGAGAAGGTGTATCATCGGAAAAGATCACTAAGAAGAAATCATTGTGTCCCAACAACGATCACCACAAAGAATAAGTTGCTATTCTGGTGTGTGTATATATATAAATAAAGAAGAATAAATCTCTTCCTCTTCCTATAATTGATATTCTAATGGCACGTAAAGGTACCTTCTCCTCTCAACGTATGCATTCAAGTGTCACGTCGATCTACTCCATCAGCAACTCCAACCTCTTTTCTATTTATCGTAAGTTTATGAAAATGTTTTATCAATGTACCAACTTTTCTAGTGTAGTTGTTACTTGTATGGAAGGCTATTTTAATGAATTTTAGTTCACTACAGGTATAAAATATTTCTCTGGATTGAACATCATCTTTTGCCACAAGATTAAAGGGAATATCGTTGTGTTTAAACAACTAGATACCAAGAAAGAGAATACCTTCATCACATAATTTTTGGATAAGTTAACAATATTTGTGCGGAACATTGTAAGCACAAAGCTCCATTAGAAGTTTTATAGCGAAAGAGTCTTCAATGATTACATGTTGCATGTCTCTATTAACTTCTAGGATGCATATGATTGTTGAGCCACCGATGGCTAAATTTGCTGTCTATGGGAATTTTAGATCTAATTAATTGCTTAACCTTCAATTGATTATACTAAATCTTTAATTGATTATTATTCAAATAAAAATATTTTGAACCCATATGTTCAGTAACTCTTGAGTTAATTGAATGTCACGCCCCGGAGGAGTCCCTGTCCGAAGAAATTTCGACAGTATCTCCCCTGTACGGCGAATAATCTGAAACTTTCTACATCGCTCTCTGGGCCACATATACCTCAGCCAACACGGCCGGAACAATAACAATAATATAAACAATCACCCACGCAGTTAATAATTTAACAAACTGTAATAGTGATAATATGACTCAATAACAACTTTACTCAACTATACCCATAAAGCTCAAAACATATTCCTACTCCACTACACTCATAAAGTTCAAATCCGACGATAAGATCAACTTACCTCTTCTGCCGGATAGGTAGGCATGTAGTAAAACAAATCCAAATAAAAAAACTCATCGACAATGTCCATATAAGATCCAAGTGTATCAAAATAAAACAAGTCTCAACATAGTCTAGTAAAAGACACCAAAAGATAAATAAACCTCCTCGTGGACTGCAGGGGACTAGCGACTGGAACTCTCTGGACAACATCAACCTGAAAATAACAACGGAGGAGGGTGTGAGTCCAACACTCAGCGGGTAACAACTGATTTGCATAATAAAGAATATAACAACTAGCACTAATCATGCGTACAGTCTCCTGATACAAGAAAGATAAATACAACTGAGGAATACAGGAGAAAACTGCACTAACCAGGACCAAAGTATAACGATAACAGGGTCGTCAGACCGAGAGTGTCATAATCCTGTATGCATGTCAATCATATGCATCCATATAAATGCAGCAAATAAATGCAACAAACACAAGCAATAAATGCATCATGCATATGATGTAAATGACATGGTCACCCTGACGCCAATCAACCATCTCACACACAATGGAGAGACCGAGTGGGTAGGACTGTGACAATTGTGCACTCTGCCATCACTACCCCTTATGAGTGACCGAACGGATGGGATGCTGTCGGAGTACACACATACTCCTACCCCAAATCATAAATGGGGGAGCGCAATGCTCTCATCTCCCGGTACACCATGACGGGGAGGGATCCCTGACGTGCTACCACGCTGCGTCACACTACCCATGAGCAGACCAACGGAGCACCGAACAGAGCAAAATTGACATGCTACCACCCTGCATCATGCTACCCATGAGCGGACCAACAGAGCACCGACAGTGATGAAACTGGCGATGTGCTCAACAATAATGGAGCAGACTATCGCACAGTATGTAATCATGCGAATGGTGCATGATACTAAGCGTGGCAAAATACTGAGCAGCATAGCAATAATCCATATACATGTAAAATGTGTACCATCGGGAAGTGAATCAAATCAAAGTACACAGACCAGATAAGGTATCAAAACCCTAGGTCCTGAACATGATAAATAACATGGTTGTGTCACTACCTCTATAAATAGGCATAATCAGGTATACATCAGCATGATGTGCAAAATAAATAAACAAGCAAGCATGTAACAGGTCAGGTAGTGATCAACCGAAGCAAATGAGAAACATAATCATTGCTATATGTTAAAAACATTATTATGCATATCAAAAGACATAAATTCAAAGTACCCGCCTCCAATCGAAAGGATCCAATCCAGTCCAAATCCGACGTCGAGATACTCGTCTCGCGTCAAAGTCCTGTAGTAAATCATACAGTTTAGCTAAGTTAATTATAAACAAATAGCTAAATAAATTTCTAATCCACCGACCATCTAGGGTTAACTTCATTAACCCTTATTAACACATAAACAACTAATCACCCATTAAGCAAGCTATACAGATTAACAACCTCAATATCCAGAAATGAACCAATCCTTTGCTCACAATTAACACTTCAAACTTAAACACTGGAATCTTTCTCATATAGCTAACATAACAATGGATATAATTTGGCATAAATTTACTTTTATACAAACCTTACCCTAGTCCAAAATCGTAGCAAGCTGATTGAGGTGGCAACATCAACTGGAGTAACACTATATCGCTGCCTTCCAAACAACAATCCAGAATCAACACTAAAAATGAATCAACTACCCAACTCTAATACCATATTTAAATCACTTACCTTAAGCTTGTGACCACAACCTCTTCTCTGCCGGAACAAGGTGAATCAGAGTCGTGGCTCGCCTGTGAACGATGCTGGCCTCACGAAAACGACAGTGGCACCAACCTAATGAAATCACTGATGCTTGCTCACCTCACTGCTGTCTTGTTTGGATCCGGCAGCAAGAAGAACCTAGGGCATGGCGTGGAGAAGGCCGGCGCTGGGGTCGAGAGACGGCGGCGTCGGCAGGCACAGTGGTGGCAGCCAACGCTAGGGCAGAGGGGTGACGACGACATACAGATCCCAAGTGGTGGCCACGGCAGAGCCCTTACCGGCGTCGAAAACAGAGGCTAGGGCACGGCTTGGAGGACTTCGGCAGATCTAAGGAAAAATGGTCGGCAATACAGAGAAGCGGCGCCAGGCGGTGTCAGCGCTGCTCCCTTCGACCTCAAGTGGTGGCGCCGTCCGGTGCAGCTCAGAAAGGAAGAGAAGGAGAGGTCGGCTCTAGGACTGAGGAGGAGCGACACCCGGCGGTGTTAAGGCATAGGCGTCGACGGCACTGGTCGGACCTGGTGGCCGGCGGAGGTGGATCAATGGTTGGCGTCACGTCAACCAGAGGAGAGGAATCGGGGCAAAGTCGAGAAGAGGAAGAGAAGTGGGGATCGGCTCGGCTTTAATTCATGAAGCAGGGAAACCGTGCGGCGTCGGTTAGGGCACGGGAGGGGGGACGGATCAGGCAGCTCCGCACGCGGGGAAAGAAGCACAGGGAAAAGAAATAAAGAAAAAGAAATAGGAAATAGGAAAAGAAAAAATAAACTTTTCCTCGTTCAGTGGGGTAGCCTAAACAGGCTTTCGGGGGGCCCAGTTTTATCCCCGTAAACTCATCCATACGAGCTCCGAAAAATTTCCAGAAAATTTCTAAAAATTTTGAAAAATTCTCCTTATCATTATTCGTCATTTTTTGGTATTTTACATTGAACTTGCTAACTAAGTCCACCCTCCAATTGACTTTGTTAGGATCATATTAAAATTGAAAACTTATTGATGGAAAAAGTTAAATTTGAGGGTAAAAAATTAAAAATTTAAAATATTTGTAAGAAATCTTGAAATTTTAAAAATATTATGATGTATCAATTTGACAAAGAATTGATATAAAAAATAAATAAAAATGAGACAAATTATAATTTTTAAGAGTGAATCTAAAAAATAAAGGGTTAAATGGAGAATTAAAAAAAATATAAGTGTAGTAAAATTTAGTGTATAATTGAAAATTATAAAAGTTTAAGGGTAAAATGTTATTTTACTTCTCAAGACCTTTTTGAAAATAAAAAAAAACATAATTTTTTAAAAAGAATAAAAATACATGAGATCGAAGTGGAATCACCGAGGAAGTCACTATCCCATGGAGGTTGTCACAAAATTTTGAGGGAGTCGTGATCTAGCAAAGCTCGCCGCATGATTGCAGGGTCACCACGACTCAGTGACAGTCGTCAGATGGCCTACGGTGTCGGTATCGAGCTATGAGCATAGCGATAAAATTATTAATTACTAACACAACTTTAAAAGTTGATTGGAAAGTAATATTCAATTTTCTAATATAAAATTCTATATTTATGGTCAGGATAATAAAAACATTCAAGATTATGGCAAACAATGCATGATTTCGATGTTCACTTTGATCGCATATTGACCAAAACACTTATAATCTCATCTGCGTATTCATCCTACTAACTTTTCTTAACAAAGGACAATCAAAATTTTACCATCTCTAATTTTGTTCACTTTGACTCCATAAGATTTTGTTGTCTTCCTCTAAAAGCCCCTCGAATGAGAATATGATTACTAAAACTTGTTTTAAGCTAATCACTTCTAAATTCTAATTTTTAAAATTTCCCTTAAAATTAAAAATTCTTATAATGTTTTTAAATTTTATTATATTTGATATAAAAATGAATTATCACATTATTATTCTAAATTAGTAACAAAAAATTAATACCTAAAGGCGGAATTTAATTTTTTTTAGAATATTTTAAAATTGAAGAGAATGTATTTTGAAAAGTAAATTTTAAAGGTAAAATATATATTTTTCTAAATTAATATTTTTGATAATTTCCAACGTTGCTTCTACTTTGAAATTGGGGGTCAAACGGTTATATGGGGTTGGGGGCCAAATGGTCATATAGAGTTGGGGGCCAAAATGAGCCCAAATTCAAAACTCCTTTCTCTCTCTTCCTTTCGTGAGCGACGTCGGATCCGACCTCAGCGATCACGATCCTATGTTTAGGGGTGGGGGAAAATATCAAAATTTCGGTATACCACACATACCGTATTGAAATTTATCGAATTATATCGATTTTATGGTATACCAAAAATTTTGGTACGGTATTATACCGTACCAAAATTTTCAGTATTGATATCGATATACGATTTTTAGCGAAATTTTCAATATACCGTACCGATACCGAAAATTAACCCTGAACAATATGAATACCAGAATTTTGATATATCGAAATTTCGGTATAGTATCAGTATGAAAAATTTTTATACTATATTTTTTGGTATGGTAACGGTATGTGGGTTGATGATTTGGTATACCGTACCGAACCACCCCTACCTATGTTTCCCACACTCGCTTTCATTTCCGCCTCGTAGATCTATTGTGCTTGCATCGAGTTCTCCGAGATAGGGTAATGGCCTCCGAAGGTGTGCTCCTCGACATGGGGAATCCCCTTCTCGACATCTCCGATGTCATCAACCAAGAGTCTTAGCAGGTGATTCATCCGTGTGCATGTCTTTTTCCTGATCTTTTCTGCGGATCTGTGTTTGTCGCTTCTCACTGTGTAGCCTTCGTCACGAATTTGGTGAATTTGATGTTAGACAAAACAATTTGTTGCTGGAGATTTTGGGGAGTTTGCTGAATTTTAAAATTACACAGAATTTAAATTAAAGTTACAATAGAGATGACCTGAGCGAATGATCTCAGGCTGCTAGCAAAAACTGGTTTCTGTTACGTACAGAAGAGCGGACTGAGTCGCCGAGCAAGCAGATCAGCCGAGCACCAGGTCTGTGTTGCAGAGCGACTTGAGCAGGTCTGTAGGGCGACAAAGCAGGTCTACAGAGCAGGTCTTGACAGAGCAGTCTTGACAGACAGGTCTTAACAGAGCAGGTCTTGACAGAGCAGGCCTTGATAGAGTAGTCTTGACAGAGCAATCTTAACTGAGCAGGTCTTGACAAAGCAGGTCTTGGCAGAGCAAGTCTTGACAGAGAGGTCTTAATAGAGCAGGTCTTGACAGAGCAATCTTGACAGGGCAGGTCTTTGTTAGAATGTATACTAAAAGTCTAGCTTTTTGTATAAACATTTATTTTGAAATGAGAATCACATGGGTCAAATGTCTACATTTAGTTAAATGAGTTATCCATTTAATTTATATTATAGATAATATGGTGTGTAGTGTCACACAGAAGATCATATTATCAGTTCCTTATAAATTATAAATTACTGCTTACAACCAAGATGGATTGGGACAAACCATTGGAATGGTTGTAGTGTAATTTGGTATTAGTTTATCTTGACTATAAAATTACACTAGTACACTATGTGTGTATTGAGCAGGACCCTTTGAGATTGTTCCTTTTATACTGACTGCATAAAAGAACAGAACCTCTGTTATTATGGATGTGCATACTCTTAATCCCAATATAATAACAAGCACATGTACTTAGTATTTATTTCTTTAATTTATCAAAGGGTGAGATTTATTCGTTAAATCAATAGGCCCGATAAGTTGGGAAATAATATTATTTATATGGTGTGTTGTTAATTATAGAAGGAAACTGTGTCCTATTATTAAGATGATGATGTTCCCTTGAGGAACTCATAATGATTGTCATGTAAATCCTGCAAGTGGACTTAGTTCCGACATGACAATAAAGTTGAGTGGTACTACTCTTGGAGCTAGATGTTAATTAAGTGAGTTGTCAGTAACTCATTTAATTAATGGACATTCGATATCTTAAACACAGAGAGATTAATACACTCATGATAAGAATGAGCCCATAATGTAATATGAGATTGGTGCGGTAGTTCAATAATAACTCTTTAGTGGTATGAGTTATTATTGATGAATTTGAGTTGGGTGTTCGGGTCGAACACAGGAAGCTCAAGCTCATCAGAAGGCCAAAACCAATTCCTCCTCTAGGTCCCTGTTGTAGCCTCTATAAAACTTCGTATTCACCCATTTTGATTATCCTTCCTACCCATGAAAGGGGCCGGCCACATCCTTGCTTGGTGCCCAAGATGTGGGTCAGCCAAGTCTTGCTTGGTGTCCAAGCAAAGGCCCGACCATACCATAAAAGAAGAGAAAAGGAAGTTTTTATTTAAAATCAAATTTTGTTAAAATCTTTCCTTTTATGCTTATCTACAATAGTTTAAAAGAGAGATTTTAATTTTGTTAAAATCTTTCCTTTTTTGTAAACAACCATTATAGGAATAAAAGGAAGATTTTGTTTAAAATAAAATTTTGTTATCTTTCCTTTTATAACTATTTACAATGGTTGTTAAAATCTTTCCTTTTTTTGTAAATCATCCACAATAGAAATAAAAGGAAAATTTATTAAAACTTTCCTTTTTCACCGCTAGCAAATAATATAAAAGAGGAGGGTGGTGCCCAAAGACAACCTAAGTTCTCTCGCTTTTATTTTCTTTGGTGGCCGGCTTCTTCTTCTCTCTATCTCTCTTTAAGCCGGTGCCCCACTTCTTCCCTTTCTTCCCTCTAGGGTCGGTGCCCATCTCACCTTGGTGGTTACGGCTTGAAGGAGAAGAAGAAGAAGAAGAGAAGAAGCACTTGGTGGCCGGTTGCTTGGAGGAGAAAAAGAAGAAGAAGGAGGCGCCTCTTCACTTTATATTCTTTGATGGCCGAAAGTTTGGAAAGGAAGGAGAAGGTCGGGTGTCTATGTCTTGGAAAATCGTCACCCACACGGCGTCCAAGAGGAGGAGAGGAATAAGTAGAAGATCAAGAGGTCTTTAAATTACAAAGAAAGGTATAACTAGTTAATTGTTTCCGCTGTGTACTAGTTTATTTTTCCTTTGTATGGATCCTGAAATACCAACACAAGAGGTTAGCGATTTTGTGCTTCGATTGAGGTCTCTGTAGTTAAACTAAGGTTACTATAAGGAGTTTAAATATTCAATTTCTTTGAAAGGCTTTGTCTAGGAAGTGGTTGTAAAATACCGAAAGTAGGCGAATATTAATAAGGGAATTTTCCTGGATTTTTGGAGATTTTTTGGGAATTTTTCGGAGCTCGTACGGACGAGTTAACGAAGATAAAAATGGAGCCCGGGAAAGCCTGTTTAGGCTACCCTGTTTTAATGAGGAAAAATTTTATTTTCTTTTCCTTTTTCTTTTTCTTTTCTTTTTCTTTATTTTCTCTCCTCACCCGCTCGATTCTTTCCCCAAACCCGCGCCCCTTTTTCCTCACTGATCTATGCCCTACGGCGCTGCCGTCGCCCAACCGGCGCCGCAAACCCACTGCCACCCTCTCCTCTGCCGACGCCGACGACGCCACTGCCGCTGCCCTCTCCGGCCACTCTTTCCGTGTGCCCTAGAGCCACCGCCGGCCGAGCCGCTTCTCTGCCCTAGCGCTGTCTTCTTCTCCTCTCACGCGATGGTTCCTTCTCCATTTCTTTTCTTCATTCCGCGTGAGAGCCACCGCCGGCCGAACCCTCCTTCTCTTCCTCTCCCGAGCACCGGTCTCCGGCTAGTATCCCGTGCCTTAGCCGAGCAACATTACCGCCGACACTCTCCTTTCCCCCTGTGCTGTCAGAGACGATCATCACGGCCGATCTTCATGCCCTAGCACTGTCACTGGTTACCCTATGAGGAGTGCCCTAGCGCCGGCTTACCTTTACTCCAGTGGATCGTCGACCGAGCAAGGGTATTCGGTTGGTTCCGGCTGCCATTGTGTTGGCAGCTTATTGTTGACTCTGCCGATCCATGGCTTCCTAGCTGTTGAAGAAGAAGAGGAGGTGAGAACAGGTTATTGTTGGTATTCAGTTTTAATGTCAATTGATGTGGAATAGGGATTTCAAAGAGTGACTTGTTTTGGAATCTTTGTAGGTGTTATTAGCCATTACAGCTCTAGCTATGCTCTTCGTGGATGATCCTTGGCTTCGGCCAACCTTCCGATCTTAAGTCATCCTTTGATGGTGAGCTATCAGCAAACCACTTGAATTCGGGTAAGTTTTGAGGTTGATTCATGATGCTTAGTAGTTGATGGTAGTGAATTTGATTGGATAAGTGGATCATTAGTTTATGTGTTCTTGGATTAAATTGATGAGAAGGAAAGGGTTGGATCAGATTAGAGGGATAAATAGTTGATATGTTGATCATAGATCCTTAGTTTTATTGAATACCCTGTATTTGTAGGATTTGAGTTGGATGCGATCTCTTGGACTTGTTGAGGACGATTGATACGACCTACGTATGAAGGCGGGTACCTCTTGACTTATCTTTTATGATAATGTCTTTGGATATGCATAGTATTTTATAACTACAAGCAATGAACATGTTTGTCTTTGGTATGTCACTGTTTGATATCCATAGCATGTTAGGTTTATCGCCTGTGACGTATCCATGCTTATATCATGTGATTTATTGCCATGAGTACTGTATTACCATGAGTATCTTAGTTTCTAGAATAAGTGATATACCATGTTTTACTGAGGTTAGGACTAGGTTCTGGACTTTTGGTTTCAGTCATGTGTATCGAGATTGTCTGATACTTAGATTTTATGCCATGACTGGCTTATGTACCCCTATTTGTATATCATATATGATTCGTGTACCTAGACCTTGATTCTTGATATGTGCATATTGTTGGTACATATGTTATGGAAGGAGATATGTTTAGGATCTAGGTTGCTATACCATAGAGGACCTGTATGCCCTAGATCCGTGGATTGACCTACTGATACTGTGGTACCCATATTATGTATATATGGATTTTTCTATGCTGATCAGGATATTCCATACTTATTATGTTCAGGACATAGGTTTTTGATATTCTATCTGACCTGTGTACTATAGATTTTGGTATGTGACCATCGCTTTTACAGTACCCATTTTGTATATATGGATATGGTTATGTTGATCAATTTTTGTTATGCATAGTGACATGCATCATGATTGCATGCTGTGCGATTGTCGGCTCCACTATGGTTGAGCCGATCGCCAGTTACATGTACTGCACACACCCCCACTCATGGTTTAGTGGTATATCAGGCAGGTGTGTGGCGGTTCTGCTGTTTGGCTCCGTGGGTCACGTGACCCAGCGAGGTAGCCGGCAGTCAGTTCCGCATTTAGTGTAGCAACAGTAGCCGTGACGGTGGACTCTGTTGGCTCCGTTGGTCGGTGACTCAGCGTGGTAGCCGGAAGATACCTCCTCATCGTCTCGGGAGATGAGAGCATTGAGCTCCCCATTTATGATTTGGGGTCACAGGACAGGAGTCCGACAGCATCCCGTCCACTCGGTCACTCATCGTGAGCAGGCAGAGTGCACTGTTGTCACAACCCTACCCACTCGGTCTCGCCTTTATGTGTGAGAGGACCGTCAGGGGTGACCAGGACGCATCATTAGCATCATATGCATTGATGTATTTATATTCTTATGATTGTGTTTGCTGCATTTGGTTGCTGCATTTTGGTTGGATGCATACTTTTGACCTGCATACAGGATTATTGA
Source organism: Zingiber officinale (assembly GCF_018446385.1). Taxonomy (NCBI): domain Eukaryota; kingdom Viridiplantae; phylum Streptophyta; class Magnoliopsida; order Zingiberales; family Zingiberaceae; genus Zingiber; species Zingiber officinale. The sequence goes on from NC_055998.1 coordinate 61,948,126, forward strand.
CACTTTCGTTTTGACGACCCTTTTGTCTGGATAGGAGTTCCTGGTGAGTACAGCTTCCTCAGTTACCTTTCAGTTTTGCATATTCCCTATATATGATTAGGAAGCTGTATTCCATGTTTGTTGCTGTTAGATATATCTTACTACTCATGTCCATTGGTATTCGCTGAGTTGTTGAACTCACCCCCGTTGACACTATTTTTTTCAGGTACCAGGTTATTTATGGTGTCGCTTGGAGCATCCTGTCTGCTGGTCCCCACGTCACATCAGAAGACTTATCGGTTTCACGTATATTTTGTTTGTTTTATGTATCAGTTTGTTTAGCTCTGTACTCTGGTTTTATTTTTGGAGGGTTGATGTTGTTATGTGGTGTTTTGTATTTGTTATTGGTTGTGTAAGCCTAGCCGGCTAGCAGTTTTGTGTTTTGGTTTTGGTACAGCCGAGTGGGCTGCTTTATTTTTAACTGCGTGGTTGTGTCAGCCAGAGACTGAATTTGATATTAACTGCGTGGTGTTTGTTTTCTTTTATTGTTATTATTCCAGCCGCATGTGGCTGAGGTATATAGTGCTTGTAGAAAAGTTTCAGATTGTCCGCCGTACAGGGGAGATGCTGCCGAAATTTCTTCGGACAGAGACTCCTCTGGGGCGTGACAATTTAGTGGTATCAGAGCAGGTATGCGATACTTGCTATGTGTTTTGGATTTTTGAGATTTATCTGATACCAATTTATTTGGTATCAGAGATCGGCTTACGAGTTTTATTTCTCGTGTTTCGGATTTCATGTTTTAGTCTTCTCGATGTGACTTTTTGGATTTTGGGACCTGGCAGCGACAGGACATCTCCAAGCTATAGGAGGTATGTGGTATACTGTTATCCTACATTTTTATTAGTATATGCACTGTTGACTATTACTGTTTATGACATGTATTAGCACTCTTTACTGGTACCTGTCTAGTTGATATAGCATATATTTTATGTATTAGGTTAGCCACTGGTGATGATCGACCTTGATAGAGATTAAGGGTTACAGTTTCTGGTGATTTATCATATCATACAGTAGTAGTTTTTAGCTTACGTTATTACTAGTTGGTTAGCAGATTGAGGCACATACCAGCCTCTGCTTTTAATAGCTGGGTAGTGGATAGTATTTATAACTTTATGTTGACCTAGCCAGTAGTATACCATGTTATTTTAGTTAATTTCATCAGTAAATATTGATTTACTCTTGTTAGATCAGTCAGTAGGAGTCTGATTTACACTTATTGATTTGGGTAGTCGTATATTGATATACCTTAGTTGCTTGTGGAGGATTAAGGTATTTTTGGTTAGTTAGAAGATGATTGATTTAGTTTTGTTGGGTTGATCAGTAGAGGACAATTATACTCTATTTTTAGAGGTTTGAATCTTTTGATTTTTCGTGCTTAATTGGATATTATGAGCACATTGGAGTACATGATTGTTACTGACGTGGGAAAAGACTGAATTATCGTATATCATTGTGGATTTTGGTCAGTCTTTAGAGGATTGATTTATCCTATTCCGTGGGTACCTTAAATTTAGACTGTATGTACCTTGTAGGATAACTTAGAAGGTGGAGTAGGGTTTGTGTGGTAGATTGGATTTAAAATATGTTGATTATGCATATTTATGTGGCATGTACATATGTGTTTGGTGTGGTATCTGAGGCATCTTGTTGATTATGTGTGATTTGTGAATGCACTTGGGTTTTAGTATGCCTTATTGGAAGTATATGTTGATTATACTCTTGGCATATGTGTATATTTGGCATGTGAGTATTGTTTGAGGGGTATTGTTGATTTTACCTACGATGATATATGCACACGGGTTCGGTATACATTGTTGGAGGTATCACGGTGATTTATACCTATGATGTGAGTATTTTTTTGGTGTGTACTAATTGGAGGATTATGTCGATCATACATATGTTGTGTGTGCACGTGTGTCAGATGTATGGTTGGTAGCATCAGGATGATTCTACCTATGTTAAATGTAAAATGTTAAATGTCTACATTATAATATTGGTTGTTTTACCCTATCAACTAATTCTCCCATTAGTGGGTGACCGACCCACTAGGAGGATGATAGAGTTGACTATGGATTTGATTTGCTTACTGGGTGGTTATACCCTAGGCTACCCACAGTGATCTGTGGTAGAGAGATCTTGTGCAGTCTCTAGCTAGATAGTTAGGTACTTTGGGCACTTTTGTATTGTTGTGGTAGAGCGTAGCTCCCACATGTTATGGATCGTTTGTGGTAGAGCGTAGCTTCCACATATTCTAGATTCCCACATATTTAGGGATTGTTTTGTAGTGGAGCATTGCTCCTACATATTGCGGATTGTTTGTAGCGGAGCATTGCTCCCATATTTATTGTGGATACATATTTTGGATTATTTGTGGTGGAGCGTTGCTTCCACATATGGAGGATTTCTTGTGGTAGAGCGTTGCTCCCACATATGTGGTATTTCGTGTGATAGAGCATTGCTCTCACACTGGAGGTTCTATTCTTTAGTGATTATATATCGTTGGTGATTAGATCTGTTTATTGTTGAGGATCTTATTGTTAGGAATGTCTGTGATACGGACATGATGTGTCTTGGTTTTTACCATTAGAGCTTACGGAGCCCTAGATGTTATCATGGACTCGATGATTTTAGTATTCCCAGGATGTTTGGATCGGTTTCCGTTGTCTTTGTTGACGATGTTGTGATCTATTTCGGATCCACGGTGAGTCACGCACGCCATTTTGCATAGTTCTGGAGATGTTTCGACGAGAACATCTATATGCGAAGTTCAGTAGTGCGTTTTGAGATTGTCTTCTGTGAGATTTTTAGGACACATGATGACCAGTAGGAGTATACTGTGTTCCACAGGAGATCGAGTTTGTTTCCGTTGGGAGTAGACGGAGTCTATGGAAGAGGCTCGCAACTTCCCTTGTTTGGCCGATATTTCCGGAGATACGTTGAGGGTTTCTCACGGATTACTATGCTACTTACACGCCTGACCAGGAAAGGCGTGAAGTTCACTTGGACTGAGGATTGCAAGACCAGCTTCTAGGAGCTGAAGTGGAGACCAGTGTCGGCTCCGATTTTGGTTTTTCCTTTTTGAGAGGACGGATTCGTGCTTTATACCGACGCATCTCTATAGGATTTGGCGCTGTTCTGATGCAGCACGACACGATAGTCTTCTATGTTTCTCGGTGATTGAAGGAGTATGAGAAGAACTACCCTGTACATGGTCTGGAGCTAGTCGCCATTATTTTTGCCATGAAGATTTGGCGACATTATTTATATGGCGTTACATTTGAGATTCTCATTGACCATAAGAGTCTCAAATATCTGTTTACTTAGAAGGAACTTAATCTCCGACAGAGGGGATGGATGGAGTTCCTGAAGGATTATGATTGTACCATTAGCTATCACCCCGGGGAGAGCTAATGGGGTTGCAGATGCACTTAGCCGGAAGTCTAGAGGGACTTTAGCTTGCCACCGAGTTGTGGTCACAGACTTGATTCAAGGTTTTTCCGAGTTGGGCCTTGAGGGGTAAGGACAGACAGAGCAGGGTACTCTGGTTACCATGGTTGCTCAGTCGTCGATCAGGACGAGGATCCGAGAGCCCTAGGCTGCTGAGCAGTATTTGCAGTTTGTTTGCAGCCAGATAGCTTCCGGGCAGCAGACCAAGTTCACACAAGACGAGGAGGGTGTTGTATACTTCTAAGGCGGATTGTGCGTACCGCAGTCTCACCCGGTCTTATCGGAGTTACGTCAGGAGGCTCATCGCTCACGATGTGCTATCCATCCAGGCGGGACCCGCATGTATCGAGATTTGAGGTATTCCTATTGGTGGAACGACATGAAGGAAGACATCGCGGATTTTGTAGCTAGATGTCTTGTATGTCAGCAGGTGAGGGCTAAGTACTAGAGACCTGTCGGATTTCTACAGAGAATTCCTGTTCCTGAGTGGGAATGGGAACATATTACCATGGACTTTGTGGTGGGTTTGCCGAGGACACGACGAGGCCATGACACGATTTGGGTAATCGTCGATCGATTAACCAAATCCGTGCACTTCTTAGCGATCCGGAAGACTAATTCCCTGGATCGATTAGCAGATCTATATTGCAGGGAGATCATCAGATTACATGGTGTCCCTTTGAGTATTATTTCATATAGAGACCCCCGGTTCACGTCTCATTTTTGACAGAGTTTGCAGCAGGCCTTGGGCACGCAGCTTTATTTCAGTACAGCTTTCCATCCACAGACAGATGGACAATCAGAGCGGACCATTCAGACTTAGAGGATCTGCCGAGGTCATGAGTTATGGAATTCGGAGGCAGTTGGGGGGACCATCTGCCGTTAGTGGAGTTTGCTTACAACAACAGCTTTCATTCGGCTATCCAGATGGCACTGTTTGAGGCGTTGTATGATAGACCTTGTCGGGCACCCGTCCTCTGGGATGAGGTTGAAGAGGCCCAGTTGTTGGGACCTCATGGAGTTCAGTAGGATGCAGTGTTGGTCCGTACTATCAGACGGAGGATGTCAGAGGCGTAAGACCGTCAGAAGAGTTATGCTGATCGGAGACGCAGACCACTAGAGTTCTCTGTTGGCGACCATGTATTTCTGCGAAGAGATTTGGCCTCAGAGGTAAGCTAGCTCCGCGGTATATTGGCCCTTTCGAGATCTTGGAGGGTATCGGAGGGGTAGCTTATCGTTTAGCACCACCACAGCTTTGGCGGGCGTTCACGACGTATTCTATGTGTCTATGATGATGAGGTATATACCCGACCCGACACATGTGTTGACAGATATCTCAGTTCCTATTTCTCCTGACGTCACCTATGAGGAGGTTCCGGTACGGATTCTAGACCAGGAAGAGCGTCAGTTGCGGAACAAGACTATCCGACTGGTTAAAATCGGATGACAGTATCATTTGGACGAGGAGGTTACTTGGGAGCTCGAGGATACTATCCGAGCTTGATACCCCAATTTTCATTAGAGATATGTGGTTTAATTTACCGTTCAGCATTTATACGCTTTACCTGTTGTTAGTAGTTGCTGATGGTAGATATCGAAATTTGGGGACCAAATTTTTATTAGAAGGGAAGAATGTAAAATACCGAAAGTAGGCGAATATTAATAAGGGAATTTTCCAGGATTTTTGGAGATTTTTCGGGAATTTTTTGGAGCTCGTACGGATGAGTTAACGAGGATAAAAATGGAGCCCGGGAAAGCCTGTTTAGGCTACCCTGTTTTAATGAGGAAAAGTTTTATTTTCTTTTCCTTTTTCTTTTTCTTTTCTTTTTCTTTATTTTCTCTCCTCACCCGCTCGATTCTTTCCCCAAACCCGCGCCCCTTTTTCCTCACTGATCTATGCCCTACGGCGCTGCCGTTGCCCAACCGGCGCCGCAAACCCACTGCCACCCTCTCCTCTGCCGACGCCGACGACGCCACTACCGCTGCCCTCTCCGGCCACTCTTTCCGTGTGCCCTAGAGCCACCGTCGGCCGAGCCGCTTCTCTGCCCTAGCGCTGTCTTCTTCTCCTCTCACGCGACGGTTCCTTCTCCATTTCTTTTCTTCATTCCGCGTGAGAGCCACCGCCGGCCGAACCCTCCTTCTCTTCCTCTCCCGAGCACCGGTCTCCGGCTAGTATCCCGTGCCTTAGCCGAGCAACATTACCGCCGACACTCTCCTTTCCCCCTGTGCTGTCAGAGACGATCATCACGGCCGATCTTCATGCCCTAGCACTGTCACTGGTTACCCTATGAGGAGTGCCCTAGCGCCGGCTTACCTTTACTCCAGTGGATCGTCGACCGAGCAAGGGTATTCGGTTGGTTCCGGCTACCATTGTGTTGGCAGCTTATTGTTGACTCTGCCGATCCATGGCTTCCTAGCTGTTGAAGAAGAAGAGGAGGTGAGAACAGGTTATTGTTGGTATTCAGTTTTAATGTCAATTGATGTGGAATAGGGATTTCAAAGAGTGACTTGTTTTGGAATCTTTGTAGGTGTTATTAGCCATTACAGCTCTAGCTATGCTCTTCGTGGACGATCCTTGGCTTTGGCCAACCTTCCGATCTTAAGTCATCCTTTGATGGTGAGCTATCAGCAAACCACTTGAATTCGGGTAAGTTTTGAGGTTGATTCATGATGCTTAGTAGTTGATGGTAGTGAATTTGATTGGATAAGTGGATCATTAGTTTATGTGTTCTTGGATTAAATTGATGAGAAGGAAAGGGTTGGATCAGATTAGAGGGATTAATAGTTGATATGTTGATCATAGATCCTTAGTTTTATTGAATACCCTGTA